>NC_091283.1:354955097-355568430 GCF_032444005.1 Ranitomeya imitator | reverse complement strand
CCCCATAGTCCATACAGTATAATGCACTCTCCATAGTCCATACAGTATAATGCACTAGTATAGTCCTCCATACAGTATAATGCACCCCATACTAAATACAGAATAATGCACCCTCCATAGTCCTCCATTTAGTATAATGTGCTTCCTATAGTCCCCCATACAGTATAATATGCTCCCTATAGTCCTACATACAGTATAATGCACCTCCAGAGTTTTCTATAGTATAATGCACCCCCATAGTCCTGTGTACAGTATAATGCACCCCCATACTCGATACAGAATAATGCACCCTCCATAGTCCTCAATATGGTATAATGCACCCTCATATAGTAGTAAGAAAAGAGATGGGGGCACCACGGTACGAAGTACTCAAACCAGGCCTAAAAACTACCAAGTATATACTAAGAGAAAACAGGTAGGCCTTACAAGTGGGAGTTACCACCAGACAAATATGAAATCACAGCTTTATTGATTACAAAAACATACAAAAGGCAAAACACACTAAAAACATTAAAAACAGGGGGATATAAAATAGCCCCATACACACTAGAGCCCAAAATAAGGCAAAAAGCCCGCACAGACCTGAACAGGGTGAAAAACACATACCCATAGGTTAGATAAGCCTAACTGACAACATGATAACGAAATTGAGCAATCCCAGCAAGCCCCATACATACACAACGTAAATGAACGTTATGAGAACCTAGGGAAACAAGGCAACATGGCCAGCCACACACCATATAGTCAATGTAGCATAATAGCCACTAGTAAAGTGGTGCTGGAAGAAACCAAGAGCCGGTCATGAGGATGTACATAGGCTGAGACCGCAAATGAACAAGTATTAGTTGTCCACTACCCACCTATAATCAGACCGTGCGCCCATAGTGAGATAAATGCATAAAATGCATGAATGGCAATATTCCAAACGCATCGGTCATAGGCAGGGTAGAAAGGGAATGCGTGCCCAGTACAAAGAGCGTGCGGGCTGCAGGCACCCAACGCGTGTCGCCACGCTCTGGTGGCTTCGTCAGGGGTAGTGCCTGCATGGTCAGACCCGTGTTTAAATATAGAAAAATAAACAGCTTACCAAGCCTCAGCTGTGCAGCGGCTAGACGCGCCGCATAGAGAAATGCAAATGGCGATCGCACCCGCCGGGCCCGGCGTGTAGTCAGTGCGCATGCGCCGGCGTCCCAGAGCGGAAGAGTGCGAACCACTCTCGGTCGTCAAGGCAGCATGTACACATTAGCTAATGCGCTTGCGCTAAGACAGTCACTGGCAGTTATGGACAAAGTGCAGAGACAGAGGGAGCGGAGAGAATGTGCGCACAGGTATAAGGAAGCAGGATGCGCCGTATAATACACAGGCACTCTATATGCTCCTACAGATAAATAACAGAACACTAGTATGAGCCTAGCTAGATCGGGCAAATGGATACTTGAATAACCACTAAGCTGAAGCAATCCCATACACAAAAAATAAAACAAAAACAGAGAAACAATATAAGAAAAACAATTATAAATAATAAACAAAAACACATATTAGCCTATCGAATGAAAGAACTAAGTACATATACATATAAACGAAAAATAAATAAATGAGAAATAAATAATAAATAATGAATAATAACAAATAAATAATAAATAGAGATACCCCACAGCATACTAAATGTACAGAGGGGCAAACTTACAAAAAAAATAAATAAATAAATAAATAAAGTAAATAAATAAAATAATAAACACGATAAACATGCAAAAAAGAAAATGAACATAAAATAATTTGATATAGACATAAACAAGTACAGGAGCTCCAGCTGGGAGCAAAGATGGCCAATTCCCAATGTAGTCCTCCATGGGCAGGCAAGCCCCATGATAATCCATCCGTGTAAAGATGAAGAACTAGCCCCACTTAAGTCCATGTAAATGACAGCACAACAAGCCGTATTAACACCTCACTCCAATGGGTGAATACGTAAAGGGACGAGAAAGACGAACAGTGGTTCACTGGCCAAGTTTTATCACACACCTATCAGTAGAACTACTTATTGTTTATAGAAGCCAGTGAACAATAGATCTTCGTTCAAGCCTATAGGGATAACCGAATTCAAATCGAAGATCCACTTAGATTCCCGTTTTAGAAGTTCAAGGGCAACATTTCCGCCCCTCATATTCATTCGTACTGCTTCAAGTCCCAGAATCTTCGTGCCAACCCATTGTGAACCATGTGCAACCAAAAAATGCTCAGCCACTGATGTAAGAGTTTTTCCTTTTGTCTTGTCCCTCGTAGCCGTTGAGATAGTGGAAAAATGTTGCTGTACGCGTCTCCTAAGCTCCTGTGTGGTTTGGCCCACATAAACTTTAGGGCATGGACACACCAACGCGTATACCAGATTCCGGGACCTACAGTTGAAATAGGCCTTGGTAGGAGTCTGTGGAAACAAAGAAGGCACCATGATCTTTTCATCACAACTGGTGAAAGGGCAAATGCTACAGTTTCCACACATGAAAGTCCCCATAAGACTAACCCCTCTACGGAGTTTGGTGACCGGCCGTTGAAAGTGGCTATGACTTAAACAGTCCCTCAGACTCCTAGCCCTCCTAGCTACCAGATTGGGTTGTGAGGCAATATGGGGAAGACGTTTAGGCTCACTCTGTAAAATACCCCAATATTTAGAAAGGATGCCCCGTAAATCCCGCCACTGGTTATTGAAGATTGTTATAATTCCCAATGGTTTCTCAGTGGTCCTAGTTCTACCTTTTAGGAGGTCCTCCCTTCTACTGTTGTTCGCCGCGGAGAAAGCCCGGGAAACAACCCGTTTGGGGTAGCCCCTCTCTCGAAAACGTGCAGTGAGCTTACGGGATTGTGTAGTAAACTCCCCATGCTCACTGCAATTCCTCCTGACCCTATAGAATTGACCCTTGGGTATACCTGTTTTGAGATGCAAAGGGTGGAAACTCTCAAAGTGCAGCAAACTGTTGGTGGCCGTGGGTTTCTGATATAGAGTCATCAGAATTTTAGAATCCTTCAATTGCAAACTCAGGTCCAAGAACTCAATGTCCGTCTGGGAATATTGTGATGTAAGACGAATATTCCAGGGGTTATCATTCAAAATGCTCACAAAGTCCTTACACTGTTCCAGGGTGCCTGTCCAGATAAACACAACATCATCAATATATCGGAACCATTTCATGACATGTTCAGAAAAGTGATCCAGACAGAACACCCTAGTGACCTCCCACCAACCCAAAAAGAGGTTGGCGTAAGAAGGGGCGCAACGAGCCCCCATAGCCGTGCCCCTCACTTGCCAGTAGAAGACACGATCGAAGATAAAATAATTCTGATCCAAAATGAATAACAACAGATCCAAGATGAACGAATCGTGTCCTCTATCTCCTGTAGTATTTGAATCCAGAAAAAAAGACACAGCACGTACACCCAGTTCGTGTCCAATGCACGTGTACAGGGACTCCACATCCAGGGTCACAAGCCACGCCCCTGGCGGAATTTCAAGATTCTGAAGTTGCAAGATGAGGAATGTGGAATCCTTGACATACGACTTGAGGGACGCAACTAGAGGCTGAAGAAAAAAATCAATGTAAACACACGGCCGTTCAAGTAACCCACCAATCCCGGAAACTATAGGTCTCCCCGGAGGGACCTGTAAAGATTTATGCACCTTCGGAAGCATGTAGAAGGTGGGAATCCTGGCACTCATCACCTTCATCCAGAAGGTCCAAGAGATCCCTCAGGACAAGTCTGTCGGCCATGGGTAATTCATTTAGGGCCGAAGGTCGATGATAGAGCAGTTTAAAAGTAAGCGGTCTGCAAAACAGATAGACGTCTTTGATGAAAGTAAACTTATCAAGCCCACTGGTAGGGCAAAAGGAAAGACCCTTTTCTAATAAGGCAATTTCACGTTCTGATAAAGCATATTTAGAGAGATTGATAATTTGCAACTTACCAGTGGCCCGTGATAGGTCTGATGTTAGCGTCTCCTGTTCTGCCGCGTCTCCCGTTGGTACCGAGGCGACCATGCTTTGCGGTTCCGAATGCGCCTCTTTTGGGATACGTCTCCTCCTCCGGCCCCTCCTCCTGCGCTTTCGATGTCGCTCATTTCGGACGATAAAAAACCGTCACTAGAGGGTGCATCAGATAGTGTGGCTACGTTATTCTCAGCCTGGTCCGGCCCTTTTCTCAGCCTCCGATTTCCCTTATGTGTCCATTTAAAGGCTTGGTCATTCTTAAAATCCGTTTGATCCCTCTTGAACTTCTGTCTCTTTTTAGCAGTAATGTCTTTTTCAAAACTATCAAGGGTAGTCTTGAGCTTTTCCTGGAACGGTTCCACCAATGACTTGCGGTCAAAACCATCCAGTTTACCCTCACATAGTTGAAGCTTGCCTTTTTGTCCCTAAAAGACTGTTTAAGTCATAGCCACTTTCAACGGCCGGTCACCAAACTCCGTAGAGGGGTTAGACTTATGGGGACTTTCCCGTATGGAAACTGTAGTATTTGCCCTTTCACCAGTTGTGATGAAAAGATCATGGTGCCTTCTTTGTTCCCACAGACTCCTACCAAGGCCTATTTCAACTGTAGGTCCCTGAATCTGGTATACGCGTTGGTGTGTCCATGCCCTAAAGTTTATGTGGGCCAAACCACACAGGAGCTTAGGAGACGCATACAGCAACATTTTTCCACTATCTCAACGGCTACGAGGGACAAGACAAAAGGAAAAACTCTTACATCAGTGGCTGAGCATTTTTTGGTTGCACATGGTTCACAATGGGCTGTAGTTCTACTGATAGGTGTGTGATAAAAATTGGCCAGTGAACCACTGTTCGTCTTTCTCGTCCCTTTACGAGTTTGGAGTGAGGTGTTAATACGGCTTGTTGTGCTGTCATTTACATGGTACCGTCACACATAACGATATCGTTGCTTTTTGTGACGTAGCAACGATATCGTTAAAGAAATCGTTATTTGTGACAGCGACCAACGATCAGGCCCCTGCTGGGAGATCGTTGGTCGCTGAGGAAAGTCCAGAACTTTATTTCGTCGCTGGATCTCCCGCTGACATCGCTGGATCGGCGTGTGTGACGCCAATCCAGCGATGTCTTCACTGGTAACCAGGGTAAATATCTGGTTACTAAGCGCAGGGCCGC
The DNA here is from genome assembly GCF_032444005.1 of Ranitomeya imitator. Taxonomy (NCBI): domain Eukaryota; kingdom Metazoa; phylum Chordata; class Amphibia; order Anura; family Dendrobatidae; genus Ranitomeya; species Ranitomeya imitator. Next base: position 355,563,277 of record NC_091283.1, on the reverse strand, counting down.
GCTTAGTAACCCGATGTTTACCCTGGTTACCAGCGTAAACGTAAAAAAAAACACTACATACTTACATTCCGTGTCTGTCCCCCGGCGCTGTGCTTCTCTGCACTGGCTGTGAGCGCCGGCCAGCCGGAAAGCACAGCGGTGACGTCACCGCTCTGCTTTCCGGCTGACCGGCGTTGACAGTGCAGAGGAAAGCAGAGCGCCGGAGGACAGACATGGAAGGTAAGTATATAGTGTTTGTTTTTTTTACGTTTACGCTGGTAACCAGGGTAAACATCGGAGTGAGGTGTTAATACGGCTTGTTGTGCTGTCATTTACATGGACTTAAGTGGGGCTAGTTCTTCATCTTTACACGGATGGATTATCATGGGGCTTGCCTGCCCATGGAGGACTACATTGGGAATTGGCCATCTTTGCTCCCAGCTGGAGCTCCTACACTTGTTTATGTCTATATCAAATTATTTTATGTTCATTTCCTTTTTTGCATGTTTATCGTGTTTATTATTTTATTTATTTACTTTATTTATTTTTTTTTTTTTTTTTGTAAGTTTGCCCCCTGTACATTTAGTATGCTGTGGGGTATCTCTATTTATTATTTATTTGTTATTATTCATTATTTATTTCTCATTTATTTATTTTTCGTTTATATGTATATGTACTTAGTTCTTTCATTCGATAGGCTAATATGTGTTTTTGTTTTTTATTTATAATTGTTTTTCTTATATTGTTTCTCTGTTTTTGTTTTATTTTTTGTGTATGGGATTGCTTCAGCTTAGTGGTTATTCAAGTATCCATTTGCCCGATCTAGCTAGGCTCATACTAGTGTTCTGTTATTTATCTGTAGGAGCATATAGAGTGCCTGTGTATTATACGGCGCATCCTGCTTCCTTATACCTGTGCGCACATTCTCTCCGCTCCCTCTGTCTCTGCACTTTGTCCATAACTGCCAGTGACTGTCTTAGCGCAAGCGCATTAGCTAATGTGTACATGCTGCCTTGACGACCGAGAGCGGTTCGCACTCTTCCGCTCTGGGACGCCGGCACATGCGCACTGACTACACGCCGGGCCCGGCGGGTGCGATCGCCATTTGCATTTCTCCATGCACAGCTGAGGCTTGGTAAGCTGTTTATTTTTCTATATTTAAACAGGGGTCTGACCATGCAGGCACTACCCCTGACGAAGCCACCAGAGCGTGGCGACACGCGTTGGGTGCCTGCAGCCCGCACGCTCTCTGTACTGGGCACGCATTCCCTTTCTACCGTGCCTATGACCGGTGCGTTTGGAATATTGCCATTCATGCATTTTATGCATTTATCTCACTATGGGCGCACGGTCTGATTATAGGTGGGTAGTGGACAACTAATACTTGTTCATTTGCGGTCTCAGCCTATGTACATCCTCATGACCGGCTCTTGGTTTCTTCCAGCACCACTTTACTAGTGGCTATTATGCTACATTGACTATATGGTGTGTGGCTGGCCATGTTGCCTTGTTTCCCTAGGTTCTCATAACGTTCATCTACGTTGTGTATGTATGGGGCTTGCTGGGATTGCTCAATTTCGTTATCATGTTGTCAGTTAGGCTTATCTAACCTATGGGTATGTGTTTTTCACCCTGTTCAGGTCTGTGCGGGCTTTTTGCCTTATTTTGGGCTCTAGTGTGTATGGGGCTATTTTATATCCCCCTGTTTTTAATGTTTTTAGTGTGTTTTGCCTTTTGTATGTTTTTGCAATCAATAAAGCTGTGATTTCATATTTGTCTGGTGGTGACTCCCATTTGTAAGGCCTACCTGCACCCTCATATAGTGTAATGTTGTCCCCATGGTCCTCCATATTAGTTTAACGCGCTCCCCATAATCCATACAGTATAATGCACTCCCATAGTCCTCCACAGAGTATGATCCACTCTGCACAATCCTCCATATATTAAAATACACTCCCCATAGTCCTTCATATAATAAAGTGCATTCCCCATACGCCTTCATACTGTATAATACACCCTCCATATTACTCCATACAGTAAAATGCACCCACATAGTGCTCCATACAGTATGCCGACCATAGTTCTTAATAGAGTATAATGCACACCACAAAGTTCTTTATATAGTATAATGCAATCACCCTTAATATTCTAGATAATATAATGCACTCCCATATTTTTCCATACAGTAAAATGCACTCACATAATCCTCTATATAGTAAAATGCACTTTCCATAGTCCTCCATATAGTAAAATGCACTCCTTAGTCCTTCATATAGTATCATGCTCTCCCTATAAACCTTACAGTATACTGCACTCCCTAAAGTCCATACAGTATAATGCACTCGGCATAGACCATATAGTATAGTGCACCCATAGTCATCCATAGAATATAATGCACTCCCCATAAACCCTCCATTTAGTAAAATTAACTTTACATAGTCCTCCAGATTATGAAAGGCACTCCCCACAGTCCTCCATATAGTATAATGCACTCCCTATAGTCCTCTATAAAATATAATGTACTTCCCATAGTCCTCCATACAGTATAATTCTCCCCTAGAGATCTTTATATGGTATAATTCAATCCCCCATAATCTTTTATATAGTAAAAGGCACCCCCATACAGTATAATGCACTCCCATAATCCTCCATGTGGTAAAATAGACTTCCCATATTCATCCGTACAGTAAAATGCACTCCCTTTAGTCCTCCATATAGTATAATGCTCTCTCCATTATCCTTATAGTATAATGCTCTTCCCATACACCATACAGTATAATACACTCCCCCTAGTCTATACAGTACTATGGCCACCGCAATATACTCATTGATTAACAAAAAAATAAATACAATACTCACCTCTCCTCCTCATTCCCCCACTGCTCTGGTCTCTGCAGTAAGCGGTCTGAAGCGCCCGCACATCTCGGCACAGCGGGCGCCATGCTGAGATTTCAGATGTTGAGGAAGAATGATAGAGGAAGCATCAGCTGATGCTCCCTCTTACTTTATTGCTTTCATCTGTATTAGCATCCAGGATGTCGATACTGTTGAACTTGCGATGAAGGGTGGAGGAGGGTCAAGTGCTGGCACGGCCCCCTCCCTGCCTCAAGGGCCCTATAGCAGCCACGTGGCGTGCAGCCATTGACGGTACGCCACTGCACATACTCTAATTACTCCAGAGATGTTTCACCACTAGTTACTCATTTTTTCTAATGGAGACAGTTGAGTTTGATCATTTATTGCTTACAGTCACAGTATTTACTGGACGAACTACTCTGATTTAACCACTTCCTGCAGCCAGTTTATTTTGTTCCTAACCAGTGCCGATTTTTCAAATCTCACATGTCTTTTTATGTGGTGATAACTTTGGATGCTTCTTTTGATTCCAGTGATTTGGAAATATTTTTTTTCTGTAACACATTTTACTTTATGATTTTGGTAATTTTAGGTTCATATATTTTGCATTTATTTTTCAAAATTGCAAATAATTTAGAAAGATTTGTATTTTTCAAACTCTAAATTTGTTTGTTCCTTAATCAGATAGAGATACCGGACAATATATTTAATAAATAACATTTACTCTGTATCTATTGTGACACGAGGTATCGTGATATCAGGCCTCCTGATGAGCCTAAGCAGGTGAAACACGTTGAGGCGCTAATGCTAAATGGCGGATGACAGTTAGTCAAGTGACAGATGAGTATTGATGGTTTCCATATATGATCATACGGGGTTTGATTTATTGTGGACCCACATCGGGGAGGTGTGTATATATAGGAGAAACCCCCGGATGGTTTATGTGTCTGAGTGAGGAAAGGGGGGATCCCCGGACTGTTAATTCTCATAGGCACGAATGAAATGATCATGGAAGTCTAGGTGGGTTATATCAAACTGCACATCCTGGTGGAGGTTGGCTATGTATATCTAATACCAACTACATGCGGATGAGTTTGCTCCACTGTCTACAGAAATTAATTACCTATCTAAACACCGTATATCGCCTTATGTGTTCATGTTTTGTTTTTAACAATTTTTTGGGGGGTCTAGTTCTTCCTTAGTATAGCACCACCTATGTCTAGCGGCAGGGGTTCCTGTAGTCTGTGGATAGAAGATCTCACTAGTGGCTGCAGGGCACATTAGGGCCCGTAGGGTCAGCCATCGTGGAGCGGGGGCGCCATTACGCTTCCCCCTAGGGCGTCTACCTCCGTTGTTAGGTAGGGGAATCTTAGGTGCCTCATTTGGGGACTTCTAGGACCACCCTTTAAGTTATTTGGTTGGGCACGTTCTTTTTGGTTTTTGATTGATACTATGGGTGGTATAGTTTGCCTTGGTTTTAATAATAAAAGTGTTTTTAGATATAGGGTATTTACATGATACTGGTTTCTATTTTAAGTCAACAGCTTTTTTCTAACATCTCATTTTATTTTTCCAGTTAATAGAAGGATGACAAGTTTAGCAAAAAGTTTTTATATGTTCAATTAAATTTACAAAAGCTAGTTTTTGGGTAACAAATGTTTTAAATTACTTTGTGGTGCCTAGATTTTCACTAGAACCAGGAGGGCAGAGAAAATACAAAATCAGAAGACAGAAGAGTAGTCAGTGAACGAGCCAGGATCGCATCAGGGTCAAATACACAAGTCGGGGGCTGAGCACACAGGACTCAACCAGAGTAGAACAAGGCTGTATCTTGCAGCAATATGCTTTGAGCTTTAGTAGGGTGTGGTGCTTTCCAATTAACTGAAGCGGAGAGTCGATTATTCCAGCTGGACTACACCAATACTGCTAGACTGGGTGGTACTGCATGTCCCAGAAACCCTATTCTTGGTGGATGGACAGAGCCTGTGCTGCTCAGAGCTTCTGGTTGCAATGTGTCCTCAACATCACCATTAGTGAGTTAATTTATAGGAGTAGTGACAATTTTGACAACTGAGTGGTGGCTTGTTTTTTGCGGGATGAGTAGAAGTTTGTATTAGTATCATTTTGGCCTAGATAATATTTTATTTTAATAATTCTTTATTTAAAAGTAAACAATATTACACAACTGTGACAAGTCATGAGATGCAATGGAATAATTATGACATGTGATGTCACAAGAGGCACCCTAAGGTGCTTAAAACATTCCGAATTAATGTTCAAGACATCTTTAAGTTTATTTCTCAAATTCAGGAGATCCTTTTGAGTCGATGAAGCTAAGGATTTTTTATGTGTCTTTTCTAATGTGCTGATTTGGTGAAGAGGAAACTTCCTTTTCTCTACTCGCCTCGAATAACTGCTTTACTCAGGCTTGGGGGCCAGATCCTTCATTATCTAGGAAGTATAAATCCAAGATCTTGGTCATGTTGGTAATATTTTCATCGCTATTTAACAAGGTTTCATTTAACCTCCACATGATTTGACGCTCCGGGAGTGAGGATATGCTGAGTTCTAAGAAAATACAGGTGCTTCTCACAAAATTAGAATATCATCAAAAGGTTAATTTATTTCAGTTCTTCAATACTAAAAGTGAAACTCATATTATATAGTCATTACAAACCGAGAGATCTATTTCAAGTGTTTATTTCTGTTAATGTTGATGATTATGGCTTACAGCCAATGAAAACTCAAAAGTCATTATCTCAGTAAATTAGAATACTTTATAACACCAGCTTGAAAAAAAGTATTTTAAAATCCGAAATGTTGGCCTACTGAAATGTATGTTAAGTAAATGCACCCCATACTTGGCCAGGGCTCCTTTTGCATCAATTACTGCATCAATGCAGCGTGGCATGGAGGTGATCAGCCTGTGGCACTGCTGAGGTGTTATGGATGCCCAGGTTGCTTTAATAGCAGCCTTCTGCTCATCTGCATTGTTGGGTCTGGTGTCTCTCATCTGCCTCTTGACAATACTCAGTAAATTCTCTTTGGGGTTAAGGTCAGGAGAGTTTGCTGGCCAATCAAGCTGTGATACTGTTGTTTTTAAACAAGGTATTGGTACTTTTGGCAGTGTGGACAGGTGCCAAGTCCTGCTGGAGAACAAAATTTCCATCTCCAAAAAGCTTGTCGGCAGAGGGAAGCATGAAGTGCTCTAAAATTTCCTGGTAGATGGCTGCGCTGACTTTGGTCTTGATAAAACGCAATGGACCTACAACACTACACCTCAAGTAGCTTGGATTGTGTACCTCTCTACTCTTCCACCAGACTATGGGACCTTGATTTCCAAATGAAATGCAAAATTTACTTTCATCTGAAAAACAACACCTTGGATCACTGAGCAACAGACCAGTTCTTTTTCTCCTTGGCCCAGGTAAGACGCTTCTGGCATTGTCTATTGGTCACGAGTGGCTTGATACAAGGAATGCAACACTTGTAGCCCATGTCCTGAATATTTCTTTGTGATGGCTCTTGAAGCAATGACTCCAGCAACAGTCCACTCCTTGTGAATCTCCCCCAAATTTTTGAATGGCCTTTTCTTAACAATCCTTTCAAGGCTGCGGTAATCCCAGCTGCTTGTACACCTTTTTCTACCATACTTTTTCCTTCCACTCAAAATTCCATTAATATGCTTGGATACAGCACTCTGTGAACAGCCAGATTCTTTAGCAATGACCTTTTGTGGCTTGCCCTCCTTGTGTAGTGTGTCAATGACGGCCTTCTGGACATCTGTCAAGTCAGAAGTCTTCCCCATGATTGGGGAACCTACTGAAACAGACTAAAGGACCTTTTTAAACTCTTAGAAAGCCTTTGCAGGTGTTTTTTTGTTAATTATTCTAATTTACTGAGATAATAACTTTTGGGTTTTCATTGGCTGTAAGCCATAATCATCAACATTAACAGAAATAAACACTTGATATAGATCACTCTGCTTCTAATGACTCTATATGAGTTTTTGTATTGAAGAACTGACACAAATTAACATTTTGATTATATTCTAATTTTGTGAGAAGCACCTGTAGGTGCATGGTCTGATATCGTTATGGGACTTGTTGATGTAAATTTGATCCGAGGTAAGCAGGAACTTTAAAGAAAGAGGTAGATGAGAGAAAAAGGTAAAATACTTTATTGAGGAATTGGAAAGTCTCCATGTATCTATAAGATGTATAGAATTTAGAGCTAAATGAATTTTCCTAAGCGCTCTCTGAGATACAGTGGATATTCCAGTAGACAAATCCAAAAATGGTGTTCAGGTCTCCATCTATTATAAGAAGGCCTTCTTTGAATGACTCCAGCGTCTCCAATGTTTTAGTAAGCCAACCGGATTGTCCCTGGTTTGGGACTTAAAGGTTACAGAGTATAACAGAGATATTGGGAATAAACCGTTTGACAAATATATATCTCCCTTCTGCATCAGTTAGGCAGGCCCTCAAAGTGAAGGGCAAATTTTTGTGTAGGGCAATGCTGATCCCTCTAGACGCAGACAAGCTACACCTACTAAACCAAAGTGGACATTTTGACCTAGTAAGGTCTGGAGTGTGGCCTGACTTAAAGTGCATCTCTTGAATAAAGTGCGATGTTTATTTAATTACCTTCACATTGAATGAAGCTACCACAATGGTGTCAGAAGTGTTTTTTCCAGCCATATAATTTTTTACAAGAAAAAGTCCTAAGAATATATATCCAACAGTCTAGGTACAAAACATGTAAAACATATCAATATACAACTTATCTGCAGCAGGTTGGGGGGAATCATCCCACCATCATCATACCTTCAATAAATGAAAAAGTGAGAGACAGCAAAACAAATATATATAAAGGTTGAAATAATCTGCTAACAGAGTTTTCTAGGATATAAGAGATTAATGTCATGGGAACTTTGAGAGAAAGTTCATGTGCAGTAATATGCCAACCAGCCACCCCCCATTAGTTTGGTAGGTTGTGAGGTGGTTTCCTCATCGGTAATTTTGCACCTGTGTTGCCGCCATCTTAACCACATGGGTCCACTGCATCCTGATTGCATTTGTTTGGAGGCCTAGGCAGATAAACATCTCTGCCTCTTTGCAGTTTTTTCTGCATTTTTGGAGGATCTCTGCATCCTATTTTTGTGCTATTGCTGTTTAGAATTAGGACTCATAAGCGTGGGGACCCGTGACGTGGGTTACGAGCTTGCGTATTTTGGCCAAAATATAAACTAATACCTCACATATTTTTTTTTTTGCGTGTTTTTTTCGGGGTGCAGTTGGGCCCATTTTGTCTTGGAAACTGTGGTGTCTGTTCACATGGGGTGCATTTGGATGGCGATGGGCAGCCTGCCTGGTCTAATAGAAGGGTGTCACTACTAGGCTGTTAACCTGTATGCTGTGCACCTCCATTGTGTGAACAGCGCCACATACAAGTCTTTTATGTGCAGTAATATGCCAAGCACCCACCACCTCCATTAGTTTGGTAGGTTGTGAGTGGTTGCCTCATCGGTAATACTGCACCTGTGTTGCCGCCATCTTAACCACATAGGTCTACTGCATCCTGATAGTGCATTTGTTTGGAGGCCTAGGCAGGTAAACATCTCTACCTTTTTGCTGTTTTTTCTGAAACTTTGAGAGAACAATTGTCAAATGGAAAAACAGAGTTCTTAAGCGGAAAATGGGACTAGTCCTTAGCTAAGGACCCAAGGAAAAGAATGGCTTGGAATCTCTGGATTTGCCCAGACAAAGGGGCTTTTATTCTTGAGAAAACATGGGAGAACATTGCTTGGGAAAAAAAAAACAAAGTTCTCCAATGGTGAACTGATCCAGTCCTTATTGCTAAGGACTAAAGGGAGTGTAAAGTGTAATCAATTTATCCATCCTGGAGGTAGGTGTCTTGGCAGTTGTATTCTGGCCTTGAAAGCACTTTCTTTTCCCTACACTGACCAATTTTTCAGGTCTCAGGAGATGGGGAAAGGTAAGGTTGTCGTGCAAGGGCATCCAAGAAGGGACTTCTATTTGTTGAATTCCCAGTAGTGCCCACGATGCCTGGAGTTCTTCAGGAGAGCATATGTAGATTTGCTTTCATTCCTTCAGAATGGCGAGGTCAAATGGATATAGCCACCTTATTTTTTAGCCAGAGCTATAGGAGCTATATCTATAGCTTGGAAAATTTGTATTGGGTTGTTGTTGTAGGATAATGGTGATATACCGTATATACTAGAGTATAAGCCGAGATTTTCAGCCCATTTTTTTGGGCTGAAAGTCCCCCTCTCGGCTTATACTCGAGTCATATACCCGGGTGTCGGCAGGGGAGGGGGAGCGGGGGCTGTGTAGTTATACTTACCTGCTGCGGCCCGGTCCCTGCAGTCCCTGGCTTCTCCGGCGCTGCAGATTCTTCCTGTACTGAGCGGTCACATGGCACCGCTCATTACAGAAATGAATAGGCGGCTCCACCACCATAGGGGAGGAGCCGCATATTCATTGCTGTAAATGATCGGTGCCATGTGACCGCTCAATTACAGGAAGAAGCTGCAGCGCCAGAGAAGCCAGGGACTGCAGGGACCGCGCTGCAGCAGGTAAGGGGAGCGCAGCGCTATAATTACCTGCTCCTCGCTCCGGTGCGGCTCCGTCTGCAGCGTCCTCTAGCAGTGACGCTCAGGTTAGAGGGCGCTGTGACGTTGTCAGTGCGCGCCCTCTGCTGAGCGTCAGTGCTGGAGACGGAGCCGCAGAGGAGCAGGTAAATATTGAAAGCGCCGGCGTCCTGAGAAGAGAGGTGAGTATGTGATTAGCATTATAAGGAGCACCTATGGGGTCATAATCAAAGGTGCAGAGCATATATGGCACAACATTATAAGGAGCACCTATGGGGTCATAATCAAAGGTGCAGAGCATATATGGCACAACATTATAAGGGGCATCTACGGGGCCATAATCAAAGGTGCAGAGCATTATATATGGCACAACATTATAAGGGGCATCTATGGGGCCATAATCAAAGGTGCAGAGCATATATGGCACAGCATTATAAGGAGCACCTATGGGGCCATAATCAAAGGTGCAGAGCATTATATATGGCACAGCATTATAAGGAGCATCTATGGGGCCATAATCAAAGGTGCAGAGCATATATGGCACAACATTATAAGGGGCATCTATGGGGCCATAATCAAAGGTGCAGAGCATATATGGCACAGCATTATAAGGAGCATCTATGGGGCCATAATCAAAGGTGCAGAGCATATATGGCACAGCATTATAAGGAGCATCTATGGGGCCATAATCAACGGTGCAGAGCATTCTATATGGCACAGCTTTATAAGGAGCATCTATGGGGCAATAATGAACGGTGCAGAGCATTCTATATAGCACAGTTGTATATGGAGCATCTATGGGGCAATAATGAACGGTGCAGAGCATTCTATATAGCACAGTTGTATATGGAGCATCTATGGGGCAATAATGAACGGTATGGAGCATCTATTTTTATTTTTGAAATTCACCGGTAGCTGCTGCATTTTCTACCCTAGGCTTATACTCGAGTCAATAAGTTTTCCCAGTTTTTTGTGGCAAAATTAGGGGGGTCGGCTTATACTCGGGTCGGCTTATACTCGAGTATATACGGTATCTCTCATTTTGGTTAGAATGGCTGAGGTGTCGACAAAACTCAGCAACCCACAGATTATATCTCTTGGGGGACCTGAAGCCTTAGGTTTGGCTTTAGGGCTCAGTGAACCCTTTCAATGGTGATGTTTTCAGCCCTTTCTGAGCCCACTATAGAGGTAGATATTTCTTTAGAGATTTTCTTTAAGTGTCAGAAGCATATGATTCCGGAACACCTTTTATTCATAAATTTTTCCTTCTCCTATTTTCTTGGTCTTCTATAGCTAACATAGTAGAGTTTAGTTGGTGTTGATGTTGAGCCATTTCATCTTTTAAGGTATCAGAGAAGTCCATAAAGTCAGATTGAACAGATTCGAGACTCGGTGGCCCATTTGTTTAAGGTCTGACCTAAGTCCTGCAGAAGTGGTTGCATTGCCTATTCTAAGGTTTTTTTTTTAGAAACCATCTGGAGACTGGCACTGGGTTAGTTGAGTGAGTTAAAATCTGAATCCTCATTGCTAGAATCTGTGTCAGCTGCTGAGGCTTGGTTAGGCAATTGTTATGTCGTTTTCTGAGAAGACTTTTGAGGAGTATGTAGCTTTTTTAAATAAAAACGTATCCAGTTCTCCCTGTTTGCGTGAAGTTAGACTGTGCTCAAGGTCTTTTATACTCTTTACTGGTTTTGTCCATAATGAAGTATGAAATGTGAGCATATAAGGTATTGTATCACCACCTGTACATACTTTAGTATTAGGCTGGCATCACAAATGTGAAAGTCAGTCTTCTCATATCGTCCATCAGGATGAACTACAAAATTTAGTTATGAGAATTGCAGTCTCTTTATTAACCCCTTTACCCCCAAAGGTGGTTTGCACGTTAATGACCAGGCCAATTTTTACAATTCTGACCACTGTCCCTTTATGAGGTTATAACTCTGGAACGCTTCAACGGATCCCAGTGATTCTGACATTGTTTTCTCGTGACATATTGTACTTCATGATAGTGGTAACATTTCTTTGATACTACCTGCGTTTATTTGTGAAAAAAACGGAAATTTGGCGAAAATTTTGAAAATGTTGCAATTTTCCAACTTTTAATTTTTATGCAATTAAATCACAGAGATATGTCACACAAAATACTTAATAAGTAACATTTCCCACATGTCTACTTTACATTGGCACAATTTTGGAACCAAAATTATTTTTTGCTAGGGAGTTATAAGGGTTAAAAGTTGACCAGCAATTTCTCATTTTTACAACACCATTTTTTTTAGGGACCACATCTCATTTGAAGTCATTTTGAGGGGTCTATATGATAGAAAATACCCAAGTGTGACACCATTCTAAAAACTGCACCTCTCAAGGTGCTCAAAACCACATTCAAGAAGTTTATTAACCCCTTTACCCCCAAGGGTGGTTTGCACGTTATGGACCGGGTCAATTTTTACAATTCTGACCACTGTCCCTTTATGAGGTTATAACTCTGGAACGCTTCAACGGATCCCGGTGATTCTGACATTGTTTTCTCGTGACATATTGTACTTCATGATAGTGGTAAAATTTCTTTGATATTACCTGCGTTTATTTGTGAAAAAAACGGAAATTTGGCGAAAATTTTGAAAATTTCGCAATTTTCCAACTTTGAATTTTTATGCAATTAAATCACAGAGATATGTCACACAAAATACTTAATAAGTAACATTTCCCACATGTCTACTTTACATCAGCACAATTTTGGAACCAAAAATTTTTTTTTGTTAGGGAGTTATAAGGGTTAAAAGTTGACCAGCAATTTCTCATTTTTACAACACCATTTTATTTTAGGGATCACATCTCATTTGAAGTCATTTTGAGGGGTCTATATGATAGAAAATACCCAAGTGTGACACCATTCTAAAAACTGCACCCCTCAAGGTTCTCAAAACCACATTCAAGAAGTTTATTAACCCTTCAGGTGCTTCACAGGAATTTTTGGAATGTTTAAATAAAAATTAACATTTAACTTTTTTTCACAAAAAATTTACTTCAGCTCCAATTTGTTTTATTTTGCCAAGGGTAACAGGAGAAAATGGACCCCAAAAGTTGTTGTACAATTTGTCCTGAGTACGCTGATACCCCATATGTGGGGGTTAACCACAGTTTGTGCGCATGGCAGAGCTCGGAAGGGAAGGAGCGCCATTTGACTTTTCAAAGCAAAGTTGACTGGAATTGAGATGGGACGCCATGTTGCGTTTGGAGAGCCACTGATGTGCCTAAACATTGAAACCCCCCACAAGTGACACCATTTTGGAAAGTAGACCCCCTAAGGAACTTATCTAGAGGTGTGGTGAGCACTTTGACCCACCAAGTGCTTCACAGAAGTTTATAATGCAGAACCGTAAAAATAAAAAATCATTTTTTTTTCACAAAAATTATCTTTTCGCCCCCAATTTTTTATTTTCCCAATGGTAAGAGAAGAAATTGGACCACAAAAGTTGTGGCACAATTTGTCCTGAGTACTCTGATACCCCATATGTGGGGGTAAACCATTGTTTGGGCGCATGGGAGAGCTCGGAAGGGAAGGAGCGCCGTTTGACCTTTCAATGCAAAATTGACAGGAATTGAGATTGGACGCCATGTTGCGTTTGGAGAGCCACTGATGTACCTAAACATTGAAACCCCCCACAAGTGACACCATTTTGAAAAGTAGACCCCCTAAGGAACTTATCTAGATGTGTGGTGAGCACTTTGACCCAATAAGAGCTTCACAGAAGTTTATAATGCAGAGCCGTAAAAATAAAACAAAATTTTTTTCCCACAAAAATAATTTTTTAGCCCCCAGTTTTGTATTTTCCTGAGGGTAACAGGAGAAATTGGACCCCAAAAGTTGTTGTGCAATTTTTCCTGAGTGCGCTGATACCCTATATGTGGGGGAGAACCAGCGTTTGGGCGCATGGGAGGGCTCGGAAGGGAAGGAGAGCCATTTGGAATACAGACTTAGATGGAATGGTCTGCAGGCGTCACATTGTGTTTGCAGAGCCCCTAATGTACCTAAACAGTAGAAACCCCCCACAAGTGACCCCATATTGGAAACTAGACCCCCCAAGGAACTTATTTAGATGTGTTGTGAGAACTTTGAGCCCCCAAGTATTTCACTACAGTTTATAACGCAGAGCCGTGAAAATAAAATAAAAAATTTCCCCTCAAAATTATTTTTTAGCCCCCAGTTTTGTATTTTCTCGAGGGTAAAAGGAGAAATTGGACCCCAAAAGTTGTTGTCCAATTTGTCCTGAGTGCGTTGATACCCCATATGTGGGGTGAACCAGCGTTTGGGCGCATGGGAGGGCTCGGAAGGGAAGGAGCGCCATTTGGAATGCAGACTTAAATGGAATGGTCTGCAGGCGTCACATTGCGTTTGCAGAGCCCCTAATATACCTAAACAGTAGAAACCCCCACAAGTGACCCCATGTTGGAAACTAGACCCCCCCACGAACTTATCTAGATGTGTTGTGAGAACTTTGAGCCCCCAAGTGTTTCACTACAGTTTATAACGCAGAGCCGTGAAAATAAAAAATCTCTTTTTTTCCCACAAAAATTATTTTTTAGCCCCCAGTTTTGTATTTTCCCAAGGGTAACAGGAGAAATTGGACCCCAAAAGTTGTTGTCCAATTTGTCCTGAGTACGCTGATACCCCATATGTTGGGGTAAACTCCTGTTTGGGCACACGGGAGAGCTCGGAAGGGAAGGAGCACTGTTTTACTTTTTCAATGCAGAATTGGATGGAATTGAGATCGGTCGCCATGTCGCGTTTGGAGATCCCCCTGATGTGCCTAAATAGTGGAAACCCCCCAATTATAACTGAAACCCTAATCCAAACACACCCCTAACCCTAATCCCAACGGTAACCCTAACCACACCTCTAACCCAGACACACCCCTAATCCTAATCCCAATCGCAAATGTAATCCAAACCCTAACCCTAACTTTAGCCCCAACCCTAACTGTAGCCTTAACCCTAACCCTAGCCCTTACCCTAGCCCTAACCCTAGCCCCAACCCTAACCCTAGCCCTAACCCTAACCCTAGTCCCAACCCTAACCCTAGCCCTAACCCTAGCCCTAACCCTAGCCCTAACCCTAGCCCTAGCCCTAACCCTAACCCTAGCCCTAACCCTAGCCCTAACCCTAGCCCTAATCCTAGCCCTAACCCTAGCCCTAGCCCTAACCCTAGCCCTAACCCTAGCCCTAACCCTAGCCCTAACCCTAGCCCTAACCCTAACCCTAACCCTAGCCCTAGCCCTAACCCTAACCCTAGCCCTAACCCTAATGGGAAAATGGAAATAAATACATTTTTTTCATTTACTTTTATAGCGGGTTTTTTAGCGGATTTTTATGATTGGCAGCCGTCACACACTGAAAGACGCTTTTTATTGCAAAAAATATTTTTTGCGTTACCACATTTTGAGAGCTATAATTTTTCCATATTTGAGTCCACAGAGTCATGTGAGGTCTTGTTTTTTGCGGGACGAGTTGACGTTTTTATTGGTAACATTTTCGGGCACGTGACATTTTTTGATCGCTTTTTATTCCGATTTTTGTGAGGCAGAATGACCAAAAACCAGCTATTCATGAATTTCTTTTGGGGGAGGCGTTTATACCGTTCCGCGTTTGGTAAAATTGATAAAGCAGTTTTAATCTTCGGTTCAGTACGATTACAGCGACACCTCATTTGTATCATTTTTTTATGTTTTGGCGCTTTTATACGATAAAAACTATTTTATAGAAAAAAATAATTATTTTTGCATCGCTTTATTCTGAGGACTATAACTTTTTTATTTTTTTGCTGTTGTCGCTGTATGGTGGCTCGTTTTTTGCGGGACAAGATGACGCTTTCAGCGGTACCATGGTTATTTATATCCGTCTTTTTGATCGCGTGTTATTCCACTTTATGTTTGGCGGTATGATAATAAAGCGTTGTTTTTTGCCTCGTTTTTTTTTTTTTTTTCTTACGGTGTTTACTGAAGGGGTTAACTAGTGGGCCAGTTTTATAGGTCGGGTCGTTACGGACGCGGAGATACTAAATATGTGTACTTTTATTGTTTTGTTTTTTTTATTTAGATAAAGAAATGTATTTATGGGAATAATATTTTTTTTTTTTTTTCATTATTTAGGATTTTTTTTTTTTTTTTACACACTTGGAAATTTTTTTTTTTACTTTTTTACTTTGCCCCAGGGGGGGACAATACAGATCGGTGATCTGCCAGTTTGCACAGCACTCTGACAGATCACCGATCTGTCTGAGAGCAGTGCAGCGTTACCAAGTGCCTGCTCTGAGCAGGCACTTGGTAAGCCACCTCCCTCCCTGCAGGACCCGGATCCGCGGCCATTTTGGATCCGGGACTTACTGCAGGGAGGGAGGTAGGAGACCCCCGGAGCAACGCGATCACATCGCGTTGCTGCGGGGGTCTCAGGGAAGCCCGCAGGGAGCCCCCTCCCTGCGCGATGCTTCCCTGCACCGCCGGCACATCGCGATCATCTTTGATCGCGGTGTGCCGGGGGTTAATGTGCCGGGGGCGGTCCGTGACCGCTCCTGGCACATAGTGCCGGATGTCAGCTGCGATAAGCAGCTGACACCCGGCCGCGATCGGCGGCGCTCCCCCCGTGAGCGCGGCCGATCGCGCTGGACGTAATATTCCGTCCTTGGGAATTAAGGCCCACCCCACATGGACGGAATATTACGTCCAATGGCAGAAAGGGGTTAACCCTGCAGGTGTTTAACAGGAATTTTTGGAATGTTTAAATAAAAATGAACATTTAATTTTTTTTCACAAAAAATTTACTTCAACTCCAATTTGTTTTATTTTACCAAGGGTAACAGGAGAAAATGGACCCCAAAAGTTGTTGAACAATTTGTCCCGAGTACGCCGATACCCCATATGTGGGGGTAAACCACTGTTTGGGCGCATGGGAGAGCTCGGAAGGGAAGGAGTGTCGTTTGACTTTTCAATGCAAAATTGACAGGAATTGAGATGGGACGCCATGTTGCATTTGGAGAGCCACTGGTGTGCCTAAACATTGAAACCCCCCACAAGTGACACCATTTTGGAAAGTAGACCCCCTAAGGAACTCATCTAGATGTGTGGTGAGCACTTTGACCCACCAAGGGCTTCACAGAAGTTTATAATGCAGAGCCGTAAAAATAAAACAAACATTTTTTCCCACAAAAATTATTTTTTAGCCCCCAGTTTTGTATTTTCTCGAGGGTAACGGGAGAAATTGGACCCCAAAAGTTGTTGTCCAATTTGTCCTGAGTGCGCTGATACCCCATATGTAGTGGGGAACCACCGTTTGGGCGCATGGGAGGGCTCAGAAGGGAAGGAGCGCCCCCCAATTATAACTGAAACCCTAATCCAAACACACCCCTAAACCTAATCTCAACGGTAACCCTAAACACACCCCTAACCCTGACACACCCCTAACCCTAATCCCAACCCTATTCCCAACCGTAAATGTAATCCTAACCCTAACTTTAGCCCCAACCCTAACCCTAACTTTAGCCCCAACCCTAAGTGTAGCCTTAACCCTAGCCCTAACCCTAATGGGAAAATGGAAATAAATTTATTTTTTTAAAAATTTTAATTTTTCCCTAACTGAGGGGGTGATGAAGGGGGGTTTGATTTACCTTTATAGCGGGTTTTTTAGCGGATTTTTATGATTGGCAGCCGTCACACACTGAAAGACGCTTTTTATTGCAAAAAATATTTTTTGCGTTACCACATTTTGAGAGCTATAATTTTTCCATATTTTGGTCCACAGAGTCATATGAGGTCTTGTTTTTTGCGGGACGAGTTGACGTTTTTATTGGCAACATTTTCGGGCACGTGACAATTTTTGATCGCTTTTTATTCTGATTTTTGTGAGGCAGAATGACCAAAAACCAGCTATTCATGAATTTCTTTTGGGGTAGGCATTTATACCGTTCCGCGTTTGGTAAAATGGATAAAGCAGTTTTATTCTTCGGGTCCGTACGATTACAGCAATATCTCATTTATATAATTTTTTTATGTTTTGGCGCTTTTATACAATAAAAACTATTTTATAGAAAAAATAATTATTTTTGCATCGCTTTATTCTGAGGACTATAACTTTTTTTATATTTTTGCTGATGATGCTGTATGGCGGCTCGTTTTTTGCGGGACAAGATGACGTTTTCAGCGGTACCATGGTTATTTATATCTGTCTTTTTGATCGCGTGTTATTCCACTTTTTGTTCGGCGGTATGATAATAAAGCGTTGTTTTTTGCCTCGTTTTTTTTTTTTTACCGTGTTCACTGAAGGGGTTAACTAGCGGGACAGTTTTATAGGTGGGGTCGTTACGGATGTGGCGATACTAAATATGTGTACTTTTATTGTTTTTTTTATTTAAAGAAATGTATTTATAGGAACAATATATTGTTGGGGGAATTTTTTTAAAAAATTTTTACACATGTGAATTTTTTTTTTTTACACTAAAACATTGCCCCAGGGGGGGCATCATGTTATAATGTAAGATAGCTGATCTAACACTTTGCTGTGTACTGTGTTAGATCAGCGATCTGACATGCACAGCTGCAGGCTTCACAGTGACTGCTCTGAGCAGGCGCTGTGAAGCCACCTCCCTCCCTGCAGGACTCGGATGCCGTGGCCATTTTGGATTCGGGGCCTGCAGCGAGGAAGGAGGTAAGAGACTTTTGGGGGGCTCCGGGGGTCTCAGGGAAGCACGCAGGGAGCCCCCTCCCTGCGTGATGCTTCCCTGTACCGCCGGCACACCGCGATCAAACACACGCGGTGTGTTGGGGGTTAATGTGCTGGGAGCCGTCCATGACCGATCCTTGCACATTTTGCCGGATGTCAGCTGCGATAGGCAGCTGACACCCGGCCGCGATTGCTATGACGTACTATCCCGTCGATGGTCATACGGGCCCACCCCACCTCGACGGGATAGTACGTCAGATGTCAGAAAGGGGTTAAATGGGTTGCAGGTGATAGGTGCTCTCTTTATAAAGCAATGCTTTTGACGATGGAGTTTTGCTGTAATGTAGATTACTTTGTCTTTGATAAAACAGTTAACAACAATAACTTTAATGTTGATCTTGATGGCTAGGATAAGTTATTTTATGGAGGCTGTAAGTAAATTATAAGAAGTTTCAGTGGTGTTTATGGAGTTGTGATACCACACAGAAACAGTAGATAGCAGTGTTACTCTTAGGTTTTAAGTCCAAAGTACAAAAAAAAAGAGAAAAGAAAAAAAGGGTATAACACAGCTAGTTTTCTTTATCAGGTTATGCCTGCAACTGTGAGAATTGCTTATAGCTGTTTCTATAGGGTAGCAAAGATCAGTGGAGCAGGGTCCTAGCTCTATCTCCCATCACCAGCATGTGAAAGGTTGTGCTGGAGGGAGAAGCAGTAGTGTTTCACTTCACCCGATTCCCAAAATGGTGGAATTTGTGCCTTTGTAACAGTGGCTGCAGAGGAGTCCAGCAGGTTATGGAAAGGAGGAATTCACAGGCCCGCACACTCAGACCAACACCTCTTCCAAACAGTGAGGGCAACAGGGCTCAAAGGAGACAACAGGTGGCGAGGTAGGACAGCTTATTTCTGCACCCAGCCCTCTCTACGTGTCGGGACATGTGCGTGCTTTCAAGTGGGAGAGGGAGAAAAGCTGGAATGGACGGAGTCTATCACCTCACTGGCTCTACAGCAGCTTTGGCTGTTTCATGCCCAGAGATTCCCCTACAGTGATAAGGCATATCGCTCACATCTCAAAGCTGACTGTGGTATCTCATTAGCAGGGTCAACTTTAAGGTACCGTCACACATAACGATATCGGTAACGATATCGTTGCTTTTTGTGACATAGCAACGATATCGTTAAGGAAATCGTTATGTGTGTCAGCGACCAACGATCAGGCCCCTGCTGGGAGATCATTGGTCGCTGAGGAAAGTCCAGAACTTTATTTCGTCGCTGGACTTCCCGCTGACGTCGCTGGATCGGCCTGTGTGTCACCGATCCAGCGATGTCTTCACTGGTAACCAGGGTAAACATCGGGTTAATAAGCGCAGGGCCGCGCTTAGTAACCCGATGTTTACCCTGGTTACCAGCGTAAACGTTAAAAAAACAAACACTACATACTTACCTTCAGCTGTCTGTCCCCGGCGCTGTGCTTCTCTGCACTCCTCCTGCATCCTGTGTCAGCGCCAGCCAGCCGGAAAGCACAGCGGTGACGTCACCGCTGTGCTTTCCGGCTGACCGACGCTGACAGTGTAGAGGAAAGCACAGCGCCGGAGGACAGACACAGAATGTAAGTATGTAGTGTTTGTTTTTTTAACGTTTACGCTGGTAACCAGGGTAAACATTGGGTTACTAAGCGCGGCCCTGCACTTAGTAACCCGATGTTTACCCTGGTTACCGGGGACCTCGGGATTGTTGGTCGCTGGAGAGCTGTCTGTCTGACAGCTCTCCAGCGACTAAACAGCGACGCTGCAGCGATCGACATCGTTGTCGGTATCGCTGCAGCGTCGCTTAGTGTGACAGTACCTTAAGTCTTTGCGCCTTTTCACTCCTTTAGGGATACAGAGGAGAGAGCTGGTCTGCTCTCTAGGAGCAAATTCCCAGTGACAGATCTGCATAGATAATATTTTTTTTATTCCAATATTTGAGAGGCATAATGAAAAAACAGTTGAACACCATCATCTACTGGTTCATGCCATGAGGTCTTCCTTGAGACCTTGAGACTGTGAAATGTTATTGTCTTAGTGAATAATTCAATTTTACTACATACATTCCCATTTCTATAGATATTTTGAGTAGAAATGTTATAAAATATGTTTCAAGGATATTTTATTAAACATAATAATTAGTTTTATTCTTTGCAGATGGCTTTACCAACAGATCAAAGGGACAACTGGCATCTTCAATTTTTAAATCAGTTGACCTTGAGATCACACCGGATACATTTGAAGTGCATGCAGTTACTCCAGATATACCATCATCCATTCACAGCAATGATCTATCATCTGCTCCTTTGAAACAGGTCTTATCTTCTGATTCATTACAGACTACTAAGAAAAATAAAAGTCAGAAAAGAGACAATAAAAAAAGAACTTTTGAAGCAAAGAATCCAATTACACATTCAGAATATGGAAATAGTTTCCCCCTCAAAACATCTTTTGTTAAACATCAAAAAATTCACACAGAGCAGAAGAGATTTTCTTGTTCCAAATGTGTGCGTCATTTTAACTATAAATCCGATCTTGTTAGGCATGATAGAATTCATACTGGGGATAAGCCATATTCATGTTCAGAATGTGGGAAATGTTTTAGAGAGAAATCAAATCTTAATGCACATCAGATAACTCACACAGGGGAGAAACCACATCTATGTTCAGAATGTGGGAAATGTTTTACACATAAATGTAATCTTGTTATTCACCAGAGAACTCACAGAGGGGAGAAGCCATATTCATGTCCAGAATGTGGGAAATCTTTTGTTGTGAAATCACACCTTAATAAACACCAGAGAACTCACACAGGGGAGAAACCTTTTTCATGTTCAGAATGTGGAAAATGTTATGGACAGAACTCACAGCTTGTTACACATCAGAGAACTCACACAGGGGAGCTGTTTTCATGTACAGAATGTGGAAAATGTTATGGGCAGAGATCTGATCTTGTTAAACATCAGAGAACTCACACAGGAGAGAAACCATATTCATGTTCAGAATGTGGAAAATGTTTCGTACGTAAACACGATCTTCTTAATCACCAGAGAACTCACACAGGAGAGAAGCCATATTCATGTTCAGAATGTGGAAAATGTTTTGTAAATAAATCAAAGCTTGTTACTCACCAGAAAATTCACACAGGGGTGAAGCCTTTTTCATGTTCGGAATGTGGAAAATGTTTTGTACAAAAATCAGCGCTTGTTTCTCACCAGAAAACTCACACAGGGGAGAAGCCTTTTTCATGTTCTGAATGTGGAAAATGTTATACATGGAAAGCAGCCCTTGTTATACACCAGAGATGTCATACAGGGGAGAAGCCATATTTATGTTCAGAATGTGGGAAATGTTGGTCAGACAAATCAAGTCTTAACAAGCACCAGAGAATTCACATAAGGGAGAAGCGATATTCATGTTAAGAATGTTGAATATGTTTTGTAGAGAAATCAGTTCTTGTCCAGAAAATTCACACAAGGGAGAAGCAATGTTCTTATTAAGATTATGGTAAATTATTTGAACAATAATGCTATATTGCTAAACATTCCCCACAAGGGGAAAAGCCATCATCATACCTGGAAAAACGAAATACTAGAAAATATATTTTGTTAAACATCAAAAATAACGCACACGGGAGAAACTATATATTTTGAGAAATCGTACAAAAAAACATACAACAGCATATTTAAATGAAAAAGGGAAACTACTTTAGAACTTACTGTATTTTTTGGACTATTAGATGCACTTTTAGCACAAAATATTCTTTCTAATAAGTGATTAGTCTGTAGGCAGCTTCCTCTAACGGAGGAGAATGCTGAGTCAGTGTCCTTCCCGATCACGAAGAGAATTGTTCTCTCCTCCTCCCCACACTGATCTACAGGTGCTTCTCACAAAATTAGAATATCATCAAAAAGTTAATTTATTTCAGTTCTTCAATACAAAAAGTGAAACGCATATAGATTCATTACAAACCGAGTGATCTATTTCAAGTGTTTTTTTTTTCTGTTAATGTTGATGATTATGGCTTACAGCCAATGAAAACCCAAAAGTCATTATCTCAGTAAATTAGAATAATTTATAACACCAGCTTAAAAAAATATTTTAAAATCCGAAATGTTGGCCTACTGAAATGTATGTTCAGTAAATGCACTCAATACTTGTTCGGGGCTCCTTTGGCATCAATTACTGCATCAATGCGGTATGCCATGGAGGAGATCAGCCTGTGGAACTGCTGAGGTGTTATGGAAGCCCAGGTTGCTTTGATAGCAGCCTTCATCTCGTCTGCATTGTTGATTCTGGTGTCTCATCTTCCTCTTGACAATACTCCATAGATTCTCTATAGGGTTTGTGAGTTTGCTCGCCAATCAAGCACAGTGATACTATTCTTTTTAAACCAGTTATTGGTACTTTTGGCAGTGCGGGCAGGTGCCAAGTCCTGCTGGAGAATGAAATTTCCATCTCCAAAAAGCTTGCTGACAGAGGGAAGCATGAAGTGCTGTAAAATTTCCTGGTAGATGGCTACGCTGACTTTGGTCTTGATAAAACACAGTGCACCTACACCAGCAGATGACATGGCTCCCCAAACCATCACTGATTGAGGAAACTTCACACTAGACCTCAAGCAGCTTGGATTGTGTGCCTCTCCACTTTTCCTCCTGACTCTGTGACCTTGATTTCCAAATGAAATGCAAAATTTACTTTTATCTTCAAACAACAGTCCAGTTCTTTTTCACCTTGGCCCAGGTAAGACGCTTCTCGCGTGGTTTGTTGTCATGAGTGGCTTGACACAAGAAATGCGACACTTGTAGCCCATGTCCTGGATATGTCTGTGTGTGGTGGCTCTTGTAGCAATGACTCCAGCAGCAGCCAATTCCTTGTGAATTCTTTCCAAATTTTTAACAATTCTTTCAAGGCTTCAGTTATCCCGACTGCTTGTGCACCTTTTTCTACAACAGTTTGTCTTCCACTCAGCTTTCCATTAACATGCTTGGATACAGCACTCTGTGAACAGCCAGCTTCTTTATTTAGCTTCTATATTTATTAGCCAGCTTCTCATTTTCACAAGGAAAGACTAGAAGCAATGGGATGAAACTGAATGGGAGGAGACACAGATTAGATGTCAGAAAAAGCTTTTTGACAGGGTAATCAATGGGTGGAAAAGGCTGCCACGAGAGGTGGTGAGTTCTCATTCAATGGAAGTCTTCAAACAGGCTGAACAGGCATCTGTCTGGGATGATTTAGTGAATCCTGCTTTGAGCAGGGGGTTGGACCAGATGACCCAGGAGGTCCCTTCCAACTCTAACATTCTATGATTCTTTAGCAATGACCTTTTTGTGGCTTATCCTCCTTGTGGAGTGTGTCAATGACTGCCTTCTGCACATCTGTGAAGTCAGCAGTCTTCCCCATGATTGTGGCTAAGGGACCTTTTTAAAAACACTTTGAAGCCTTTGCATGTGTTTTTTAATTATTGCAATTTACTGAGAAAATGACTTTTGGGTTTTCATTGGCTTTAAGCCATAAACATCAACATTAACAGAAATAAACATTTGAAATAGATCACTCTGTTTGTAATGACTATATAATGAGTTTCACTTTCTGTATTGAAGGACTGAAATAAATTAACTTTTTGATGATATTCTAATTTTGTGAGAAGCACCTGTATACATACATGATATAGACTAAATGTAGCAACACTTACCCCACCCTTAAAAAAATACATACCCCAAATGTCCTCCTCCCTCTTCTTCCTGACTCCCAGTCGCCACGATCTGCCATTCATTAGTTACTTTCAGCGCACAATCTCCATGTCTGAATAAACTCTGTAACTTCTCTATACTACAATAATAAACATGTTCCTTTTACGCATTACTAATTACATCTACGATCCGTTCCTTCTTTGTAGGAACATCTGATGGGATCTATTTTTTTAATTCCCTTTCCATCATTGGGAGCTAATTCCCTTTAAGACAAGAGATGGAACTTGATGGGTCGCCCATTTCATCCAAACCTTCTGATTCCAAATCTTCCAAGCTCCCAAAGCCATAAAATAGACAAGGAAATTCGGAGTTGCCAATCCTCCATGTTTTGTAGACTTTTGGAGTTAAAGCCTCTTCAGCCTTGGCTCTTTACCTCCACACAAGGTCTTTGAACACATTTTGTATGATTTAAAATGTACAGAATTATTAGGTCTCCAGCAACATCACTTATTTCATACAGATGAATAGCACTATCTCCATAGTTCTTTTTACAAGGACCGAGAGATCAGACAAGGTCCTCATATTCAGGCAGTTTCTATTATTCTCCCACGCTCTTTATATGAACAAGATCAGAGTCACATTATACCGAGAGAATCTCCAGGGACAAAGACCCCGTCTCATACTAAACCGCTGAGGCCGGACCCGTGGTATCCAGCAACGGGGCCCGGATTCTTCCATTTTTGGCTCTGGCATTCCTTGTAAAATCAGTCACTTTTTTATACAGTCCTGTAGTAATTACGTTATTCACGTTTTGTACGAGGATTCGTTAGAATCCATCTAAATGTTATCAATTTACTGTATATACAACAAATAATAAATGTCCTACCACAGTTTTACAATGTGTGTCCAGTGTCAATTCCTCTACATTCCCTAATAAAATACCTTGGTGTCTCTGATCAAACCTGCTGATTATGATTATACAGTTGCAATAACTTCACTTTAACCTCTTCATGACCCAGCCTATTTTGACCTTAATGACCTGGCCGTTTTTTGCAATTCTGACCAGTGTCCCTTTATGAGGTAATAACTCAGGAACGCTTCAATGGATCCTAGCGGTTCTGAGATTGTTTTTTCGTGACATATTGGGCTTCATGTTAGTGGTAAATTTAGGTCAATAAATTCTGTGTTTATTTGTGATAAAAATGGAAATTTGGCGAAAATTTTGAAAATTTTGCAATTTTCACATTTTGAATTTTTATTCTGTTAAACCAGAGAGTTATGTGACACAAAATTGTTAATAAATAACATTTCCCACACGTCTACTTTACATCAGCACAATTTTGGAAACAAAACTTTTTTTTGCTAGGAAGTTATAAGGGTTAAAATTTGACCAGCGATTTCTCATTTTTACAACGAAATTTACAAAACCATTTTTTTTAGGGACCACCTCACATTTGAAGTCAGTTTGAGGGGTCTATATGGCTGAAAATACCCAAAAGTGACACCATTCTAAAAACTGCACCCCTCAAGGTGCACAAAACCACATTCAAGAAGTTTATTAACCCTTCAGGTGCTTCACAGCAGCAGAGGCAACATGGAAGGAAACAATGAACATTTAACTTTTTTAGTCACAAAAATGATTTTTAGCAACAATTTTTTTATTTTCCCAATGGTAAAAAGAGAAACTGAACCACGAAAGTTGTTGTCCAATTTGTCCTGAGTACGATGATACCTCATATGTGGGGGTAAACCACTGTTTGGGCACATGGTAAGGCTCGGAAGGGAAGGAGCGCCATTTGACTTTTTGAATGGAAAATTATCTCCATCATTAGCGGACACCATGTCGCGTTTGGAGAGCCCCTGTGTGCCTAAACATTGGAGCTCCCCCACAAGTGACCCCATTTTGGAAACTGGACCCCCCAAGGAACTTATCTAGATGCCTAGTGAGCACTTTAAACCCTCAGGTGCTTCACAAATTGATCCGTAAAAATGAAAAAGTACTTTTTTTTCACAAAAAATTTCTTTTCGCCTCAATATTTTCATTTTTACATGGGCAATAGGATAAAATAGATCCTAAAATTTGTTGGCCAATTTCTCCCGAGTACGCCGATACCTCATATGTGGGGGTAAACCACTGTTTGGGCACACGGCAGGGCTCGGAAGGGAAGGCGCGCCTTTTGACTTTTTGAATGGAAAATTAGCTCCAATTGTTAGCGGACACCATGTCGCGTTTGGAGAGACCCTGTGTGCCTAAACATTGGAGCTCCCCCATAAGTGACCCCATTTTGGAAACTAGACCCCCCAAGGAACTTATCTAGATGCATATTGAGCACTTTAAACCCCCAGGTACTTCACAGAAGTTTATAACGCAGAGCCATGAAAATAAAAAATAATTTTTCTTTCCTCAAAAATTATTTTTAGCCTGGAATTTCCTATTTTGCCAAGGGTAATAGGAGAAATTGGACCACAAATTTTGTTGTCCAGTTTGTCTTGAGTACGCGGATACCACATATGTGGGGGTAAACCACTGTTTGGGCGCACGGCAGGGCTTGGAAGGGAAGGCACGCCATTTGGCTTTTTAAATGGAACATTAGCTCCAATCATTAGCGGACACCATGTCGCGTTTGGAGAGCCCCTGTGTGCCTAAACATTGGAGAACCCCCACAAATGACCCCATTTTGGAAACTAGACCCCCAAAGGAACTAATCTAGATGTGTGGTGAGCACTTTGAACCCTCAAGTGCTTCACAGAAGTTTATAACGCAGAGCCATGAAAATAAAAAAAAAATTTATTTTCTCAAAAATGATTTTTTAGCCCGCAATTTTTTATTTTCCCAAGGGTAACAGGAGAAATTTGACCCCAAAAGTTGTTGTCCAGTTTCTCCTAAGTACACTGATATCCCATATGTGGGGGTAAACCACTGTTTGGGCACATGCCGGGGCTCGGAAGTGAAGTAGTGACGTTTTGAAATGCAGACTTTGATGGAATGCTCTGCGGGCGTCACGTTGCGTTTGCAGAGCCCCTGATGTGGCTAAACAGTAGAAACCCCCCACAAGTGACCCCATTTTGGAAACTAGACCCCGAAAGGAACTTATCTAGATGTGAGGTGAGCACTTTGAACCCCCAAGTACTTCACAGAAGTTTATAACGCAGAGCCATGAAAATAATAAATACGTTTTCTTTCCTCAAAAATAATTTTTTAGCCCAGAATTTTTTATTTTCCCAAGGGTTACAGGAGAAATTGGACCCCAAAGGTTGTTGTCCAGTTTCTCCTGAGTACGCTGATACCCCATGTGTGGGGGTAAACCACTGTTTGGGCACACGTCGGGGCTCAGAAGGGAAGTAGTGACTTTGGAAATGCAGACTTTGATGGAATGGTCTGCGGACGTCACGTTGCGTTTGCAGAGCCCCTGGTGTGCCTAAACGGTAGAAACCCCCACAAGTGACCCCATTTTGTAAACTAGACCCCCCAAAGAACTTATCTAGATATGTGGTGAGCACTTTGAACCCCCAAGTGCTTCACAGACGTTTACAACGCAGAGCCGTAAAAATAAAAAATCATTTTTCTTTCCTCAAAAATGATGTTTTAGCAAGCAATTTTTTATTTTCTCAAGGGTAACAGGAGAAATTGGACCCCAGTAATTGTTGCGCAGTTTGTCCTGAGTATGCTGGTACCCCATATGTGGGGGTAAACCACTGTTTGGGCACACGTCGGGGCTCGGAAGTGAGGGAGCACCATTTGACTTTTTGGATACAAGATTGGCTGGAATCAATGGTGGCGCCATGTTGCGTTTGGAGACCCCTGATGTGCCTAAACAGTGGAAACCCCTCAATTCTACCTCCAACACTAACCCCAACACACCCCTGCCCCTTATCCCAACTGTAGCCATAACCCTAATCACAACCCTAACCCCAACACACCCTTAACCACAACCCTAGCCCCAACACACCCCTAACCCTAACCACAACCCTAATTCCAACCCAAACCTAACCCTAAGGCTATGTGCCCACGTTGCGGATTCATGTGACATTTTTCAGCACCATTTTTGAAAAATCAGCGGGTAAAAGGCACTGCGTTTTACCTGCGGATTTACCGCGGATTTCCAGTGTTTTTTTGTGCGGATTTCACCTGCGGATTCTTATTGAGGAACAGGTGTAAAACGCTGCAGAATCCGCACAAAGAATTGACATGCTGCGGAAAATACAACGCAGCGTTTCCGCGCGGTATTTTCCGCACCATGGGCACAGCGGATTTGGTTTTCCATATGTTTACATGGTACTGTAAACCTGATGGAACACTGCTGCGGATCCGCAGCCAAATCCGCACCGTGTGCACATAGCCTAATTCTAAAGGTATGTGCACACGCTGCGGAAAACGCTGCGGATCCGCAGCAGTTTTCCATGAGTTTACAGTTCAATGTAAACCTATGGTAAACAAAAATCGCTGTACACATGCTGCAGAAAAACAGCACGGAAGCGCAGCGGTTTACATTCCGCAGCATGTCACTTCTTTGTGCGGATTCCGCAGCGGTTTTACAACTACTCCAATAGAAAATCGCAGTTGTAAAACCGCAGTGAAATGTGCAGAAAAAACACGATAAATCCACAGCGGTTTAGCACTGCGGATTTATCAAATCCGCTGCGGAAAAATCCGCAGAGGACCAGAATACGTGTGCACATACCGTACCCTAACCCTAACCCTAGTTCTAACTCCAACCTTAGTGAAAAAAAAATAAAAAATTCTTTATTATTGTCCCTACCTATGGGGGTGACAAAGGGGGGGGTCATTTACTGTTTTTTTTATTTTGACCACTGTGATAAAACCTATCACAGTGATCAAAATTCACTCTGGAACGAATCTGCCGGCCGGCAGATTCAGCGGGCGCACTGCGAATGCGCCCGCCATTTTGGAAGATGACGGCGCCCAGGAAAGAGGACGGACGGACCCCGGGAGGATTGGTAAGCATGATGGCGTGGGGGGGAGCATGGGGAGGGGGTGGATCGGAGCACGGGGGGTGGATCGGAGCACGGGGGGGTGGATCGGAGCATGGGGGTTGATTGGAGCGCGGGGGGTGGATCGGAGCGCGGGGGGTGGATCGGAGTGCAGGGGGGTTGGATCGGAGCACGGGGGGTGGGATTGGAGCACGGGGGGAGCGGACAGGAGGACGGGGGAGCGGAGCACTGGACGGAGGGGAGGGGAGCGGACCACAGATCGGAGGGCTGGGGGGGCGATCGGTGGGGTGGGTGCACATCAGTGTTTCCAGCCATGGCCGATGATATTGCAGCATCGGTCATGGCTGGATTGTAATATTTCACCAGTTTTTTAGGTGAAATATTACAAATCGCTCTGATATGCAGTTTCACTTTCAACAGCCAATCAGAGCGATCGTAGCCACGGGGGGTGAAGCCACCCCTTCCCCCTGGGCTAAACTACCACTCCCCCTGTGTTGTGAATTCTGTGGCTGAGTTCACTTCTGTGGTCACAAGTGGTATTGCAGTCTCTGGGCTTCCTCCCTCAGGTGTTTTGGTGAGCTCGTTGGCTGCCTTGCTATTTAGCTCCACCTGAGTCTGTCTTCCTTGCTCCTTGTCAATGTTCCAGTGTTGGATCTGAGCTACTGCATCTTTCCTTGGGCCTGCTGCTCTGCTAGATAAGTGCTTCTAGTTTGTTTTCTGTTTTTTCTGTCCAGCTTGCTATTAACTTTTGCTGGAAGCTCTGAGAAGCAAAGGGGTGCACCGCCGTGCTGTTAGTTCGGCACGGTGGGTCTTTTTGCCCCTTTGCGTGGTTTTCGTTTTAGGGTTTTTTGTAGACTGCATAGTTCTCTTTGCTATCCTCGCTCTGTCTAGAATATCGGGCCTCACTTTGCTGAATCTATTTCATTCCTACGTTTGTCTTTTCATCTTGCTAACAGTCATTATATGTGGGGGGCTGCCTATTCCTTTGGGGTATTTCTCTGAGGTAAGTCAGGCTTGTATTTCTATCTTCAGGCTAGTCAGCTCCTCAGGCAGTGCCGAGTTGCATAGGTAGTGATAGGCGCAATCCACTGCTGCTTATAGTTGTGTGAGGATAGATCAGGTACTGCAGTCTACAGAGATTCCACGTCTCAGAGCTCGTCCTATTGTTTTTGGTTATTGCCAGATCTCTGTATGTGCGCTGATTACTGCACACTGTGTTGCCTGATTGCCGGCCATAACAGTACAAGGAGCCACACCAATGATTCCCAATAGAGGGAAAAAAGAAATCCTGACATCATTTTTTTTTTCTTAGCTCTGTCTTCAGTCTTTTTTTTCCCCTAGACATTAGAGTGCTTCAGGACACAGCTGTGGACATGGATATTCAGGCTCTGTGCTCCTCAATGGATAATCTCGTTGTAAATGTACAAAAGATTCAAGATACTATTGATCAGAAATCGATGCTAGAACCAAGAATTCCGATTCCTGATTTGTTTTTTGGTGACAGAACTAAGTTCCTGAGCTTCAGAAATAATTGTAAGCTATTTTTGGCCTTGAAACCTCATTCTTCTGGTAATCCTATTCAACAGGTTTTGATTATTATTTCTTTTTTGCGCGGCGACCCACAGGACTGGGCGTTTTCTCTTGCACCAGGAGATTCTGCATTGAGTAATGTTGATGCATTTTTCCAGGCGCTGGGATTGCTTTACGATGAGCCTAATTCAGTGGATCAGGCTGAGAAAAATCTGCTGGCTTTATGCCAGGGTCAGGATGATGTAGAAGTATATTGTCAGAAATTTAGGAAGTGGTCAGTACTCTGTGGAATGAATCTGCACTAGCGGCTTTGTTCAGAAAGGGTCTCTCTGAAGCTCTTAAGGATGTAATGGTGGGATTTCCTATGCCTGCTGGTTTGAATGAGTCTATGTCCTTGGCCATTCAGATCGGTCGTCGCTTGCGTGAGCGTAAATCTGTGCACCATCTGGCGGTATTGTCTGAGAGTAAACCTGAGCCTATGCAGTGCGACAGGACTATGACTAAAGTAGAACGGCAAGAACACAGACGTCTGAACAGACTGTGTTTCTATTGTGGTGATTCTACTCATGCTATTTCTAATTGTCCTAAACGCACTAGGCGGTTCGATAGCTCTGCCGTTATTGGTACTGTACAGTCCAAATTCCTTTTGTCCATTACCTTAATGTGCTCTTTGTCATCGTATTCTGTCATGGCGTTTGTGGATTCAGGCGCTGCCCTGAATCTGATGGATTTGGATTATGCTAAACGTTGTGGATTTTTCTTGGAGCCTTTGCGGTGTCCTATTCCGTTGAGAGGAATTGATGCTACACCTTTGGCCAAGAATAAGCCTCAGTACTGGGCCCAGCTGACCATGTGCATGGCTCCTGCACATCAGGAAGTTATTCGCTTTCTGGTACTGCATAATTTGCATGATGTGGTCGTGTTGGGGTTGCCATGGCTACAAACCCATAATCCAGTATTGGATTGGAACTCTATGTCGGTAACCAGCTGGGGTTGTCAGGGAGTACATGGTGATGTTCCATTTTTGTCTATTTCGTCATCCATTCCTTCTGACATCCCAGAGTTCTTGTCGGACTTTCAGGATGTATTTGAAGAGTCCAAGTCTGATGCCCTACCTCCGCATAGGAATTGTGATTGTGCTATCGATTTGATTTCTGGTAGTAAATTCCCTAAGGGTCGTTTATTTAATTTGTCCGTACCTGAACACACCGCTATGCGCAGTTATGTGAAGGAGTCCCTGGAGAAGGGACATATTCGCCCATCGTCGTCACCATTGGGAGCAGGGTTCTTTTTTGTAGCCAAGAAGGATGGTTCGCTAAGACCGTGTATTGATTACCGCCTTCTTAATAAGATCACTGTTAAATTTCAGTATCCCTTGCCATTGATTTCTGACTTGTTTGCTCGGATTTAGGGTGCTAAGCATCGCGTGGTGGTATTGACTGATCATAAGAACCTTACTTATCTTGAGTCTGCCAAGCGCTTGAATCCTAGACAGGCCCGTTGGTCGTTATTTTTTGCTCGTTTTGATTTTGTGATTTCATACCTTCCGGGCTCTAAAAATGTGAAGGCGGATGCTCTGTCTAGGAGTTTTGTGCCCGACTCTCCGGGGTTATCTGAGCCGGCAGGTATCCTCAAGGAAGGAGTCATTGTGTCTGCCATCTCCCCTGATTTGCGGAGAGTGTTGCAGAAATTTCAGGCTAATAAACCTGATCGTTGTCCGGCCGAGAAACTGTTCGTCCCTGATAGGTGGACTAGTAAAGTTATCTCTGAACTTCATTGTTCGGTGCTGGCCGGTCATCCAGGAATCTTTGGTACCAGGGAGTTGGTTGCTAGATCCTTCTGGTGGCCATCTCTGTCACGGGATGTGCGTGCTTTTGTGCAGTCCTGTGGAATTTGTGCTAGGGCTAAGCCCTGCTGTTCACGTGCCAGTGGGTTGCTTTTGCCCTTGCCGGTCCCGAAGAGGCCTTGGACACATATTTCGATGGATTTCATTTCTGACCTTCCCGTTTCTCAAAAAATGTCGGTCATTTGGGTGGTCTGTGATCGCTTTTCTAAAATGGTCCATCTGGTGCCCTTGGTTAAATTGCCTTCCTCCTCTGATTTGGTGCCTTTGTTCTTCCAGCATGTGGTTCGTTTACATGGCATTCCTGAGAATATTGTTTCTGACAGAGGTTCCCAGTTTGTCTCGAGGTTCTGGCGAGCCTTTTGTGGTAGGATGGGCATTGACCTATCTTTCTCCTCGGCCTTCCATCCTCAGACTAATGGCCAGACCGAACGAACCAATCAGACCTTGGAAACATATCTGAGATGTTTTGTTTCCGCTGACCAGGATGATTGGGTGTCATTTTTGCCGTTGGCTGAGTTCGCCCTTAATAATCGGGCCAGCTCGGCTACCTTGGTCTCTCCATTTTTCTGCAATTCTGGGTTCCATCCTCGTTTCTCTTCAGGACAGGTTGAGTCTTCGGACTGTCCTGGTGTGGATTCTGTGGTGGACAGGTTGCAGCAGATCTGGACTCAGGTAGTGGACAATTTGACCTTGTCCCAGGAGAAGGCTCAGCTTTTCGCTAATCGCAGACGCCGTGTGGGACCCCGACTTCGTGTTGGGGATCTGGTTTGGTTATCTTCTCGTCATATTCCTATGAAGGTTTCCTCTCCTAAATTTAAACCTCGTTTTATTGGTCCGTATAGGATTTCTGAGATTCTCAATCCGGTGTCTTTTCGTCTGACCCTCCCAGACTCCTTTTCCATACATAATGTATTCCATAGGTCGTTGTTGAGGAGATACGTGGCACCTATGCTTCCATCTGTGGAGCCTCCTGCCCCTGTTTTGGTGGAGGGGGAATTGGAGTATATTGTGGAGAAGATTTTGGATTCTCGTGTCTCTAGACGGAAACTCCAGTATCTGGTCAAATGGAAGGGTTATGCTCAGGAAGATAATTCCTGGGTTTTTGCCTCTGATGTCCATGCCCCAGATCTTGTTCGTGCCTTTCATGTGGCTCATCCTGGTCGGCCTGGGGGTTCTGGTGAGGGTTCGGTGACCCCTCCTCAAGGGGGGGGTACTGTTGTGAATTCTGTGGCTGAGTTCACTTCTGTGGTCACAAGTGGTATTGCAGTCTCTGGGCTTCCTCCCTCAGGTGTTTTGGTGAGCTCGTTGGCTGCCTTGCTATTTAGCTCCACCTGAGTCTGTCTTCCTTGCTCCTTGTCAATGTTCCAGTGTTGGATCTGAGCTACTGCATCTTTCCTTGGGCCTGCTGCTCTGCTAGATAAGTACTTCTAGTTTGTTTTCTGTTTTTTCTGTCCAGCTTGCTATTAACTTTTGCTGGAAGCTCTGAGAAGCAAAGGGGTGCACCGCCGTGCTGTTAGTTCGGCACGGTGGGTCTTTTTGCCCCTTTGCGTGGTTTTCGTTTTAGGGTTTTTTGTAGACTGCATAGTTCTCTTTGCTATCCTCGCTCTGTCTAGAATATCGGGCCTCACTTTGCTGAATCTATTTCATTCCTACGTTTGTCTTTTCATCTTGCTAACAGTCATTATATGTGGGGGGCTGCCTATTCCTTTGGGGTATTTCTCTGAGGTAAGTCAGGCTTGTATTTCTATCTTCAGGCTAGTCAGCTCCTCAGGCGGTGCCGAGTTGCATAGGTAGTGATAGGCGCAATCCACTGCTGCTTATAGTTGTGTGAGGATAGATCAGGTACTGCAGTCTACAGAGATTCCACGTCTCAGAGCTCGTCCTATTGTTTTTGGTTATTGCCAGATCTCTGTATGTGCGCTGATTACTGCACACTGTGTTGCCTGATTGCCGGCCATAACACCCTGTCCCTGCAGATCGGGTGAAATTTGAGTTAACCCTTTCACCCGATCTGCAGGGACGCCACATAGGCGTCATGGGTCGAATTGGCACCGACTTTCATGACGCCTACGTGGCCTCAAAGGTCGGGAAGGGGTTAAAAAGTATTTATAATCCCGCAGCATGTATATAAGATCAGCAGATTCCACTAAGCATTTCAGATCTTTGGCCTCTGTATATTTTTTGACCTTGTGGAGAAACACAGGTTCTATCTCCAGAATCTGATTTCCAGAAGGTTCCCCCTTTAGTTGGGAAGCTAAATGTTCAAATCACAAAAGAAGGGATCTAGTAGGACATGTAGTAGCAATACTAGGTTTAGTGATGCAAATACAGATAACCCCAGGGCACAGCACCAACCTCCTAGGTCAGTTTCCCCAAGTCTGGAAATGTAGATCTGGCTCATCCAGCAGATCTGCTGTATGAGGGGCTGTTCTATTTGGCTCTTTCCGTGTATCTCAGATAAAATGGAGGTGGCCCTCTTTCTCATTACCACGGATAGATTGTACAATGTAGTGTCTATGAAAAGCAGCTGTTGAGTCAGTCAGAAAATACCATTTACCAGTAATGTAACAGGAGAGAGGAAACTGAAAAACGTGGTCAGGGACAAGCAAACTCTTTACCATCAACCACAATAGAGAAGCCGCTGTGCCCACAATGGAAATCACAAATACCTAATGCTGAGCTCCTAGAACCTTATATAGAAGACTTTAAAGGGAACTTGTCATGTAAAATAATGCTATTAACGTGCAGATATGTAGTTAATCTGCAGGTTAGTAGCATTCTGGCACCAGGCAGCATTTGCCCTTACACTCCCTGACAGAAGTTATATCGCTTATCCATGTTAGGTAAATAAAAGCTTATAACCTGGCGTGAAATTCATCCATTGGTTGTATAAATTATTCTTCTGAACGCTTAAACCCTCCGAAATGTGGTTTAGGTTAAGAAAATCAATTGGCATCAATGCAGAAATACTGATCAGTTAATGGACACAGTGTTAGGTGTCGAGTTCCCGCCTCTGCACAGGGGGAATCTCGAACCACTTCCTCTGCGGTCTCCCATTCTTCAGCCGCAGTGGAGCCTGCTCAGTGGAGACGTCGGTCCCAGCGTCTGGCTCAGGCTGATACTGGGCGACTGGTTACTACTGTTATTCCAGGCTCTGCCTTTGTAGTCAGTACTGGTCAGTGGCGAGCAGAAGTCTCTGGGACTAAGTCCTACTTTTCCCCTTCTGAGCATGCCCAGGTAGCGACCTCTCATTGGAGGTCAGGGGTCACATGCTCAGATACTGCAGCAGCTCCCATTGGTCCTCTAGGAAGGTCCTGAAGTTGCGCAGGTACTGTAGCAGCTCCCATTGGTCCTCTAGGAAGGTCCTGAAGTTGCTGCAGCTATAAAAGGTTTGCATGGCCATGCGCTAGTATCAAACCAATGTCTATGAGCTCAGCGCCAGTGCGGTCATGTCTGGATGCGGTTAGGATTTGGCTGAAATAAGCCCCTAGAATACCGGCACCTCCGGTGAGGAGTTTGTATGAGTGTATTCAGAGCTTGGCTGAAATAACATGGATAAGCGACATAACTTCTGTCAGGGAGTATAGAGTTCCACTGCGAGGAAAAAGTGAACTTAATTTTCCTGGCAGCTTTGCTCTTCCAGTCATACGGGAGGTGCTGTTGTGGATTCAGCCAATGCTTTGTGTATAGAGACTGGTGGCTTTAATCATACAACTGGTGCTGAGAGACAGCTGACATATCATTAAGGATGGCTATCTGAGAGTGCCAAGGGCTTTCATAGTTATTATTCTCTACACGCAGCAGTCACTGAAACTGCGCCAGCACCTTCCCTATGACAGAGCGAAAATGCCGGGGTGAAAAAAGTTGAATTCCTCCCAGCAGTGGGGCTTTCAGGGTGGGTGCCGCTTCATGTCAGAACGCTTTGTACCAGCAGATTAACTGCATATCTGCAAGATAGTGTTATTTTACATGACCGCTTTCCTTTAACATCCCCATTGATAATCCGCTTTCCCCATCTTCTACTCATCCTTGATCTCTAACCTCCTCTCTTGATCTTTAACAGATACTATCTTCTAAATTTGTGAAGTCCATGAGAGCAAAATACACTTCCTTCTATGCCTTTCAAACTGTAAATACGTTGGGGCGCTGGGAAATCAATACAGCATAGCATTGAATTGTGTGCTCAGGACGTCTGCTTTATTCTGCACAAGTAGGTGTAAACTGACCGAAGGCAATAGCTGTCGTCGAGCTGCCACTACATAACGCCTCCTGACACTTTACAGAAAAATCATGTCCCAGTCTCAATATGCTGTCGTGTGAGGCGTACTACACTCACTTGTTGGCCTCCACATCCACTCTCCTCTGTACATCAGAGGATAAAACACTCCATAGTACCTGTACTGAGACTTGAGCTTTGGACGTTGCAGGAATGTTCACCATGGATTCCAGTAAGGTGTAAAGAGCTGGGTGGTGGAATCACTGTGCCAAAGCCCAAGGAAGACCTGGAGGGGCGTGACAAGGTGCCTCCCCCCAATCCATCCATGGACATGCAGCAGCTAACGACACCGCAGTCCATTGAGAGACAAGGGAGGTGATCCAGGTGCTACTCCAGGACTAACTTTAGAATCATAGAATGGTAACGTTGGAAGGGACCTCATGGGTCATCTGATCGAACCCCCTGCACAAAGCAGGATTCACTAAATCATACCAGACAGATGTCTGTCCAGCCTCTACCTTTGGTAGATGGTGGCTGGAAAGGCCCGGGGAATGTCTAACAGATGCAGGCAGATAGAGAAGATGACAGGAGCTGGTGGGTGCAGCTGTCTCAGCTGCCGTTGAGGTGAGCACTAGCAGGGGCATCTGGCTCTGCTGTCATTGAGGTGAGCACTGGTGGGTGTAACTGGCTCAGCTGCCATTGAGGTGGGCAC
Organism: Ranitomeya imitator; assembly: GCF_032444005.1. NCBI lineage: Eukaryota > Metazoa > Chordata > Amphibia > Anura > Dendrobatidae > Ranitomeya > Ranitomeya imitator. The sequence goes on along the minus strand of NC_091283.1, from coordinate 355,526,135 downwards.
TGGTGGGTGCAGCTGGCTCTGCTGCCATTGAGGTGAGCACTGGCGGGTGCAGATGGCTCTGCTTCCATTGAGGTGAGCACTGGCGGGTGCAGCTGGCTCTGCGACTGTTAAGGTGAGCACTGGCGGGTGCAGCAGACTCGGCTACCGACTGAGATGCTATCACAGGGATCTGAGAACTGACACAACGCAACACAGGAAAATACTTCCGGGACATGGTGCGCGGGTGCACGCGCAGTAATGCTTTTCGGCTTTGCCCGCAGTTGGGCAAAGCATACTGCGCGTGCGCGTCCGAAGATTGCATTGCGCACACGCCAACTATGGAGCACAAGCACTCTAATTCACTAACATATTGCAGACAATAGGGATGGACAGGGTGGAGAAATGAAGATGAAACGCCGCCCATCGGACAGATAAAAAGTCATTTAAATATCCCGCCAATTTGAGGTGACAGGTTCCCTTTAACCTTTGTGCAGCATTATATGGGGCATATTTTTTGTATGGAGCATGTTATGGGGCCCATCATGAACTGTATGAAGCATTATATGGGGCTCCTGATTCAATATGAATATTTCAAAACATTTAACTTACTGATGTCTCAAATAATTTTTTCTTTTATTGGTATCTATTTTTATTTTTCAAATTTACCAGTAGCTGCTACATTTCCCACCCTAGGCTTATACTCGGGTCGGCTTATATTCGAGTATATACGGTAATTATATTCAGGCAATCAAAAGAAAGTTAAATGTTTTCGGTCTCACAATCAGACCTTCAACAGAACTGTGGGAATTGTACAAAAAGAAAAATACCGTAGGTTACATAAACAAAAGGATAATAGAAAAAATCATAGGCAAAATCTAATAAAGAACAAGGTTTCAATCATTATATATAACATTCTAGAACTATTTGTTAGCACCACGCCAGATTCTTGCTCTGACAGACAGCGTCTGCGGCCTGTTGCTTCACTCACCCATGCTGTGATCAGTTCTTCCCTTCCCCATGCTCTGCATGCTTCCAGCCGGGCCTCCAGCCATGTCCTTAGGACACGAACAAGCACGCTTCCGCCCTCTTAAAGGGTCAGCACGTGCACTTGCTATTTCCTCCCCAGCCAATGGCTGTGGGAGATTATGTATATATTGCTTCCTCCCCACTGGGGAGGTGCCTGAGCAATCTTCCTGTTACACAGTTTATGTTGTGTACCAGTCCTGCTTTCTGCACTCTGGTGCAGATCCTGTCTTCTGCACTCTGATTCTATCTCTGCCTGCTACACCATCCAGTTTGTCCTACTGGGTCCAGCTGCTGCGTGTCCGTTGGTCTGTCCTGGAGTTGCACCTGGCGTTCATCAGGAGCCAAACTTAACCTCACCATCAGAGGCTCTAGTGAACAGATCGATGATCACTTAGTCACACCCTAATGGGTTAGTAACTAACCTCAATGGGTTAGTAACTGGCTTAGTGATAGAAAGCAGAGGGTGGTTATAAATGGTATAGTCTCTAACTGGGTCGCTGTGACCAGTGGGGTACCGCAGGGGTCAGTATTGGGACCTGTTCTCTTCAACATATTCATTAATGATCTGGTAGAAGGTTTACACAGTAAAATATCGATATTTGCAGATGATACAAAACTATGTAAAGCAGTTAATACAAGTGAAGATAGTATTCTGCTACAGATGGATCTGGATAAGTTGGAAACTTGGGCTGAAAGGTGGCAGATGAGGTTTAACAATGATAAATGTAAGGTTATACACATGGGAAGAAGGAATCAATGTCACCATTACACACTGAATGGGAAACCACTGGGTAAATCTGACAGGGAGAAGGACTTGGGGGTCCTAGTTAATGATAAACTTACCTGGAGCAGCCAGTGCCAGGCAGCAGCTGCCAAGGCAAACAGGATCATGGGGTGCATTAAAAGAGGTCTGGATACACATGATGAGAGCATTATACTGCCTCTGTACAAATCCCTAGTTAGACCGCACATGGAGTACTGTGTCCAGTTTTGGGCACCGGTGCTCAGGAAGGATATAATGGAACTAGAGAGAGTACAAAGGAGGGCAACAAAATTAATAAAGGGGATGGGAGAACTACAATACCCAGATAGATTAGCGAAATTAGGATTATTTAGTCTAGAAAAAAGACGACTGAGGGGCGATCTAATAACCATGTATAAGTATATAAGGGGACAATACAAATATCTCGCTGAGGATCTGTTTATACCAAGGAAGGTGACGGGCACAAGGGGGCATTCTTTGCGTCTGGAGGAGAGAAGGTTTTTCCACCAACATAGAAGAGGATTCTTTACTGTTAGGGCAGTGAGAATCTGGAATTGCTTGCCTGAGGAGGTGGTGATGGCGAACTCAGTCGAGGGGTTCAAGAGAGGCCTAGATGTCTTCCTGGAGCAGAACAATATTGTATCATACAATTAGGTTCTGTAGAAGGACGTAGATCTGGGGATTTATTATGATGGAATATAGGCTGAACTGGATGGACAAATGTCTTTTTTCGGCCTTACTATGTTACTATGTTACTATGTTACCCCTCCAGGCCCTCCGCAGTCCATGGCACAGTGGTTCCACAAACCACGTCCGTGACACTATTTTTGAAATAAATGTCCTATTAATATATTTCATATAGAATGCAACAGACAGCAGGATATTATATCCAGTGAATAAAAATAACATGCAAACTTTTTATAACAATTAAACATTGCAATAGAATTACAAGTTACATATACTCTAATACAGTATAAGCTGTAGTGGTAGAAGACGATATTATAAAGGATACAGGAGGTAGTAGACTGATTTGGAGGGGGATTCCAGTTGTCATCTCTAAGAGGTGCTCAGTTCATTATAGAAGTGACAAGGTGTTGAGCTGTGAAAAATTGTTTAATGCAGGTTGTGCAAAACTATATGAATATTATGTGAGACGATGAGTACAAAGCGGAAGGTGATACCTTAGGAAGTGAAAGTCATTAGTAAATGAATCTTCTAGGGATGAAATAATAAAAAATGAAAGCAGCTGGGAGAAACAGTATAGAGCAGTATTTCTCAAACTCCAGTCCTCACGGCTCCCAACAGGTCATGTTTTCAGGATTTCCATGGTGCGTCACAAGTGGGAGAACTCCTGATACTTCCATCACCTGTGCAATACTAAGGAAATCCTGAAAGCATGACCTGTTGGGGTCTGGGAGGACTGGAGTTTGGGAAACACTGGTATAGAGGGTAAAGTATTAGCCTGAGGATAGTATAGAAATAAACCGAGTAACAGACTACATGGTATCTGGTATGAAGGGGGTTACCTGATTGCTATTGGATTACTGGGTGAACTGCATGCAGCTGCTCTGGTGTGTTCGACTATTGTCACCATAAAAAGGCGCTGTATGCATGGCAGCCGGCCCGGTTATAAGTAGCATAAAGCTGGAAGCATAAGATCTCGCATGATAGCGGTACGTCACTATGTCATGATGACTGAAGGGGGTGTGTGTATGAAAAGATGAGCAGACGGACAGGACCCATGTGACCGCGTCACGTTATAGGGTCATGTGATGAGCATCCACGACAGAGGAGTGTGACATGTCGTACTACGATCCCTCTGCTGGCAGCATTATGTCTATAGGTCATGTGATGCCTGCTGGGGATGTATGTCTGTAGAAAGAGTAGGGCAGAAATGCTACGGTATGGAGAGAGAAGTAAGAATAACCCAACAAAAATCTTGGCAACATTTGGTAAAATACATTTCCAAAAATTAGCATGCCTAAGTCCAAGTCCAATGTGTCACCAGAAGTATAGGGGGAAATAGCCCAGCAGGAGCCAGTGGCCACCACGTCACATGGCTCCTGCTGGGCTATTTCCCCCTATACTTCTGGTGACCCATTGGACTTGGACTTAGGCATGCTAATTTTTGGAAATGTATTTTACCTTATGGCGGTCAAACCGTCATTCTAACATAACCTTATTGAACTCAGCACGAACTTCCATTCCTGGGTAGGCCACTTTATGATCGGGCTTATATACGCTCTTTTTTTGGGGTGGTCAGCAGGTTTCCTTTACGATTTTCTATTACTTACTATCGTTGGTAAACCTGTTATTTGGACTATACTAGCCAGGGTCCCCATGTCCCTTTGTGTTTAATTGTTTATATGCACTGTGGTTGTACCCACCACTCTACCTGTCATATGTATTGAATTTGAATAAAGCTTTTTTATATTTATATTGGCCTCTTTATCACCCTTTTGTTCTCTAGTTGCATGTTTCATATGGAGAGAGAAGGTAGATTGTAAGGAGTGCATCATGTAATGTGCATATTCAAATAAATGATTGGTGGTATATACTGAGCTTGTTACTTTCAGTTTAGGCATCAACTTGTGTGTGTGGGATCGGTGTTAGGGTGCCGTACGGTGAACCGTTGAGGAACATAGAGAGTAATATCTGTAGTATAATTTAGATGTAATGAAAGTATATCATTAATGGGTTGTTTTTTCTCTTACGTATACTAGACTGAATGGGCATTTTATAGCATAGATGACGTAAGAAGATTTGCATGTAAAGAAGCCCATTATGGGGATGCCCGTGTCTGTATGGGGATGGAATATCAAGTTACCCCTGTGTATATTACTGCTCTGAGCACTCCGCCTCCTAGCCACAGGTGTTTTAATCGCAGCAGGTCCATTGCCCCTCCACAGAGAGAGAGAAATTTAGTCTAAGAAGAGGTTTCGCAGGTGCCCATTCAGATGAAGACGTTTATTCTCAGCGAGGAAAGGCAAGTGTAGGACCTGGTATAAGAGAGATGCCCTAATGTGGCTACCAGGCACACATAAATTGGCCAATTTATGCGCTAAACGCTCTAATTTTTTCATATTTCTAGTGCAGTAATGCAGTTCAATTTTCATGTTTGCATGTTTTGGCGCCGCAGTGTGTTGCCTTATTTATTTTACTTTATACAAGTTGGTGACTCTAGGTTCAGCACCTGTTCACACTCATTCTATGTTTGGATGTGACGGTCAGTTTTTTGAAATTTGTATTCTTTAGCCTTCTGACTGAGCACTCCGCCTCCTAGCCACAGTTGTTTTAATCGCAGCAGGTCCATTGCCCCTCCACAGACAGAAATTTAGTCTAAGAAGAGGTTTCGCAGGTACCCATTCAGATGAAGACGTTTATTCTCAGCGAGGAAAGGCAAGTGTAGGACCTGGTATAAGAGATGTTGGTGACTCTAGGTTCAGCACCTGTTCACACTCATTCTATGTTTGGATGTGAGGGTCAGTTTTTTTAAATTCATTTTTTACATCTGGCCTGACTACTGTCACTTTGAGGTGATAACTCTGCAATGCTTCAACAGATTCCAGTGATTCTGAGACTGTTTTTTTGTGACACATTGTACTTCATGATAGTGGTAACATTTCTTCAATGTGACTTGGTGACTTGTGTTTACTTGTGAAAAAATTAAAAAAGGCAAATTTTTTGAGCATTTCACAATTTACAATCTTTTAATTTTTATACCCTTAAATCAGAGTTATCTCACACAAAATAGTTAATAAATAACATTTCCCACATGTCAACATTACATCACCACAATTTTTGAAACAATTTTTTTCCCTTAGGGAGTTAAGGGTTAAAAATTGACCAGCCATTTCTCATTTTTACAAAAAAATTTACTAAACTTTTTTTTTTCCAGACCACATCACATTTCAAGTGTCTTTGAGGAGGCTATATGACAGAAAATACCCAAAAGTGACACCATTTTAAAAACTGCACCCTTCAAGGTGTTCAAGAAGTTTATTAACGCTTCAGCTGCTTCACAGGAAATGAAGCAATGTGGAAGGAAAAAATAAACATTAAACTTTTTTTCATAAAAAATTACCATATTTTTCGGACTATAAGACGCACTGGACCATAAGACGCACCTAGGTTTTAGAGGAGGAAATTAGGAAAAAAATTGAAGCAAAAAATGGTCAATTCTGTACTTAATATCCCCTATCCTGGTATATATGGTCCCCTCATCCCTATCCTGGTATGCATGGCTCCCTCATCCTATCCTGGTATGCATGGCCCCCTCATCTCTATCCTGGTATATATGGTCTCCTCATCCCCATTCTGATACACATGGCTCCTCATCCCTATCCTGGTATGCACGGCGCCATCCTTATCCTGGTAAGATTGGATGCAAAAAAGGTCCTGGTTTGATCGGTCCCATTCTGATTGTGGTATGATTGTCCCCATCAAGGTCCTGGTATGATTGGTCCCATCTTTTTTCTAGTTTAAATGACCCCATCCTGATCCTGGTATGATTGGTTCCATCCTGTTGCTGGTATGATTGGTCCCATCCTTTTTCTTTTATAATTGGCCCCATCCCGTTCTTGGAATGCATGGCCCCATCAGGAATGATTAAAAATAAACGCATTATACTCCACTTCCTCTGCTCCCTTGCTGTCGCAGAATCTTGCTACAGTGTCAGCAGCTGCTTAATGCTTGTAAGCAGAACATGGCCGGGACATCATGCTCTGCTCGCAAACAGAGCACAGCTGCCAGTCACGTTTGCCGATACTTACGGAAATTAATATTCTGATTATTAATTTCTCTTAAGTATCGGCACACGTGACCACCGGCAGCAGCAGGAAGCCGCTGGCTGACACTGCGTGCTACTGAAGACGAATGGATACTCACCGCTCCCTGAAATGAATGGTCCCGGTGAGTATTCCGGCAGCTGTGCTCTGGTTGTGAGCAGCGCATGACGTCCCTGCCATGCATTGCTTACAAGCATTAAGCAGCTGCAGGCACCGGAACAGGAAGCTGCGACTGCAAGGGAGCGGAGGAAGGTAAGAATAATTTTTTTTTTTTAGTCTTTCCTGATGGGGCCAATTATAAAAGAAAAAAGATGGGACTAATCATACCAGCAAAATAATGGAGCCTATCATACCAAATGCCAGAAAGAAATGAATATTCATTGCCCTCCACGCCCATGGGCGTAGAATGCAGTGCATATTCATTTCTCTTTAGCAGCGGGCACAGGAGTTAGCTGGAGCCACTAGCTCCAGCCTCCTGTGACCCAATTCTCCGCTGAAACTGCTTCCCCACCTCCCCACAACAGCCAGAGCCTATACATCCAGACTATAAGACGCACTCCACATTTTTCTCCACATTTTGAGAGGAAAAAAGTGTTTCTGAAAATACGGTATTTAGGATGCATTTTTTTATTTTTACAAGTGTATCAGGAGAAAATAAATAAACCCCAAGATTTGTTGTGCAATTTCTCCTGAGTATGTCAATACCCAATATTTGGGGGAAAACCACTGATTGGGCGCACAACAGGGCTTGGAAGGGAGCACCATTTGACCTTTTGAACATAAAATTGGCTGGACTCGAGAGCGGACGCCATGTCATGTTAGGACAGCCCCCAATGTGCCTAAGCAGTGGAAACGCCCCCACAAGTGACCACAAGCATAGAACTAAAAAAAACAACACTTTTCTTGCAAAAATTTTCTTTTAGCCCCAATTATTTTTATTTTTTCAAGGGTAACAGGAGAAAATAGACCCCAAAATGTGTTGGGCAATTCTTCCTTAGTGTGCCAATTCACCATATGTGGGGGTAAACTACTTTTGATGCACAGTGCAAAGCTCAGAAAGGAAGAAGCGCTATATTGGAACTCAAATTTTACTAGACTGGTTTGAGGGTGCCATGTCACAATTGCAGAGCCCCCTAAGGTGGCAGAAAAACAGTACCCCTCATAAATGTCATTTTACAAACTACACCCCCCAATGAATTCATCTTGGGGTGTAGCAATCATATTGACACTATAAGTGCCTCACAATAATGTATACCATTGGGCGGTGAAGAAAGAATAATTACATTTCTTCCACTAATATGTTGAATTAGCCCTAAGTTTTTCATTTTTATAAGGGCTAATAGGAAAAAATAGACTTCTCAGTTTGTTGTGCAATTTCTCCTGAGTGCTCTAATACCCTGCATGTAATTGGAAACTACTTTTGAAGCATAGTGCAAAGCTCAAAAGGGAAGGAGTGCCATATTCTTGTGCAGATTTCATTGTTATGGTTTGAGGGTGCCATGACCAACTGGGAGAGCCCTTGAGGTGCCAGAACAGCAGTATCCCCCATAAGCAGGGCCGAATCTGGCAATCCTGGCAAATGCCAGAAGGGCCTGTCTGGTCGTGGGCTGCATTGTCTGCTACATTATTGAAGGTACCGAAACACATAACGATATCATTAACGATATCGTTGCTTTTTGTGACGTAGCAACGATATCGTTAACAAAATCGTTATGCGTGACAGCGACCAACGATCAGGCCCCTGCTGGGAGATCGTTGGTCGCTGGGGAAAGATCAGAACTTTATTTTGTCGCTGATCTCCAGCTGACATCGCTGAATCGGCGTGTGTGACGCCGATCCAGCGATGTCTTCACTGGTAACCAGGGTAAACATCGGGTTACTAAGCGCAAGGCCGCGCTTAGTAACCCGATGTTTACCCTGGTTACCGTTGTAAATGTAAAAAAAAAACCAGTACATACTTACATTCCTGGTGTCTGGTCATGTCCCTCGCCTTCAGCTTTCGCACTGACTGGTGAGCGCAGGCCGGCCGTAAAGTACAGCGGTGACGTCACCGCTGTGTTTTACGGCCGGCGCTCAGTCAGTGCGGGAAGCTGAAGGCGAGGGACATGACCAGACATCGGGAATGTAAGTATGTATTGTTTTTTTTTTTTTACATTTACAGCGGTAACCAGGGTAAACATCGGGTTACTAAGCGCGGCCCTGCGCTTAGTAACCCGATGTTTACCCTGGTTACCCGGGGACTTCGGGATCGTTGGTCGCTGGAGAGCTGTCTGACAGCTCTCCAGCGACCAAACAGCGACGCTGCAGCGATCAACATCGTTGTCTATATCGCTGCAGCGTCGCTTAGTGTTAAGAGTAGTGACAGAGCACAAAGTCACTGACATACAGGTCCTTCTCAAAAAATTAGCACATAGTGTTAAATTTCATTATTTACCATAATGTAATGATTACAATTAAACTTTCATATATTATAGATTCATTATCCACCAACTGAAATTTGTCAGGTCTTTTATTGTTTTAATACTGATGATTTTGGCATACAACTCCTGATAACCCAAAAAACCTGTCTCAATAAATTAGCATATTTCACCCATCCAATCAAATAAAAGTGTTTTTTAATAACAAACAAAAAAACCAACAAATAATAATGTTCAGTTATGCACTCAATACTTGGTCGGGAATCCTTTGGCAGAAATGACTGCTTCAGTGCGGCGTGGCATGGAGGCAATCAGCCTGTGACACTGCTGAGATGTTATGGAGGCCCAGGATGCTTCAATAGCGGCCTTAATCTCATCCAGAGTGTTGGGTCTTGCGTCTCTCAACTTTCTCTTCACAATATCCCACAGATTCTCTATGGGGTTCAGGTCAGGAGAGTTGGCAGGCCAATTGAGCACAGTAATACCATGGTCAGTAAACCATTTACCAGTGGTTTTGGCACTGTGAGCAGGTGCCAGGTCGTGCTGAAAAATGAAATCTTCATCTCCATAAAGCATTTCAGCCGATGGAAGCATGAAGTGCTCCAAAATCTCCTGATAGCTAGCTGCATTGACCCTGCCCTTGATGAAACACAGTGGACCAACACCAGCAGCTGACATGGCACCCCACACCATCACTGACTGTGGGTACTTGACACTGGACTTCAGGCATTTTGGCATTTCCTTCTCCCCAGTCTTCCTCCAGACTCTGGCACCTTGATTTCCGAATGACATGCAAAATTTGCTTTCATCAGAAAAAAGTACTTGGGACCACTTAGCAACAGTCCAGTGCTGTTTCTCTGTAGCTCAAAAGTGGCTTTACCTGGGGAATGCGGCACCTGTAGCCCATTTCCTGCACACGCCTGTGCACGGTGGCTCTGGATGTTTCCACACCAGACTCAGTCCACTGCTTCCTCAGGTTCCCCAAGGTCTGGAATCGGTCCTTCTCCACAATCTTCCTCAGGGTCCGGTCTCCTCTTCTCGTTGTACAGCGTTTTCTGCCACATTGTTTCGTTCCAACAGACTTACCATTGAGGTGCCTTGATACAGCACTCTGGGAACAGCCTATTTGTTGAGAAATTTCTTTCTGGGTCTTACCCTCTTGCTTGAGGGTGTCAATGATGGCCTTCTTGACATCTGTCAGGTCGCTAGTCTTACCCATGATGGGGGTTTTGAGTAATGAACCAGGCAGGGAGTTTATAAAAGCCTCAGGTATCTTTTGCATGTGTTTAGAGTTAATTAGTTGATTCAGAAGATTAGGGTAATAGGTCGTTTAGAGAACCTTTTCTTGATATGCTAATTTATTGAGACAGGTTTTTTGGGTTATCAGGAGTTGTATGCCAAAATCATCAGTATTAAAACAATAAAAGACCTGACAAATTTCAGTTGGTGGATAATGAATCTATAATATATGAAAGTTTAATTGTAATCATTACATTATGGTAAATAATGAAATTTAACACTATATGCTATTTTTTTGAGAAGGACCTGTAGTCACTTATTCCAGCAGGCCACAGGTATCATTAGAAATATTGGTCTTGTAGTAAATCTTCCTTTCCTCCATCCAGGGAAATATTAGTAATATATCCCATCTGGTTCATGGGGACGGGGACAACATGGGCCTGTGTGATTTCAAATGCTAGGACTGAATTTCATCCCCAGTCCGTACCTGCCCATAAGTGACCCCATTTTACAAACTAAACCTCTTAATGAAGTCATCTAGGGATGCAGTGATCATATTGATATCACACGTGTGTCACGTTGAGCACTTACATTGGGGTTTCCATCTAAATCTCTGAGTGACATGAATCAGAGAAAACCCCAGAGGGATCCAATTACTATAATGAGGCAGCAGAGTTACTATGGACTCAGTCTGGCCTCTGTTCAGCGATGTCCTTTTTTTCAAAAGTGAACAAAACTGTGGTGAATCACGCTTTTATGCACATTTTCTGCCTCCATCTGCCTTATTATAGGGAATCATCAGCCAGGAATTCCGTCTGAATCACGTATCTCAGAGATTTACATGGAAACCCTTGTGTAAGCCCTTAGTGCATAGCACAGGATAAATGTGAGCCGGGCCTTACTGTGATCTTTGGGAGGCAGAATGAACAAATCAACAGCAGGTGAAGAATTGGTTTTATTCATTTATTACTCCGTTCCTTGTATAAGATGACATTATTCTTCGGGTCGGTGCAATTACAGCGATACCAGATTTACAGTTGGTACGGAAAGTATCCAGACTCCTTTACATTTTTCACTCGGTATCATTGCAGCCATTTGGTAAATTAAAAAAAAAGTTCATTTTTTTCTTATTAATGTACACTCTGAACCCCATCTTAACAAAAAAAAACAGAAATGTAGAATTTTTAGCAAATTTATAAAAAAAAAAAAGTAAAACTGAAATATCACATGGTCATAAGTATTCAGACGCTTTGCTCAGTATTGAGTAGAAGCACCTTCTGAGCTAGTACAGCCATGAGTCTTCTTGGGAATGATGCAACAAGTTTTCCACACCTGGATTGGGGATCCTCTGACATTTTTCCTTGCAGATCCTCTCCAGTTCCGTCAGGTTGGATGGTGAACGTTGGTGGACAGCCATTTTCAGGTCTCTCCAGAGATGCTCAATTGGGTTTAGGTCAGGGCTCTGGCTGGGCCAGTCAAGAATGGTCACAGAGTTGTTCTGAAGCCACTCCTTTGTTATTTTAGCTGTGTGCTTAGGGCCAATGTCTCGTTGAAAGGTGAACCTTTGGCCATGTCTGAGGTCCAGAGCACTCTGGAAGAGGATAAGAGGATCCAGGATATCTCTGTACTTGGCGACATTCATTTTTCCTTCAATGGCAACCAGTCTTCCTGTCCCTGCAGCTGAAAAACACCCCCATAGCACCAAAAAGGTCTATCTTCATCTCATCAGACCAGAGAATCTTATTTCTCATAGTCTGGGAATCCTTCATATGTTTTTTTTTAGCAAACTCTATGCAGGCTTTTAAATGTCTTGTTCTGAGGAGAGGCTTCCGTCGGGCAACTCTGCCATAAAGGCCCGACTGGTGGAGGGCTGCAGTGATAGTTGACTTTGTAGAGCTTTCTCCCATCTCCCTACTGCATCTCTGGAGCTCAGCCACAGTGATCTTGGGGTTCTTCTTTACCTCTCTCACCAAGACTCTTCTCCCACGATTGCTCAGTTTGGCTGGATGGCCAGGTCTAGGAAGACTTTGGGTGGACCCAAACTTCTTCCATTTAAGGATTATGGAGGCCACTGTGCTCTTAGGAATCTTGAGTACTGCAGAAATTATTCTGTAACCTTGGCCAGGTCTGTGCCTTGCCACAATTCTGTCTCTGAGCTCCTTTTCCAGTTAATTTCACCTCATGATTCTCATTTGGTCTGACATGCACTGTGAGGGCTTATATAGACAGGTGTGTGCCTTTATAAATCAAGTCCTATCAGTTTAATTAAACACAGCTGGACTTCAGTGAAGGAGTAGAACCATCTCATGGAGGATCACAAGGAAATGGACAGCATGTGACTTAAATATGAGTATCTGAGCAAAGGGTCTGAATACTTATGACAGTGATATGTCAGTATTTCTTTAATACATTTGCAAAAATGTCTACATTTCTCTTTTTTTCAGCAAAGATGGGGTGCAGAGTGTACATTAATGAGAAAAAAATGAGCTTTTTTGTTTTACCAAATGACTGCAATGAAACAAGGCGTGAAAAATTTAAAGGGGTCTGAATACTTTCCATATCCACTGTATATTAGGTGTTTGTTTGGCAGCTGTCACACACTGAGGCTAAGTTCACACTTTGCGGATTCCACTGCGGATTTTTCCGCAGCAGAATTCCAAAATCCGCTGTGAAAACCCATCGCGGTTTTTACTGCGGATTTATCGCGGTTTTTACTGCGGTTTCTTCTGCGGATTTTCATCTGCAGTTTCCTATTGGAGCAGGTGAAAATCCGCAGAAAAGATGTGACATGCTGCGGAATGTTATCCGCAGCGTTTCCGCGCGTTTTTTTCCGCAGCATGTGCACAGCGTTTTTTGTTTCCCATAGGTTTACATTGTACTGTAAGCTCATGGGAAACTGCTGCGGACCCGCAGCGGTCAAATCCACTGCGGATCCACAGCAAAATCCACAGTGTGAACATAGCCTTAAAGATGCTTTTTATTGGAAAAACCAGTTGCATCCCTATATTTAAATATCTATAATTTTTCCATGTTGCCGCTGACAGAGTCATGTGACGGCTTGTTTTTTTTATGGGATAAGTTGATGTTTTTATTGGTACTATTTGCGCTCACATGACTTTTTTTGGTCGCTTTCTATTTCTGTTGAGGCAGAATGAAAGAAAACAGCATTTTAGGAATTGTTTTTTTCTCCTTTCTGTGTGTGGTATAACTGATAAGGCAGCTTTATTCTTCGGGTCAGTACGATTGCTGCGATACCACATTTATATAATTTCTTTATGTTTTGACGCTTATACACAAAAACTTTTACAAAAAAAAATTATTTGTGAATTGCTTTATTCTGAGAGCTATAACTTTTTTTTTATTTTTCTGCTGATGAAGCTGCATGGCAGCTCGTTTTTTAGAAGACAAGATATTTTCAGCGGTACAATGTTTATTTATATCTGTCTTTTTGATCAAGTTTATTTCCACTTTTTTCCAACTGTATGATGATAAAGCAGTTTGCTTTTTTTTTTTTTTACGGCGTTGAGTGGGTTAATTAGTGTGACGAGTTCTTTCAGACTCGGCAATGTCAAACGTTTACATTTTTGTTCATTTAATTTTTTTACATAAAAATGTGTATTAGTGTAATATTTATTATTATTGTTATGTTGTAAATTTTTATATATATAAAAAATTAAGGGCGTGCGCTAGCGATGCGTCCTCCATAGGGCTTAATGGTGGCGTTAACGGACTGCGTTACAACGCATTATGTCGCTGGGTAACGTAGTCCGTCTAACGGATGCCAAAAACTTAATGTGAACCTGGCCTAAAGGTACCTTCACACATGACGATATCGTTAACGATATCGTTGCTTTTTGTGACGTAGCAACGATATCGTTAAGGAAATCGTTCTGTGTGACAGCGACCAACGATCAGGCCCCTGCTGGGAGATCGTTGGTCGCTGAGGAAAGTCCAGAACTTTATTTCGTCGCTGGACTCCCTGCAGACATCGCTGGATCGGCGTGTGACACCGATTCAGCGATGTCTTCACTGGTAACCAGGGTAAACATCGGGTTACTAAGCGCAGGGCCGCGCTTAGTAACCCGATGTTTACCCTGGTTACCAGCGTAAAAGTAAAAAAAACAAACACTACATACTTACCTAACGCTGTCTGTCCCCGGCGCTGTGCTTCTCTGCTCTCCTCCTGCACTGGCTGTGAGCGTCGGTCAGCCGGAAAGCAGAGCGGTGACGTCACTGCTCTGCTTTCCGGCCGCTGTGCTCACAGCCAGTGCAGGAGTGCAGAGAAGCAGTAACCATTGGGTCATATGGGCGGAACTTTCGGGTGTTTGATTCACCCTTTCCTTACCCGCTGGCTGGCCGAAATATTGGATTGAAGATCATTCTCTGTCCTCCGTAGTACACGCCTGCGCAAGGCAAGATTACCTTGCGCAGGCGTGTACTACGGAGGACAGAGAATGAACTTCAATCCAATATTGCGGCCAGCATGCAGCCAGCGGGTAAGGAAAGGGTGAATCAAACACCCGAAAACTCCACCCATATGACCCAAAACCGGTCCCGCCAAATTCAGGTGACAGGTTCCCTTTAACCCTGTCCTAGCTACTTGCAGCCCCACTGGGTATCATACCTTTATCACATACATGAATATCACATGTAATTAACCCTTGAGTGTCAGAGAGCAATCCATCAGTTCCCACCACCGTTACAAGAGAGACGGACACCCGGAACCGAGTCCGTGTAATAGACCGGCGAGAAACTTGTACCAAGATGCCTCAAATCTGAAGAGAGAGCACTGGACCCCCGGGTGTCTGAGGAGAAGTTACTATGCAGCGTCTGCGCTCCATATATCAGTGTACAGGAGCCGCACAGTTCACACTGTATTCACTGAGGCTCCGCTCCGTACACCTCACACACAAACCGCTCTGCTCCGTACTCCTCGTACACACGCGGCTCCGCTCCGTACACCTCACACACAAACCGCTCTGCTCCGTACTCCTCGTACACACGCGGCTCCGCTCCGTACATCTCGTACACACACAGCTCTGCTCTGTACACCTTGTACACACACTGCTCCGCTCCGTACACCTCGTACACGCACATCTCCACTCCGTATACCCCGTACACACACTGCTTTGCTCCGTACACCTTGTACACACACTGCTCTGCTCCGTACACCTCGTACACACCCGGCTCCGCTCCATACACCTCGTACACACACGGCTCTGCTCCGTACACCTCGTACACACACTGCTCCGCTCCGTACACCTCGTACACACCCGGCTCCGCTCTGTACACCCCGTACACACACGGCTCCGCTCCGTACACCTCATACACACACGGCTCTGCTCCGTACCTCGTACACACACTGCTCTGCTCCGTACACCTCGTACACACACGGCTCCGCTCTGTACACCTCGTACACACACGGCTCCGCTCTGTACACCTCGTACACACACGGCTCCGCTCTGTACACCTCGTACACACACGGCTCCGCTCTGTACACCTCATACACACACGGCTCTGCTCCATAGACGTACACACACGGCTCCGCTCCATACACCTCGTACACACACGGCTCTGCTCCGTACACCTCGTACACACACACGGCTCTGCTACATCCACCCTGTAAACCCCTCCTGACTCCACACATAAACTTCCCCTCATCCAGCACCATGACAATGCTGCATACACTGAGGCCCCTGATCATGTGACCCCTGACTCCTCCCCTCCTGTGACCTCATCACAGGTCCTGTGCGCACAGAACAGCCATATATGTGGTGTGCGGCTCTGCAGGTGGAGGTAGGTGCTGGAGACTCCCCATTACGGGTCGGGGGTCGGGGGCAGTAATCTTTCGGGATCACCTTCTGAGGGGAAGCCCAAAGGACATGATAAGTTTCTTGACTGGACTGCTAATGCTTTGCCCTCATTATTCTTAATAACTATACTTTAACCATTTACCTCCCAGCGAGGAGTGATTTCACTGTTATTTTAAATTGTTACATTTGGTTAACCCTTGCTCTGCCTTCTGTCTGTCACTGCATCCCACAACCTGCTTGCACTGTAACAGATGGACTATATCATTCTCTCACAGCCAAATGTAAAGACAGCAGTGAACTATCTGTGACATAAAAATGTCCATTACTGCCTGAGATGATCATTGACGGGATAGTGTCAGAAATGGGGTCACCTTTGGGGTCTTCTGCTGGTCACACACCTCGGGGGCTCTGCAGTTGGCCCCCACAATCTACTGACAGATTACTGCTCTAAAGGCCAAGTAGTGACTCTTCCCATCCGAGCCCGGCCATGTGCAGCAACTTCTGACTTCAGATTTTGGAAGAAATTCCTTTAGGCCATGTTCACACAGTGCGTTTTTTACTGCGGAACCGCAGCGGTATTGCCGCTGCGGTTCCGCAGCAGTTTTCCATGCAGGGTACATAACAATGTAACCCTATGGAAAACAGTCACTGCTGTGCACATGGTCCGTAATTTCGTTTAAAAAGCCGCGCAGAATAGCTGCGGCAAAAAAGAAGGAGCATGTCACTTCTTTTTCCTGAACCGCAGCGGTTCTGCACCCATAGACCTCCATTGTGAGGTCAAAATCGCAGTAAAACCCGCAGATCAAAAATATATCTGCGGGTTTTACTGCGATTTGATGTGCAGAACCGCTGCAGCAGGAAGTGCGGGGGAGCGGGCGGAAGTGCGTGGGCGGAGTGTGGCTGCCCCCCCGTGCTCCGATCCCGCCCCCCCGTGCTCCGATGCCCCCCCCCCAGTGCTCCGATGCCCCCCCCGTGCCCTAATCTCCCCCCCTTATACTTACCCGGTGTCCGTCTGGCCGTCTTCTCCCTGGGCGCCGCCATCTTGCAAAATGGCGGGCGCATGCGCAGTGCGCCCGCCGAATCTGCCGGCCGGCAGATTCGCTCCAAAGTGCATTTTGATCACTGAGATATAACCTATCTCAGTGATCAAAATAAAAAAATAGTAAATGACACCCCCCCTACTTTGTCACCCCCATTGGTAGGGACAATAAAAAAATTAAGAATTTTTTTTTTTTTTTTTCACTAAGGTTAGAATAGGGGTAGGGGTAGGGTTAGGGGTAGGGTTAGGGTATTTTCAGCCATTTTAGCCCTAAAAAGCTTCCTAGGAAACACACAGTCTCTGCATAGAAAACTGCATAAAAAAAGGATAAAAAAACGCATCAAAAAAGGACAAAAAAAGGACCAAAAAAAGGACCTGCGTTTTCTGCCAAGAGCTGCAGTTTTTTAAAAAAACTGTCCTGAAAAAAAAAGGATGGAAATCCTGAACGTGTGAACATACCCTTACAAATTGTGGGGTCCGTTTTTACTAGTTGTGAAATTTAAGAATTTGGGCCTTAAACTAGTGGGAAAAAAACATAATTGTTAAGTTCCACATCCCAGAGTTGCAAAATGTGTATGAAGCAATTGTGGGTTCAAAATGCCCCTCACACCCCGAGATGAATTACTAGAGGAATGTTGTTTCTGGAATGGGGTCACTTTGGGGGGTTTCTCCTGTTCTGGCATCTGCCCATTATTTCAGCCAAATTTGCTCTCCAAAAACCAAACCGTGATTGCTCCCTACCGAACCATACTGTGCACAAACAATAGTTTCTGGCCACATATTGGGCATTGTCTCCTGGGGAAATTGTGGTCTCCAATATCTCCTGCTGCTCTTGTGAAAATGAAAAAATTGTGACTAAAATAACATGTTGATGTGAAAAAAAATGTAACTTTTTATTTTTATATCCCAACGTTCTAAACTACCGTATTTTACTCCAACTTCTTGACTTGCTTGTGCCATTCTGAGGAGTTTTGAGCAGAAATGTTCAGCGAATATCACAAAGAATGAAACGTGACATCAATAAGTTGCTAATGATCGATCAGGCCCATAGTTTTCCATTTCACTTCCATTAATGGCTGTGAAGGGTTCAAAGACTTCCTGAATGCAGACTATGATGTATGCAGTTTTAAAATTTTTGTAAAATTTGCGGTTTCCTCATATATGGGCTAATCAAAGTCATTTAAAAAGTGAAAAATCGCACATCAGTGACCCCGTCACGTGATCACCGGTGTGTTGGCATGACAACCTGGAGACCTCTATAGTTGTCAGTGCCGGTTTGCTGTGAGCGCCACCCAGTGGTCGGCGCCCATAGCAAATGAGTAAATCTGCTATATAGAGGCAAACTGACCATCACCTCTATGTAGCAGAGCCGATCAGTTTGTGGCAGCTTCTAGTCTCCTATGGAGACTATTGAAGCATGCCAAAAAGTTTTTAAAATATAAAAGTTCAAATAACCCCCCTTTCGCCCCATTCAAAATAAAACAAAAAATCAAACCTACACATAAGTGGTATCGCCGCGTTCAGAATCGCCCAATCAATTAAAAAAAAAAGGGTTAACCTGATCACTAAACGGCATAGCAAGAAAAAAGTCATAACGCCAAAATTACTTTTTTGTTGGTCGCAGCCACATTGTATTAAATTGCATTAACAGGCGATCAAAAGAACATATCTGTTCCAAAATGGTATCATTAAAAACGCCAGCTCGGCACGTATCTGTATTCACTATAGTAAAATGTATATAATTTTTAATGTTTTTTATATATACTGTACATCCAATAAGTCGCATGTTCCATGTGAATATGGGAGTCTCTAACATGTATGTACCACTTTACAGCCAGTTAATGATGAATGAATGATTTTTATTATTATTATTATTACATTATCTGCACATGATTATTTACTTTTGATATTCACCTACAGTATACTGACTTTTGTGTGGATCTCACATTTATATAATGCTGCACATGGCCCCATAAGATGCTACAAACAGATATTTGCCCCATATAATGCTGCACATGGCCCCATAAGATGCTCCATACAGATAACTGCCCCATATCATGCTGCACATGGCCACATAAGATGCCCCATACATATATTTGCCCCCATATCATGCTGCACATGGCCCCATACAGATGCCCCATACAGATATTTGCCCCCATATCATGCCTCACATGGCCACATAAGATGCCCCATACAGATATTTGCCCCCATATCATGCTGCACATGGCCCCATACAGATGCCCCATACAGATATTTGCCCCCATATCATGCTGCACATGGCCACATAAGATGCCCCATACAGATATTTGCCCCCCATATCATGCTGCACATGGCCACATAAGATGCTCCATACAGATATTTGCCCCATATGCTGTTGCTGCGAATAAAAAAATTACATACTCACCTCTCCGGCCCCCGGCACTTGCTATACTCACCTTTCCCGTTCCACCGCTGACCGCTGCTGTGTCTTCCCATCCTCTGCACCGACGTTCAGGAAGAGGGCGGTGCGCACTAATCACGTCACCGCGCCCTCTGACCTGAGCGTCACTGCAGAAGACAGAGCGGCACCGCCGGTGTCATGAGGAGCAGGTGAGTATCGCGCACTGCCCCCATCATACTTACCTGTTCCTGGCGCCGTCGCTGCAGGTCTGTTCGCCGGCACCGCATTTTCTTCCTGTAGTGAGCGGTCACCGTACCGCTCATTACAGTAATGAATATGCGGCTCCACCTCTATGGGAGGAGGAGCCCCATATTCATTACTGTAATGAGCGATACCATGTGACCGCTCACTACAGGAAGAAAATGCGGCGCTGGAAGAAGCATGGTCGTGCAGGGACCGCGCCAGGAGTAGGTAAGTATAATTAGACAGCTCCCCCTCCCCTGCCGACCCCTGGGTATGACTCGAGTATAAGCCGAGAGGGGGACTTTCAGCCCCCAAAAATGGACTGAAAATCTCGGCTTATACTCTAGTATATATGGTAGTTGTGTGTCATATTTATAGGTTGATAATAGTACTAAGGAGGGTTTAATTGGCCATGACAGAGTCAGTTTTAGTGTCAACAGCTGAAGAGTTGAGCAGGAAGTTTGCTCATCAAATTACAACCCCTGGGTCTGGTTCTCATTGTAAGGCCGGGGACACACACAACGTATAAAAAAACGGTCCGTTTTTGACGGACGAGAATCGCACAAATTTTTACAAAACAGTGATCCGAGTGCAGTTCGAGGATGCGATTTCCTCGCATCAAATGATCCGTTTGACATCCGTGTGACATCCGTATGGCATCCTTATGGCGAGATTTTCTCGCAGGCTTGCAAAATGGACATATAACGGTTTTTCCACCTGAAAAAATTTAAATCATCACCAAGAACATTATTTAATGGCCCTAAACACAGGTGCCACCCACCAATCTATGCAGTAGAGTCCCTGCTTGTGTTGATGCACTTCGGATTGATGAGCAACATGTCTGATCGACTGACTTTCAACACCACAGAGCGTGTGCTTTTCAACTGGGTACTTTCCCAACGTTTTGGCCAGCCATACCCAGTTATTGTAGATCCGAGGAGGCGGAGACGGATGTGGGTACATCCACTTATCAAACAACGTATCACTAAAGGCCATTTCAGCCGTCTGTATGCTGCTCTGAGGACTAATCCGGACAAGTTCTTCAACTATTGTCGGATGAGGATTCAAACCTTTGACATTTTGTTGGAGATTTTGCGTCCAGGGATCACGAAGAAGGACACCAGGATGCGCAAATCTATTTCAGCTGAGGAGCGCCTTATCCTTACCTTGCGGTATGCCTTAATACTAATTGACCCAATCTGTTACACATTTTTTTGTCGATACCCCTTATTCAAATTAGATACTTAAATGGTTAAGTAACTTCAACATAATTTGTCCTTCTTTTCTTAATTTAAATTTTTGAAAAGCTCAAAGCCATAGCATCTCATTTTTTTTTTTTGTTAAAAAAGGGTTTTCTTGCCCCATATCACCCTGTATTGTTAATTTTATCTTTGAAAACAATATTCTTTTGTCTTTTAGCTTCCTTGCCACTGGCCTATCATATGCGGCCCTGCATTTAGAGTTTTTATTGGGCAAATCTACAATTTCTGGGATTGTGCGGGATACATGCACGGAAATCTGGAGAAGACTCCATCAAGAGGTGATGCCTGAACCAAAAATTGCAGACTGGTTACGTATTGCTCAAGGATTTCAGGACACATGCCAGTTTCCGCACTGTATTGGGGCTCTTGACGGAAAGCACATCCGTGTGCGTAAGCCGCCAGGTTCAGGGACCCAATTCTATAATTATAAACAGTTTTTCTCTGTAGTGCTGTTGGCCCTAGTCGACAGCAACTACAGGTTTATAATTGTAGATATTGGGGCCTATGGGAGAACTGGAGACTCTAGAGTCTTCAGTTCTTCCATTATGGGTCGGCGGCTGCGCAACAATGAATTGGATCTCCCACCCCCAAGTCACATACCAGGTGCTAATTTGGATGCGGTGCCTTACATGATGGTAGCAGATGAGGCCTTTCAATTATCAAGGAACGTCATGAGACCCTATCCACGGAGAGGCCTGGACTACCGGCGCAGAATCTTTAATTTGCGTCTTTCCCGTGCCCGCCGTCTTGTCGAGTGTTCATTCGGCATTCTCAGTGCAAAATGGCGGGTCCTTCAGTCTGCAATCCAACTGAGTGAAGGCAATGTAAATGGCGTGATTAAAGCATGTGTTGTTCTTCACAACTTTACAAGAGACCATGATTGCCCATCATCTGCTGCCGATGACATTGATTATGCAAATACTGTCTTGACAACTACACGTGTTCGTCCTTCACGTCGTCAGCCCTCTGACCTAAAAGTTTGTGATGTTTTAACCAATTTTTTTGTGTCACCAGAGGGATCTACGGTTTGGCAAGACAATGCTGTTTTGCCTTAATTTTGTTTTAGATTCTAAGGTAATAAATCACATAATTTGCTTCAGAAATTGGTGTAATATGTATCTGATGATGAAGAGATGTAAGTGTGTAAAGTTGACAAATCATGTATGTAGCTGGACCAATACATAAGACTCTGTTTTCAGAACAAATTTTTACTGCTCTGCGCATATATATATATGTTTTCAAAAAACATATTTCAATTTTCATATGTAATTTAACCAAAACAAACAACACAGCTTTACATGCCATGGTCACAAAAAACTAAGGCCAACAAAAAGCCAAAATGACAGGCAAAATATAACATCCAAAACATTACAGGTTATGGTAGGTTGGGGGTGGTGATGGCGGGTGTCCAGCATGTGCGGAACTTGGCCTGGGTGGTTGACCAACCACTCTGTCTACCTGTGTTATTGCAGATAGAAATTGCGGGTGTTGCTGCAAGCTGCGATCATGTGTATGACCTAACACTTGATGTGGAGGGTAGAAGGGCATCAAGTCCTGGCTACTGGCTTGACCCATTTGTTCAGAACCCCCAATATGGCCATGTCGAGCAGACACATGTTGGGACCAGCCTCCAAACATGTGTCTGTTCAAGTGGTCAGATTGGGGATGTGCTGCAAAATCATAAATACCCCTGTTTTGGCCTTGTTGTGTGGTTTGTGCAGGTTGTTGTTGGGGAGCTATAGGTTGCGGGGGTGGTGCTGACACAGTTTGTGATTGGTCCTGTGGAAGGTCTTGCACCGCCAGAAGGTTGGTAGATGACATTTGCCACCGTTCCAGATAATTAAAGATATTAGTCGGGTTGTTTGGGGGTGTTGCCGCATCTAGCAAAATTTGGATGCAACCTCTGGTCCGCAGCCTGAGCGAGCAGGGAATGGGCCGTAAATAGCGGGCAAGACTGCGGAAGTAAGCTTCCTCCCCATCATCATTGGCAGCTCGGGACAAATAGTCCAACACCCCGGTATCAACTTGCCTCCTGGTGCCAATGTTCAAAGCCACCCTTCTGCGACGACCACGGTTTGGTCTGGTAGTAGGCTGTGGTGATGTATCCAGAGCCAATGTTGGACTGCTGCTCTGGCCTCCTTCATCAACCTCAGGATTTGCCTCCTGTGGAGCGGTAGACGCTGCTGCTGGTTGTAGTGGTGGTGGAGGGTGGTTGCTGCCTGTTGCTTGCCCAGATGGTCCAGCCAATTCTGCATCTTCAGCAACAGGGTCAATCAGCAACTCTGAGTCAGATCCAGTCTCTCTTTCAGTCAGATTTGACTCTGTTCTGTATTTCACAAAACATTATTTATATTAAAAAATACATACATATTCACATCATAAAATGTGTTAAATATTTGTAGACATGCATGCACTTACGGTCGTAGCTCCATCACCGGGGCAAGAAAATTTAGACGGTCATAATAAAGGTATTCCTTTTTTTGGGGGCTGCATCACCACTCCGACCAGAAAGTTGTCGTTCACGGCGGTATTGGTCCCGGCAACTCCGCCAGCGTCTATTTACATCATTGACTGCAAATATACAAAATATTTGAGATAAATATCACACACAAACAGTTACAGGCTTTGCAAAAACACATGGGCCCAGGAGGCTAGGGGGACATAAAATTCCTTTGGCCCTATATTAACGGACTATAGCTAAAATAATTTAAAGCCATATTTGTGTCTCTTGGGAATGTTTTTGCATCTTCAACCAAGAGCATGGATGATTTACTCACATCATAAGCAAAACACATATGATGCTTTCAGGCTTATTTTTTTTTCCGGGGGAAAAAAAAAAAAAAACATCATTTTTTTGAAGAATGGTACTTACATATTTCTTGCTGAACCTCTTGAGGTCGCTCCTCAAAATCGGGGAACATGTGGCGACATATTGCCCTCCATGCTGCGTCTTTACGTGCACGGTCCGCATAATGTGCGTCGCGTTGGTCCCATAATTCGGGCCTATCATGGACCAGAGCAATGAGCATCTCCACATTAATATGCCTGGCCATGCTGCTACAACAGAACACTCCGTGGAGGCGTGCTTCCTGGTTTGCAATCCAGCGTGGGCTAGAAATTAGCATGCCAAAGCTTCCTGATAATGGATGATTCAATTTCCTGTCACCTGGAGAAGTCTTCCATATTTCTCGCAATACACACGCATGGTCCGTATGTAATCCGATGTTTACTCGCACTCATAGACTTTCATTGGCGATTCTCGCCCGAGATACGCTGACAATCGCAGCATGCTGCGATTTCACTCGGATCCTGAATACGGCCGAGAAAATATCGGATGATGGGAGCTGCCCCATAGATTAACATTGGGGCGAGTGCTATGCGATTTTTTTTTTTTTTTTTCTTCTTGCGCACTGCACTCGTCCGTATTACGGTCTAGTGTGACCCCGGCCTAAGATGGGGTCCTGTTTGTCTCACACATGGTCTGTGTGTGGAGGTATGCAGAACTACAGAATTGTGTGTTCTCGATTAAAGGACTGAACAGCTGGACTCTAACTCAAGCTGTCAAAGCCACACTATTGTATGGACTTCTTACTTCCACTTTGTGCCGGTTAAGACATGCATTTTAAGTTTTCTTGTGATGTGGAGTTAAATAAATAAATCAGTCAGACTTTTAAATAGAAACAGTTCTTGTGATCACTCATCCTGCACTCAAATGAATAGCATTGTTGCATTTGATGTTGAAGTGAGAAGATGTGACTGCTACAGAAGTACTGCATGTCTTGGATGAAAGCAGCTATAAACCAGGAAGCAATGTTTGACAGCATGGAGGACCCGATTAAACTCTGGGTGCAAGCCCAGCAATAACAGCAGCAACAACAGCTTGCGCAACAGACAAATAAGCTGTTATGCAACAGTTCTAGCAGCAGCATTTTTAACTACTCATAGATGCGGTTCGTGGCAAGGCAGCAGCTCTGACTCCAAGGTCAGCTGCTGATTTCTTTGTCTGGAAGGCAGTGAGGAGAGCCTTGAAGTAAATGACCCCGAGTGATGATATTGAGGCCTTTTTTAACCATTTTTTTAAAGGATCGCTGATAGGGAGGAACTCCTGCCAGAACAGTGGGCCAAAGTCCTTGAGCAAACTTCATGGGGGAGCCACAAAAGGCCTACTATGATTCAGAATTGCAGGATGCCAAAGAATATGCAAAATAGAAAACGGAGAGGGTGACAATGACTGTCAGGGAACATTGGGTACACCATTGGGCATATCACCGGCACAAACCCCCTCTTTCTTAAATGTTTGGTCTACTGCACCTCGTCCAAAAATGGTTGCAGACGGAGTCCTCTACCCCAGCACAGATGGTAGAGTGAGTTGTAATGGACTGGTTCATACACCCCCTAACAAGACATCATACTCACCCTCCGTCGCTGCATCTCCGCTGTCCCGGTGCCAGCAGCTCTCCTCTCCTGTGTTGAGCGGTCACATGGTACCGCTCATTAAGGTAATGAATATGGATGCGTCTCCACAATGCATACCCAGCTTATACTCGAGACAATAATCTTACCCAGTTTTCCATGGCAAAAGTAGGTGCCTCAGCTTGTACTCGGGTCGGCTTATACTCGAGTATATATGGTAGTTTGGTGACCCTTGTGAGGCCAACACTCCCTCTCCAACTGATTCCTGGGAGGAAGATGGAGGTCTTTTGCATTCACGGAGATGAAGACTATCCGGTGGCCAGAGTGGTCATAGAGACGGCCAAAGGTCCTGGTAGTCCCCAACTTTAAGAAGGAATTTGTACTCCAGATAGATATCTCAGAATTTTGATTTGTAGCTGCCCTTTCTCAGGAGAAACATGGAGAAGAGCATCCTGTTCTCTACCTAGTAAACTGTTGTGGAAACAGAAACACATGGGCTACTTGCACAGTGAACAAGTCTGTAGGAACATGTTCACACACCACATAGAAACTTGAAAACACAAAAGGGCACAGTAAAACCAAAAACACTCTGTTGCAAAATAATCACAGTAATCAGCAAGTGCTAGTAAAAAGATGTAAAAACAGGGTATTTGGTTGATAACTTTTCTGCAAAAAATGTATACTGAGCTGCTCCACCAAATGTCAAGGTATACCCATATAGAGCAGTCCTAACTGATGTATGCAATCCCTATCTGATGTATTTAACAGTAAACTGTTCGCACGTGACAAAATTTATTCCTTCATAGAAAGGAATGCTTGGCGATAAAGAGGGATGAGGACACATTGCGATACGATCTGTTGGGGTGAAATTTTTAATTCGTGTCAGACCATGCCCGACTCAAATGGATGAGGTAGAAAAATGGTAAAAATTCTTACCTACTGGTGTCTAGCCTTGCAGGATTTCCGTTTCCATGTGGAACATAGAACCCGGAAATTATATGCTAAAGTCGTCTGGGTACCGCTCATTATAGTAATGAATATGGACGCGACTCCACTCCCATAGGGGTGGAGCCGCATATTCATTACTGTAACAAGCGGTACCGGTGATCGCTCAACGCTGGAAGAAGCTGTCAGCCCCCGGAGAACCAGGGATGTGCAGGGACCGCGCCAGGAGCAGGTGAGTATAACGGGGCATTGCACAATATTCACCTGCCCTCATTCCACCGCCGGGCTCCTTCTTCCGCGTCCTGTAGTGAATTCCGTTCTGGAGCTCCCTCCTGTGGTTGCTAATGGTATTTTTGTGAGTTCTGCCCTTGGGCTCCCTCTGGTGGTTTCGAGTGGAACTGCTGCTTCTATAGGTAGCTGTAGCAGCTGCCTTCACTAATCGCCTTGCCTGGGTTTGTTATTTAAACCTGCTCTGGGCTTTAGTTCATGCCTGCTGTCAATGTTCTTGGTTGGATTTTGTTCCCTCCTTGGATTTCTCTTATGGCCAGTCCTTGTCTGCAAAAGATAAGTTTTTGCTAGTTTTTGTTTGTCCATTTGTTTGGACACTATTGCTTTGCATATATGTCTTTTTGTCCAGCTTGTCACTATGTCTTATTCAGGCTAGCTGGAAGCTCTGGGAAAGCAGATTTGCCCCTCCACACCGTGAGTCGGTGTGGAGTTCATTTTTGTAAACTCTGCGTGGATTTTGTAGTTTTTTTATACTGACCGCACAGTATCCTTTTCTCTCTGTCTATCAAGTTTAGTATTGGCCTCCTTTGCTGAATTCTGATTTCATTTCTTTGTACGTCATTTCCCTCTCCTTTCACAGTCAATATTTGTGGGGGGCTGTCTTTCCTTTTGGGGGTTTCTCTGAGGCAAGATAGCTTTCTATTTCCTTCTTTAGGGGTAGTTATTTCTTAGGCTGTGAAGAGGTGTCTAGGGAGAGTCGGGAACATCCCACGGCTATTTCTAGTGTTGTTGTTAGGATTAGGGACTGCGGTCAGTAGAGATACCACCTTCTCAGAGCTCGTCCCATGTTGCGTTTTAGCCACCAGGTCATATCAGTGTGGCCTCTTAACCACCAGGTCATAACAGCGTCCTCTATCTGTGACGTTCAGGTTAGAGGGCGCGATGACGTGTTAGTGTGCGTGCAGCCCTCTGCCTGAATAGTCACTGCAGAGGATGCTGAGGAGCAGCAGGCAGTGACGAGAGGTGAGTATGTCATTTTTTTTTTTTTTTTAATTGCAGCAGCAGCAGATTTACTATACAGTTAATAATATCAGCATAAACTGCATTTTATGGGGCCATAATCTACTTTTAGGTAGCATTATATGGGGCAAATTTCTTTTGGGGCAATAATCAACTTTTATGCAGCATTATATGGGGCAAATTTCCTACGAAGCATCTCATGGGGCCATAATAAACATTTGTGCAGCATTATATGGGGCAAATGTCTCTATGGAGCATCTTATGGGGCCATTATTAACCTTTGTGCAGCATTATATGGGGCATATTTTAATATGGAGCATCTTATGGGGCCCATCATGAACTGTATGAAGCATCTTGTGGGGCCCATCATGAACTATATGGAGCATTATATGGGGCTACTGATTCAATATGAATATTCAAAAACACTTAACCTACTGATATCTCAATTAATTTTACTTTTATTGGTACCTATTTTTATTTTTGAAATTTACCGGTAGCTGCTGCATTTTCCACCCTAGGCTTATACACGAGTCATTAAGTTTTTCCAGTTTTTTGTATCAAAATTAGGGGTCTCAGCTTATACTCGGGTTGGCATATACTCAAGTATATATGGGTAAATGTTTTATCAGTAGAATTCAGGGGAAAAAAGGGAATGTAGAAAAAAGTAAAGATAGTAACACATTGATGATTCCACACTACTTTGTGCCACCACTGCATGAGTCCTCCACCAGTCTCTATATTTCCTGGTCAGTCCCAACAAACTTGAGATACCTATGGCCAATTAGTTGCTGAAGCAATGGCCATCATAGCCAGTGATTGGGAACATGGAGGAGATGACTTAGCATACAAATTATATCTCATCATATGTTTCTACTTATCTCCAGTAATTGTATAATTGCATGGGATTCTTTATGATATCATATCGGTGTCATCTTCTTCACATCAAGGTCTCTACGATATCGGATCCTCTCAGTGAAGATATTCTATATTTAGACAATTTTTCTGATTAAACCCATCAATGTTGGATACGGAGAAGAACAAAATGGTGGAGAGGCTATTACAACTTAATCTAGAGATTCTCTTCCGACTTACTAGAGAGGTGAGAGATTCGGATCACATTACATCATTCTTATCTACGGGAATAACCGATGGTCAGAACTGGAGAGGTGAGGACTCTGGAAGTGTCTGTGGTGAGATTTACTAATGTTTCTCTCCATAACCAGGATTACACAGTAGTGAAGAAGACCTCTAGTGAGCGCTGTCAGGCCCCTGTGTGTGAAAGATGGAGAAGACCCCTGAGTCCAATTACGGGGCCTCTCCCTCACCCCCTGATATATGAGGACATCAATGACCAGAAAATCCTAGAACTCATCTACAAGATGATTGAGCTGCTGACTGGAGAGGTGACACTGCTGGGACATTGTACATTAACGCTATGAAGGGATGAGGGGGATGACTATCATTCTATGTTTCAGGTTTTTATAAGGTGTCAGGATGTCGCAGTCTATTTCTCCATGGAGGAGTGGGAGTATTTAGAAGGACACAAAGATCTGTACAAGGACATCATGATGGAGGTTCCCCAGCCCTTCACATCACCAGGTGAAAAACAGGACTAAATACACACGGTCTTTATTTATTTGTCTGTAACAAATTAGCTCAGTCTGTGTATGTGTTTCTTCCAGTTCTACCCTGTAAGATGACAACACCAGCGAGATGTCCCAGTCCTCTTCTTCCACAGGACTGCATACAAAAAAATCCTGATGTTCCTCATGATCATCAGGTAAATGCAGAAAAGGTGTCATGAGATCTCCACCTCTATGTTGTGTTCACTCTTGTTTTATCCATCAGTATTATATGTTTTAGGGCTCCTTTCCACTTGTGTGAGAAAAAAAACGGTCCGATTTACGGACCGAAAAAACTGATGTAACGTGTGCGATTGTCATGCGAGTGTAATGCGATTTTTTTTTTTTTTTTAATCGCATCATCCGTTTTTACATCCGTATGCAATCCGTTTTTTTTCTCTGCAACTATTTTTATACAGTAATTTACAGGACTATTTACAGTGTTCTGTGCCACAGAATGGTAAGGTATCCGTAAAAAACGGATGGAATACGGATGGTCCGTATTCCATGCGTTTTTTTTCTCGCACCCATTGACTTGCATTGGCGAGTCTCGTCCGAGAATCTCAGCAATACGCAGCATGCTGCGATTTTTTTTCTCAGCCGACACAGATTTTTCTCAGTCCGATTTCGGCTGGGAAAAAAATCGCAAATGGAATGTCACCTATTGAAAAACATTGGTCCGAGTGCAATCCTATTTTTTTATCGGATTGCACTCGTCCGTTTTTCTCACAAGTGGAAAGGGGCCCTTATACTTGTGTAATGAGAACGGTGGAGATGGCAGGATTAGAGCTGATCATAGATGTGACTTCTCCATCTGTCTGTGACTTATGTTTCAGGGTGAAGATCTGACCCATATTAATACTACAGAGACATATGGGAGGAGTGAGGAGTGGTGTAAAGAGATTTCTACAGATAAATGCCCAGGTGAGAAGTACCCACAAAATACAGAGTCACAGATTCTTCTCAGTCATCAGCTTTCACTGCTTTATCAGCAATGTAGTCCAGGCATATGATCATGTGATACAATTCTTCCATTAGACCCCTATATGTTCCTTCACTTAAAACTTTTTCCAATTACTTTGGGCATGGAAAGCCTTTCTTCTATAGAGTGTACAACCTGGAGGATCCACCTACCTTCTGAAATAAGAAGATGCTGACTCTTCTCTGCCCAGATCTGTAGACTACAAAGCTAAATTACAGCAAACTTCGAATGTGCTGACACGTTAGAAAATCATTTTATCTGCCTCTAAGAAAAAGAAAAAGTCAAGGTTAAAGATGCTGCTGCCTTTTTAGTAACCTGATATCTTATTGGGTGATTCTACCTTCTCTCTTTTCTGTGCTGCTCAATGCAGGGGCGGACACTGACAGCTTGGGGTCCCTGTGCAAGAAATGTCTGGGCCCCCCTCCTTTTATGGCGACAAAGCTACAGATATTTACAGCACTGTCCCTAACATATTGGATTATATATAGTGCCCTCTGTCTTTATTACATACCGTCCTGTCTTGTTAGATATATAATGCAGTGACGGCTGATGGAGCATGGGAAAACTTCTTATCTAAGGGAGGAGCTGATGGACTAGTCGTCTGGTCACCGGCTGCTCCATCAGCAGTCATCTATATCTAACAATACATATACATACATAATAAGTGGGTACACTATATACTAAGGGACTGTGCTATACATAAGTGAGCACACTATATCCTAAGAGATTGCTATACATAATAAGGCTACATCCCTGTATCCATATGCAGTGTTGGTGTGCTGCGCGCTTTTACAGACGCATTGAGCATGTCCTATTCTGATCCTCAAAATCAGAACAGGACATTCTCTGACCCTCACGGATCTCATTCTCAGCTCCGTGATTTTCATGTATGCGTGAATGGACCTATAAAACTCTACGAGCCCATGTGCCGTCCGATTAAAAAAAAAAAAAAAATACCTGGAAGCACACGCACATTTCACACAAATGTGAGAATTTAGAATAAGGGATTTTACAGATAACATTATCACTCCAAGTCACACAGTGCCGATATAGAATAATATTTACCTCCAGGAACTTTACTGCTGACGTCTCGTCTAATTAAAGCCGCTTTTCCATCTGGTCAGACCTTCATATCGACATATCCCAGCCACGACTGGTCTTGTCACGATGATCGTCGCAGCCCTGAAAATGACAAGGTCACATACATGTCTCCCCCCGAATACAGATATGTACCCCACCATTAAAAATATAAAGTGATAAGCATTAGTGATTGGTGAGTGGCATTGTTGTCTAGGTCTCCTCGAGCACGCTCTGGTGATCTCCGAGTAGTTTGGCGTGCTCGGAGATTTAGTTTTTGTCGCCTCAGCTGCATGATTTGCGGCTGCTGGACAGCCTGAATACATGTGGGAATTCCCTAACAAACAGGCATTCCTTGCATGTATTCAACCTGTCTAGCAGCGGTAAATCATGCAGCTGAGGCGAGGAAAACTAAATCTCCGAGCACGCCAAAATACTCGGAGATCACCCAAGCATGCTCGGGGAGACCCGTGCTACGAATATACTCGCTCATCAATAAGCAGCACTGTGTCCCCCCATTAACAACAATATCCACTGCCAAATAATATAAATTATTCAGTCTGTGACTCTCCCAAATTAAGTGGAAGGTAATGTGCACACGGAATATATGTAAGGTTTTACAGTACAAACGAAGTGAATGAGATCCCTGTGACTCATGCACATGTTGCTTACTTTTTTCTTGCAGATTTGCAGCTGAGTAAAATCTGCATAATGTCAATTCTTGCAGCATATTTCACCTGTACTAATGGAGGAAAACATGTAAAGCGTGGGAAAAATGTGGAAAAAAATAAAAGTATTTTATGCAACTTTCTTCCTGCCAACACATTAGCATATGCTGTAGAATTTTCTCCTGCAAATCCTGAACGTGTGCACATAGCCTTAGTCCCTATGATTCACTGAAAGTACTTGATAGCATCATAATGATTTTGGGGGTGGGAGAAGACATTATTGGGTACTGAGCATCTTCTGCCACCTCCCAATTCATTACAAGTCCCTGACAGAGGCTTCTCCCTCCTTTCATTTCCATTATAAAGGGGCCTATGCACCTTATTGCCTCCTCTTCCACTCCCCAATAAATTTTAAGTCCCCGATAGCGTCATCTCATCTCACAATTCACTGTGATGCTATCAGGGGCTTAGCACCCTCCTCCCTCTGTTCGTAAGTCCATTATAAGTCCCAATCCCTCACGTCCCATCATTGTCCTCTTCCCCCTGCACCACCTCCATCATTGCCCTCTCCATCACCCCCATCATTGTTCTCCACATTGTTCTCGCCTCTCCTCTTTTTTTTTTTTTTAAATGTCTGAAAATTGGCAAATAATTTAGAAAGATTTGTAATTCTCAGATTCTTAATTTGTACACTTCTTAATCAGATAGTGATACCAGACAAAATAGGTATTTAAAAACATTAACTGTATTCATGCTTTAGGTCTGCAGCATTTTCCAACATTCCATTTTATATTTTTTTAACATTTTTTGATTTTTTTCGTATGATAGTAAAATTATAAGTTGGGGGGAAAAGAATGTACTGTATATGTTCAACTAAATTCACAAAAGCTATTTTTGGGTAACAAATCACTTTTGAAATTACATTGAGGGGCCTAGATTTTATATAGAACCAGGAGGACAGAGAAAATACAATATCAGAAGGCATAAGAGAAGTCCGTAAATTGGCCAGGATCACAACAGGATCAAATACATAAGCCGGGAGCTGAGCACACAGGACTGAACCAGAGTAGAACAAGGTTGTAAATGGCAGCTTCTGGCAATATGCTTCGAACTTTAGTAGGGTGTGGTGCTTTCCAATTACCTGAAGCAGGGAGATGATTATTCTAGCTGGACTGCACACTTACCCATACTGCCACACTAGGTGGTACTACTGGTCACGACCACCCTATTCTGTGCTACCCAGAGCTGCTTGTTACAATGTCTCCTCCATCTCCAGCACCACCTGCAGAAGGAATGATGGTGGTGACTGATGATAGAAGCAGACATCGCAGGAACAGACCCCAGAGGAGATCAGACACACCATTTGAGAAGCCCTATTAGAAAGACAGAAATCCAGAGCAGTAGAAAACCCCATAAAGTGACTCCATTTTGTAAATTTAACAGTTGAACACCACGCTTCACTAGCTCATGCGATGAAGTCTTCTATTAGATTGTGGACTGTCATTGTCTTAGTGAATAATTCAATTTTACTACATAACTTCCCGTTTCTATGATCATTTTGAGTAGAAATATTCAAAAATCTAAATTTCAAGGATATTTTATTCAAAAATAATTGGTTTTATTCTTAACAGATGACTGTACCAGGAGATCAGAAGGATGGCTGACGGCTTCAATTTTTAAATCAGAGGACCTTGAGATCACACAGGGTACAATTGAAGTAAATGCCATTACTACAGATATACCATCACCCCTTCACAGCAAACATCTATCATCTGATCCTATGAAAGAGATCCTGTCTTCTGATACATTACAGACTACTACGCAAAATAAAAGTCACAAAAGAGACATTGAAAAACCAACTGCTGTTAAAGCAAAGAAGCCAATAACACATCCAGAATATGGAAATAGTTTTCCTCTAAAAACATCTTTTGTAATACATCAACAAAATCACACAGAGGAGAAGAGATTTACTTGTTCCAAGTGTGGGATATATTTTAAACAGAAATCAGATGTGTTTAGGCATGAGAGAATTCATACTGGGGAGAAGCCATATTCATGTTCAGAATGTGGAAAAGATTTCACCCAGAAATCACATCTTGTTAGTCACCAGAGAACTCACACAGGGGAGAAGCCTTTTTCATGTTCAGAATGTGGAAAATATTTTAACCGGAAATCATGTCTTGTTACACACCAGAGAATTCACACAGGAGAAAAACCGTTTTCATGTTCAGAATGTGGGAAATGTTTTACCCGTAACTTACTTGTTGCACATCAAAGAATTCACACAGGGGAGAATGTATATTCATGTTCAGAATGTGAAAAATGTTTTGTGCATAAATCACACCTTGTTAGACACCAGAGAATTCACACAGGAGAAAAGCCATATTCATGCTCAGAATGTGGAAAATGTTATGGGCAGAGATCATGTCTTGTTACTCACCAGAGAACTCACAAAGTGGAAAAGCCATATTCATGTTCAGAATGTGGAAAACATTTCACCCAGAAATCACACCTTGTTAGTCACCAGAGAACTCACACAGGGGAGAAGCCTTTTTCATGTTCAGAATGTGGAAAATATTTTACCCGGAAATCATGTCTTGTTACACACCAGAGAATTCACACAGGAGAAAAACCGTTTTCATGTTCAGAATGTGGGAAATGTTTTACCCGTAACTTACTTGTTGCACATCAAAGAATTCACACAGGGGAGAATGTATATTCATGTTCAGAATGTGAAATATGTTTTGTGCATAAATCACACCTTGTTAGACACCAGAGAACTCACACGGGGGAGAAGCCATTTTCATGCTC
This sequence comes from Ranitomeya imitator, assembly GCF_032444005.1. NCBI lineage: Eukaryota > Metazoa > Chordata > Amphibia > Anura > Dendrobatidae > Ranitomeya > Ranitomeya imitator. The sequence goes on along the minus strand of NC_091283.1, from coordinate 355,491,421 downwards.
AGAATGTGGACTATGTTTTGGACAAAAATCATCGCTTGTTAGACACCAGAGAGCTCACACAGAGAAAAAGCAATGTTCATATTAAGGGGAACCTGTCACCTGAATTTGGCGGGACCGGTTTTCGGTCATATGGGTGGAGTTTTCGGGTGTTTGATTCACCCTTTCCTTACCCGCTGGCTGCATGCTGGCCGCAATATTGGATTGAAGTTCATTCTCTGTCCTCCCTAGTACACGCCTGCGCAAGGGGTGAGATTTCTCTTGTGGAGACTCACGTCTACGCCAGATAAATTGACATGTTGGGGTCTAGAGAGACGCGCCGCATGTCAGTCTCCGCAGGTGAGGTGCGGGTATCAGTGCACGCATAGTAGAGATGGAATTTCTTGAACTCCCATCCACTATACTGTAACATCTGGCCGCTGCGGGTTGGACGCTGTACAAGTACACAGCAGCCGACCCGCAGCATTTTGTTATTTGCAGAAGAAAAAGCTGCAAAAATTCTGTATATGAAAAGCTGCTTTTAAAGTGCCAACAAAACATAGGAGATTTCCGAAATCTCCTGCAGGCTCTTTTTTGCTTTCTGACTGGATTCCAGAACTGTAGCGCTTTTTTAAAACCTGTAGCGTGTCACTTCTTTCAGTGTGTTTTCACCTGTAACATAGTAACATAGTTAGTAAGGCCGAAAAAAGACATTTGTCCATCCAGTTCAGCCTATATTCCATCATAATAAATCCCCAGATCTACGTCCTTCTACAGAACCTAATAATTGTATGATACAATATTGTTCTGCTCCAGGAAGACATCCAGGCCTCTCTTGAACCCCTCGACTGAGTTCGCCATCACCACCTCCTCAGGCAAGCAATTCCAGATTCTCACTGCCCTAACAGTAAAGAATCTTCTTCTATGTTGGTGGAAAAACCTTCTCTCCTCCAAACGCAAAGAATGCCCTCTTGTGCCCGTCACCTTCCTTGGTATAAACAGATCCTCAGCGAGATATTTGTATTGTCCCCTTATATACTTATACATGGTTATTAGATCGCCCCTCAGTCGTCTTTTTTCTAGACTAAATAATCCTAATTTCGCTAATCTATCTGGGTATTGTAGTTCTCCCATCCCCTTTATTAATTTTGTTGCCCTCCTTTGTACTCTCTCTAGTTCCATTATATCCTTCCGTAGCACCGGTGCCCAAAACTGGACACAGTACTCCATGTGCTGTCTAACTAGGGATTTGTACAGAGGCAGTATAATGCTCTCATCATGTGTATCCAGACCTCTTTTAATGCACCCCATGATCCTGTTTGCCTTGGCAGCTGCTGCCTGGCACTGGCTGCTCCAGGTAAGTTTATCATTAACTAGGATCCCCAAGTCCTTCTCCCTGTCAGATTTACCCAGTGGTTTCCCGTTCAGTGTGTAATGGTGATATTGATTCCTTCTTCCCATGTGTGTAACCTTACATTTATCATTGTTAAACCTCATCTGCCACCTTTCAGCCCAAGTTTCCAACTTATCCAGATCCATCTGTAGCAGAATACTATCTTCTCTTGTATTAACTGCTTTACATAGTTTTGTATCATCTGCAAATATCGATATTTTACTGTGTAAACCTTCTACCAGATCATTAATGAATATGTTGAAGAGAACAGGTCCCAATACCGACCCCTGCGGTACCCCACTGGTCACAGCGACCCAGTTAGAGACTATACCATTTATAACCACCCTCTGCTTTCTATCACTAAGCCAGTTACTAACCCATTTACACACATTTTCCCCCAGACCAAGCATTCTCATTTTGTGTACCAACCTCTTGTGCGGCACGGTATCAAACGCTTTGGAAAAATCGAGATATACCACGTCCAATGACTCCCCGTGGTCCAGCCTATAGCTTACCTCTTCATAAAAACTGATTAGATTGGTTTGACAGGAGCGATTTTTCATAAACCCATGCTGATATGGAGTTAAACAGTTATTCTCATTGAGATAATCCAGAATAACATCCCTCAGAAACCCTTCAAATATTTTACCAACAATAGAAAGCAATGAAAGAATAAAAAAGCTGCAGATATTGCAACGGCATTTTTCACTGCAATTTTTTAAGTGGTTTTGGTGAATTAAACTATTAGGTCTCTTTCACAGGTTCAGTATTTCACATCAGTATTTGTAATGCAGAAACAGCAGTGGAACAATGAGGCTATATGCACACGTTGCGGAATCTGCCGTGGATTTTTCCACGCAGATTCCTAAAAATCTGCAGGTAAAACGCCCTACGTTTTACCTGCAGATTTACGGCAGAATTACCGCTTTTTTGTGCGGTTTTCAACAGCGTTTTTACACCTGCGGATTCCTATTATGGAGCAGGTGTAAAACGCTGCGAAATCTGCACAGAGAATTGACATGCGTTTCTGCGTGGTATTTTCCGCAGCATGTGTACAGCGGATTTTGTTTTCCATACGTTTACATGGTGCTGTACAACGCAACTGCTGCAGATCCACAGCAAAATCCACAGTGTGTGCACATAGCCTGAGAAACACGTCACCACTTCTGTATTTATCACCCTCCTGGTTTGGCTTGCACATACTGATGTGAAATACTGACCAAATACTGATCGTATGAATGTGGTCTTAAACATACTGTAGACAAAACAAACATCCTCACTCCAAAAAAAAGCTGAAAAACAGGTGTTTTGAACTCAACACTTATACTGATAATAGAAAAGGTTTTGGTTACTGAAAAAAATGCTGCATGTGAACATACAGGTCCTTCTCAAAAAATTAGCATATAGTGTTAAATTTCATTATTTACCATAATGTAATGATTACAATTAAACTTTCATATATTATAGATTCATTATCCACCAACTGAAATTTGTCAGGTCTTTTATTGTTTTAATACTGATGATTTTGGCATACAACTCCTGATAACCCAAAAAACCTGTCTCAATAAATTAGCATATTTCACCCATCCAATCAAATAAAAGTGTTTTTTAACCCCTTCAAGACCCAGCCTATTTTGACCTTAAAGATCTTGCCGTTTTTTGCAATTCTGACCAGTGTCCCTTTATGAGGTAATAACTCAGGAACGCTTCAACGGATCCTAGCGGTTCTGAGATTGTTTTTTCGTGACATATTGGGCTTCATGTTAGTGGTAAATTTAGGTCAATAAATTCTGCATTTATTTGTGATAAACACGGAAATTTGGCGAAAATTTTGAAAATTTCGCAATTTTCACATTTTGAATTTTTATTCTGTTAAACCAGAGAGATATGTGACACAAAATAGTTAATAAATAACATTTCCCACATGTTTACTTTACATCAGCACAATTTTGGAAACAAAATTTTTTTTTGTTAGGAAGTTATAAGGGTTAAAATTCGACCAGCGATTTGTCATTTTTACAACGAAATTTACAAAACCATTTTTTTTAGGGACCACCTCACATTTGAAGTCAGTTTGAGGGGTCTATATGGCTGAAAATACCCAAAAGTGACACCATTCTAAAAACTGCACCCCTCAAGGTACTCAAAACCACATTCAAGAAGTTTATTAACCCTTCAGGTGCTTCACAGAAGCAGAAGCAACATGGAAGGAAAAAATGAACATTTAACTTTTTAGTCACAAAAATTATCTTTTAGCAACAATTTTTTTATTTTCCCAATGGTAAAAGGAGAAACTGAACCACGAAAGTTGTTGTCCAATTTGTCCTGAGTACGCTGATACCTCATATGTGGGGGTAAACCACTGTTTTGGCGCACGGCAGGGCTTGGAAGGGAAGGAGCGCCATTTGACTTTTTGAATCAAAAATTGGCTCCACTCTTTAGCGGACACCATGTCACGTTTGGAGAGCCCCCGTGTGCCTAAAAATTGGACCTCCCCCACAAGTGACCCCATTTTGGAAACTAGACGCCCCAAGGAACTTATCTAGATGCATAGTGAGCACTTTGAACCCCCAGGTGCTTCACAAATTGATCCGTAAAAATGAAAAAGTACTTTTTTTTCGCAAAAAAATTCTTTTAGCCTCAATTTTTTCATTTTCACATGGGCAACAGGATAAAATGGATCCTAAAATGTGTTGGGCAATTTCTCCTGAGTACACCAATACCTCACATGTGGAGGTAAACCACTGTTTGGGCACATGGTAAGGCTCGGAAGGGAAGGAGCGCCATTTGACTTTTTGAATGAAAAATTATTTCCATCGTTAGCGGACACCATGTCGCGTTTGGATAGCTCCTGTGTGCCTAAACATTAGCGCTCCCCCACAAGTGACCCCATTTTGGAAACTAGACCCCCCAAGGAACTAATTTAGATGCCTAGTGAGCACTTTAAACCCTCAGGTGCTTCACAAATTGATCTGTAAAAATGAAAAAGTAATTTTTTTTCGCAAAAAAATTCTTTTCGCCTCAATTTTTTCATTTTCACATGGGCAGTAGGATAAAATGGATCATAAAATTTGTTGGGCAATTTCTCCCGAGTACGCCGATACCTCATATGTGGGGGTAAACCACTGTTTGGGCACTCGGCAGGGCTCGGAAGAGAAGGCGCGCCATTTGACTTTTTGAATGGAAAATTAGCTCCAATTGTTAGCGGACACCATGTCGCGTTTGGAGAGCCCCTGTGTGCCTAAACATTGGAGCTCCCCCACAAGTGACCCCATTTTGGAAACTAGACCCCCCAAGGAACTTATCTAGATGCATATTGAGCACTTTAAACCCCCAGGTGCTTCACAGAAGTTTATAACGCAGAGCCATGAAAATAAAAAATAATTTTTCTTTCCTCAAAAATGATTTTTTAGCCTGGAATTTCCTATTTTGCCAAGGATAATAGGAGAAATTGGACCCCAAATATTGTTGTCCAGTTTGTCCTGAGTACGCTGATACCCCATATGTGGGGGTAAACCACTGTTTGGGCGCACGGCAGGGCTCGGAAGGGATGGCACGCCATTTGGCTTTTTAAATGGAAAATTAGCTCCAATCATTAGCGGACACCATGTCACGTTTGGAGAGCCCCTGTGTGCCTAAACATTGGAGATCCCCCAGAAATGACACCATTTTAGAAACTAGACCCCCAAAGGAACTAATCTAGATGTGTGGTGAGGACTTTGAACCCCCAAGTGCTTCACAGAAGTTTATAACGCAGAGCCATGAAAATAAAAAAAAAAATTATTTTCTCAAAAATGATCTTTTAGCCTGCAATTTTTTATTTTCCCAAGGGTAACAGTAGAAATTTGACCCCAAAAGTTGTTGTCCAGTTTCTCCTGAGTACGCTGATACCCCATATGTGGGGGTAAATCACTGTTTGGGCACATGCCGGGGCTCGGAAGTGAAGTAGTGACGTTTTGAAATGCAGACTTTGATGGAATGCTCTGTGGGCGTCACGTTGCGTTTGCAGAGCCCCTGATGTGGCTTAACAGTAGAAACCCTCCACAAGTGACCCCATTTTGGAAACTAGACCCCCAAAGGAACTTATCTAGATGTGTGGTGAGCACTTTGAACCCCCAAGTGCTTCATAGAAGTTTATAATGCAGAGCCGTGAAAATAATAAATACGTTTTCTTTCCTCAAAAATAATTATTTAGCCCAGAATTTTTTAATTTTCCCAAGGGTAACAGGAGAAATTTGACCCCAATATTTGTTGTCCAGTTTCTCCTGAGTACGGTGATACCCCATATGTGGGGGTAAACTACTGTTTGGGCACATGCCGGGGCTTGGAATTGAAGTAGTGACGTTTTGAAATGCAGACTTTGATGGAATGCTCTGCGGGCGTCACGTTGCGTTTGCAGAGCCCCTGATGTGCCTAAACAGTAGAAACCCCCCACAAGTGACCCCATTTTGGAAACTAGACCCTGAAAGGAACTTATCTAGATGTGTGGTGAGCACTTTGAACCCCCAAGTGCTTCATAGAAGTTTATAATGCAGAGCCGTGAAAATAATAAATACGTTTTCTTTCCTCAAAAATAATTATTTAGCCCAGAATTTTTTATTTTCCCAAGGGTTACAGGAGAAATTGGACCCCAAAAGTTGTTGTCCAGTTTCTCCTGAGTACGCTGATACCCCATATGTGGGGGTAAACCACTGTTTGGGCACACGTCGGGGCTCAGAAGGGAAGTAGTGACTTTTGAAATGCAGACTTTGATGGAATGGTCTGCGGGTGTCACGTTGCGTTTGCAGAGCCCCTGGTGTGCCTAAACAGTAGAAACCCCCCACAAGTGACCCCATTTTAGAAACTAGACCCCCCAAGGAACTTATCTAGATATGTGGTGAGCACTTTGAACCCCCAAGTGCTTCACAGACGTTTACAACGCAGAGCCGTGAAAATAAAAAATCATTTTTCTTTCCTCAAAAATTATGTTTTAGCAAGCATTTTTTTAGATTCACAAGCGTAACAGGAGAAATCGGACCCCAGTAATTGTTGCGCAGTTTGTCCTGAGTATGCTGGTACCCCATATGTGGGGGTAAACCACTGTTTGGGCACACGTCAGGGCTCGGAAATGAGGGAGCACCATTTGACTTTTTGAATACGAGATTGGCTGGAATCAATGGTGGCGCCATGTTGCGTTTGGAGACCCCTGATGTGCCTAAACAGTGGAAACCCCTCAATTCTAACTCCAACACTAACCCCAACACACCCCTAACCCTAATCCCAACTGTAGCCATAATCCTAATCACAACCCTAACCCCAACACACCCCTAACCACAACACTAACCCCAACACACCCCTAACCACAACCCTAATTCCAACCCTAACCCTAAGGCTATGTGCCCACGTTGCGGATTCGTGTGAGATATTTCCGCACCATTTTTGAAAAATCTGCGGGTAAAAGGCACTGTGTTTTACCTGCGGATTTTCCGCGGATTTCCAGTGTTTTTTGTGCGGATTTCACCTGCGGATTCCTATTGAGGAACAGGTGTAAAACGCTGCGGAATCCGCACAAAGAATTGACATGCTGCGGAAAATACAACGCAGCGTTTCCGCGTGGTATTTTCTGCACCATGGGCACAGCGGATTTGGTTTCCATATGTTTACATGGTACTGTAAACCTGATTGAACACTGCTGCGGATCCGCAGCCAAATCCGCACCATGTGCACATGGCCTAATTCTAAAGGTATGTGCACACGCTGCGGAAAACGCTGCGGATCCGCAGCAGTTTCCCATGAGTGTACAGTTCAATGTAAACCTATGGGAAACAAAAATCGCTGTACACATGCTGCGGAAAAACTGCACGGAAACGCAGCGGTTTACATTCCGCAGCATGTCACTTCTTTGTGCGGATTCCGCAGCGGTTTTACAACTGCTCCAATAGAAAATCGCAATTGTAAAACCGCAGTGAAATGCGCAGAAAAAAACGCGGTAAATCCGCCATAAATCAGCAGCGGTTTAGCACTGCGGATTTATCAAATCCGCAGCGGAAAAATCCACAGAGGACCAGAATACGTGTGCACATTCCTAACCCTAACCCTAACCCTAACCCTAACCCTAACCCTAACCCTAACCCTAACCCTAACCCTAACCCTAACCCTAACCCTAACCCTAACCCTAACCCTAACCCTAACCCTAACCCTAACCCTAACCCTAACCCTAACCCTAACCCTAACCCTAACCCTAACCCTAACCCTAACCCTAACCGAAAAAAAAAATTTCTTTATTTTTTTATTGTCCCTACCTATGGGGGTGACAAAGGGGGGGGTCATTTATAATTTTTTTTATTTTGATCACTGAGATAGATTATATCTCAGTGATCAAAATGCACTTTGGAACGAATCTGCCGGCCGGCAGATTCGGCGGGCGCACTGCGCATGCGCCCGCCATTTTGGAAGATGGCGGCGCCCGGGAGAAGACGGACGGGACCACGGCTGGATCGGTAAGTATGATAGGGTGGGGGGGGACCACGGGGGGGGGATCGGAGCACGGGGGGGAATCGGAGCGCGGGAGGGGTGGAACGGAGCGCGGGGGCGTGGAACGGAGCACGGGGGGGCTGGAATGGAGCACGGGGGGGTGGAACGGAGCACGGGGGGGGGGGTGGATCGGAGTGCAGGGGGGGTGATTGGAGCACGGGGGGGTGATTGGAGCACGGGGGGGAGCGGAGCACAGGGCGGAGGGGAGCCGGAGCAGTGTACCGGCCAGATCGGGGGGGTGGGGGGGCGATCGGAGGGGTGGGGTGGGGGCACACTAGTATTTCCAGCCATGGCCGATGATATTTCAGCATCGGCCATGGCTGGATTGTAATATTTCACCCGTTATAATGGGTGAAATATTACAAATCGCTCTGATTGGCAGTTTCACTTTCAACAGCCAATCAGAGCGGTCGTAGCCACGAGGGGGTGAAGCCACCCCCCCTGGGCTAAACTACCACTCCCCCTGTCCCTGCAGATCGGGTGAAATGGGAGTTAACCCTTTCACCCGATCTGCAGGGACGCGATCTTTCCATGACGCCGCATAGGCGTCATGGGTCGGAATGGCACCGACTTTCATGACGCCTACGTGGCGTCATGGGTCGGGAAGGGGTTAATAACAAACAAAAAAACCATCAAATAATAATGTTCAGTTATGCACTCAATACTTGGTCGGGAATCCTTTGGCAGAAATGACTGCTTTAATGCGGCGTGGCATGGAGGCAATCAGCCTGTGACACTGCTGAGATGTTATGGAGGCCCAGGATGCTTCAATAGCGGCCTTAAGCTCATCCAGAGTGTTGGGTCTTGCGTCTCTCAACTTTCTCTTCACAATATCCCACAGATTCTCTATGGGGTTCAGGTCAGGAGAGTTGGCAGGCCATTGAGCACAGTAATACCATGGTCAGTAAACCATTTACCAGTGGTTTTGGCACTGTGAGCAGGTGCCAGGTCGTGCTGAAAAATTAAATCTTCATCTCCATAAAGCATTTCAGCCGATGGAAGCATGAAGTGCTCCAAAATCTCCTGATAGCTAGCTGCATTGACCCTGCCCTTGATGAAACACAGTGGACCAACACCAGCAGCTGACATGGCACCCCACACCATCACTGACTGTGGGTACTTGACACTGGACTTCAGGCATTTTGGCATTTCCTTCTCCCCAGTCTTCCTCCAGACTCTGGCACCTTGATTTCCGAATGACATGCAAAATTTGCTTTCATCAGAAAAAAGTACTTGGGACCACTTAGCAACAGTCCAGTGCTGCTTCTCTGTAGCCCAGGTCAGGCGCCTCTACCGCTGTTTATGGTTCAAAAGTGGCTTTACCTGGGGAATGCGGCACCTGTAGCCCATTTCCTGCACACGCCTGTGCACGGTGGCTCTGGATGTTTCCACACCAGACTCAGTCCACTGCTTCCTCAGGTTCCCCAAGGTCTGGAATCGGTCCTTCTCCACAATCTTCCTCAGGGTCCGGTCTCCTCTTCTCGTTGTACAGCGTTTTCTGCCACATTGTTTCGTTCCAACAGACTTACCATTGAGGTGCCTTGATACAGCACTCTGGGAACAGCCTATTTGTTGAGAAATTTCTTTCTGGGTCTTACCCTCTTGCTTGAGGGTGTCAATGATGGCCTTCTTGACATCTGTCAGGTCGCTAGTCTTACCCATGATGGGGGTTTTGAGTAAAGGCCCCGTCACACATAGCGACGCTGCAGCGATACCGACAACGATCCGGATCGCTGCAGCGTCGCTGTTTGGTCGCTGGAGAGCTGTCACACAGACAGCTCTCCAGCGACCAACGATCCCGAAGTCCCCGGTAACCAGGGTAAACATCGGGTAACTAAGCGCAGTGCCGCGCTTAGTAACCCGATGTTTACCCTGGTTACCATCGTTAAAGTAAAAAAAAACAAACGCTACATACTTACCTATCGCTGTCTGTCCTCGGCGCTCTGCTTCTCTGGTCTGGCTGTGAGCACAGCGGCCGGAAAGCAGAGCGGTGACGTCACCGCTCTGCTTTCCGGCTGACTGGCGCTCACAGCCAGACCAGAGAAGCAGAGCGCCGAGGACAGACAGCGATAGGTAAGTATGTAGCGTTTGTTTTTTTACTTTTAGGATGGTAACCAGGGTAAACATCGGGTTACTAAGCGCGGCCCTGCACTTAGTTACCCGATGTTTACCCTGGTTACCAGCGAAGACATCGCTGAATCGGCGTCACACACGCCGATTCAGCGATGTCAGCGGGACCTCAACGATCAAAAAATGGCCCAGGCCATTCCGACACGACCAGCGATCTCACAGCAGGGGCCTGATCGCTGGTACGTGTCACACATAGCGAGATCGCTACTGAGATCGCTGTTGCGTCACAAAACTTGTGACTCAGCAGCGATCTCGCTAGCGATCTCGCTATGTGTGACGGAGCCTTAATGAACCAGGCAGGGAGTTTATAAAAGCCTCAGGTATCTTTTGCATGTGTTTAGAGTTAATTAGTTGATTCAGAAGATTAGGGTAATAGGTTGTTTAGAGAACCTTTTCTTGATATGCTAATTTATTGAGACAGGTTTTTTGGGTTATCAGGAGTTGTATGCCAAAATCATCAGTATTAAAACAATAAAAGACCTGACAAATTTCAGTTGGTGGATAATGAATCTATAATATATGAAAGTTTAATTGTAATCATTACATTATGGTAAATAATGAAATTTAACACTATATGCTAATTTTTTGAGAAGGACCTGTAGTCTTACTCTGAAACACTATGTCTATCTGTGGTGTTACATAGGACTGCAGGTGACATCTACTAAATTATTTGTACTCCGTTATCACTGCATTATCTGTGGTGTTAAAAAAAAAAAAAAAATTAAGAGGGGGTTGAGGGCAACTCTTTGTCTTGGGGCTTGGGCCCCCAATCTTTTCTGACCCTAGCAACGCCCCTGCATAGAGCTAATAGTGGCATACCTGTTGGCCGATATAAGGCCCCTAAATATGGGGGCCACAGTGTGAGCACTGGTTCCAGGCGCCTCCACCAACTGTATCCGCATCCTGCTCATGTAATGTCACCTAAATGTTTGTGTGATTTTACAATGTTAGCATTTGGGGCCCCACTTTACATTTTTGCCTAGGGCCCCACTTTGTCTAAAACTGGCCCTGCTGATCACTGAGCAATCTGCTCACTCATCCTGCCCCACACTGATCTATGTGATCGGTGCACTGCAGGAGAGGGAAGATTCCGGGACCTGCACAGAGACTGAGAGAACCTTCCACCTGACTAGCTCCAGGGCTTTCGCATGACCTGGAAGGAACTGAGAAATGGGCTAATGTATGCACAGTGTATATAAATGTGTATTTGTAGCAGATTTGTATATGTATATAAATGTACATATGTAGAAGAGCTCAGTGGTTAGCACTGCAGCCTTGCAGCGCTGGGGTCCTGGGTTCAAATCCCACCAAGGACAACATCTGCAAGATGTTTGTATGTTCTCCCCGTGTTTGCGTGGATTTCGTGATGATAATTATAGTGATGATAATCTCTATAAAGCGCTGCAGAAAATGGTGGCGCTATATAAGCAAAGTATTATAAGAATGAATAGTGCAGCATGTAATGAAAATGTGCTGATGTAGCAGAGCTGTATGTGTGAGCTGCAGAGTTTTTGTTAATGTCCGTACTGTGTTGCTGTATGTAAATAAAACACATGGTGTAGAGAAACACTTTGCTTACAGTGGGTATGGAAAGTATTCAGACCCCTTTAAATTTTTTACTCTTTGTTTCATTGCAGCCATTTGGTAAATTCAAAAGGGTTAATTTTTTTTCCTCATTAATGTACACTCTTAACCCCATCTTGACTCAGAAGAAACAAAAATGTAGCAAATTTATAAAAAAAACAAATATCACATGGTCATAGTATTCAGACCCTTTGCTCATACACTCATATTTAAGTCACATGCTGTCCATTTCCTTGTGATCCTCCTTGAGATGGTTCTGCTCCTTCTTTGGAGTCCAGCTGTGTTTATTTAAACTGATAGGACTTGATTTGGAAAGGCGCACACCTGTCTATATAAAGGTACCTTCACACTGAACGATATCGCTAGCGATCCGTGACGTTGCAGCGTCCTGGCTAGCAATATCGTTGAGTTTGACACGCAGCAGCGATCAGGATCCTGCTGTGCCATCGTTGGTCGGCGCAGAAAGTCCAGCACTTTATTTCGTCGCTGGACCTCCCGCAGACCGCTGAATCGGCGTGTGTGATGCCGATTCAGCGATGTTTTCACTGGTAACCAGGGTAAACATTGGGTTACTAAGCGCAGGGCCGCGCTTAGTAACCCGATGTTTATCCTGGTTACAAGCGTAAACGTAAAAAAAACCAAACACTACATACTTACATTCCGGTGTCTGTCCCCCAGCGCTGTGCTTCTCTGCACTGGCTGTGAGCGCCGGCCAGCCGGAAAGCACAGCGGTGACGTCACCGCTCTGCTTTCCGGCTGGCCGGCGCTGACAGTGCAGAGGAAAGCACAGCGCCGGAGGACAGACACTGGAATGTAAGTATGTAGTGTTTGTTTTTTTTACGTTTACGCTGTTAACCAGGGTAAACATCGGGTTACTAAGAGCGGCCCTGCACTTAGTAACCCGATGTTTACCCTGGTTACCATGGGACTTCGGGATCGTTGGTCGCTGGAGAGCTGTCTGTGTGACAGCTCTCCAGCGACCAAACAGCGACGCTGCAGCGATCGACATCGTTGTCGGTATCGCTGCAGCGTCGCTTAGTGTGACGGTACCCTTAGAGTATGTGTCCACGTTCAGGATTGCATCAGGATTTGACGCAGGTAAAATCTGCACCTGAGGTCACTGGCAGGCCACCTGCGTTTTTCATGCGTTTTTTGACGCGTTTTTTTTCATGTGGATTTGTGTGTTTTTGTAAGCTCAAAGATATACCCCAAAAAAAAGGGTGATGTCATTTCTTGTCCAATGTCTTCATTTACATACTCCATTGAAAAATAATGTTTACACACACAGACAGATAGATGATAGATAGATAGATGATAGATATGGGATAGATAGATAATGGATAGATCTATCGTATCTATTATCTATCAATAGATATATCTATAGATAGCTAGATAGATATATCGATAGATAACACTGGTCTACAAAACTAAAAAAAAATTTCTGGCATGGACTTTAGGAACAGTTTTAGACTAATTTGATGCTGCTGAATTCATATCTGATCTTATAATTTCTCTATCACATCACATTTTTGCGTTACAGGTATATAGCCCATTTTCATGATTTCCATGATAAATATAAGTAGTGTATGAAAAGTGCCGGTTTATACGGTTCACTAAGGTAAATTTAGTTTTCATTTAGTCTCCCAATAAATGTGAGAATATCTTTGTTTTCTTTGAACATGCATAATTCCCATTTGTTATGATAACACCCTTGTTTTCTGGGCTACTGGACAGCAGAGCTACAGCAGAGCATTGGGTGAAAACTGAATGGCCTCAGGGACAGCGTTTGGCATCTGGCGATAAGAATGTCATCCATGATCCTCTAGTGGATAGGAAGGACATGGTCTTTCCTCCCTTACACATAAAACTTGGATTGATGAAGCAGTTCGTCAAAGCTCTCAATCACAGTGGAGAATGCTTTAACTATATATGTTCAACTTTTCCAGGTCTTAGTGAAGAGAAGAAAAAGGCTGGAATATTTGATGGACCTCAAATAAGAACACTTATGAGAGACCCAAATTTTATCACATCAATGAATGAGACAGAAGAAAGCGCTTGGAATGCATTTTGTAATGTGGTGCAGAATTTTCTAGGGAATAAGAAAGCGGACAACTATGAAGAGATTGTGGAAGAGCTACTAATGAGTCTGCAAAATCTTGGATGTAGAATGAGTATCAAGATTCACTATTTACACAGCCATTTGGACTTTTCCAGAGAACCTTGGGGATGTGAGCGAGGAACAAGGGGAGCGTTTTCATCAGGACATTAAAACAATGGAAGAACGGTATCAAGGCCGGTGGGACTCACATATGATGGCTGACTATTGCTGGAGCTTGATGAGAGACGACCCAGAAGCTGTACATCACAGATCAGCCAAGAAAAGAAAGTTCAAATAACTGCCATTTGTCATTCATCTGTGTGCCATATATATGTGTTTTTATATTTTGTAGTTTAATTCTGTAAGTATATTTGATTTGCTGTACATAGACTTTGTAATCTTTGTTATTCCTTGATTAAAAATATACAATGTAATATCAAAAATCATGTGTTTTTATCATAAAACCTTAGGAGTAATGTTCATCAAAAATTGAAAATCTTGAAATTCTGATGTGATAGCCAAAAACGGAGTTCATATTCGTAATCAGCAGCCAAAATTGACTTAAAATATGTTTTAAAACCTTTTGCCAGAAGAATTGCGTTGGCCAGTGTAATAGATAGATGAGAGAGAGATAATAGATAGATGGATAGATAATACCAAGCCCGATGTTTAGTATATCTATGTATCTATAGATAGATATATCTATAAATATATCTATAGATAATTATATAGATAGATGGATAATCTATCTAAGGGGTACTTCCATCTGTTTCTATGTCTGTCTTTCTGTCTGTAACTGAGATCCCGAGTCGCTGATTGGTCACGGCCGGCAGTCCAGCTATGCAGCATCAATAGTAAAAAGATATAATGGTAAAAGTAAAAAAAAAAAATCATGCTATTCTGACCTTCCGTCGCCTCCGCAGCTTTCCCGCTCCTCCCGATGCTCTCGGCAGCTTACATTCCCAGAGATGCATTGCAAAATTACACAGATGACTTGGCGGTCTCTGGTAAAGACCGCTAAGTCATCTGGGTAATTTCGCAATGCATCTCAGGGAACGGAAGCTGCTGGCCGCATCGCGAGGAGCGGGACCGCTTCGGTGGATGATGGAAGGTGAGTGTATAACTATTTTTTATTTTAATTCTTTTTGTGGGCTGTGTTATTTACTACGTGGCTGCTATATACTACGCGGCTGTGCCATCTACTGCTTTGGCTGTGCTATATAACGAAGGTAAAGAAGAATCCCAAGATCACTGTGGCTGAGCTCCTGAAATGCAGTAGGAAGATGGAAGAAAGTTCCACAAAGTCAACTATCGCTGCAGCCCTCCACCAGTCAGGCCTTTATGGCAGAGTGTCCCGATGGAAACCTTTCCTCAGTGCAAGACATATGAAAGCGCGCATAAAGTTTGCTAAAAAACACATGAAGGACTCCCAGACTATGAGAAATAAGATTCTCTGGTCTGATGACACGAAGATAGACCTTTTTGGTGATAATTTTAAGCAGTATGTGTGGAGAAAACCAAGCATTGCTCATCACCTGCCCAATACAATCCCAACAGAGAAACATGATGGCAGCACCATGATATGCGGGTGTTTTTCAGCTGCAGGGACAGGACGAATTGTTGCCATTGTAGGAAACATGAATGCGGCCAAGTACAGAGATATCCTGGATGAAAACCTCTTCCAGAGTGCTCTGGACCTCAGACTTGGCTGAACGTTCACCTTCCAAGACAATGACCCTAAGCACACAGCTAAAATAACAAAGGAGTGGTTTCAGAACAACTCTGACCATTTTTGACTGGCCCAGCCAAAGACCTGACCAAAACTAAATTGCGCATCTCTGGAGAGACCTGAAAATGGCTGTCCACCAACGTTCACCATCCAACCTGATGGAGCTGGAGGGGATCTGCAAGGAAGAATGGCAAAGGATCCCCAAATCCAGGTGTGAAAAACTTGTTGCATCATTCCCAAGAAGACTCATGGCTGTGCTAGCTCAAAAGGATGCTTCTACTCAATACTGAGCAGACGGTCTGAATATTTATGGCCCTGAGATATTTCAGTTTTTCTTTTTTAATAAATTTGAAAAAAAAAACTACATTTGTTTTTTTCAGTCAAGATGGGGTGCAGAGTGTACATTAATGAGAAAAAAAATGAACTTTTTTGAATTTACCAAATGGCTGCAATGGAACAAAGAGTGAAAAATTTAAAGGGGTCTGAATACTTTCTGTACCCACTGTATATTGCGCTGTCATATTCTTCAGCACTTTACAGACATTATCATCACTGTCTCCAATAGGGCTCACAATCTAAATTCCCTACATTGAGGGGTCCATTTTTACCCCTTGTGAAATTGAAAAATGTGGACCTAAAAGAGCGTTTTTGTTGGAAAAAAATTATTTTTAATTCCCACAAACCAGTGTTAGAACATTTTCATGAAGCAATTGTGGGTTTGAAGTGCCCTCCACACCCTTAGACGAATTACTAGAGGAATGTTGTTTCTGAAATGGGGTCACTTTGGAGTTTTCTGCAGTTCTGGCATCTGCATATTATTCCAGCCAAATTTGCACTCCAAAAACCAAACAGTGATTCCTCCTTAACGAACCATACTGTGCACAAACAATAGTTTCTGGACGCATATTGGGCATTGTCTCTTGGGGAAATTGTGGGCTCCAATATCTCCTGCTGCTCTTGTGAAAATGAAAAATGTGTGACTAAAACAACATATTGCTTTTAAAAAAAATTATTTTCATACTTCAACATTCTAAAATATTTTCCTCTAAAGGAGTTTCAGCGAATACTGGGCTGGGAAGATGGGGTGTTTGGTGGTCCAACGCTGCAGGGCGATGATCTGACCCCCATCTCAGGCTGGTGCAGAAGGTTCGGCGGTGCTCAGTGGTGCGGGGGCTCTGGCAACATTTTGTGAAATTGCGGAGCCCCCTGCACATCTATTGCTGCAATGCGGTGGCCTCCAAGAAAATGGTCGCTGGAGGCTGTGCATGTGCTGATTGAGATCTTGGCAATGAGATCTCAGGAGGAGAGATGGGATGCCACGGCATTGCAGCAATGGATGTCCGCTGACATTTTGTGAAAGCCCGGAGCCCCCCGCATCACCGTGCGCCACCGAACCTGCCTGCTGGGATTGGAGTCAGATCATCGCCTAATCACCGAACACCTCCTGTGACCCCACTCCACCAGCGCTACTGTTCCCCCATCCGGTAAGCTGAATTTGGAAGACTGACCCCCATTTCAAGCATTAATTTTTTTTCCTTATTTTCCTTCTTAAAATTTGGGGTGCTTCTTGTACCGTATATTTTTCGGGCTACATCAAACCTCATGATAGGGGAAGGTTAGAAAAACTGAGAATAAGACTGAAAATAAATAATAGTGTTTTATTACATTAATAGTAACTAATTACTGTTAAATAAAAGTAAGGGAGAAAAACGGCTAAGAAGATATAAAGGGAAGATTGAATTACTCTTAAAGAAGAAGTAAAATAGAAAAAAAACACAATCTATGCTACAGAAAACCCAAAAAGTGGTAGTAGATAACCAAAGACAAGCATAATAGGTCTGATGCTGAACCGCAATAACATGCACAATTTTATTTATATTTTTATTAATTTTATCGTTCACTGCTGTATATTCTGTATTGTATGATTCTAAGCAATAAATGCTGTGGAATGTATACTAGTAGCATCAAAATCCATATACTGATCTAGACATATGCATGGAGGTACAAAAGTATTTTATGGTATGGAAATATGTAAACTGTCTCTTCAGAGAGGAAGAGGACTAGAACTCTAGTGCCACTTATTGGAAGTAGCAATTATAAAAGTCGATCCTTTAACGAGCCTTGTCACATGACTTAGGATAAAAACCAAAAACAAATTCTCAACTTGCAGACACAATGTTTCGGGTTACTGCCCCTCGTCAGTGCAAAGTGTGAGATCTAGCTTTGGCTGGGTGAGAGAGATCTGACTAGGATCCAAGGGGCAACGTTTCTCCTTGCGGAAAGTGACGTGTCAAGGTGAGGAGACTGTTAAGCAGTGCAATGAAATACGCAAATTGTCTCTTCAGAGAGGAAGAGGACTAGAACTCTAGTAATAATGTGGAAAGACGCTTAAAATAGAAACCTCTGTAACACTGGACATAGAATTACCAATGGAACAACTTGCTTTGTTAAGGTTCAAAGAATTGTGATGAATAAATAAATGCTCACATGACAATTGAATAAAACTAAAATGAATTTACTTAATAAAAGATAATAAATATAAACAGTCACTCAAAATAGCACATAATCAATAAAGTCATAAGTCATACATTACATTAGCATGGTAGGAGATCATCACTGATCGTCCAGGAAGCAAGAGGTCCAGCTACCAGAGGTGTGTCCAGCCCCCACGTGTGGGGAATGATGTCACCAGTCTCTTGTCCACTGGCAAAGGTACATCCCGTCAATCCCCAATGAAACCTGATTTACCAGCTTTTTGCAACTGAAGGAGGGGGCACATGGCAGAAATTCAGCAATTGGGGGATGGGGCCCTGAACATATGTGGGGGAATTATATATATATATATATATATATATATATATCTGATTGAAACCATATCAAAAGCTCTATAATTCGTATTAATTGGAGGGTTAAAATCATTTAATATATATAGCATACTAAACATTCCACCCCTGATTTCAATCACTATAATTAATTATCCTACCACTAAACTATTCAAATTTTTTCATACATTTTTTTATTTGTTCCTTATATTTATTTATTTGTTTGCTACCAATAGAAAACTACGTTGGTTCAAAAAACAATGGACATAAAAATCAAAACAATGGACCAAAAAGTTCTGGACTAATGAAATGTCTTTGCAGAAATCTTCTTTTCTTCTTTAGACCACAAATCTAGATTGGTCTGCGTTGCAGGGAAAGCACGGGGATTATTGTGCCCTCATCCTCTTGCCTAAAGGCCAAGATGACTTCACTGCTTTCCCTGGTTGGCCAAAGGACAGACTCATAAACGTATTCTGTCCCTGCCCTTATGATATTAACCCCTCGTCTCTTCAAAGCAACGGGTGAGGGGGGTGCAGGTGTCCATGGCTGAGTCCCTTCATCTTCTATTGCTGCAGCTGGTCAGGGCCTCACTTTATATGCCATTTAGCAGAAACTTCTAGGGTTAGTTCTCCCCTCCCTTGTCATCAGCTGGCGGTTCTGACGTTCACCCTGGTCACGGCTTAGCAGCATCTGGGCTTGGTCTCAGCACTCAATTGGACATTGGCACAGATACAGCCTGCACTATTGGAAAGAAATTCAAAGTCACACTTGAAAAAGTTCAGTCCAAAGCAACAATCCAAGATGTATTAACTTGGGCCATGATAACTCAGTCCAAAAGTTCTGGTCCTGGTGGCTTATTTCTCCACCCCTTCATCAAATGAATAAAACAAAAATACCTGGTCCAATAAAATATGCCCAAAACAACCTTTGAAATTTTCTACAGTAGCAAACATTTTTCTAATGCTAAATCATAACTATATAAATAAAACATGTGTATCATATTTATAAATCACTAGATTGTGGCCCGATTCTAACGCATTGGGTATTCTAGAATATGCATGTCCCCGTAGTATATATACAATGATGATTCCAGAATTCGCGGCAGACTGTGCCCGTCGCTGATTGGTCGAGGCAACCTTTATGACATCATCGTCGCCATGGCAACCATTATGACATCTACGTCGATACTGTGCCCGTCGCTGATTGGTCGAGGCGAATTTGCGGCAGACTGTGCCCGTCGCTGATTGGTCGAGGCAACCTTTATGACATCATCGTCGTCATGCTGTGCCCGTCGCTGATTGGGCGAGGCCTGGCGGCCTCGACCAATCAGAGACGCGGGATTTCCAGGACAGACAGACAGCCAGAAAAACCCTTAGACAATTATATATATAGATATATGTCTGGACTTATACATGGAATATAACATAACTCTAGAATATCAAACACAGTTATTAAATGCATCAAATTCATATCAAATCAAAGTTGCATAATAATGATCATAATTACAAGTCTAGTAATGTCAATAAGAATTTCAAAATTATGTTAATGCTAAAAATCAGTAATTAAATGTTTCCACATATTTCATTAAAAAACATAACCCAAACCAAAAATGCTTTTGACCCAATTTTAACAAATTAATTATTTACATCAATAACAAGCACATTACATCCACACACTGTGCCTGACTTCAGCAATGCATTCATTCAATACCCAGTAAAGTTTTTCATTTACATATGAACAAAGAAAATCACACTTTGGGTAACCCACACATTTGTATTGCATGCTAATACTGTAGTCAAGTGTAGATGCAAATCAAGAACAAAACTGATATTAATAAACATTCACTTAAAATAACGTATACGTTTTTCAAAAACCCAATATACACAAAATTCCCAAAATATATAAAAACGGGAAAAAACTCGAAAAATAAAAGTTACATCTAAATTTAAGTAGGTGGACCCCTGTTTGAGTACTGCAGGGACAAAAACTATTTACAGTTCACACATGGTAATCAGTTGGCCAAGGTCTCTTCTTTAAAGGTACCGTCACACCGAGCAACTTTTGAACGATAACGATAGCGATCCGTGACGTTGCAGAGTCCTGGATAGCGATCTCGTTGTGTTTGACACGCAGCAGCGATCAGGATCCTGCTGTGACATCGCTGGTCGGAGCTAGAAGGCCAGAACTTTCTTTTGTCGTCAGGTCACCCGCTGTCATCGTATAGCGTCAGCCGCTGTGCTTTACGGCCGGCGCTCACACAGTCAGTGCGGGAAGCTGAGGGCGAGGGACGTGACAGACACCGGAATGTAAGTATGTAGTGTTTTTGTTTTTTTTTTACTTTTACAAAGGTAACCAGGGTAAACATCGGGTTACTAAGCGCGGCCCTGCGCTTAGTAACCCGATGTTTACCCTGGTTACTCGGGGACTTCGGCATCGTTGGTCGCTGGAGAGAGAGCTGTCTGTGTGACAGCTCCCCAGCGACCACACAAGAACTTTCCAACGATCACGGGCAGGTCGTATCGCTGGTCGTGATCGTTGGAAAGTTGATCAGTGTGAAGGTACCTTAACTCCTGCAAACAAACAAAAGGTTAATTTACACCCCCCAATCCAACATTTGGTGGGCTGAAAGGAGAAAAATGTTCCTTTAAAAAAAAACAACTAATCACTATACAAAGTTGAAAGAATGAGATCATAAAAAATGCAAAATGAAAATACAAAAATACCACATTGACCTTCTTTGGCTATGAACCAATTTTAAACAAAGGATATCCATGACAAATACAGGGGTTTTCACAAACAACATACAGTGACAAACATGTAACAAATAAGTCAAGTCATCTATTCAGTCAACCCCCATAATTTTTTTTATTTGTCATCTAAACTAATCATTGTCTGTAATTTTAACACCCTCTTTTCCTTGTATGTCTCTTTCTCAATGGCTTCCACATACAGTCATCTTGCATCTGTAGTGGTCTTTTGCCATTTAAAAACACCAAGGTCTAGCACCAAATGACAGCGGACTGTCAATTGGAAGGCATTACAAACCCTCAAATGAGAAATGCATATTTATGCCTTCCCAAAACCAAACTCAATTCATCATATCAGCCAGCGCATATGTCATAATACGCTCATAGGATTATTTCTCTTCGCATCAACTGTTAAAACAAAAACAAACATCATTAGACATCAACAAATGGCAAAACTGTTCAAGCACAATTCTCATGGAATGTTCCACAACTTTTATCTAATTAGTCCATGAGGAATGGTATTGGAGGAGTCAAAGGGGCGGGTGCAGGAGGGACTTTATCAGGTGTCCCACCTCTATCCTTCCAACCTCCTATTTCATTTGTCACCACCCTCCTGGGCCTGGCGATTTTCAATGTGCCTTTTCTGCTCAAATCTTGCCATCTTCTTTACAGGTCACAAGTAAGGATACCATCTATGTCCTGGAATGGAACTCCACTAGCTATCGGGTCACAAAACAGCTCCTTTCTGCTTTTTCTAACTTGGGAATTATCGCTTTTCCTACCCTCTTGATCTACTCTGTCTACTGACACTTTTGTTTTTTCTAGAGCAGATAACAGAGATCAAACTGAATACTGTATTTGTATGTATAGCGGTATTTTTTTAGCTCTATTAAAATCTGTTTCTAATGTCATGACTAGGAATGAACAGACCCTTGGATGTTCGGGTTCTGCCGAACTAGAATTAAAACTTCGGATCTGAACTTAACCCCCGACCCGAACCCAAAAGAAGTCAATGGAGACCAGAACTTTGGTGCTTTAAAATTGGTGTAAAATGGTCATAGTATGGGCAAGGGTGCTGCAAAAGGAAGGTAAATGGGGGTAAGAGCAGGACAATTGCCCTGCAAACAAATGTGGATAGGTAAATAACTTCAAATAACAAAGAATTAAAAAAAAATTATAATCTTGAACCAGGAAGTGGAGATCCAAGTGAGGGAGGCATACCTCCCAACTTTTGAAGAAGGGAAAGAGGGACAGAGTTTGCGGTGCACGCTGCTGCAAATATTAGTCCACGCCTCTCCACACCTATTTCACAACTAGTCACACCCATATCCATGCCCCAACCACACCCATTTAGCACTGCTCATCACACTATTTCATAAACAATAATTATAAACAAAAAAATATAGCCACACAGTGCTCCATACTGTATAATGGCCACACAATGCTCCGTACTGTATAATGGCTACACAGTGCTCCATACTGTATAATGGCCACACAGTGCTCTATACTGTATAATGGCTACACAGTGCTCCATACTGTATAATGGCCACACATGATGCTCCATACTGTATAATGGCTACAGTGCTCCATACTGTATAATGGCCACACAGTACTCCATACTGTATAATGGCTACACAGTGATCCATACTGTATAATGGCCACACAGTGCTCCATACTGTATAATGGCCCCACAGTGCTCCATCCTGTATAATGGCCCCACATGATGCTCCATACAGTATAATGGGCTCACATCATGCTGCATACTGTATAATGGCCTCACATGATGCTTTGTACAGTATAATGACTCCACGTGATGCTGCATACAGTATAATGTATAATGGCCACACATGGTTACACCACCCCATCATTGCCCTCACACCCCCATCGCCTTCTCCCCAACCCCCATCATTGCCTTTTCCATCACTACACACACACACACACACACACCTCTCACCGCGCTCCAGTAGGCGGCAGCTTCCACTCCCGCGGTGCTGAATGATGTCATCTAGCCACGCCGCTGACTGCTCACATTGCTGCAGCTCCTGCACGCCACTGATAAAGACCTCTCCGTATCTCCTGTGCCAGTAAGTGTCATAGCAAGGAGCAATATTTGCTTCAATCCAACACAGCTAGCGTCCGCTCTGTACACCTTGTACACACATACACGACTCCGCTCCGTACACCTTTTACACATGACTCCGCTCCGTACACCTTGCACACACGGCTTCGCTCCGTACACCTCGTACACACACACACGACTCCGTTCCATACACCTTGCACACATGGCTCGGATCCGTACATCTCGTATACACACACACGACTCCGCTCCGTACACCTCGTACACACACGGCTCTGATCTGTACACCTCGTACACACACACATAACTCCGCTCTGTACACCTTGCACACATGACTCTGCTTCGTACACTTTGCACGCACTGCTTCGTTCCGTACACCTTGTACACACACACATGACTCCGCTCTGTACACCTTGCACACATGGCTCGGCTCCGTACATCTCGTACACACAGCTCCACTCCGTACACCTCATGCACACACAGCTCTGCTCCGTATCCCGTGCACACATGGCTCCGTGCCGTACACCTCGTACATACACAGCTCCACTCCGTACACCTCGTACACACACAGCTCTGTGCCATACATACACACCTCGTACACACACACGGCTCTGCTACATCCCCACTGTAAACCTCTCCTGACTCCACACATATACTTACTTTCATTCAGCACCATGAAAACCAGCAGTCCTACATGCATACATGGAGGCCCCGATCATGTGACTCCTGACTCCTCCCCTCCTGTGACCCCTGTTATGATCTGGTGGCCTTGGAGCAGCATGAGACGTACTCTGGAGAAGGTGGAACCTGTACTGACCGCAAACCCTGAACTTAACAGCGCAACTAGAAGTAGCCGTGGGGGGTACCTAACACTCCCTAGACCCCTCGACACAGCCTAAGAACTAACTACCCCTAAAGACAGAAACAGGAAACCTATCTTGCCTCAGAGAAAATCCCCAAAGGAAAGACAGCCCCCCACAAATATTGACTGTGAGAGGAGAGGGAAATAACATACGCAGAAATTAAATCAGGATTTAGCATAGGAGGCCATACTAGCTAAAAAGAAGGAAAAGAACAGAGTACTATGCGGTCAGTATTAAAACACTAGAAAATATCCACCACAGAAAATACAAAACACCACATCTGACTAAAGACATGGAGGGTATATCTGCATCTCCAGAGAAATAGCTAGGCTATCTATGGAACACATTATGGATGGAAAAAGAGGCTGGAAGGGCCAAACGAAAAGACACTGGATTGATAATCTCAGAAATCCTATAAGGACCAATAAACCGAGGCTTGAACTTAGGGGAAGAAACCTTTATAGGAACATGACGGGAAGACAACCAGACCAAATCCCCAACCAACATGCCGGGAACCAACACACCGACGACGGTTAGCAAAACATTGAGCCTCCTCCTGAGACAACACCAAATTGTCCACCACATGAGCCCAAATCTGCTGCAGCCTGTCAACCACAGAATCCACACCAGGACAATCAGAAGGCTCAACCTGCCCTGAAGAAAAACGAGGATGAAAACCAAAATTACAAAAAAAAGGCGAAACCAAGGTAGCAGAACTAGCCCGATTATTAAGGGCAAACTCGGCCAATGGCAAGAAAGCCACCCAATCATCCTGATCAGCAGACACAAAGCATCTCAAATAAGTTTCCAAAGTCTGATTAGTTCGCTCGGTCTGGCCATTTATCTGAGGATGAAATGCGGAAGAAAAAGACAAATCAATGCCCAGCCTAGCACAAAAGGCCCGCCAAAACCTGGAAACAAACTGGGAACCTCTATCGGACACAATATTCTCTGGAATGCCATGCAAACGAACCACATGCTGAAAAAACAACGGAAGCAAATCAGAAGAGGAAGGCAATTTAGGCAAAGGTACCAAATGAACCAACTTAGAAAACCGGTCACAAACCACCCTGATAACCGACATCCTCTGGGAATCCGGAAGATCTGAAATAAAATCCATAGAAATATGCATCCAAGGTCTCTCAGGAACCGGCAAAGGCAAAAGCAACCCACTAGCGCGGGAACAGCAAGGCTTAGCCCGTGCACACATCCCACAGGACTGCACAAAAGAACGCACATCCCGCGACAAAGAAGGCCACCAAAAGGACCTACCAACCAAATCTCTGGTACCGAAAATCCCAGGATGGCCAGCCAACACAGAACAATGAACCTCAGAAATCACTTTACTAGTCCATCTATCAGGAACAAACCGTTTCCCCACTGGACAGCGGTCAGGTTTATCAGCCTGGAACTCCTGAAGAACCCTTTGTAAATCAGGGGAGATGGCAGAAAGAATCACCCCTTCCTTCAGAATGCCGACCGGCTCAAGAACCCCAGGGGAATCAGGAAAAAAACTCCTAGAGAGGGCATCCGCCTTAACATTCTTAGTACCAGGAATGTACGAGACCACAAAATCAAAACAGGAGAAAAATAGGGACCATCGAGCCTGTCTAGGATTCAGCCGTTTGGCAGACTCGGGTTAAATCAGATTCTTATGATCGGTCAGGACCACAATACGGTGCTTGGCCCCCTCAAGCCAATGTCGCCACTCCTCAAATGCCCACTTCATAGCCAACAACTCCCGATTGCCGACATCATAATTGCGTTCCGCAGGCGAAAACTTCCGAGAAAAGAAGGCACACGGTTTCATCAAGGAACCATCAGAATTCCTCTGAGACAAAACGGCCCCTGCCCCAATCTCAGACGCGTCAACCTCAACCTGAAATGGAAGAGAAACATCCGGCTGATGCAACACAGGGGCAGAAGTAAATCGGCGTTTAAGCTCCTGAAAGGCAGAAACAGCCGCAGAGGACCAATTCGTCACATCAGCGCCTTTCTTCATCAAATCGGTCAGAGGTTTAACCACACTGGAGAAGTTGGCAATGAAACGACGATAAAAATTAGCAAAGCCCAAGAATTTCTGAAGGCTCTTCACAGATGTGGGCTGAATCCAATCATGAATGGCCTGAACCTTAACCGGATCCATTTCTATAGATGCGGGAGAAAAAATGAAGCCCAAAAAAGAAAACTTCTGCACTCCTAAGAGGCACTTTGACCCCTTCACAAATAAAGCATTATTATGGAGGATCTGAAATACCATCCTGACCTGTTTCACATGAGACTCCCAATCATCGGAAAAAATCAAAATATCATCCAAATATACAACCATGAATTTATCAAGATAACTCCGAAAGATATCATGCATGAAGGATTGGAACACAGATGGAGCATTAGAGAGTCCGAATGGCATCACAAGGTATTCAAAATGGCCTTCGGGCGTATTAAATGCAGTTTTCCATTCGTCACCCTGCTTAATACGAATAAGATTATATGCCCCTCGAAGGTCAATCTTAGTAAACCAGCTAGCCCCCTTAATCCTAGCAAACAAATCAGTAAGCAAAGGCAACGGGTATTGAAATTTGACCGTGATCTTATTCAAGAGGCGATAATCAATACAGGGTCTCAAGGAGCCATCCTTCTTGGCAACAAAAAAAAAAACCTGCTCCCAATGGTGAAGAAGATGGCCGAATATGCCCCTTCTCCAAAGACTCCTTAATATAGCTCAGCATGGCGGCATGTTCTGGCACAGACACGTTGAAAAGTCGGCCCTTAGGGAACTTACAACCTGGAATCAAGTCAATAGCACAATCACAGTCCCTATGTGGTGGAAGCGAACTGGATTTGGGCTCATCAAATACATCCTGGAAATCTGACAAAAACTCAGGAATTTCAGAAGAGGGGGAAGAGGAAATTGACATCAAAGGAACGTGACCATGAACCCCCTGACAACCCCAACTAGTCGCAGACATAGATTTCCAATCTAACACCGGATTATGTAGCTGTAACCATGGAAAACCCAGCACAATATCATCATGCAAATTATGCAACACCAGAAAACGACAATCTTCCTGATGGGCTGGCGCCATGCACATGGTCAGTTGTGTCCAAAGCTGAGGTTTATTTTTAGCCAACGGTGTAGCATCAATGCCCCTTAAAGGAATAGGGTTCTGCAAAGACTGCAAGGGGAAACCACAACGTCTGGCAAATTCTAAGTCCATTAAGTCCAGAGCGGCGCCTGAATCCACAAATGCCATAACAGAAAATGATGATAATGAGCAGATCAAGGTCACAGATAACAGAAATTTAAGTTGTACAGTACTGATGGTAACAGAACTAGCGATTCTCTTTGTACGCTTAGAGCAATCAGAAATAATATGAGCAGAATCGCCGCAGTAAAAACACAACCTATTCTGACGCCTGAATCTTTGACGTTCAGCTTTAGACAAAATCATATCACACTGCATAGGCTCAGGGCTCCGCTCAGAGGACAACGCCACAGTGTGCACAACTCTGCGCTCGCGCAAGCGCCGATCAATCTGAATCGCCAGAGACATAGAATCACTCAGACCAGCAGGCGTGGGGAACCCCACCATAACATCTTTAACGGATTCAGAAAGACCCTTTCTGAAAATTGCCGCCAAGGCATCCTCATTCCATTTAGTCAGTACAGACCATTTTCTAAATTTCTGGCAATACGATTCTGCCGCTTCTTGACCTTGACACAGGTCCAGTAAGATTTTCTCAGCTTGATCCACAGAATTAGGCTCATCATACAATAACCCCAATGCTTGAAAGAAAGAATCAACATTAAGCAAAGCAGGATTGCCAGTTTCCAGGGAAAATGCCCAATCCTGTGGGTCACCACGCAGCAGGGATATGATGATTTTAACCTGTTGAATGGGATCACCAGAAGACCGGGGTCTCAATGCAAAAAACAGTTTACAGTTATTTTTGAAACTCAAAAATTTGGATCTGTCACAAAAGAATAAATCAGGAGTGGGAATCCTAGGTTCTAAGGCAGGAGTCTGAACAATATAATCTGAAATACCCTGTACCCTAGCAGCAAGCTGATCCACACGAGAAACTAACTCCTGAACACTCATGTTATTACTAGGTTCCGCAGCCACCCAGAGATTAAGAGGGAGGAACAGACCAAACAGGCTAAGGAAAAAAAATGGCTCAAAATCTTTCCTCCCTTCTTCTGAGATGCAATTAACTCATTGTTGGCCAGTTGTACTGTTATGATCTGGTGGCCTTGGAGCAGCATGAGACGTACTCTGGAGAAGGTGGAACCTGTACTGACCGCAAACCCTGAACTTAACAGCACAACTAGAAGTAGCCGTGGGGGGTACCTAACACTCCCTAGACCCCTCGACACAGCCTAAGAACTAACTACCCCTAAAGACAGAAACAGGAAACCTATCTTGCCTCAGAGAAAATCCCCAAAGGAAAGACAGCCCCCCACAAATATTGACTGAGAGAGGAGAGGGAAATAACATACGCAGAAATGAAATCAGGATTTAGCATAGGAGGCCATAGTAGCTAAAAAGAAAGAATAGAACAGAGTACTATGCAGTCAGTATTAAAACACTAGAAAATATCCACCACAGAAAATACAAAACACCACATCTGACTAAAGACATGGAGGGTATATCTGCATCTGCAACTATGCTATCGTTCATCATAAGTGACACTACCTATCATCATATCTGGCCTTCTGAAGAGCCGTGGCAGGCGAAACGCGTTGAGGCGTTCTTTATTAAGATGGCGGCAGCGCTGACATGCCGGCAGATGAGTACCGACAGTTTTTGTATATATTAATATTTTGAGATGACATAGCAATTGGCGTTACATCAGGGATACCTAATGAGGATGCTCCAGTGAATATGAACGAGTTGGTTCTGTCTGGCAGCAATTATACCCTATTTTTGGCAGCTACCTGCTTTTAGTCCAGCTATTTTTGCGGTACTATCTGTTATATGTATATTGGCATTTCACCTACCGTCATTAGTGTCTATCATTCACATTTTTCTTGTTCATTTTGGGGTATAGGCTTTCCCTAGTGCAGTTGATCTCTGTATAGTACTAGAGGACCCTTTAGCTGCTGGGTAGAGGTGACCATCTAGTGGTATAGGGCACACTAGGGCCCCTAGGGATAGTCATCGTTGAGCGGGGGCGCCAGTACGTTCCCCCTAGGGTGTCAACCTCCGCAGCTAGGTAGGGGAGCATCTAGTTACCTTACTAGGGGCATATAGCCATCCCCATTAGTTCAAGTAGGCTTTATAGCACGTGTTTTTGTGCTTTTTGGTTTGTTTGTGTTTATTTGTCACTTAGGGTTGGGTTCGTCGCCTTGATTTTAACAATAAATAGTGGTTTTATATGTTTTTTGAGGTCTACTTTATGATTTAAGCCGTATGTACCTCGTACTCTATAGACATATTTTTGAGAGTATTTTATATCTGCATCTCCAGAGAAATAGCTAGGCTGCAAAAAATCCTTCACAGACTAAGCTGGACAAGACAAAAACATAAAAATGCACAGAACTATAAGGTCCACAGCAGGTGGACAGCAAAAACAAAGCCAGGACTTATCTTTGAAGAAAAGCACAGCAAACAGGAGAGACCAGAAGAGATGTGAATCCTCCAAAAACAATGGACAACTGGCACTGACTAAAGGATCAAGCAAGGCTATATAGCCCAGCCCAAATTGCAAAAAATAGATACACCTGATAAATGCTGCGATCCAACTACCGCAGCACTACCACTCATAACCACCGGAGGGAGCCCAAGAGCAGAATTCACAACAGACCCCATCACAGGTACTGTGCACACAGAGCAGCCGTATATGTGGTGTGCTGCTCTGCAGGTGGTGGGATGACTCGCAGACCTCCCAATTGTCCCAGATCCAGCGGGCAGTTCTTATGAGGCTGAGATTCAGTGTGGGTAAACTGCTGTCCCGCCCATGATCGCGGGGCAGACTGACAAAATCGGGACTGCCCCGCCAGATCCAGGACGGTTGGGAGGTATGGCCCGGTAGGAGGTGGAAGAGACGTAGGAGGTAGTTTTTGTGTGTGTTTTTTAATTTATTTTTTGGAGGCTACTTTGAAAACAGGCAGTGTAATAATCTCTGGCACTCTCCCTCTGTTTTCACCCCCAAAAGAATATTACATGGCATGTATACAATGAGGAGAACTTCAAATAGGAGAAGTGACCGTGTTGCTGGTGGTGTAGCTGCTGCAGGGAGAGAGAGGGCATGGTTGATCTGTGCCTATGTGCCCAAAGGAACCACCTCCCTCTGGTGCATGCAGGTGTCACGTACACACTTCTCAGCACGTGACTTGGTATGCGCCTGCAAGTGTTAACTTATATCTTCTCTATATAGCGCTCAACCTCTGTTTTAGGCTATAAAGTGAGCATAAATCACACCCCGTCACATTCAGCACACCCCGATTTCTTGACGTTGCTCTCACCACTCATTAAACACACGGGATGATGAGTCCCCAAAATACGTTACTGTCAGACAATCAAAAGGTCACACACTTTCTGAAAGGCTATGGATTCTTTAGCGCATACAAAGATCAAACTTACTAAAGATTTTAAGTGTTAATATAAAAATATACCATGCTTACAATAAAAGATATAAAATTGTAAAAAAAAAATCACATACAAATATGCAAAATAGTTATAAAACAAAAAGGGAGAAATAACAGAAATACCTACTGTAACTGTAGACAGAAATCTTTTTCTTCTGTTTCCTTGAGGGAAGGAGAAATGAATTATGGATCACACTAGAGTACTAGGCAGCACCCACATGTTAACGCCTTTTGTACCACCCAGATTTTTATAGTCCTGACCATAGGCTCATGTTTCCAGAATGACCCAAATTGGACTATTTAAAAATTTCTGTTTGGTGACTGGACGGTGAGCTAAGCGCCTTGCATTTCACATATCCTGTGTCTCCTCTACTCCTCTCAATATAGTGAATAGGAAATATTCTGCCTAGAACAGACCATTTGCTAACCCTTTGAATCTCAGGGTCCAGGAGCTAAGATGCCATGTTTGACACCTCTAGCAAAAGCCCCTTTGCGTTTGCAATACTGGTATATCCAGTTTCACCCTTTTGTCAACTAAATGTTACTCTACTGCTGTTGTGCTTTCCCTATTGATTATATAAAAGTTCAATTCGAACTTAAGCCCGGACCTGAACCCAATAGAAGTCAATGCAGGCCCTGTCTTTGATGCTTTAAAATGGCTGTAAAATGGTCATAGTAAGGGCTTAACATAGAATTAACAAAAAGAGGTAGACAGTTTTCTTGCGCAGGGTGTCTTGCATTCAAATCTGCTGCAATGACCCGGGTACTGCATTCACCAGACATCAACCAACACAATTTCTCACGTGTTAACCTCTGCGACAGATCAATGACTGTAAACAAAGAGAAACTTGGAAATAACTCATGAGAG
Source organism: Ranitomeya imitator (assembly GCF_032444005.1). Taxonomy (NCBI): domain Eukaryota; kingdom Metazoa; phylum Chordata; class Amphibia; order Anura; family Dendrobatidae; genus Ranitomeya; species Ranitomeya imitator. The sequence continues at coordinate 355,460,029 of NC_091283.1, read as the reverse complement.
AATAAAGTTGCATTAAAACCAAGCACATCATTGTTTGTCTTGTGAAATTCTCAATAAGTTTGATGTGACCTCTTCCCATTGGAAAAAATAAAGTTGGATCTAAAATGTCCGACTTCAAAATGTCCGCCATGTTCACCACCCATCTTGAAAAGTTTTTCCCCTCCCATATACTAATGTGTCATAAACAGGAAGTTGATATCACCAACCATTCCCATTTTATTTAGGTGTATCCATATACATGGCCCACCCTGGATATTCAGATATATACACTGTACACTATGTTGCAACTATTGCCCGCAACCCCCAAGAAAATAGGCAATATGTCCTCCTCCCTCTTCTTTGTAACTCCCAATCCCAAAATAGACAAGTACATTCAGAGTTAAATCACGGAATTCTTTATACCTCTTAAAATATATACTTTATTAGATAAGCTTGTAAAAAATTATCTTTGTTAAAATTACAAAAACAAGTGGAAAAACAAATAATCAACAATACCACTCTATGTGATGGTGTCTCTGAAAAGGGTCATGGTAATAAGATAAGTACATCTGTACAGCTCTGGCAAAAATTAATAGACCACCACATAAAAACCGTGTCATGGGCAGCCCAATCTCCAGACCTGAATCCCATTGAAAATCTCTGGAATTTAATCAAGAGGATGATGGATAGTCACGTCACAAGCCATCAAACAAAAAAGAACTGCTTAAATTTTTGCGCCAGAAGCAGTGTGAAAGATTGGTGGAAAGCATGCCAAGATACATGAAAGCTGTGATTAAAAATCATGGTTATTCCATAAAATATTGATTTCTGAACTCTTCCTGAGTTAAAACATTAGTATTGTTGTTTCTAAATGATTATGAACTTGTTTTCTTGCATTATTTGAGGTCTGCAAGCAATGCATTTTTTCGTTATTTTGACCATTTCTCAATTTCAGAAAATAAATACAAAATTTATTACTTGCAATTTCGGAGACATGTTGTCAGTAGTTTATAGAATAAAAGAACAATTTACATTTTACTCAAAAATATACCTGTAAAGAGAAAAATCAGACAAACTGAACATTTTGCAGTGGTCTCTTAATTGTTGCCAGAGCTGTATCTATTTATATAATTGTCTAATGGTCACTTCCATCTGTCTGTCCGTCCTTCTGTCACGGTTATTCATTCGCTGGTTGGTCTCGCCAGCTGCCTGTCATGGCTGCCGCGACCAATCAGCGACGGCCACAGTCCGATTAGTCCCTCCCCTACTCCCCTGCACTCATTGCCCGGCGCCCGCTCCGTAATCCTCTCCACTCACCGCTCACACAGGGTTAATGGCAGCGGTAACGGCCCGCGGTGTAACGCACTCCGTTACCGCTGCTATTAACCCTGTGTGTTCCCAACTATTTACTATTGATGCTGCTTATGTCATGTTAAAAAAAAAAAGCCTGCTATACTCATCCTCCGCCGCCTTTCCCGCTCATCGCCACACTCCCGGGACCGCTCCATTGCAAGCGGCAGCTTCCGGTCCCAGGCCTGGTGTGCGACAAGGACCTGCCGTGACGTCACGGTCATGTGACCGCGACGTCATCATAGGTCCTGCTCACACCAGCCCTGGGACCACCAGAAGCTGCCGCTTGCAATGGAGCGGTCCCGGGAGCGTGGCGAAGAGCGGCAAAGGCGGCGGAGGGTGAGTATAGCAGGGCTTCCAACGGGCCTTCGGAAGGTGAGTATATGTTTATTTTTTTTTAAGTCTCTATACTACGTGGCTCTGTGCTGGGCAATATACTACGTGGCTGGGCAATATACTATGTGGCTCTGCTATATACTATGTGGCTGGGCAATATACTACGTGCCTGGGCAATATACTACGTGGCTCTGCTATATACTACGTGACTGGGCAATATACTACGTGACTGGGCAATATACTACGTGGCTCTGCTATATACTACGTGACTGGGCAATATACTACGTGACTGGGCAATATACTACGTGGCTCTGCTATATACTACGTGACTGGGCAATATACTACGTCACTGGACAATATACTACGTGGCTGGGCAATATACTATGTGACTGGGCAACATACTACGTGACTGGGCAATATACTACGTGACTGGGCAATATACTACGTGACTGGGCAATATACTACGTAGCTGGGCAATATACTATGTGGCTGGGCAATATACTACGTAGCTGGGCAATATACTACGTCCCTGGGCAATATACTACGTGCCTGGGCAATATACTACGTGGCTCTGCTATATACTATGTGGCTGGGCAATATACTATGTGACTGGGCAACATACTACGTGACTGGGCAATACACTACGTGACTGGGCAATATACTACGTCACTGGCCAATATACTATGTGACTGGGCAATATACTACGTGGCTGGGCAATATACTATGTGACTGGGCAATATACTACGTGACTGGGCAATATACTACGTAGCTGGGCAATATACTATGTGACTGGGCAATATACTACGTCAGTGGGCAATATACTACGTGACTGGGCAATATACTACGTGACTGGGCAATATACTTCGTCGCCGGGCAATATACTACGTCGCCGGGTAATAAACTATGTGGCTGGGCAATATACTACATGACTGGGCAATATACTACGTGACTGGGCAATATACTACGTAGCTGGGCAATATACTACGTCACTGGGCAATATGCTACGTGCCTGGGCAATATACTACGTGGCTCTGCTATATACTATGTGGCTCGGCAATATACTACATGACTGGGCAATATACTACGTAACTGGGCAATATACTACGTGACTGGGCAATATACTACGTGGCTCTGCTATATACTACGTGACTGGGCAATATACTACGTCACTGGCCAATATACTACGTGGCTGGGCAATATACTATGTGAATGGGCAACATACTACGTGACTGGGCAATATACTACGTGACTGGGCAATATACTACGTGACTGGGCAATATACTACGTGACTGGGCAATATACTACGTGACTGGGCAATATACTACGTGGCTGGGCAATATACTACGTGACTGGGCAATATACTACGTGACTGGGCAATATACTACGTAGCTGGGCAATATACTACGTGACTGGGCAATATACTACGTGACTGGGCAATATACTACGTCACTGGGCAATATGCTACGTCACTGGGCAATATACTATGTGACTGGGCAATATACTACGTGATTGGGCAATATACTACGTGACTGGGCAATATACTACGTGGCTCTGCTATATACTACGTGACTGGGCAATATACTACGTCACTGGCCAATATACTACGTGGCTGGGCAATATACTATGTGACTGGGCAATATACTGCATGACTGGGCAATATACTACGTGACTGGGCAATATACTACGTAGCTGGGCAATATACAAGGATTCAAGGATTCAAAGAAGCTTTATTGGCAGGACCAAATACACATCAGTTTTGCCAAAGCAAGTGTATAGAGGCAATAGGGATAGGGACTGTGGGGATGTTGGGTAGGGGAGGTGGATGGGGCAGATCTAGGGTGGGGGCTATAATCCATGGCATAGGGGAGGTGGATGGGGCAGGTCCATTGTGGGGGCTGTAGTCCATGGCATAGGGGAGGTGGATGGGGCAGGTCCAGGTTGGGGGCTATAGTCCATGGCATCATAGTTCTCTTTCTCGCAGTCTATGACATTCGCTCACATACCGCGCTGCTATCTCCACCGCTCTCTCTTCTTCTCCCAGCAGGATATATGTTTTCTCTTCCTCCTTCATGGTGATGAAGTCTGGGAAGAGATGTGAGAGTCTCCTGAAGTGAGTGTCCCTCACTGCTGAGTATTTGGAGCAGTGTAGCAGGAAGTGGGTTTCGTCCTCTATGGCCTCCTGGTCACAGTGTTGGCACAGTCTTTCCTCCCTGGGCTTGTAGCTCTGCCTGTGTCGGCCACATTCGATGGCCAGACTGTGGGCACTGAGTCTATATCGGCTCAGGATCTGGCGGTCTCTGGGGTCCGGGAGTTTCTCCAGATATGGGGCCAGTCTGTAGTCTCTCTGTAGGCTCCGGTACATGGTCAGTTTCTGTGAGCTGATGATATCATTCTTCCAGTCACTGACATACCTCTCCTGGCCTTCATCTGCCATCTTCCTAATTCCGGCTTTTGTCAGGTTGTTGTGATTGGTGTTCTGCTCCGGTTGGGTTTGGCTGGGCTGTTCCGGGGGTTCTGGTTTTTCTGTTTCACCTTCATGTATCAGGGCTTTATGGTGATGGGAGCTTGGATTGCTCTATTGCAGGTGAGCCCGGAATGACAGCGCCTTCTTTAGAACTGTTAGGTGTAGAGGGAATCTGCCCAGCTCGGCCCGACAAGCACTGTTGGAGGTGCTCCGATGGACCTGGAGAAGGTGCTTGCAGAATTCCAGGTGGAATATTTCTGTTGGACTGGAATCCCACTTTGACCAGTCTGGGTAGGTGTGAGGACCCCAGACTTCGCTGCCATACAGGAGGATTGGGGCGATGATGGAGTCGAAGATTTTTAGCCAGACCCTCACTGGTGGCTTCAGATGGTAGAGTTTCCTTCGGATGGCATAGAAGGTTTTGCAGGCCTTGTCTTTCAGGGTCTCTATGGCTTGTTTGAAGTTCCCTGACCGGTGAATCTCTAGGCCCAGGTAGGTATATTTGTCCGTTCCTGTGAGGTCGCAGTTGTTGAGGATAAATGATGGGTGTTGGTCTGATCTTCTCTTTCTCCTCTGGAACACCATGGTGTTGGTTTTCTTTAGGTTGACCGGTAGGGCCCAGGTGGAGCTGAATTTCTCTAGGATTTTCAGGTTGTCCTGGAGGCCTTTCTCGGTTGGTGACAGCAGCAGCAGGTCATCTGCATACAGCAGGAATTTCACCTGGGCGTCGTGGAGGGTGAGACCTGGTGCTGAGGAGGATTCCAGGGCGGTAGCCAGCTCGTTGATGTAGATGTTGAAGAGCGTTGGGCTTAGGCTGCAGCCTTGTCTTACTCCGCGGCTCTGCTGGAAAAAAGCCGTTCTTTTGCCGCTCACACTCACGCTGCAGCTGTTCTCGGTGTAGGAGCTTTTGATGACATCGTAGGTCTTTCCTCCTATTCCACTCTCCAGCAGTTTCAGGAATAAGCCCGGGTGCCACACTGAATCAAAGGCCTTTTTAAAGTCCACAAAGCAGGCGTATATCTTCCCATTCTTTGTATTGTAGACGTGTCTCTGAATGAGGCTGTGCAGAGTATAGATATGGTCAGTGGTGCGGTGGTTCGGCATGAACCCTGCTTGGCTCTTGCTGAGGACGTTGTGCTCGGTGAGGAAGGTGAGGATCCTCTTGTTCAGGATACTGTTGAACAGTTTTCCCAGGTTGCTGCTGACGCATATGCCTCTGTAGTTGGCTGGGTCATACCTGTCCCCACTCTTGTGGATGGGTGTGATGAGGCCTTGGTTCCATATACTACGTCACTGGGCAATATACTACGTGACTGGGCAATATACTACGTGACTGGGCAATATACTACGTCGCCGGGCAATATACTATGTGGCTGGGCAATATACTACGTGGCTGGGCAATATACTACATGGCTGGGCAATATACTACATGGCTGGGCAATATACTACATGGTTGGGCAATATACTACATGGATGGGCAATATACTACGTGGCTGGGCAATATACTACATGGATGGGCAATATACTACGTGACTGGGCAATATACTACGCCGCTGGGCAATATACGACATGACTGGGCAATATACTACGTGGCTCTGTGCTGTATACTACGTCGCTGGGCAATATTTTCTACGTGGACATGCATATTCTAGAATACCCGATGCGTTAGAATCGGGCCACCATCTAGTATACATATAAAAATGAACTGCTTAGGATTGGTAATAATGGGACACCTACGGAGCCCTGTAAAAGCCCTATTCTTTTCCTTCCTGCATGTGGGGGTTGCCAACTTAAATCGCACAAGCGGTGCCTTCACTCAACGTCATCTTAAGCTAATAGGCCCAGCAAACCTAACTATAAGGCCGGCTTCACACTTGCGAGTTTTACGGACGTAAGAGCGCAGAAACTACGTCCGTAAAACTCGCAAAAAATACGGCACAATTATTCTCTATGCCCCTGCTCCTATCTGCCGTATTTTACTGATCAGTATTATACGGCTTTCTACGGCCGTACAAAATCGCAGCATGCTGTGTTTGTCACCGTACTGCGCAAGAAATACGCCAATGAAAGTCTATGGAAGCGTGAAAAATACGGATTACACACGGACAAGCAGTGTGACTTGCGAGAAATACGCAGCGCTGTTAGAGAGAAAAGCCGGTAATTCAGTGCGGTGTACAGTAAAATCACACTGACAGCTTACAGTAGAATAGGTAGAATAAATGTGTACACATAGAATAGGTATATATATATATATATATATATATATATGTCAGTGAGACACATATATGTATATATATTAATATTTATTCCAGCGCTATACAGCTTGAAAGCCGGTAATTCAATTACCGGCTTTTTCTTTCTCCTTCCTAAAACCCGACATGATTTGAGACATGGTTTACATACAGTAAACCATGTCTTCTCTCCATTTTTTTTTGCAGATTCCACACTACTAATGTCAGTAGTGTGTATCTGCAAAATTTGGCCGTTCTAGCTCTTAAAATAAAGGGTTAAATGGCGGAAAAAATTGGCGTGGGCTCCCGCGCAATTTTCTCCGCCAGAGTAGTAAAGCCAGTGACTGAGGGCAGATATTAATAGCCTGGAGAGGGTCCATGGTTATTGGCCCCCCCCCGGCTAAAAATATCTGCCCCCAGCCACCCCAGAAAAGGCACATCTGGAAGATGCGCCTATTCTGGCACTTGGCCACTCTCTTCCCATTCCCGTGTAGCGGTGGGATATGGGGTAATGAAGGGTTATTGCCACCTTGCTATTGTAAGGTGACATTAAGCCTAATTAATAATGGAGAGGCGTCAATTATGACACCTATCCATTATTAATCCAATTGTAGTAAAGGGTTAAATAAAACACAAACACATTATTTAAAATTATTTTAATGAAATAAAAACAATGGTTGTTGGAGTATTTTATTCTACGCCCAATCCAGTCACTGAAGACCCTCCTTCTGTGAAAGAAAAAACATAATAAACCAACAATATACTTACCCTCCGCAGATCTGTAACGTCCAACGATGTAAATCCTTCTGAAGGGGTTAAAACATTTTGCAGCAAGGAGCTTTGCTAATGCAATGCTACTCCTCGCTGCAAAACCCCGGGGAATGAGTCTAAATATAGATCAATGAGCTATATTTAGCTTCATTTGCGGTGAGGCGCCCTCTGCTGGATGTTCATAGATCGTGGGAACTTACCTAGAAAGCCTGGGAGCTTCTGGCGGAGAAAATTGCGCGGGAGCCCACGCCAATTTTTTCCGCCATTTAACCCTTTATTTTAAGAGCTAGAACGGCCAAATTTTGCAGATACACTCTACTGACATTAGTAGTGTGGAATCTGCAAAAAAAATGGAGAGAAGACATGGTTTACTGTATGTAAACCATGTCTCAAATCATGTCGGGTTTTAGGAAGGAGAAAGAAAAAGCCGGTAATTGAATTACCGGCTTTCAAGCTGTATAGCGCTGGAAAAAATATTAATATATATACATATATGTGTCTACTGACATTATATATATATATATATACAGGTCCTTCTCAAAAAATTAGCATATAGTGTTAAATTTCATTATTTACCATAATGTAATGATTACAATTAAACTTTCATATATTATAGATTCATTATCCACCAACTGAAATTTGTCAGGTCTTTTGTTGTTTTAATACTGATGATTTTGGCATACAACTCCTGATAACCCAAAAAACCTGTCTCAATAAATTAGCATATCAAGAAAAGGTTCTCTAAACGACCTATTACCCTAATCTTCTGAATCAACTAATTAACTCTAAACACATGCAAAAGATACCTGAGACTTATATAAACTCCCTGCCGGGTTCATTACTCAAAACCCCCATCATGGGTAAGACTAGCGACCTGACAGATGTCAAGAAGGCCATCATTGACACCCTCAAGCAAGAGGGTAAGACCCAGAAAGAAATTTCTCAACAAATAGGCTGTTCCCAGAGTGCTGTATCAAGGCACCTCAATGGTAAGTCTGTTGGAAGGAAACAATGTGGCAGAAAACGCTGTACAACGAGAAGAGGAGACCGGACCCTGAGGAAGATTGTGGAGAAGGACCGATTCCAGACCTTGGGGAACCTGAGGAAGCAGTGGACTGAGTCTGGTGTGGAAACATCCAGAGCCACCGTGCACAGGCGTGTGCAGGAACTGGGCTACAGGTGCCGCATTCCCCAGGTAAAGCCACTTTTGAACCATAAACAGCGGCAGAAGCGCCTGACCTGGGCTACAGAGAAGCAGCACTGGACTGTTGCTAAGTGGTCCCAAGTACTTTTTTCTGATGAAAGCAAATTTTGCATGTCATTCGGAAATCAAGGTGCCAGAGTCTGGAGGAAGACTGGGGAGAAGGAAATGGCAAAATGCCTGAAGTCCAGTGTCAAGTACCCACAGTCAGTGATGGTGTGGGGTGCCATGTCAGCTGCTGGTGTTGGTCCACTGTGTTTCATCAAGGGCAGGGTCAATGCTTTATGGTGATGAAGATTTCATTTTTTCAGCACGACCTGGCACCTGCTCACAGTGCCAAAACCACTGGTAAATGGTTTACTGACCATGGTATTACTGTGCTCAATTGGCCTGCCAACTCTCCTGACCTGAACCCCATAGAGAATCTGTGGGATATTGTGAAGAGAAAGTTGAGAGACGCAAGACCCAACACTCAGGTTGAGCTTAAGGCCGCTATTGAAGCATCCTGGGCCTCCATAACATCTCAGCAGTGTCACAGGCTGATTGCCTCCATGCCACGCCGCATTGAAGCAGTCATTTCTGCCAAAGGATTCCCAACCAAGTATTGAGTGCATAACTGAACATTATTATTTGATGGTTTTTTTGTTTGTTATTAAAAAACACTTTTATTTGATTGGATGGGTGAAATATGCTAATTTATTGAGACAGGTTTTTTGGGTTATCAGGAGTTGTATGCCAAAATCATCAGTATTAAAACAATAAAAGACCTGACACATTTCAGTTGGTGGATAATGAATCTATAATATATGAAAGTTTAATTGTAATCATTACATTATGGTAAATAATGAAATTTAACACTATATGCTAATTTTTTGAGAAGGACCTGTATATATATATAGACAGTATATATATATATTTTTTTCTTTTTGGGACACATGGATCATTTCTATAGCGGTATGTTGGTTTTGCAAGCCTGCGAGAAAACCACGCAGTACGGATGCCATACGGATTACATACGGAGGATGCCATGCGCAAAAAACGCTGACACACCCTGCCTACGGAGGAGCTACGGACCACTATTTTCGGGACATTTCAGCGTATTACGGCCGTAATATACGGACCGTATTTTCATACGCTGAGTGTGAAGCCGGCCTAAGTAGTCATTAATCCTAATAATTCAGAGTTGCCAATCCTTCCTCTTTAGTAGACTCTTGGAGACGAAGCATCTTCAGCCTCGGCTCTTTACCTCAACACAAAGTCTTAAATACTTTTGGTTTTGTATTCAAATTGTAATATTTGAGAGAACATAGAAAACTGTGGGAATATTAACACTTTTTTTTTCAATCAGACATTATTATTGTTTTTGTTAAAGGAAATTAAAATGTTTCCAAACCACTTTTCAAGCAGAATTTATTACTGTAATCTGTTATCTGCGGTGACGTCACTGAGCTTAAACTGCAGAAACCTCATCACTGACCTTTTCCCAAGGTGCTGAGGTCACCGCAGTTCAGCCCGGCTGGCAGTAACCTCAATGATGTCACCGCTGGTCACTGATGCTGCGCTCCCAGCAGCTCATTCACCAGTGGTTATCAGCCTGGATGGTCACATTTTGGCAGCATCCAGGTTGAAAACTATTTATCCCCCAGACATGGATTATGGCATGGGACAGAATGACAAACAGGTGAGGGATATTGTTTTTTTAAATTAATTTTGTTTTATTACAGGAGACTTCTACCAAGATGCCCCAAATCTGTAAGCGATAGACCGCCGTATCCGGGGACTTAGAATCCATGTATGGTTATGTGCACACGTTGCAGATTTTGCTGCAGATCCGCAGCGGATTGGACGCTGCAGATTCGCAGCAGTTTTCCATGCGTTGTACAGTACCATGTAAACCTATGGAAAATGAAATCTGAAGTGCACATGCTGCGGAAAATACCGCACGGAAACGCTGCATTGTATTTTCTGCAGCATGTAAATTCTTTGTGCGGATTCCGCAGCGTTTTACACCTGCTCCATAATAGGAATCCGCAGGTGTAAAACCGCAGGTGGAATCCACACAAAAAACGCAGGACATCCGCGGTAAATCCGCAGGTAATCCGCAGTGCGTTTTACCTGCGAATTTTGCAAACACGGTGCGGGAATATTCGCACATGAATCTGCAACGTGTGCACATAGCCTAAGGGCAGAGACAGACTGCCGTATTTCTTGTGCGAGAATCGCATCATACACCTCATACTGGCTGTCGGCCCTCCTGACCTGAGGTTCACAGCTGCATAGTAATCCATCACGCTGTCTTGCTCAGGTCAGGAGAGGTACCGGGCAGTCCATGCAGTGCAATGCGATTCTCGCATGAGACCAGGAGACCCTAAGAGACCAGGAGAGGCTCCTACCAAGATGTCCCAAATCTGTAAGAGAGACAGCCAGACCCCGGGACTGAGCTCAGGGCAGAGAAATGGGGCTGTAAGAGGAAAACTGGGTGTGCCAAAGGAGGACACAATAATATACATTGCACGGCCCATACATTTTCTTACCCTGTGATGTCACTGTCTATAAGGAAAAACCTTACCCTTGAACCACAGATCTCATACTTAAGGGTATGTTCAAACGTTGTGGATTCTCTGCGGATCCGCAACGTTTTTTGCGGCGCAGAAACGTTGCAGATCCGCAATTGATTTACAGTACAATGTAAATCAATGAGAAAATAAAACCGCTGTGCCGATGTTGCAGAAAATTCCATGCAGAAACGCATGTCACTTCTTTTTTGCGGATCTGCAGCGTTTTTACCCTTGCGGATTTCTATAATGGAATGGGTACAAAAACGCTGCAGATCTGCACAAAAAAACACGACAAATCCGCAGCTGTGTTTTCTGCCAAGAGATGCAGAATCCGCACCAGAAATTCCGAAGGCTAATCCGCAACGTGTGCACATAGCCTTACATTGAGGAGGGGCAAGACCCCGAAATACCGTCTCTGCAAATTGATATTCTGGTTTGGCTTTTATCCAAAGTCATATGGCAAGGGTCAGTAAAGGGTCGATAATGACTTTTAGGAGCTACTACCAATGGTGGAACTAAAGTTCTAGTTCTCTAAATTTGCACAATAATATGTACACACACGGCTCCGTTCCGTACACCTCGTACACACACGGCTCTGCTCCGTACACCTTGTACACACACGGCTCCGCTCCGTACACCTCGTACACACACGGCTCTGCTCCGTACACCTTGTACACACACGGCTCCGCTCCGTACACCCCGTAAACACGCGGCTCCGCTCCGTACACCTCGTACACACGCGGCTCCGCTCCGTACACCTCGTACACACACAGCTCCACTCCGTACACCTCGTACACACGCGGCTTTGCTCCGTACACCTCTTACACACACAGCTCCACTCCGTACACCTCGTACACACACAGCTCCACTCCGTACACCCCGTACACACACGGTTCCGCTCCGTACACCTCGTACACATGGCTCCGCTCCGTACACCTCGAACACACACGGCTCTGCACACCTCGTACACACACAGCTTCGCTCCGTACACCTCATACACACGGCTCCGCTCCGTACACCTCGTACACACACAGCTCCACTCCGTACACCTCGTACACACACGGTTCCGCTCCGTACACCTCATACACACGGCTCCGCTCTGTACACCTCGTACACACACAGCTCCACTCCGTACACCTCGTACACACACGGTTCCGCTCCGTACACCTCGTACACATGGCTCCGCTCCGTACACCTCGAACACACACGGCTCTGCACACCTCGTACACACACAGCTCCGCTCCGTACACCTCATACACACGGCTCCGCTCTGTACACCTCGTACACACACGGCTCTGCTCCGTACACCTCGTACACACATGGCTCTGCTCCGTACACCTCGTACACACACGGCTCCTCTCCGTACACCTCGTACACACACAGCTCCACTCCTTACACCTCGTACACACACGGTTCCGCTCCGTACACCTCGTACACATGGCTCCGCTCCGTACACCTCGAACACACACGGCTCTGCTCCGTACACCTCGTACACACACGGCTCTGCTCCGTACACCTCATACACACATGGCTTCGCTCTGTACACCTCGTACACACACGGCTCTGCTCCGTACACCTCGTACACACACGGCTCTGCACACCTCGTACACACACAGCTCCGCTCTGTACACCTCGTACACACACGGCTCTGCTCCGTACACCTCGTACACACATGGCTCTGCTCCGTACACCTCGTACACACACGGCTCCACTCCGTACACCTCGTACACACACAGCTCCACTCCTTACACCTCGTACACACACGGTTCCGCTCCGTACACCTCGTACACATGGCTCCGCTCCGTACACCTCGAACACACACGGCTCTGCTCCGTACACCTCGTACACACACGGCTCTGCTCCGTACACCTCATACACACACGGCTTCGCTCTGTACACCTCGTACACACACGGCTCTGCTCCGTACACCTCGTACACACACGGCTCTGCTCCGTACACCTCGTACACACACGGCTCTGCTCCGTACACCTCGTACACACACGGCTCTGCTCCGTACACCTCGTACACACACGGCTCCGCTCCGTACACCTCGTACACACACGACTCTGCTCCGTACACCTCGTACCACACACGGCTCTGCTACACCCACACTGTAAACCCCTCCTGACCCCACACATAAACTTCCCCTCATCCAGCACCATGACAACCAGCACAGCAGAGTCCTGCATACACTGAGGCCCCTGATCATGTGACCCCTGACTCCTCCCCTCCTGTGACCTCATCACAGGTCCTGTGCGCACAGAACAGCCATATATGTGGTGTGCGGCTCTGCAGGTGGAGGTAATAATGACTGTATTTCTATGGCGCCAGCATATACTGCAGCACTGTACAATAATCGGGGCTGTGTACAATACATAGTAACTCGTAGCTCACTGGTTACAGGAGCAGCGCGGATCCTGCTCAACACTACAATCTATAAGGAATAGGGGGCACAATAGGTAGAACGCGCCGTCATGTCCGCTCCGGCCATCACTATAGTACAGTGCTGGACAAATTAATTGGGACAAAGCATTTTTTAAGTAAAATCGTAAGTTGGTTACCAGTCAGTGATTCAAACCAGTTTTAATAAATAATAAATAAATCTTGGTCAACTAGCCAGTGGAAAAATGTAATTTTCAGAATTAGTATGTAACAGTGCATTATAACATTTTATTTTTTTTTGCTTTGTCCCAATTAATTTGCACAGCACTGTACATAGGAGTTTTGATATAAAGCCGCAGGATCCGTCATCAGCCGGGATCTGTGTAAGTGCAGTCACCGTGTGCTATTGGGAGCACGGACGTTGTGGGGACGGATGAATAGGAGGGAGCGGATTGGGAGGAGAATTTAGGAAGATGGGAAAGGGAAGAGGTAGATTGGTAAAGTGAGGTGATAGGCCGGTCTAAAGAGACGCTTAAAAATATGGAGGCTAGCTTTAATCCAATCATCCTGGCTATTGCATTGCAGAAAATTAGTACAGCGCTAGAGAAGTCTTCGGATTATGGAGGACGTTAGTCTTTGATCAGTTCCAGAATAGAAGATAGAGATGAGGGAGGATATGTACAGTGAAGCCGAACTGTGAGCTTTGTGGGTGCCAGAAAGAGAGGATTATATTGTACTCTGCAGCGGATGGGCAACCAGTGTAATGACTGGCACAGGGTGGAGGCATCGTTGAAGCGACTGGACAGAAATACGATCCTGCAGCCATATTCATAATGGATTGGAGAGGAGAATGTTTGTTAAAGGGAATGTGTCACCACCACCCCCCCCAGGACGTATATGACCTATTAATATGGGGTACATGTTATAGAAATGTTACACTAGTCCTACCTGTAAGCATCATATTAATGGTCTTGTTGCTGAGAAATCTTATATTCTGTCTTTATGTTAATGATTTCTTTCAGGCTGCGGGGCGTGCGGTGCCTGGGAGAAATCCCTGCCTCCTGTCATCGTAATACTTACCCCCTCCCTTCAGTGTCAGTTATGGCCCAGGAATTCCTGCGCCCTGCACTCCCTCAGAAATCTGTGCCTCATCCTCAATTCTGTGGGCACTGCACTCCACTCAGAGATCTTCTGCGCAGGTGCCGGCAAATCACTGAGACCTACGGCATTCCAATAAGGTGCTCTCCCTACTTCCTCCCTGCATAGTCATCTCTAGGAACGATGTGTGCAGTGCTACATGGCGATGACTGTGCAGGGAGGTAATGGGGAGAGCACCTTATCGGTGAGCACACCGGAGGTCACTGGAGCGGAAGTCACCTGCAAATAAGATCCATGAGTGCAACACCCATGGAAGGGAGGATGAGGTATGCATTTCTGATGGGGTGCAGATGCGGGATTCTGGGGCCGTAACTGACATGCATGGGAGATCGATAGTATTGTAATGAGGACAGGAGGATTTCTGCCAGGCACTGCACGCCCCAGAGCCTGGAAGAAATTATTAACATAAAGACAGAATATAAGATTTCTCAGCAGCAAGACCATTGATATGAGGCATACAGGTAGGACTAGTGTAACATTTCTATCACCTGTATGCTCATATTAATAGGTCATATATGTCCTGGGGTGACACATTCCCTTTAAAAAAGTGACAAATCAGCAGAGCGTAATCCAGACAAGAGTGAATAAGAGCGACAGTAATAGTTTTTGCAGTTTGAAAGGTGGGAAAAGGTCGGATTCTGGAGATATTTTTAAGATACAAGTAACATTAGTGAGTGAGCGATTAGATATAGGGAATAAAGGAAAGATCTGAGTCAAATATGACCCCAAGACACTGAGCGTGCTGCTTGGGAGTAGAGTTGAGCGAATTTGTTCGGATTCGGTTCCGAATACGATCTGCGTCAAATATTGTTTTTACAATATTCTTCGAACATAGTCGAACGTCATGCTCAGAGCAGTTTGCATATCATGGGGATGCTGCTGTATCTCAAGCGATTAGCTTGCAAAAAAAATGATAATCCCATAGTGGGAAAAGTAAAAAAAAAATTGTTAAAATATTTCAAATAATAATAATAAAAATCATCTAAATATATTGTACCCATGAATGAGTATTTTTATGAAAAAAACAATAAAAGTACACATATTTGGTATTGCCACATCTGGAACGACCCGACCTATGAAACTGTCCCACCAGTTAATCCCTTTACTGAATACCATAAATAAACAAGGAAAAAAACAATGCTTTAACATCATACCACCGAACAAAAAGCAAATAAAACGCAATAAAAAGACAAATATAAGTGAAAATGGTAGAGCTGAAAATGTCATCTTGTTCCGCAAAAAAACAAGCTACCACACAGCACCAACAGAAGAAAAATAAAAAAGTTATAGCTCTCAGAATAAAGTGATGCAAAAATAATAATTATTTCTATAAAATAGTTTTTATTGTGTAAAAGTACCAAAACATAAAAAAATATACCGTAACTGTGGTATCTCTGTAATCATACTCACCCAAAGAATAAAACTGCTTTCTCAATTTTACCACAAATGGAACGACATAATAAAAACCCATCACCAAAAATTCCTGAATTGCTTGTTTTCCCCAAAAATCGGAATATAAAGCGATGAAAAAATGTCATAAGCCCTCACATGACTGTCGACCAAAATATGTAAAAATTATAGATCTTAAAATGTGGTGATGCAAAAACTACTTTTTCAATAAAAGCGTCTTTTAGTGTGTGACCGCAGTGAAACATAAAAAAAACTATATAAATCTGGTATTGCTGTGATCCGACCAACCCGAACAATAAAGTAGTCTAATCACTTATACCGCACGAGGAACGGCGTAAAAAAAAAATTAAAATAAAATCAATTCTTCATCTGTTGTTTTGTTAATTCTGCCTCCCAAAGATCGCAGTAAGGCTTGGCGCACATTTATCGTGTGCTCTATTCTAAGCGCTTACACCGGGGTTTCTGTGTAAATCTCTGAAACATGTGATTCAAACAGAACCCTCAGCAGAAGATTCCCTATAATGAGACAGATGGAGGCACTGTGGACGCCATAGGACCTATGATTTGGCAGTGTCCGTCTTTTTAGGATTGCATAAAAGTGCAGTCGGCAACAGTTTTGTGCACTTTTGAAAAGAAGGGCACCGCTGAACAGAGGCCAGATGGAGTCCAGAGTAACTCTGCTGCCTCATTATAGTGAATGGATCCCTCGGGGGTTTCATCTCTCACATCACTCAGAGATTTACATGGAAACCCCAGAGTAAGTGCTCAGCGTACAGCACTGGATAAATATGATCCCAAAGGTTATGTAAAACGTTCCCATAAAAGCTTCAAATTAATCCACAAAAAAACAAGCCCCCACTCAGGTCTGTCATCTGTTATCAGAAATATAGGGGGCTTCCACATTACTGTAGTACAAAGTCTCTGGAAAAGCAAAATGGCTCCTTGCTCGCCAAAAGAAATTCAGCAAATTCTTCGAATTTTCATTCGGCAACATTCATTGCTGCCTGTTTCTGGAAGACAGCCATGGAGTCAAAATGGTCACATCACTACACCTCTATATAAATTCCCAAGGGAGTATAATTTCCAAAATGGGGTCACTTGAGGGGGATTCTACTCTTCTAGCAATTAGGGGCTCTGTATATGGAGCCCGCAAACTGTTCTAGGAAAATCTGAACTCCGGTAGGCAGAGAGCGCTCTGTTCCTCTCGAGTCTCTTCATATGGCTAATCAGTATTGTGCAGCCACATATCGGGTATTGCCACGTTCAGTAGAAATTGTGGGATAAATTATGGTGCCATTTTTACCCACTTCTTGTGTGAAAATGTAAAATCTGGAGCTAAAACAAAATTTTGGTGGTAAAAATGTAGTTTTCTTCACTGGCCAATGGTATAAATTCTGTGACACAGCCATGGTGTCAATATGATCACTGCACTCAATAAATTCATTTGAGAGGTGTAGTTTGTAAAATGAGGTCACTTATTGGGAGTTCTGCTGTTCTGGCACCTCATGGGCTCTCCCAGTGGGCTGGGGTACCCTCAAGCCATAACATTCAAATCTGCACTATAGTATGGCGCTCCTTGCCTTTTGAGCTTTGTACAGTGCCTGAAAAATATTTCCCAATTACATGTAGGGTATAGGCACACTCAGGAAAAAATGGACCTCAATTTGTTGGAAAAAAATTCCTATTAACCCTTAGCAAATTTAAAAACTTGGGGCTAAAACAACATTCTAATGTAAGAAATGTAATTATTCTTTCTTCACCGCTCAATGGTATAAAATTCTGTGAGGCACATGTGTCATTATGATCACTACACCACTAGATGAATTCATTGGAGAATTCAGTTTGTAAAATGAGTTCACATATGGGGGTTTCCGTTGTTCTGGCACCTCAGGGGCTCTGCCAATGTGACATGGCACCCTCAAACCATTCTAGCAAAATTTGAACTCCAATATGGCGCCTCTTCCCTTCTGAACTTTGCCCTGTTCCTG
The DNA here is from genome assembly GCF_032444005.1 of Ranitomeya imitator. Lineage (NCBI taxonomy): Eukaryota > Metazoa > Chordata > Amphibia > Anura > Dendrobatidae > Ranitomeya > Ranitomeya imitator. The sequence continues at coordinate 355,442,201 of NC_091283.1, read as the reverse complement.
AAAAGTAGTATTCCCCCACATATGGGGTATCGACATACTCAGGAGAAATTACACAACAAATTGTATGGTGCAATTTCTATTGTCACCCTTGTGAAATTAAAAACATTGGGGCTAAAATAGCATTTTTGTGGGGAACATGTGATTTTTTTATTTTCACGGCTCAACGTTATAAACTTCTCTGAAGCACCTGAGAGTTCAATGTGCTCAATACACATCTAGATCAGTTACCTGAGGGGCCTATTTACTAAAATGGTGTCATTTGTGGGAGTTTTCCAATGCTTAGACACATTAAGGGCTCTCCAAACGTGACATGGCAGCAAAAGACAAATGGCGCAAACGGTGCTCCTTCCCTTCCGAGCTTTGCAGTTCACCCAATCAGTGGTTTACCCCCACATATGGGATGCCAGTATGCTCAGAAGAAATTGCACAAACAAATTTTGATGTCAGTTTTTCCTGTTACCCTTGTGAATATAAAAAATATCGGAGTCTAAATACATTTTTTTGTGAAAAAAAAGTTAAACGTTCATTATTTTTTCTCCATATTTAAAAATTTTCTGTGAAGCACCTGAAGGGTTAGTAAACTTCTTGAATGTGGTTTTGAGCACATTCTGTGGTGCAGTTTTTAGCATGGTGTCACATTTTTTTTCTATCATATAGACCCCTAAAAGTCACTTCAAATGTGAGGTGGTCTCTGAAAAAAATGTTTATGTAAATTTTGTTAAAAAAAAAAAAGGAAAAATCGCTGGTCAACTTTTAACCCTTATGACTTCCTAACCAAAAAAAAAAATGTTTAAAAAATTGTGCTGATGTAAAGTAGACATGTGGGAAATGTTATTTATTAGCTATTTTCTGTGAGATATCTCTCTGATTTAAGAGCATAAGAATTCAAAGCTTGAAAATTGCAAAATTCTTGCAAGTTATATGGAACAAATTTTACCACTATTGTGAAGTACAATATGTCATGAAACAACAGTCTCAGAATCAGTGGGATCCATTGAAGCGTTCCAGAGTTATTACCTCATAAAGGGACAGTGGTTAGAATTGTAAAAATTGGCCTGGTCATTAACTTGCAAACCAATTTGGGGTCAAAGGGGTTATGATGGTATGTTTGACTAAAGAGGGAAAGATTCCAGACAAAAAAAGAGATAAAGTTAAATATTAACCTTTTTTTAACTATTAAGTTACATTTTTTAGTTAGGTGGACAGTGACAGCCGGGTAGTGGACTAAAGAAGATGTGAGGGAATAGGGTTATTGGTTCCGGTTCAGAAAGCAAAAACCTGGCCAACAGCTCCATGTAGTATGAACAGGAATAAATGAACGTTTTTATGACAGAACTTGGCCAATTCATGTATGCCCATCTACCATGACAAGGTGACACTTCTCTGATGGGAGTGGTCTTCACTAACATAAATTCTCAGCCCAGTCTTGGTGCAGATACAAATGAACATGAGACATAGGAGATATTTAACACTCGATATTTGTATAGGATAATACAGTATAATAAAGTTGTCATGAATGTGATTTCATCAACTTTGTTCAGAGAATCGGCCAAGCGCATGCACTTTTTCCCCTTGTGATGGTACTAGCTGTTAGGAGTGCCATGAGTGGAAGATCCCGCGCGTTAGCTGAAAAGTAGATCTCATTGGTTGGCTGTGGCCATCTTGCCGTTGCCCTTGAGAACAGTGCATACATATGTGTACTGTGTCCACATTTAAATTAATCGCTATTTGACATGAGGGCATATTTAAAAGGTGCCCTTTCCCACAGACATATTTTTATTTAGGCATCATGACTCCAAGAAATTGCTTTGGACTACACTAATACCTCCTGAATCAAAATCAAGGATGGGGAAACATGTCAAGGTTGCAGTGAATTGGTAGCTATGTGGTGTCCTTTACCAACTGACCTTTTACAAGTGACTTAAATTCCATTTGATCATGTGGTGTTGTATTGCTATTAGTGATGAGCGAGTATACTCGTTGCTTGGGTTTTTCCGAGCACGCTCGGGTGGTCTCCGAGTATTTGTTAGTGTTCGGAGATTTAGTTTTAGTCACCGCAGCTGCATGATTTGCGACTGTTAGACAGCTTGATTACTTGTGGGGATTCCCTAGCAACCAGGCAACCCCCACATGTACTCAGCCTGGCTAGAAGCTGTAAAACATTCAGCTGTGGCAAGGAAAACTAAATCTCCGAACCCTAACAAATAATCGGAGATCACCCGAGCGTGCTCGGGAAAACCCGAGCAACGAGTACACTCGCTCATCACTACTTGCTACCCGTTTCATCTAGCAGGGGTCTTTTACTGTAACCAAGTACCCTCACAACCTAAGCACTATTTGAACCTTAGTTGCAATATTATCATGTAGTATCATGAAGTAGTTATTTCTCATGTCACGTGTAATGAATATCTCCTGCAGTATTGCTAATGCCGATTCCAGTGTCGGTAAATGAGACGAGAATAAACGTTATGGAAGTTGAGTCTATGAGAAACCTATTCAGCTGCCGACTCCGAGGAGGAAACGACTTGTTGTCTGTTGCATAAAATATATACAGTGGGTACGGAAAGTATTCAGACCCCTTTACATTTTTCACTCTTTGTTTCATTGCAGCCATTTGGTAAATTCAAAAAGGTTAATTTTTTTTCTCATTAATGTACACTCTGCACCCCATCTTGACTGAAAAGAAACAAAAATGTAGAAAATTTTGCAAATTTATTAAAAAAGAAAAACAAATATCACATGGTCATAAGTATTCAGACCCTTTGCTCAGACACTCATATTTACTTCACATGCTGTCCATTTCCTTGTGATCCTCCTTGAGATGGTTCTACTCCTTAATTGGAGTCCAGCTGTGTTTATTAAACTGATAGGACTTGATTTGGAAAGGCGCACACCTGTCTATATAAGACCTCACAGCTCACAGTGCATGTCAGACCAAATGAGAATTATGAGGTCAAGGAGCTCGGAGAAAGAATTGTGGCAAGGCACAAATCTGGCCAAGGTTACAACAGAATTTCTGTAGTACTCAAGGTTCCTAAGAGCATAGTGGCCTCCATAATCCTTAAAAGAAGTTTGGGACAACCAGAAGTCTTCCTAGATCTGGCCGTCCAGCCAAACTGAGCAATCATGGGAGAAGAGCCTTGGTGAGAGAGTTAGAGAAGAACCCCAAGATCACTGTGGCTGAGCTCCTGACGGAACTGGAGAAGATCTGCAGGGAAGAATGGCAGATGATCCCTAAATCCAGGTGTGGAAAACTTGTTGCATCATTCCCAAGGAGACTCATGGCTGTACTAGCTCAAAAGGGTGCTTCTACTCAATACTGAGCAGACGGTCTGAATATTTATGACCATGTGATATTTCAGTTTTTCTTTTTTAATAAATTTGCAGAAAATAGTACATTTCTGTTTTTTTTTCAGTCAAGATGGGGAGCAGAGAGTACATTAATGAGAAAAAAAATGAACTTTTTTTTTAATTTAACAAATGGCTGCAATGAAACAAAGAGTGAAAAATTTAAAGGGGTCTTAATACTTTTCGTACCTACTGTAGGTCTCTTTAGTAGATGTAAAGAAGAAAAACTGATTAGTATAAAATAATAAGAAAAATAGTAATAAATTAATGATCCCTACTAATCCAATGCCACCACTACTTTGGTCCCCTTCCAGTCTTTGTATTCTATGGTCAGTACGGATGAACGTGTCTTAATCAGCAATTCAACTTACACTCCAGACTTAAGGCCCCTTCACATTTAGCGACGCTGCAGCGATACCGACAACGATCCGAATCGCTGCAGCGTCGCTGTTTGGTCGCTGGAGAGCTGTCACACAGACCGCTCTCCAGCGACCAACGATGCCGGTAACCAGGGTAAACATCGGGTAACTAAGCGCAGGGCCGCGCTTAGTAACCCGATGTTTACCCTGGTTACCATGCTAAAAGTAAAAAAAAACAAACACTACATACTTACCTACAGCCGTCTGTCCTCCAGCGCTGCGCTCTGCTTCTCTGCACTCCTCCTGTACTGTCTGGGAGCCGGAAAGCAGAGCGGTGACGTCACCGCTCTGCTTTCCGGCTCACAGCCAGTACAGGAGGAGTGCAGAGCGCAGCGCTGGAGGACAGACAGCTGTAGGTAAGTATGTACTGTTTGTTTTTTTTACTTTTAGCATGGTAACCAGGGTAAACATCGGGTTACTAAGCGCGGCCCTGCGCTTAGTTACCCGATGTTTACCCTGGTTACCAGTGAAGACATCGCTGGATCGGTGTCACACGCCGATCCAGCGATGTCTCCAGGGAGTCCAGCGACGAAATAAAGTTCTGGACTTTATTCAGCGACCAACGATCTCCCAGCAGGGGCCTGATCGTTGGTCGCTGTCACACATAACGATTTCATTAACGATATCGTTGCTACGTCACAAATAGCAACGATATCGTTAACAATATCGTTATGTGTGAAGGTACCTTTATGCTCCACTCCATGCGAGACAAAGAGAATACATATGTTTCCATTTTTATATTATTACTTGAGATTCTTTATGATTTTACAACAGGTCATTATTTCCCTTTCAGGTCTGTTAAAATAGCGGATCCGCTCAATGGAGATCTTCTATATGTAAGAATTTTCCTGAATGACTCATCAATTATGGACATGGACAGGGACAAGATGGTGGAGAGGATATTACACCTCACCCTAGAGATCCTCTTCCGGCTTACTGGAGAGGTGAGAGATTCTGATGACGTCACATTACATCATTCTTATATATGGGAATAACAGATGGACAGAACTGGAGAGGTGAGGACTCTGGAAATATCTGTAGTGGAATGTATTAATGTGTCTCTCCATAATCAGGATTACACAGTAGTGAAGAAGACCTCTAGTGAGCGCTATCAGACCCCTGGGTCTGAGGGATGGAGAAAACCCCCGAATCCAATCACGGGGCCTTCACCACATCCCCTCACACATGAGAACTTCAATGACCAGAAGATCCTAGAACTAATCTACAAAATAATTGAGCTGCTGACTGGAGAGGTGACACTGCTGGGAATGCTGGGACATTATACAGTAATGCTATGAAGGGATCGGAGAATGACGGTATCATTGTATGTGTCAGGTTCCTATAAGGTGTCAGGATCTCACTGTTTATTTCTCCACGGAGGAGTGGGAGTATTTAGAAGGACACAAAGATCTGTATCAGGACGTCATGATGGAGGTTCCCCAGTCCCTCACATCACCAGGTAATAGACAGGACTAAATACACACGGCCTATAATTATCTGTATGTAAAGAATGAATTCAGTCCCTGTATGTGTTTCCTCCAGATCTATCCAGTAAGAGGACAACACCAGAGAGATGTCCCCGTCCTCTTCTTCCACAGGACTGTAAGCAAGAAGATTCCGATTTTCCTCAGGATTATCAGGTAGATGGAGAGAAGGCGTCATGAGATCTCCCCTATGATGTGTAGATGGCTGTGAAGGTCTTGTGCTCAGTCTTGTTTTATTCACCAGTATTATATGTTTTATGCAACTGTAATGTGAACAGTGAAGATGGCAGGATTAGAGCTGATCATAGGTGTGACTTTTTCATCTGTTGGTGACTTTTACAATATTTGTTTCAGGGTGAAGATCTGACCTATATTTATACTACAGAGACATATGTGAGGGGTGATGAGCGGTGTAAAGAGGAGATTCATACATATGACTACCCAGGTGAGTAGTAACCATTAAATGCAGAGAATTCGCAGATTCTTCTTATTCACCTGCTGTAGCTGCTTTATCGTTGGGGTTGTCCGGACCGTGTGATCACTATTTTGCCACTAGACCCCCAACATTTTCTACCATTTTTTTCCACAAAAAAATTGTTCAAATTAGCTTGCAATCTGGTGGATTCACCTACCTCCTGGGATTAGAAGATGCTGACCCTTGTCTGCCCAGATCTGTAAACTACAAAACCAAATGACAACATACGTAGAATGTGCTGACAAGTTAGAAAATCACTGAATATTACGATGGGCCACTAAGACAAACAATGGGGTAATGATGCTGTTGCCTTCCTGATGAAGACTGTTGAGTTTGATCATTATAGTAGATGTGTTATTGTTTGCCAACTTTCTGAGACTTTCAAATTACACAGGGCTACTGTGACGCGACTCATGACAGTAAATGTATATACTACGTACTGTAAGGTCAAGCATTCCAAGGTCAAGTCCCGGAAATGGCGCAGTACAACAAAAGGAAGTCAGAGACGAAGTCCAATACACAAGCCGAGGTCAGGAAAGCCAGAGAGAGAAAACAGATACAGGGACAGGCACAAGCAAAGTCAGGTCACAAGCAAAGGGTCAGAGAAGGGTCTGTGAAGATAATCAAATCAAGCAGGGTCAGGCACAGAGCGCAGAGGGATCAATGTTCCACAGGCAACAGCAAGTGTACGATTGACACTGGGGGAAGGAACTAGCATGCCTAAGTAGAAGCCTGATTAAGGAAAATGAACACAGGTGATTGCAGCTCAAACCCAGCACAGACTAACAGCCCCAACACAAAATAACAAAAAGACAGAAACAAGAGTGGAATTCATGACAGCTACCTGTTGCTGCCCTTCCACTTTTGTTGACCATTGAACTATTGCCATGTCGTTTAAGACAGTCAAAGGATCTTACTGGGTTTAGATGTGGAGAAATAGAGGAGCGAATGAGACTCTATGCAGATGCTACGCTGATTTTTATAGATAATGTAACATCCTCAATCTGTCCAGAAATGTCAATTATAACAGACTTTGGAAGGTGGTCAGGTTTAGCAATTATCTAGAATAAATCTGTTATGCCACAATTATTATATGTGCTACATAATGCTCCTTATTGGCTTCCTCCCGCAAGAATTCGTAAAGTTTAAACCATGTTTTGAGAATTATTATTCGTTAATGATCTGGTAGAAGGTTTACACAGTAAAATATCGATATTTGCAGATGATACAAAACTATGTAAAGCAGTTAATACAAGAGAAGATAGTATTCTGCTACAGATGGATCTGGATAAGTTGGAAACTTGGGCTGAAAGGTGGCAGATGAGGTTTAACAATGATAAATGTAAGGTTATACACATGGGAAGAGGGAATCAATATCACCATTACACACTGAACGGGAAACCACTGGGTAAATCTGACAGGGAGAAGGACTTGGGGATCCTAGTTAATGATAAACTTACCTGGAGCAGCCAGTGCCAGGCAGCAGCTGCCAAGGCAAACAGGATCATGGGGTGCATTAAAAGAGGTCTGGATACACATGATGAGAGCATTATACTGCCTCTGTACAAATCCCTAGTTAGACCGCACATGGAGTACTGTGTCCAGTTTTGGGCACCGGTGCTCAGGAAGGATATAATGGAACTAGAGAGAGTACAAAGGAGGGCAACAAAATTAATAAAGGGGATGGGAGAACTACAATACCCAGATAGATTAGCGAAATTAGGATTATTTAGTCTAGAAAAAAGACGACTGAGGGGCGATCTAATAACCATGTATAAGTATATAAGGGGACAATACAAATATCTCGCTGAGGATCTGTTTATACCAAGGAAGGTGACGGGCACAAGGGGGCATTCTTTGCGTCTGGAGGAGAGAAGGTTTTTCCACCAACATAGAAGAGGATTCTTTACTGTTAGGGCAGTGAGAATCTGGAATTGCTTGCCTGAGGAGGTGGTGATGGCGAACTCAGTCGAGGGGTTCAAGAGAGGCCTGGATGTCTTCCTGGAGCAGAACAATATTGTATCATACAATTATTAGGTTCTGTAGAAGGACGTAGATCTGGGGATTTATTATGATGGAATATAGGCTGAACTGGATGGACAAATGTCTTTTTTCGGCCTTACTAACTATGTTACTATGTTACTATTATGGAGTAAACATAATACAAGAAAAATATATAAACTTTAAAATGTAATAAGGATGAGGGCGCATTGTATTTTATTGCGTCCCAACTACAACACTTCCATGAATGAGGAAATAGAGATGACATGGGCTCTTCTCTTACAGAATGTGAAATGGGCCTCACCTCTGTGTTTTCTAGAGACTGGGCTTTCCCCCTGGGGGGATTCTCTTACTTTCACTTTGGCGTTAGTACCGTATTTTTTGGACTATAAGACACACCAACCATAAGACGCACTCCAAATTTTCAGAATGAAAATTGGGAAAAATATTAATCCGTCAAATATATGTCCATCTTACAGTCCGAATTTGGCTTACCCTTGGGGGGATCTTCACCGCTGGTGGAGCTTGATCATAGGGGGTGTTTGTTGGTCCGGTGATATCACGCAGACTGATGCGGCAGGTTTGGAGGTGCTTGGTGGTGCGGGGGTTCCGCCGACATTTCTCCCGAGATCTCAATGCGCTGCCTCCGGCGGCCATTTTCCCGGAGGCCACAGCATCGAGACAATGGAAGTGCGGGGGCTCCGGGCTTTCACAAAGCTGCCGCACCAGCCTGGGATGGGAGTGAGATCATCGCCCTACGGCGTCTGACCTCTGCAAGAATCACCCGACTCCTGCTGCCACCACGCTAACTGTAAGTACATTCCGACTATAAAACGCACCCCTGTTTTCCCCAAAAAAATTTTGGGAAAAAAGTGCGTGTTATAGTCTGAAAAATAGGGTATATATAGTATGGGCAAGGGATAGAAACTCCTGGGTATTAAAAGGTACGCTAAATGCACACCACCATGGAGTAATGCCACTCTGGGCAAAGTGTCAAAGCTGAAGAACTTCTCTGTTCTTAAATTATTTCAACAGGTTCAAAAGGAATTTAATTTGTCACATAACACTTTTATCAATATCCACAAATCCAACATGCTCTCTCGGCTCAATCAGGTCTGATAAACCTTAGCATACAACATCCGCTAATAGATACCATTGCTTCAGCAGACCATACAAAGGGTTTAATCTCTACCATATATAAGTATCTATACTCATCCCAACTGGATAATCACATCTTGACAACTCAAGCTAAATGGGAGGCAGATGTAGGCCCTATATCAGAGGAGCAATAGAAAAGATTTTAGAAACTGTTCCCAAACTATCGCCCTGTGAGGCCCAAAGCTATCTCAATTTTATTTAATTCAGAGAGTATACAAAACTCGTAGCTTTCTACACAAGTTAGGATATCGCCATGATACAAAATGACCTAAATGTAGGATTGATGAGATACATGTGATGCATTTGACGTGGGAATGTAGATAGGCCCATTTTGGAACAAAGTCATCTTGATAGAAAAGTTGTATGGGGTGAAATTATTAACAGATCCCTGTGTATGTATTTTGTAATTATTTAAAGATGGAGTGGATCCCCATGTGCCCCTATTCATAGGTGACACTTTTATTCTATTTGAAGCACTTAAGTTTCTTGCATTTCACTTGTTAGGCTACGTTCACATTAGCGTTCCGCTAATGTGCGTCGCTGTTGCGTCGGCGACGCAGCGGCGACGCAGCGGCGACGCGCCCCTATGTTTAACATGGGGGACGCGTGCGTTTTTTTTGTTGCGTTTTCCGACACGTGCGTCGTTTTCGACGCTAGCGTCGGACGCAAGAAAATGCAACAAGTTGCATTTTTCGTGCGTCCGATTTTCGTCAAAAAACTGCGCACGCGTCGCAAAACGCGCGCGTTTTTTGTGCGTCGTGCGTTGAGTCGCCGTTGCGTCGCCGACGCACCGGTGCGCAACGCTAATGTGAACGTAGCCTTAGACACCCAATCTCCAATTATTGGACAGCTTAAGAGAAGGATAAACACTATAAATATACAATATAATACAATATAATCTTCACCATCAGAAGTAATCCGGGGGAACACTGTTGGTGGTCATATGGCAGTTCAAAAGGTGGTTACCATGAACAGGTTTGGTGTTATTTCAGATGCCAGGGATTGCCATGCCTTTCACCCTTTAACCCCTGTACTTGGATCTGGTCTTAAACAGGGTTTCTTGGGCTGAGGCCAAGGAGTTACCTACTGTTTAATGTGCAAATTTGCAAAAAAGAATAGTCAGATAGCCAGGTCAGTATCAGGAGGGCAGAGAAAATACAAAATCTTAAGATGCAAGAGTAGTCAGTAGTGATGAGCAAAAGCTCTCAGACAAGGTGCAATCCAAGTGTCTTTGGCATATTATTCAAACTGCCGAAGACACTCGTATAACACTCAAGTATGCTCGGATAACACCTTTTCCGAGCACGTTTGCTCATCACTAATATCAGTAAACGGGCCAGGATCACAACAGGATCAATTACACAAACCGGGAGCTGAGCACAGAGGACTGAACCAAAGGAGAACAAGGCTGTATCTGGCTGCTTCCAGCAATATGCTTCAAGCTTTAATAGAGTGTGGTGCTCTCCAATTGCCTGAATCAGAAACAGCTAACATAGAAAAAACTCAGAAAAAATACATACCATGAGATACGGCCTTCCCAAAACCCTGTCTGATGACAAATGCACACTAAGCAGGATGCAGCAGGCCTCCACTGATAAAGGCTAGGGGCGGCACAAGTGCAAACTACTTGATAAAAACAGCCACCCCCACACCAACCAAACATTGCAGGGGTTGGCTGCCTAGCAGAAAAAATGCACATTGATATGACTCACATAGGATGCCAGTCACACTGATAAGTGTGGTGCACAGTGTCTGTATGCAACCTATTGATAACACCCCCCATGTATTAACAGGCGGGCTGCCCAGCACTAAAAAAATGCAGCACACAGTGACAGACGCCCCAGAAAAACCTAGCCAACATAAAGAACCTTGGCAACATCCTGCAAAAAAGGATATGATAAAGTGCAAAAAAAAATGCATGCATATGATAAATGCATACACTATATGGTGTATTGGTTTAATATTTTGGCCAAAATAAAGTAAGCCCGCAACCCATCGCCAAGGGTCCCCATAATATTGTGGGTCCTACCACTAATATCAAAAACAGCTAACATAGAAAAAACTCAGAAAAAATACATACCATGAGATACGGCCTTCCCAAAACCCTGTCTGATGACAAATGCACACTAAGCAGGATGCAGCAGGCCTCCACTGATAAAGGCTAGGGGCGGCACAAGTGCAAACTACTTGATAAAAACAGCCACCCCAACCAAACATTGCAGGGGTTGGCTGCCTAGCAGAAAAAATGCACATTGATATGACTCACATAGGACGCCAGTCACACTGATAAGTGTGGTGCACAGTGTCTGTATGCAACCTATTGATGACGCCCCTTGTATTAACAGGCGGGCTGCCCAGCACTAAAAAAATGCAGCACACAGTGACAGACGCCCCAGAAAAACCTAGCCAACATAAAGAGGCCTGGCCACATCCTGCAAAAAAGGATATGATAAAGTGCAAAAAATGCATGCATATGATAAATGCATACACTATATGGGGTATTGGTTTAATATTTTGGCCAAAATAAAGTAAGCCTACAGCGGTTAATCTGCGGAGGCTGTATATGAATCTGCAGCTGAAGCCTGACAATTGTGGCCGGAGGGTTGTTGTGTCCTTGGATGCCCATAAGGCGTTTGATAGTGTGGAGTGGGGATATCTCTGGCGGGTGTTGAAGTGTATGGGTATTGGACCGCAATTTGTGTCGTGGATTCAATTGCTATATTCATTACCAACAGCTAGAATCAGAGTGAATGGGGAACTTTCTCAGCCTATAAAGTTGGCCAGAGGTACGAGGCAGGGATGCCCACTGTCGCCCCTTCTGTTTGCTCTAGCTGTGGAGCCACTGGCCGCCAAGATTCGACAGTCTGATGAGGTCCCTGGGTTCAGATATGGGAGTGTTGAGGAGAAAGATTGCGCTATATGCGGACGACATTTTACTGTTCCTGGCGGACCCGGATGACGCCTTGAAAGGGGCCATCGAGATCATTGAGAAATTTGGTGCCTTGTCGGGGCTGAGGATAAACTGGGATAAATCGGTCCTCTTTGATGTGGATGGGGTGGAGGAGAGTGGGAGTGAGCCATTGGGAGAAGGGCGGCTTAAGGTGGCATCCCTTTTTAAATACTTGGGAATATGGATCTCGATGCCAGTTACAGAGTTTTTGTATAGGAATTTGACTCCTCTCATGGGCATGCTTAAGGCAAAAGTAGATGCGTGGAACAAGTTACACCTATCAGTGGTGGGTAGGGTTAATCTTATTAAAATGGTTCTGATGCCCAAAATACTCTACGTCCTCCATAATGCGCCAGTTTGGATTCCACGTGGGAAGTTCCGGCAGATTAATGCTCTTTTTAGAAGCCTGATATGGGGGAGGCAATACCCACGTATTAGCCTGGAGACGCTTCAGCGACCCAAGGAAGATGGAGGTTTGGCTTTGCCCAACCCTGAGCTATATTTTCTTGCAGCCCAAAGTCAGCATTTGAAGGGCTGGGCGCGGGAGGCGTCCTCCAGTGCGGTACAACAGTTGATGGAGGGGGTGACAAACCGACGACCGGTGGTGCAGTGTCTGGAGGATGGCTCCTTGGGCGTATTGGGGAAAGTGTATTCAACTATGTTTTTGATACGTAAACTATGGACCAGACTGCGACAGATTTGGGGGGTTACGGGACTGACTAAATTTACACCGATATGGCTTAATAATAATTTGGTAGAGTTTGCGGCTCTGGGAGTGCTGACAGAGTGGCATGCTAAAGGAATTTATTTTGTTGCTCAGATAATTCAACAACGAGTGTTAAAATCCTTTTCTCAGCTGCAGGGGGAGTTTGGACTGAGACCGACTGGGGAGTATCAATATGCCCAGATGAAGCATGCTTTTAGAGCTCAAAACAGGGGCGATGGTATCAGGATCCAAGAGGACATAGTTTTGGAATACGTGTGTAGGGATGGGTCCACAAGGGGAGTCATTTCAACCCTCTATAAGGACCTACTGCATGCATATTTGCTGGATTTTCCTCTAAAAGCGAGAGCTAAGTGGGAAAGAGATTTAGGCCCAATGGAGAATGAAACCTGGGAGTCGGTGTTGGAGTGGGTTCCACGAGTGTCACTAAAGGTACCGTCACACTAGACGATATCGCTAGCGATCCGTGACGTTGCAGCGTCCTGGCTAGCGATATCGTCCAGTGTGACAGGCAGCAGCGATCAGGCTCCTGCTGTGCTGTCGCTGGTCGGGGAAGAAAGTCCAGAACTTTATTTCGTCGCTGGACTCCCCGTAGACATCGCTGAATCGGCGTGTGTGACACCGATTCAGCGATGTCTTTGCTGGTAACCAGGGTAAACATCGGGTAACTAAGCGCAGGGCCGCGCTTAGTAACCCGATGTTTACCCTGGTTACCATCCTAAAAGTAAAAAAAACAAACAGTACATACTTACCTACAGCCGTCTGTCCTCCAGCGCTGTGCTCTGCTCTCCTCCTGCTCTGGCTGTGAGCGTCGGTCAGCCGGAAAGCAGAGCGGTGACGTCACCGCTCTGCTTTCTGGCTGCCCGGCGCTCACAGCCAGACCAGAGAAGCAGAGCGCCGAGGACAGACAGCGGTAGGTAAGTATGTAGCGTTTGTTTTTTTACTTTTTAGGATGGTAACCAGGGTAAACATCGGGTTACTAAGCGCGGCCCTGCGCTTAGTTACCCGATGTTTACCCTGGTTACCGGGGACCTCGGGATCGTTGGTCGCTGGAGAGCTGTCTGTGTGACAGCTCTCCAGCGACCAAACAGCGACGCTGCAGCGATCCGGATCGTTGTCGGTATCGCTGCAGCGTCGCTATGTGTGACGGTACCTTAAGCGAGCCGTATAGACTATCGCAGCTATACATCTTGCACAGAGTCTATAAATCACCGGAAGTGTTACATAGAGCAGGGTTGCGTGCTGACTCTGAATGTCCGAGATGTAGGACTGAGAATGCAGGAATATATCACATGATGTGGACATGTCCAAGACTGGTTGCTTTTTGGCTGGTAGTACTGAGTCGTGTGGAAGGGGCGTATAAATGCAGAGTGCCGAGAGATCCGATGGTGTGCTTATTGGGATATGTGGAGGAAATTAGAGTGCATAACACCTGGAAGATAGCAATAGCTAGGCTATTATATATGGCTCGGAAGGTGATAGCAAGGAATTGGATTAAGGAGGAGCCGCCTACAAGGGTGTGAATTCCTGAAATATGTTAAACATGGTCTCAATCTGGAAAAGGGGGTCTACAAAAAATGTGGGAAAACAGAAATGTTTGACAAAATGTGGTCTCCGTGGCTCGAGCTGGGATGATTAGGTATGGGAAATGGGAGGATGAGGGCCTTTGAAGGGGGGAGATTGCTAGAGGAATAAGCGGTCATAAGTGAGTCAAGCGGCTCAAAGAGCCATCAATACTAGTAATAAAAGTATCATTGGGAAGGAGCTGTCATGGGGGGGGGGAGGTTTGGGGTTTGTTGGGATCGTTGGCGGTTTGGAAAATGAAGAAACTTTGTTTGTAATATACTGGAAGATCCATAAAATGTAATGTTCATGTTTATTCTCAATAAAAATCTATTTAAATCAAAATAGAGTAAGCCCGCAACCCAACGCCAAGGGTCCCCATAATATTGCGGGTCCTACCACTAATATCAAAAACAGCTAACATAGAAAAAACTCAGAAAAAATACATACCATGAGATACGGCCTTCCCAAAACCCTGTCTGATGACAAATGCACACTAAGCAGGATGCAGCAGGCCTCCACTGATAAAGGCTAGGGGCGGCACAAGTGCAAACTACTTGATAAAAACAGCCACCCCAACCAAACATTGCAGGGGTTGGCTGCCTAGCAGAAAAAATGCACATTGATATGACTCACATAGGACGCCAGTCACACTGATAAGTGTGGTGCACAGTGTCTGTATGCAACCTATTGATGACGCCCCTTGTATTAACAGGCGGGCTGCCCAGCACTAAAAAAATGCAGCACACAGTGACAGACGCCCCAGAAAAACCTAGCCAACATAAAGAGGCCTGGCCACATCCTGCAAAAAAGGATATGATAAAGTGCAAAAAATGCATGCATATGATAAATGCATACACTATATGGGGTATTGGTTTAATATTTTGGCCAAAATAAAGTAAGCCCGCAACCCAACGCCATAGGTCCCCATAATATTGCGGGTCCTACCACTAAATATCAAAAACAGCTAACATAGAAAAAACTCAGAAAAAATACATACCCTGAATCAGGGAGCAGATTATTCCAGCTGGACTGCACACACACTCATACTGCCAGACTGGCTGATACTACATGTCCCACCCACCCTAGGCTGGACAGAGCCTGTGCCACCCAGAGCTTCTGGTTCCGACGTCTCCACCACTAGCACCACCTGCAGGATGTATAGGGCCGCACCAGGAGACGGAAGTAGAGCAGATGGGATATACCATTTGCAGAAGCCTTAGCGTGAAAGAATGGCAAAAAAATAGAGCAGTAAAAAAACATAATGTGAATCAATTTTGTAACTTATAACCCTCAATGATTTCATCTATAGGTATGGTGACTATTTTGACTCCCCAGGCACTTTCCAGAAATTAGCATACACTGGATGTTGAAGAGTGAAAAGTGCAAATATGCATTTTCTTTTATCCAACACATAGTGCCTAGATTGTACTCCAGGAGACATGCACAAGAGAAAATTGTTGAGTGGGTTCTTCTCACTACAGCAATGGCAAATACATAGATGCTACATGTGGTTTGGGCAGACTGCAAGGCTCAGAAGTGAGGGGAAGATTTTAATTTGGAAGTGCGGATTTAGCTGGATTGGTTTATGGAAGCAGTGTTGTTTTTCAAGACTCTTTGAGCCACTAATAATGTGGAAACCAATGTTTTTCCACTGAAAAATGATGGACCTGAGTGAGGGATTGCTTTTTACTAGGATGAGTAGAAGTTTTTAATTTGTACTATTTTTGCCTACATAACAATTTTGGGGGCTTTTAATTTCAATTTTTCAGTGGCAGAATGAACAAAAGGTTGAACTCCACGCTCCACTGGTTCATGATATGTGGTCTTCTATTAGACTGTGAACTGTCATTGTCTTAGTGAATAATTAAATTTTGCTACTGAATTTAATATTTCTACAGATATTTTGGGTAGAAATGTCAAAAAATATAAATTTCAAGGATATTTTATTCAAAAATAATAATTGGGTTTATTCTTGGCAGGGAGATCAGAGGGACAACTGACTTCTTCAATTTTTAAATCAGCTGACCTTGAGATCCCACAGGATACAATTGAAGTGAATTCCATTACTCGAGATATACCATCATCCCTTCACGGCAAAGATCTTTCATTTGACCCTATGAAACAGGTCCTATCTTCTGATTCATTACAAACTACTAAGAAAAATAAAAGTCAGAAAAGAGGCATAAAACAACAAATTACTCTTAAAGAAAAGAAGCCAATTTCACTTTCAGAATATGGAAATAGCTTTCCTCTCAAAACATCTTTTGTTAAACATCAAAAAAATCTTCCAAAGGAGAATAGATTTTCTTGTTCCACATGTGGGAAATATTTTAACCAGAAATCAGATCTAGATAGGCATGAAAGAGTTCATACTGGGGAGAAGCCACATTCTTGTTCAGAATGTGGAAAATGTTTTAACATGAAATCGAATCTTGTTATTCACCAGAAAACTCACACAGGGGAGAAGCCTTTTTCTTGTTCAGAATGTGGAAAATGTTTTATTCAGAAATCAATTCTTGTTAGTCACCAGAGAAGTCACACAGGGGAGAAGCCATATTCATGTTCAGATTGTGGAAAATGTTTTATTCAGAAATCAGTTCTTGTTAGACACCAGAGAACACACACAGGGGAGAAGCCATATTCATGCTTAGAATGTGGGAAATTTTTTACAGAAAAATCAAATCTTATCAAACATCAGAGAACTCATACAGGGGAGAAACAATATTCATGTACAGAATGTGGGAAATATTTTAACCGGAATTCAATTCTGGTTATTCACCAGAGAACTCACACAGGCGAGAAGCCTTTTTCATGTTCAGAATGTGGAAAATGTTTTGTACATAAATCAGTTCTTGTTAGTCACCAGAGAAGTCACACAGGGGAGAAGCCATATTCATGTCCAGATTGTGAAAAATGTTTTATAAAAAAATCAGTTCTTGTTAGACACCAGAGAACTCACACAGGAGAGAAGCCATATTCATGTTCAGAATGTGGAAAATGTTGGGCAGATAAATCAACTCTAGTTAGACACCAGAGAATTCACACAGAGGAGAAGCAAGAATTGATGTTCTGAATGTGGGAAATGTTTTAACCACAAATGGTACTTTCCTAAACATCACAAATCCCACACAGAGAAAAGCCATTTTCATACATAGAATGTGAAAAATGATTTACTAGAAAATTATGTTTTGTTGACTATCAAAAATATGTCACACAGTGAGAAACTATATATGTTATTGGCAAATCGTACAAAAAAACCTTAGGATAATTGTGTAATTAAACAAGAAAGGGAAATTACTTTAACACATTTTTGTACTATTAGCTGCATATTTAGCAAGAAAAAATAAAAAGGGAGTGTGTCTTACGGTGTGAAGTCAGCTTCTTGCGATGGAGGAGTGCGCTAAAACAGTGTCCTTAACGATCACCGAGAAGACTTCTCTATACTCCTGCCCCACACTTATCTACGTGATCAGAGCAGTATCGGAACATAGTGCGCAGCCGCAGAACTTTCCATCCGTCTAGCACCAGGACCTTTCACATTACCTGGAAGGAACTGCAAAATGGGATAATGTATACATCGTGTATGTGTATGCAAATACGTATATGTAGTAGAGCTGTGTGCATGTAAATGTGCATATGTAGCAGAACAGTGTGTGTATGTAAATGTGCACATGTAACACAGAAGTGCATATATGAAAATGCATGTACAGAACGGATCTGAGTGTCAGGGCGCTGTCCAGTAGTGTTGTGTGCATATATGTGTGCTGCAGAGTGATCACTAATGTCCGTGCTGTGACACTATATGTAAATATAACACATGGTGCAGAGAAAAACTATGAATAGATTTATTGCTTCCCTATTCCACCCCAGTGCATTACAATTGGTGAAATTGGCTCTTCCACTTTACAAGACAAGGAAGATTTAATCAGTAGGATATATGTGCGTCTTATTGTCTGAAAAATACAGTATATTATAATTAAAAATATCTCCAGTTATGTTTCATTCAAAAAGCAAATAAAAATAAATATTCTATGTTCATTCAGTATTTCACATTGTATAGTTATCTACATACACTATATAGACAAATATTACAACCCTCGCACTCCCCCCCAAGAAAATACCCCAAATGTCCTCCTCCCTCTTCTTCCTAACTCCCAATCTCAGTGATTTGCCATTCATTACAGTTACTTTCAACCCAAAATCTCCATGTCTGAACAAAGTATGTAGCTTCTCTACATTACAGTAATAAACCTGTTCATAGTACACATTACTAGTTACATCTACGATCCATTCCGTCTTTGTAGGAACATCTGATGTGATCCATTTATTAAATCCCTTTCCGTGCCAAGTATAGTAGTTTATTAACTATCATTGGGAACTGATTCCCTTCAAGACAAGAAATAGAACCTGATTAGTCGCCCATTTTATTCAAACCTGCTGATTCAGAACTTTCAAAGATCCCAAAGTTATAAAACAGAAAAGGAAATTTGGAGTTGCCAATCCTCTTGTTGAGTCTTTTTTCGTTTTGTATGTATTTGTTGTTACTTTTGTTTTCAATCAATAAAATTTTTTTTTTTTTTATATAAAGCTGTGTATCATGCTATAAGTTTTGGATCCTCCCTGTTTTGTAGACTTTTGTTTTTGTAGACAAGGTCTTTGATCACATTTTATATAATTTGAAATGATTTTTCTTTTGTATCCAAATTGTAATATTTGAGAGCAAAGAAAATGTGGGAAAATGAACCACTTATTCTTTTCCATCAGACACTGTCAATCAATTTATGTGCAAGAAACAATAAATGTCCTACCACAGTTTTACCGTGTGTGTCCAGTGTCAGTTCTTCTACATTTCCTAATAAAATACCTTTGCGTCTCCGACCAAACCTGATTATAATTATACAACTGTGATAACTTTACTCCCAAAAAGTAATTATACTCCCGGAGCATGTGCATAAGATTAGCAGATTTCTCTAAGCACTTCGGACCTTTGGCCTCTGTATGTGTGCCGACTTTGTGGAGTAACAGAGGGGTCATTTATCCAGTATGGATGATTTATAGTTATGACAGTCTTCAATGTTCCACTAGAGATATAGATCTGACTGTGTCAATGATGTTTGTCCATTGGTTGTCTGTAATGGGTCCTATATCCATTTACAAATTCTTACAAGGGGATCATTTTCCACATATTTAGACAGTGGCATTTTATAAATTCCAGAAATCTTACCAGACGTTCTCCCTGAGTTAGATATTGTACTTAACATCATGTCTGACTGCAGTGCAAGTTTTTTTAAACCTGTTTTGTGCATCAAAGGTGTCTGATCTGAGTAAACTGATAAAATCATCTATGATGGAGGTTAAATTCCTCATGTAGTTGCTGAGATGAACAGAAATCATTATTGGACAATATTATTTATATAGCACCATTCATTCCATGGTGCTGTACATGAGAAGGAGTTACATACAAATCACAGTAAACAAGCTAACAATAACAGACTGATACAGAGGGGCGAGGACCCTGCCCTTGCGGGCTTGCATTCTACAGGATGGTGGGGAAGGAGACAGTAGGTCGGGGGGTTGCGGCACCTCCGGTGTTTGTGAGGTGATAGTTCCAGTAGTGGTGAGGAGGCAGCGGGGTCATTGCAGGCTGTAAGCTTTCTTTAAGAGGTGGGTTTTCAGGTTCTGTCTGAAGGATCCAAATGTGGTTGATAGTCAGATGTCTTGGGGCACAGAATTCCAGAGTATGGGGGATATTCAGGAGAAGTCTTGGAGGCAATTAGGTGAGGAACGAATAAGTGTGGAGGAGAGAAGGAGGTCTTGGGAGGACCGGAGATTACATGAGGGAAGATATCAGGAGATTAGTTCAAAGATATATGGAGGAGACAGGTTATGGATAGCTTTGTAGGTCAGTATTAGTAATTTGAACTGGATACGCTTAGGGAATGGAAGCCAGTGAAGGGATTTTTGAGGGAAGAAGCGAGGAGTAGTAAGGAGAGAGATGAATTAGTTGGGCAGCAGAGTTAAGGATTGACTGGGGAGGTTGAGAGAGTGTTAGCAGGGAGGCCACGGAAAAGGATGTTGCAGTAGGAGATGATGAGGGCATGCACAAGCACTTTAGTAGATTGACGGTTGAGTAAAGGACAGATTCTGGAGATATTTGTGAGCTGGAGGCAACAGGAGGTGGAAAGAGCTTGGATGTCTGGTTTGAAGGACAGGGAAGAGTCAAGGGTTACTCCGAGGCAGCGGACTTCCGGTACGGGGGAAAGTGTGATGTCATTAATTGTGATAGATCATTTAAGTGAGATCTGTGAGATGGAGGAAAGATGATAAGTCCAGATTTGTCCACCTTGAGCTTGAGGAAGCGAGAAGAGGAGGATATGGCTGATAGACATTCTGGGATTCTGGACAGCAGAGAGGTGACGTCTGGGCCAGAGAGGTAGTCCTGAGTGTCATCAGCATACAGGTGGTACTGGAATCTATGGGACTTTATGAGTTGCCCCAGGCCAAGTGTATAGATTAAGAAGAGTAAAGGTACCTTCACACTAAACGACTGCAGCGATCCAGACAACGATCCGGATCGCTGCAGCGTCGCTGTTTGGTCGCTGGAGAGCTGTCACACAGACAGCTCTCCAGCGACCAACGATGCCGGTAACCAGGGTAAACATCGGGTTACTAAGCGCAGGGCCGCGCTTAGTAACCCGATGTTTACCCTGGTTACCAGCGTAAAAGTAAAAAAAACAAACGCTTTATACTTACCTTCCGCTGTCTGTCCCCGGCGCTGTGCTTCTCTGTACTGGCTGTGAGCACAGCGACCGGAAAGCAGAGCGGTGACGTCACCGCTCTGCTTTCCGGCCGCTGTGCTCACAGTGAGTGCAGGAAAGCAGAGCGCCGGAGGACAGACAGCGGAAGGTAAGTATGAAGTATTTGTTTTTCTTACTTTTAGGATGGTAACCAGGGTAAACATCGAAGACATCGCTGAATCGGCGTCACACACGCCGATTCAGCGATGTCAGCGGGAGAGCCAGCGACCAAATAAAGTTCTGGCCTTCTAGCCCCGACCAAGGACATCACAGCAGGATTCTGATCGCTGCTGCGTGTCAAACTGAACAATATCGCTAGCCAGGACGCTGCAACGTCACGGATCGCTAGCGATATTGTTTAGTGTGAAGGTACCTTAAGGGTCCTAGAACAAAGCCTTGGGGGACTCCAACAGAGAGAGGGTGGGATACTTTCGCAAGGCACTGTAAATAGATACGATAGATAGATAGATCAATATGGGATCGATAGATAATATATAGATAGATACAGTAGATAGATAGAATTCGATAGATACAGTATATATGGGATAGGAGAAATGGTACTGTGCGCTGTATATATATGGGATAGGAGAAGCGGTACTGTGCACTGTATATATACAGGACAGGAGGAGTGGTACTGTGCAATGTATATATGCGGGATAGGAGAAGTGGTACTGTGCAGTGTATATATATATATATATATATCCAGGACAGGAGTAGCCATACTGTGCGGTGTATATATACAGGACAGGAGAAGTGGTACTGTTCAGTGTATATATACAGGACAGGAGAAGTACTGTGCAGTGTATATATACAGGACAGGAGGAGTTGTACTGTGCAGTGTATATATAAACAAGACAGAGTATTATGTTTTTTTAAATTAATGATCAGTATTGTAGTATTCAGTCACTATGCGGTGGTAATATGTAGTCCGGTCATGGTGTGGCAGTACTTGTCCCTTTTATGTGGTATTATTAGTCACTATATGGTAGTAATATGTGGTCTGATCATGGAATGGTGGTATTTGTCCCTTGTAAGTAGTATTATTCATTCACTATGTGGTGGTAATATATGGTCTAGTCAGTGTGGCGATATTTGTTACTTGTATGTGGTATTATTCGGTCACTATATGGCGGTATTTGTTCCTTGTATGGTGGTAATATGTGTTACGGCCACGGTGTAACGGTATTTGTCCCTTGTATGTGGTAATATTGTATATTTTAAAAAATGTATGCGACACATTCCCTTAAAGAAACAAATTAAGATATACCTAAAAGGAGTACAGGATATTTTAACAAATGTTTAATACATTAGAGTAGAGTAGGGCTCTGCCAAAAGAGTCTACCTTGTCGTAGTGGTAGTTTAAAAAAATCTTTTGGCCAAAACAAAAGCTGCTGGCTGTGTATGTGATCCGGTGTTCGATGGAAACCATTACTGTGTGATTAATGCAGAAGTGGAGTTTTTCTATGAGTGGACGGTGGGACTGTGGAAAGTTCAAGTGTTGGAGGTGGAGCTGGGGTGGAGTTTGGGCAGAGTCTCAAGGGAGCCTGAAAATTTTGCTAGTATGGGGCCTGGAAATTCTTGGTGTGATTGTGAGAAGTGAGGGAGTCACTGAAGGCTCCTGTAAGGGCTCCTTCACTTGTGAGCCTGTCTGTTTTTACTATCCAAGTAGTTTTCTTTTGGCTGTACGTGTGCGACATCCATGTGTCATGTACTGGAACAGAAGGCAGAATAGAGATTTTAGGTATTAAAGATGTGCAAAAGATACAGATAGATATGGGGTAAATATATGATAGAAAACTAGATATCTGTGTGATATATAATTAATGCTGTGCGTGTGTAGTTTACTGTATGTATTGACCTAATAAATAAATGAAAACAATGACGTGGGGTCCCCCTTATGTTTGATAACAGCTATGTTATAGCAGACAGCTGAAGGTTTATATTATCAGGCTGGGAGGGTCCATGGTTACTGGGCTTTTTTCCAGCCTAAAAATACCAGCCTGCAACTGCCCCAGAAGTGGAGCATCACATTAGGTGAGCCAATTCTGGCGCGTCACCTTTGCTCTTCCCGAGTGCCCTGTTGCTCCACTCAGTACACGTCATACACACAGGTGGCTCTGCACATGTCGTAAACAATATACGGTTCTGCTCCATACACGTTGTCACGGTTCACGGGGAGGATACCTTTATCATCCCCACCACTCACACCAATTTGTCATGAACGGGGGGTTGTTTGGTTTCCCCTGGTTCTTTCTGAAGGGAATTTATCTATATCTCACTTCCCAGTTCCGGTTTGGAACTTGCAGCTCTCTGGCACCCCCTTTACCCTCAGATCAAACAGGGCACTGCACCTAGGATAATTAGTCGCCAAAAAGGCTGCCTTACTTTGCACTGGCTAATGGCACACTGCAGCGAGGGCGATATAACTACTCCCACTCAGGCGGGAACAATAATTATCAACGCCGCCGTCCCTACAAAGCCTCCCAAACGCACATGACAAATTCCGCTGCCACCAGCTCCGATTTCTTAATTATTAACGGGTCCGGAGCCAACCCAAATTAGTAGTGTAATTCACTTCAGAGGACGTGACAGTTCGTAATAGAGCAAGGAGAGACAAAGTTAGTAATTTTATATTTTACTCCAAAAATGTAGGCAGTGTTTACAGAAGTATAAAAAGATATTATAAAGAAGACAAGTATTGTATGTACAGTACAATTACAGGTTGTTCAGATCATTTAATCTCCTGGCTGCCCATGTGCTCAAGGGGACACATCAAGATGCATATCACACATCTGTATAGCAGCTAGACCCCTGACAAAAAGACCCTGGGAGACTGCCGATTCACTCACTTTTTTCCCAGCCTAAAACCAAGGCACTCCCCCTGTGGTGTCCTCACTCAGGACTAAATCTTCCCCTTTCTTAGAGCTGTGACAAGCCATTTTTATACATAGCTTGCTGTATGAACCTCGTATACTAACGACACAATGATCAGGATGTGCACCACGTCGGGGGCAATCTTTTAAATGTAAACATGGCGAAGTTACATGACCCACTTACGGAGAAACCTGCTCCTTGCACTCGGGTTTAGCTCAAAGCGATTTCCATGAGCTATAGATCTCTAGATGGACATACAGAATATATAATCCTTATATCTCTAGCCCAGATTGGTGGGTGCCAATATACATAACCTTAAAAGAACAATAGAATCCCATGCTTGCTGTACCAGTTTTGGCCAGTATCAGGTGGGAGGGGGGAATGAGGAGTTTTACACAGAGTTTGGTTTTCGCAGCACCAAGCGATAAAAATTCCTGAGGGAGTGGGAAATGAGGGGTTCAGGATTACACAAGCAGGCACAGGAAACTGCAGCTGAGAGCCCTGTATGTGTAATTGACGTAATCAGAACTTTCCTATGTCCTGACACACGTCATATACATATGGCTCTCCTCCACGTACACACAGCTCTATTCCGTATACACACTGCTCGACTTCATATACACTGTGTTCCAAATTATTATGCACAAAGAGTTTAGGAGTGATAAGGTTAGAATTTTTTTGTTTGTCATTTAAACTCATTGATGGTGATGTGTGTCAGGGCTCTTTATATCACTGAAAGCAATTGCAGATACCTGTGCAAATTAGTTTGTCAGGTGTGTCCAAATAAAGGCAAGACTACTTAAGAAGGCTGTTCCACATTATTAAGCAGCCTACATTTTTGGCCAAAATGGGAAAGAAAAAGGATGTCTCGGCTGCTGAGAAGCAACAAATTGTGGAGTATTTAGGTCAAGGCATGACTACAATCAACATTGCCAAGACACTTCATCGTGATCATCGCACAATCAAGAAGTATGTAGCTGATTCCCAGCACACACGTGTGCGTGCTGATAAGGAAAAATTGAGGACTCTTTCCAACAGACAATTGCGTAATCAACCAAATAAACAACTATATGTGTGGTCGTGTATCTGTATAAATATATAACACCTATAGATATGAAACAACAACCAATGATATGAGATTAAAATATAAATTTTATTATAAACACAATAATGACAGTTTAAAATTCAGGAAAGGACCACCCGGTGGCAGTAGAATGCAGGTTATCATACAAGGGCATGTCAATAAATTTTGAATAATTAATTTCCTAGGAAATCAGATAATGTAACAAGCATGGAAATCTCACTATAAATGATGAAAGGTTGAGGTAATTTTGCTTATATTGCACTGTTAACATTACATAATATATTCCATATGGAAAAGTAAGGAATAAAGTGAATATCGTGCACTGTGGAAATCTCACTATAAATGATCAAAGATTGAGGTAATTTTGCTTATATTGCACTGTTCACATTACATAAGATATTCCATATGGAAAAATAAGTAATAAAGTGAATATCGTGCATGTAGCACAGTTGATATTACAAAAAAAAAAAAAAAAAAATCAAAAAATAAATGCAGTGAAAAAAAAGTCAAATTTACCCAGAAAAATCTAAGTAAATAAATAATTAATAATAAACTACCTCAAAGGTGCACCAAATAAGTCATATTGCACTGCGTGTTAATAATACAATATTAGGTGCATATATCAGGAAAGTATCCATTTAAAGTGAACACTGTGCATAAGTAAGCTATGTAGATAGATAAATAATATACCCCCAAAATGGATATAATAAAGTGCTGTGCACAGTAAATAAAGGGGGGAAACAAAGGATATAAATCAAATCAAATAGTTACCAAGTGCACCAAAATGTAATCATGTGAAATATTTCCATGGTCAGACTTACCCTGATGATAAGCCCGCACGGTCCAACACGTGTTTCGCTCATGCCCTTTGACATTGACATGCCCTTGTATGATAACCTGCATTCTACTGCCACCTGGTGGTCCTTTCCTGAATTTTAAACTGTCATTGTGTTTATAATAAAATTTATATTTTAATCTCATATCATTGTTTGTTGTTTCATATCTATAGGTGTTATAGGCAATTGCGTAAGGTTAAAAGAGCAGCTGCAAAAATGCCTTGTCATAGCAGCAGACAAGTTTTTGAAGCTGCTGGTGCCTCCAACGTCCCCAGAACAACAAGATGCAGGGTCCTTCAGAGGTTTGCAGCTGTGCGTAAGCCATCCAGTCGGCCACTCTATCCACTGCACACAAGCAGAAATGGCCCCAGTGGGCCAAACGATACATGAAGACTGACTTCCAAACTGTTTTGTTCACCGATGAGTGCCGTGCAACGCTCGGTGGTCCAGATGGATGAGTGGAGGATGGCTGGTTGATGGACACCCCATGAAAACACGGCTAAGGCACCAACAAGGAGGAGGTGGAGTAATGTTTTGGGCTGGAATCATGGGGAGAGATTGTCAGCCCCTTTATGATCCCTGAAGGGGTAAAGATGAACTCCATAATCTATGTGGAGTTTCTAAAACAACACTTCCTGCCATGGTTCAAGAGGAAGAACCGTGCTTTCCGCAGCAAGATCATTTTCATGCATGATAATGCACCGTCTCATGCTGCAAAAAACACATCTGCATCTCTGGCTGCTATGGGCATAAAAGAGGACAAACTTATGGTGTGGCCACCATCTTCCCCTGACCTCAACCCCATTGAGAACCTCTGGAGCATCATCAAAAGGAGTGTCTATGATGGCGGGAGGCAGTTCACATCTAAGCAACAGCTCTGGGAGGGTATTCTGTCCACATGCAAAACAATTGAAGCAGAAACCATCCAAAAACTGACAAATTCAATGGACGAGAGAGTTCAGAAGCTTCTTTCAAACAAGGGGTCCTATGTGCAAATGTAACATCACCTAGAATAAAGATTTCACTTGAAAACTGTTTGATTTCATTTTGTAATAAGCTGATAATGCTTATAACTTCACAATTGATCATTTTTTTGTTCAAAATTAAATAAAAAAGGTTGAAAACTCTGCTGTGCATAATAATTTGGAACATGCATTTTGAGTGTTTATTTTTTTAAAAAGATACAGTTTTCATAGGCCGTTTGTTCCAAAACATTGCAATTATACTAGAATAGTAGATGACTGGAAAATAACAATGACTGCAATTCAGATAGGTAATTTAGAGAAAATGTGAGGAAATATTATTTGCATAATAATTTGGAACACAGTGTACACACGGCTCCACTCCATACAAGTCATACACACATAGTTCTGCTCCGTACATGTTGTACGCACACGGCTCTGCTCCATATAGATCGCACACACGACTCTGGTCCGTACACATGCTGCTTCATTCCACACACCTCGTACATACACTGCTCTGTTCCACACAATCATACACATACGGCTACATCTGGTACACACGGCTCCGCTCCATATAGATCTTACACACATGGCTCCGCTCTGTATAGGTCGCCGGACACTGCTCCTCTCTGTACACGTCGTACACACACAGCTCCGCCTCATACACACACGGCTCCGCTACATACATGTCGTACACACATGGCTCAGTTCTTTACACACACACTGCTCCGCTCCGTACACCCACGGCTCTGCTCCAGACACTTCGTACACACGCGGCTCCTCTCCGTACTCCTCGTACACATGTGGCTCCGCTTCGTACACACGCGGCTCCTCTCCGTACACCTAGTACACACACGGCTCCGCTCCGTACACCTCGTACACACACTGCTCCTCTCCAGACACTTCATACACACATGGCTCAGCTCCATAAACACACGGGTCCACTCCATACACCTCATACACACAAGTTCCGCTCTGTACACATTGCAGACACATGGCTCCGCTCCGTACACATTGTACACACATGGCTCTGCTCTGTACATCTGTTACACACACGTCTGCTCCATACACACTGCTCTGCTCTGCAGAATTGTACACATACGGCTCCGCTCAGCAAACGTCGTACACACGGTCTCCTCCGCAATATCATACACATATGGCTACGCTCAACACATGTCATACACATACGGCTCCGCTCTGCACACATCGTACACATAAGGCTCCGCTCATCTCATACACATGGCTCCACCCCGTATAGGTCATGCACACATGGCTCCATTCTGTATAGGTCACCTGTTCACACACGGCTCCGCCCTGTACACATCAAACACACGCTCAGTTCCGCACACACACACTGCTCCGCTCCGTACACATTGTACACACGAGGCTCCACTCCAGACACTTCGAACACACGTCTCCGCTCTGTATACCTTATACACACACGGCTCCACTCCGTACACCTCGTACACCCAAGACTCTGCTCCGTACACACCGCTCCACTCCGTACACATCGCACACACACGAATCCACTCTGTACACGTCGCACACACACGGCTCCTCTCTGTACACACACATGGCTCCCCTCTGTATAGGTTGCAAGCACACTTCTACACTCCATACACACAAGGCTCTGCTCCGTACACCTCATACACACATGGCTCCGCTCCATAAACACATGGCTCTGATCCATACACCTTGTACACACAGGTTCCACTCCGTACACCTTGCACACACACGGCTCCACTCTACACATCGTACACACACGGATCCACTCTGTACACCTCGCACACACACGGCTGCACGCTGTAAACATTGCACACATGGCTCCGCTCCGTACACCTCGTATACACACGGCTCTGCTCCGAACACACACGGCTCCACTCCGTACACCTTGGACACACATGGCTCTGCTCCATACACCTCGTACACACGCGGCTCTGCTCCATATACCTCGTACACACGCAGCATCCGCGGCTCCGTACACCTTGTACACACGGCTTTCTCCATACACCTGGCTCTGCTCCGCACACCTCATACACACACAGCTCCACTCCGCACACCATGTACACACACGGCTCTGCTCCGAGTCCGTACACACCTCCTGACACCACATAAACTTCCCCTCATGCATATACGGAGGCCCCTGATCATGTGACCCTGACTCCTCCCCTCCTGTGACCTCATCACAGGTCCTGTGAGCACAGAGCAGCCATATATGTGGTGTGCGGCTCTGCAGGTGGAGGTAGGTGCTGGAGATTCCCCATTACTGGGCGGACTGGAGGCAGTAACCCCTTACAGATAAAATGGAGGCGGAGGGAGTAGAGTGCAGCTCCTGGACCAAACGTTAGTGAGGGCAGGTTCTATGTGCTTCCCAAAGTTCACAAGGACAACCATCACACCTGGCAGACCCATAGACTCAGGCATTGGGGGCCTTTGCGAACCAGCATGCAGATTTATTGATTTTAATTTGCAGAAATGCATACCTCCCAACTTTTGAGGAAGGGAAAGAGGGACAAATTTTATGCCACACCTCTGACCACACCCATTTCACAACTAGCCACGCCCCAACCACACCCATTTAGCACTTCTGATCACAATGTTTCGTAAACAATAATTATAAACAAAAAAATATGGCCACACACGACGCTCCATACTGTACAATGGCCCCAAACGACGCTCCATACTGTACAATGGCCACACACGACGCTCCATAGTGTACAATGGCCACACACGACGCTCCATACTGTACAATGGCCACACACGACGCTCCATACTGTACAATGGCCACACACGACGCTCCATACTGTACAATGGCCACACATGATGCTCCATACTGTACAATGGCCACACATGATGCTCCATACTGTACAATGGCCCCAAACGACGCTCCATACTGTACAATGGCCACACACGACGCTCCATACTGTACAATGGCCACACACGACGCTCCATAGTGTACAATGGCCACACACGACGCTCCATACTGTGCAATGGCCCCAAACGACGCTCCATACTGTACAATGGCCACACACGACGCTCCATAGTGTACAATGGCCACACACGACGCTCCATACTGTACAATGGCCACACACGACGCTCCATACTGTACAATGGCCACACACGACGCTCCATACTGTACAATGGCCACACATGATGCTCCATACTGTACAATGGCCACACACGACGCTCCATACTGTACAATGGCCACACACGACGCTCCATACTGTACAATGGCCACACATGATGCTCCATACTGTACAATGGCCACACACGACGCTCCATACTGTACAATGGCCACACATGACGCTCCATACTGTACAATGGCCACACACGACGCTCCATACTGTACAATGGCCACACACGACGCTCCATACTGTACAATGGCCACACACGACGCTCCATACTGTACAATGGCCACACATGATGCTCCATACTGTACAATGGCCACACACGACGCTCCATACTGTACAATGGCCACACATGACGCTCCATACTGTACAATGGCCACACACGACGCTCCATACTGTACAATGGCCACACACGACGCTCCATAGTGTACAATGGCCACACACGACGCTCCATACTGTACAATGGCCACACACGACGCTCCATACTGTACAATGGCCACACATGACGCTCCATACTGTACAATGGCCACACACGACGCTCCATACTGTACAATGGCCACACATGACGCTCCATACTGTACAATGGCCACACACGACGCTCCATACTGTACAATGGCCACACACGACGCTCCATACTGTACAATGGCCACACACGACGCTCCATACTGTACAATGGCCACACATGACGCTCCATACTGTACAATGGCCACACACGACGCTCCATACTGGACAATGGCCACACACACGACGCTCCATACTGTACAATGGCCACACACAACGCTCCATACTGTATAACGGCCACACACGACGCTCCATACTGTACAATGGCCCCACACGACGCTCCATACTGTACAATGGCCCCACACGACGCTCCATACTGTACAATGGCCACACACGACGCTCCATACTGTACAATGGCCACACACGACGCTCCATACTGTACAATGGCCACACATGACGCTCCATACTGTACAATGGCCACACACGACGCTCCATACTGGACAATGGCCACACACACGACGCTCCATACTGTACAATGGCCACACACAACGCTCCATACTGTATAACGGCCACACACGACGCTCCATACTGTACAATGGCCCCACACGACGCTCCATACTGTACAATGGCCCCACACGACGCTCCATACTGTATAACGGCCACACACGACGCTCCATACTGTACAATGGCCACACACGACGCTCCATACTGTACAATGGCCACACACGACGCTCCATACTGTACAATGGCCACACACGACGCTCCATACTGTACAATGGCCACACACACGACGCTCCATACTTTACAATGGCCACACACGACGCTCCATACTGTATAACGGCCACACACGACGCTCCATACTGTACAATGGCCCCACACGACGCTCCATACTGTACAATGGCAACACACGACACTCCATACTGTACAATGGCAACACACGACGCTCCATACTGGACAATGGCCACACACACGACGCTCCATACTGTGCAATGGCAACACACGACGCTCCATACTGTACAATGGCCACACACGACCCTCCATACTGTACAATGGCAACACACGACGCTCCGTAGTGTACAATGGCCACACATGACGCTCCATAGTGTACAATGGCCACACACGATGCTCCATACTGTACAATGGCCACACACGACGCTCCATAGTGTACAATGGCCACACACGACGCTCCATAGTGTACAATGGCCACACACGACGCTCCATAGTGTACAATGGCCACACACGATGCTCCATAGTGTACAATGGCCACACACAACGCTCCATACTGTACAATGGCAACACACGACACTCCATACTGTACAATGGCAACACACGACGCTCCATACTGGACAATGGCCACACACACGACGCTCCATACTGTGCAATGGCAACACACGACGCTCCATACTGTACAATGGCAACACACGACGCTCCGTAGTGTACAATGGCCACACATGACGCTCCGTAGTGTACAATGGCCACACACGATGCTCCATACTGTACAATGGCCACACACGACGCTCCATAGTGTACAATGGCCACACACGACGCTCCATAGTGTACAATGGCCACACACGACGCTCCATAGTGTACAATGGCCACACACGATGCTCCATAGTGTACAATGGCCACACACGACGCTCCATACTGTATAATGGCCACACACGACGCTCCATACTGTATAATGGCCACACATGACGCTCCATACTGTACAATGGCCATTGGCCACATTATGCTCCATACTGTATAATGGCCCCACATGATGCTGCGTACAGCATACTTGCCCCACGTGATGGTCCATACAGTATTATGGCGCCACATTATGCTTTGTACAGTATAATGTCCCCACACGATGCTGGGTATAGAATAATGGCCACACATAATGCTGGGTACAGTATACTGGCCACACATGGTTACCCCACCCCCATCATTGCCTTCTCCATCACTACACACAGACACCTTTCACCGCGCTCCCTCGCAGCAGCTGGATGACACCCACGGCGCTGAATGGTGTCATCCAGCTGCGCCGCTGACTGCTCACGTCGCTGCAGCTGTGATATGCAACTGATAAAGACCTCCGTGTCTCCTGTGCCAGTCCGTATCAGAGCGAGGAGCAATATCTGCTCCGATCTGACACAGCCAGCGTCCGCTCCGTACACATGCGACTCCGCTCCATACACCTCGTACACACACGACTCCGCTCCATACACCTTGCACATGCGGCTCCGCTCCATACACCTCATACATACGGCTCCTCCCCATACACCTTGTACACACACGGCTCCACTCCGTACACCTTATACACACACAGCTCCTCTCCGTACACCTCATACACACGGCTCCTCTCCATACATCTCGTACACACATGGCTCCGCTCAATACACCTTGCACATGAGGCTCTGCTCCGTACACCTCGTACACACATGACTGCGCTCCATTCACCTTGCACATGCGGCTCCGCTCCATACACCTTGTACACACACGACTCCGCTCCATACACCTCGTACACACACACGGATCCGCTCCGTACACCTCGTACACACACGGCTCCGCTCCGTCCACATTGCACGCGCTGCTCCGCTCCGTACACCTTGCACACACATGGCTCCACTCCGTACACGTCATACACATACGGCTCCTCTCCATACATCTCGTACACACACGGCTCCGCTCCGTACACACGTGGCTCTGCTCCGTACACCTCGTACACACACTACTCCATTCCATACACCTTGCACATGCGGCTCCGCTCTGTACGCCTCATACACACACGGCTCCACTCTGTACAGCTCGCACACACACGGCTTCACTCTGTACACCTCGCACACACACGGCTCCACTCTGTACACCTCGCACACACACGGCTCCACTCTGTACGCCTCGCACACACACGGCTCCACTCTGTACGCCTCGCACACACACGGCTCCACTCTGTACGCCTCGCACACACACGGCTCCACTCTGTACGCCTCGCACACACACGGCTCCACTCTGTACGCCTCGCACACACACGGCTCCACTCTGTACGCCTCGCACACACACGGCTCCACTCTGTACGCCTCGCACACACACGGCTCCACTCTGTACGCCTCGCACACACACGGCTCCACTCTGTACGCCTCGCACACACACGGCTCCACTCTGTACGCCTCGCACACACACGGCTCCACTCTGTACGCCTCGCACACACACGGCTCCACTCTGTACGCCTCGCACACACACGGCTCCACTCTGTACGCCTCGCACACACACGGCTCCACTCTGTACGCCCCGCACACACACGGCTCCACTCTGTACGCCCCGCACACACACGGCTCCACTCTGTACGCCTCGCACACACACGGCTCCACTCTGTACTCCTCGCACACACACGGCTCCACTCTGTACGCCTCGCACACACACGGCTCCACTCTGTACGCCTCGCACACACACGGCTCCACTCTGTACTCCTCGCACACACACGGCTCCACTCTGTACACCTCGCACACACACGGCTCCACTCTGTACACCTCGCACACACACGGCTCCACTCTGTACACCTCGCACACACACGGCTCCACTCTGTACACCTCGCACACACACGGCTCCACTCTGTACACCTCGCACACACACGGCTCCACTCTGTACACCTCGCACACACACGGCTCCGCTCTGTACACCTCGCACACACACGGCTCCGCTCTGTACACCTCGCACACACACGGCTCCGCTCTGTACACCTCGCACACACACGGCTCCGCTCTGTACACCTCGCACACACACGGCTCCCCTCTGTACACCTCGCACACACGCTGCTCTGCACACCTCGTACACACGCTGCTCCGCTCCGTACACCTCGTACACACGGCTCCGTACACGTCTTACACACACGACTCTGCTCCATACACCTTTCACACGCTGCTCCGATTCATACACCTTGTACACACACGGCTCTGCTACATTACAGTGTCAGACTGGCACAGGGGCTTTGGTTTAGCCCTTTTTATGCGGGGGGGGGGGGGGGGGGGGGGGGGGGGGGAACAGCAGCCACAATAGCGTTGTGTTGTCACCATCTCCCAGGGAGACAGACATGTCGGAGTCATCGATCTCACTCACACTGATCTGCAGATAACACAGCAGTGAGCAGCCCAGGCAAACAGAGGCTGTGAGTGTGTCCATCCCTCCCTGCTCAGCCCCACTCATTCCAAGCACGATTAAGGTACCTTCACACATAACGATATCGTTAACGATATCGTTGCTTTTGGTGACGTTGCAACGATATCGTTAAGGAAATCTCTATGTGTGACAGCGACCAACGATCAGGCCCCTGCTGTGCCATCGTTGGTCGCTGAACAAAGTCCAGAACTTTATTTCGTCGCTGGATCTCCCGTGGACATCGCTGGATCGGCGTGTGTGACACCGATCCAGCGATGTCTTCACTGGTAACCAGGGTAAACATCGGGTAACTAAGCGCAGGGCCGCGCTTAGTAACCCGATGTTTACCCTGGTTACCATCCTAAAAGTAAAAAAAACAAACAGTACATACTTACCTACCGCTGTCTGTCCCCGGCGCTGTGCTCTCCACTCCTCCTGTACTGGCTGTGAGCGTCGGTCAGCCGGAAACCAGAGCGGTGACGTCACCGCTCTGCTTTCCGGCCGCTGTGCTCACAGCCAGTACAGGAGGAGTGCAGAGAAGCAGAGCGCCGGGGACAGACAGCGGTAGGTAAGTATGTACTGTTTGTTTTTTTTACTTTTAGGATGGTAACCAGGGTAAACATCGGGTTACTAAGCGCGGCCCTGCGCTTAGTTACCCGATGTTTACCCTGGTTACCGGCATCGTTGGTCGCTGGAGAGCGGTCTGTGTGACAGCTCTACAGCGACCAAACAGCGACGCTGCAGCGATCCGGATCGTTGTCGGTATCGCTGCAGCGTCGCTTAATGTGAAGGGGCCTTTACACCAGCCAGGCATTAGAATTAGCAGCTCCAGTCCACTCACACTGCTCTGCTGCTTACATTATTGCCGCCGGCACCCAGGCTGTGTTCAGCTGTTACCTCAAACTAGAAGTGTCCCCTCTCTCTCCCTCTCTGACCAGTGACACTGGGAGACTCAGGAACATGGGGAAGGGGCGTGGCCTAACAAAAGGGGGTGTGACGGAGTTCTCCTGCTGTCTCCCGGGATGAGAGCGTCCTGCGCTGGACAGCGGGGCAAAGAGTCAAATCCGGGAAAGTCCCGCACAATGAGGGATGGTTGGGAGGTATGGAAATGTGTAGAGACATTGCCGTACTTTGTAAAGGACACTACTGATGTCCTCAAAAGACTCGACGGCCTTACCCTTGATGATGATATGTGGTTCGTTACCTGTGATGTGGAGTCCCTCTATACATTGCCCATAGCCACGGGACGCGGGCTGCCCAATTTTTTCTCAACATGACTAATCTTCATCCTGAACTGATACAGTTTATTCTAAACTTGTTGAATTTTATACTCATAATTTTTTTGTGTTCAAGAACCGCCCCTTCCTTCAGCTCCAGGGTACGGCAATGGGGGCGTCATGTGCGCCTTCATATGTTAATTTGTTCCTGGGGCTGTGAGAGAGGAATACGGTCCTTGACACACCTGGTCACAGCTCTGTCATCTCGTGGCGACGCTACATCGACAACATATTTTTCATCTCACTGATAATAGTGGTCAATATTAAATTGGCTTGGAAGTATAGTCAAATTACAATTGACTTTTTAGATCTCTAAATTTCAAAATTGAATGATGGGACTGTCTGTACAGATATCTACAGAAAAACTACCGCGACCAATGCGCTGCTACATTTTACATCCTCACATCCACCTAAGGTTAAAAGTTCTATTCGCATAGGACAATTTTTGCGGGCACGTCGCATCTGTTCCAATGATGCGACATTCCATAAGCAAGCCAAAGATTTATATTATAGATTCAAAAATAGGGGCTATCCAAATAAAGACATAGTGAGAGGCTACTCCCGTGCCCTATATGAAGACAGATCCACCCTCCTGTCAAAATCTACTCAAAAGAAAACTACACTAACGGATGCATTACCTAGATTTACCACCAAATTTAATTCAAATTGGGTTGAGAAAAACCAGATTTTTAAAAAACACTGGTCAGTATTGTTAACAGATAAAGATCTACTACGACAATTAACACTCCATTACTTGGCGCAAATCCCAGACCTTGGGTGATATGCTCTGTCAGAGTCACTACATCCCTCCTAAAAATAATCTTTTTTTTTTTTACAAACAGCAAAGGCCCCCTTGGAGATGTTTTTCTTGCAGAAATTGTTCGGTCTGCCGCTGTATTATCAGGACAAAGGAATTTCTGAATTCAAAAGGAGACAAAACCTAAACCTAAAAATTGTTCACCATATTATGTGTAACACAGAGGCAGTTGTCTATCATGCCAGCTGCCCCTCTGGTTACATACCGTATATACTCGAGTATAAGCCGACCCGAGTATAAGCCGACCCCCCTAATTTTGCCACAAAAAGCTGTGAAAACTTATTGACTCGAGTATAAGCCTAGGGTGGAAAATGCAGCAGCTACCAGTGAATTTCAAAAATAAAAATAGATGCTCCATACCATAGATGGTATAGATAGATTCTCCATATAAAGCTGTGCCATATATAATGCTCCATACCATTGATTATTGCCCCATAGATTACCCATATATAGCTCTGCCATATAGAATGCTCTGCACCGTTCATTATGGCCCCATAGATGCTCCATATAAAGCTGTGCCCCATATACAATGCTCTGCACTGTTCATTATGGCCCCATAGATGCTCCATATAAAGCTGTGCCATATATGCTCTGCACCGTTCATTATGGCCCCATAGATGCTCCTTATAAAGCTGTGCCATATATGCTCTGCACCGTTCAGTTTGGCCCCATAGATGCTCCTTATAAAGCTGTGCCATATATGCTCTGCACCGTTCATTATGGCCCCATAGATGCTCCTTATAAAGCTGTGCCATATATAATGCTCCATACCATTGATTATTGCCCCATAGATTATCCATATATAGCTCTGCCATATAGAATGCTCTGCACCGTTCATTATGGTCCCATAGATGCTCCATATAAAGCTGTGCCCCATATACAATGCTCTGCACCGTTCATTATGGCCCCATAGATGCTCCATATAAAGCTGTGCCATATATGCTCTGCACCGTTCATTATAGCCCCATAGATGCTCCTTATAAAGCTGTGCCATATATGCTCTGCACCGTTCAGTTTGGCCCCATAGATGCTCATTATAAAGCTGTGCCCTATATGCTCTGCACCGTTCAGTTTGGCCCCATAGATGCTCATTATAAATCTGTGCCCTATATGCTCTGCACCGTTCATTTTGGCCCCATAGATGCTCATTATAAAGCTGCCCCATATAGTGCTCTGCACCGTTCAGTTTGGCCCCATAGATGCTCCACATAAATCTGTGCCATATATAACGCTGCTGCAATAAAAAAGCCAAAACACATACTCACCTTTCTTGCTTGCAGCTCCCCAGCGTCCGGTCCCGGTGTCTCTCCGCACTGACTGATCAGGCAGAGGGCGCCGCGCACACTATATGCGTCATCGCGCCCTCTGACCTGCACAGTCAGAGCGGAGAGACGCCGGGAAGATGGAGCGGCGCCCGGCATGTGGATCGTGGACAGGTAAATATGACATACTTACCTGCTCCCGACGCGGTCCCCGACTCCTTCACCCGGACAGCTGGTCTTCGGGTGCCGCAGCTTCTTCCTCTATCAGCGGTCACCGTTACCGCTGATTAGAGAAATGAATATGCGGCTCCACCCCTATGGGAGTGGTGGAGTCCATATTCATAAGTTTAATGAGCGGTCCCACGTGACCGCTGTACAGGGGAAGAGCTGCGGCACCCGAAGACAGTGTGATGGGCATGGGGAGCGTCAGGATCGCCGGGACTAGGTAAGTATGCCTCAGACCTCCCCCCCCCCCTCACCCGCCGACCCTGCCACAGACCGTGACTCGAGTATAAGCCGAGAGGGGCACTTTCAGCCCAAAAATTTGGGCTGAAAATCTCGGCTTATACTCGAGTATATACGGTATATATAGGCATGACAACCAGACCACTCAAAATTCGTGTACAGAAGCACATTAGGGATATAAAAAATGCGGCAGTTTGTCTGGAATCACACCTTTTAAAAACCATTCCGAAACACTTCCTTGAGGCCCATCAATGTAATTCAAAGGGATTTATCGTTCGGGGCATAGACCATGTCTAAATGGGCATCCGTGGTGGTAAAACTTTTACAGAAAGAAACACGTTGGATGGTTACACTGTACACACTAACACCCAATGGCCTTTATGAAGCCATCAGTTTCAAGTCTTTTTTCTAATCTTTATATGTGCACTATTTTATATAGGTCATGGGTTCTGTTTTTAGTTGTTTTTTGGTGTGATTAATAGTGATGAGCGAGTATACTCGTTGCTCGAGTTTTCCTGAGCACGCCTGGGTGGTCTCCGAGTTTTTATGACTGCTCGGAGATTTCGTTTTCAAGGCAGTTGAATTTACAGCTACTAGCCTGGCTAAATACATTTTGGGGTTGGCTGGTTGCTAGGGAATCCCCACCTGTAATCAAGCAGGCTAGTAGCTGTAAATCATTCAGCTGCTGTGATGAAAACTAAATCTCCGAGCAGTCATAAACACTCGGAGGTCACCCGAGCCTGCTCAGGAAAACCCGAGCAACGAGTACACTCGATCATCACTAGTGATTAATTCATTTTCTGAATTTTGTAGATATATTCTATCCTACTATTTTCATGATGAATCATCATCGTACTATAATTCCAGATCAATTATCACCGCTAATCACAGTTAGGCTATGTGCACAGGTTGCGGATTTCCTGCGGATCCACAGCGTTTTTTTCCGCGTAGAAACGCAGATCCGCAAGTGATTTACAGTACAATGTAAATCAATGAAAAAAAAAATGCTGTGCACATGGTGCGGAAAATTCCACCCGGAAATGCTGTGGATTAAAAGAAGTAGCATGTCACTTCTTTTGTGTGGATCTGTAGCGTAATTGTACCCATTCCATTATAGAAATCCGCATCGGTAAAAATGCATGAAATCCGCACAAAATCCGCATTAAGAAACGCATCAAATCTGCACCTGCGTTTTCTGCCAAGAGATGCAGAATCCGCACAAAAAATTCCAGAGGCAAATCCACAACGTGTGCACATAGCCTAAATGGAAAAATTTCAAGAAAACCGTTTGAGATATATTATTATAGCAATACTCTAGCGTCTATTCTATGGATAAATACATTGGCACTATTATTGTGTTTATTCTGTCAGCTAGAAGCATATCTATCAGGCATTTATGTGCCATTGCACGGCTTTCTTGATCTTCATAGAATAGCTTTTGGCACGTACCCAAAAATCTTTTCAAACCTATGTTTATCTGACTGTCAGCTTGACTTGCTGCTGTGGTTATTTGAGAAACGCTCTGTCCCTCTGTTATACAAGTACTTAACGACCAGCTGCAACTTCGAATGGTAGCATCTACTAATGTGCAGACGAGTCCGATGCGTGTGCTGCACTCTCCCCGCGGCATCTCGGGCATGGACACGTTGCCATGGCGATGTGAAGTGATGACGCACGTCCTCCTTCCCATCATGCATATCACGCGCTAGCCTACTTTGCCACGGGGCATCACGCAAGGCGGTGCATCGATTCGCTGATTGATCCTTACCCTCCCATATATATACCCCTGACCTCCTCTTATTAACCATGCCTCCTAACAAAGCTGAGGGTGGTGAAACGCGCGTCGAGTCTCCTGCGTGTCTCACTGTCACCCCAGCACACGGCAGTTACCATGTCTCAAGCTAAATAACTTTATATGTGAACTTTGTTTCATCTTCTTACCGCGGACAAATAAGTTCACCAACCTTATACCATTCATTGGGTCATGATGGAGAGCAATTGGGAACTATAGGTGCAGGCTACATTCACTCTGCACACAGGCTCTCTATTAGGCTGGTTTCACACTTGCGTTTCAAAACGCATGCGTTTTAAAAAAAAAAACGCATGGTGAAAAAACGCGTGCAAACGCTGCGTTTTTTTTACGCATGCGTTTTTGCATGTGGTGAAAAAAACGCAGCGTTTTGACGCGTTTACATGCGTTTTTTCATGCGTTTGCGTT
This sequence comes from Ranitomeya imitator, assembly GCF_032444005.1. Taxonomy (NCBI): domain Eukaryota; kingdom Metazoa; phylum Chordata; class Amphibia; order Anura; family Dendrobatidae; genus Ranitomeya; species Ranitomeya imitator. The sequence goes on along the minus strand of NC_091283.1, from coordinate 355,401,724 downwards.
TTTTAAACGCATGCTGAGAAATGTGTGACAGCTGCCAATCATCAAAATAAAGTAAAAAACCCACTATAAACAGAAATAGTTAGGGGTAGGGTTAGGGGTAGGGATCATAACCCTAACCCTAAAGGGATCCTAACCCTACCCCTAACCCTAAGCCTAAAGGGATCCTAACCCTAACCCTAAAGGGGTTAGGGGTATGGTTAGGGTTAGGATCCCTTTAGGGGTAGGGTTAGGGTTAGGATCCCTTTAGGGTTAGGGGTAGGGTTAGGATCCCTTTAGGGTTAGGGGTAGGGTTAGGATCCCTTTAGGGTTAGGTTTAGGGTTAGGGGTAGGGTTAGGGATACTGTTAGGATCCCGTTAGGGTTAGGATCCCTTTAGGGTTAGGGTTAGGATCCCTTTAGGGTTAGGGTTAGGATCCCTTTATCACCTTTATGGTGGGGGATGGCATAATCAGTGTGTTTTCTGTTTTTTTAAATAAAAACGCATGCGTTTTTAAAGCAAACAAACGCATGTGCTCAAAAACGCATGCGTTTCCATTGACTCCAATGTATTTTTTGACACAAAAAAACGCATGAAAACGCATGCGTTTTTATGTGTCAAAAAAACGCCTCTCAAAAATACTACAAGTTGCATATCTGAAAAAGAACGCATGCAGCAAAAAAACGCATGCATTTCAAAATGCGACCAAACGTGTACAACAAAAAACGCATGCGTTTTCAATGTTAAATATAGGGGAAAAAAACGCATGCGTTTTTTGTGCAAAAAACGCTGCAGACAAAAACGCAAGTGTGAAACCACCCTTAGGCACAGTCATCATATTAGCCTCTAACCTGCCCCAATAACTTGATTAATATGGTGCACTAGATCTACCTACTATTTATTACTGCCCTGTGTTATAGTGCCAATCTAGACACGGTTATTTTTCCATCTGGTATCATATTTACCAACTTTTCATGTTAGGCTAGGTTCACATTGCGCTAGGTGAGTCCGTCTAACGGACACGTTTTTAAGTAGTAAAAACGCAATGTAACGCACATACTAACGCACCCATAGACTTGCATTGTCTGACGCATCATGACGCATCCCAAAATTGGTATGCGTTTGTCACATAACGTTTTTTTTCTGACGGACCTTGAACGCGGCTTGCAGCATTTTCGGGTCCGGCCAAGCTAACGCAATACTAACGGAAGCGTTCATTCTGCCATAGAAGGCTATGGCAAACGCAGTCAGACGCAAATCATGAAAAATTTCCAAATAGAACCACACATTTTAATAGCGTTTGAGGGTGGTCACATGTGGTCATGTGACAGGAAATGTGATTTCGGCCAAATGAGGAATATCCCACCCACACATTTCTCCTGAGGCCTACTGCACGTGACAGAGTCTTGCAAGAGATCACAGGAAATGTAAGTACATTTCTATATATTATATATCTCTGTATACATCATGGGAGTCTGTATTGTCCGTCGTATGTGTGTGTACTAAAAATGTATTGCTTTGTTGCACGCATATGTCGGATACTGATGTCAGCAGCAGCAGCAGCGTGTCTGCGGTGTTTTCTTCTCAATCGGTAGGCTTGCACTTTAAAAAACCACAATAATGTTGTGTGAAACTCCATTGTATTGAGCTAAGCACGTTATAAAAATCATGTTTTTATTGTGAATAGGAGTCTTCTGAGCCCGAGGCTGCTAGACCTCCCCCCAAAAAACAGGCAAAAACCACAAAGGTACATGGCACACATTTTGAATTTTTCAGGCATAAATTTATTGATCCAATGAATGTTAATTTTTTTTTCATTTTACATACACAATAGGTTGTGGCACACGGAGGACACAAGAGAAAGAAGGTCCCTAGCCGTCTGTCGTCGCCACAACTGCCAGTGGTAAATATAAAACTAGAAATATTCTATCCAATATTTATCAACAATCTATCTATTCACTTTCTATCTACTATATCTATAAACTATCTATCAACTATCTATCGCTCTATCTATGTATCTATCTATCGCTCTATCTATCTATATCTATGTACCGTATTTTTCGGACTATAAGACGCACCGGACCATAAGACGCACCCCAAATTTGGGGTGAAAATTGCAGAAAAAAAGATTTTTTATAACATGGGGGTCCGTCTTATTGTCCGAATTTACAGTATCTTATGGCGGTGGCAGAGCAGGGTCACAGGAGGCAAGGTGGGGTGATGCTGGGATGAGGAGGTGCTGGGATGAGAAGGTGCTGGGATGAGAAGGTGCTGGGATCAGGAGGTGCTGGGATCAGGAGGTGCTGGGATCAGGAGGTGCTGGGATCAGGAGGTGCTGGGATCAGGAGGTGCTGGGATGAGAAGGTGCTGGGATCAGGAGGTGCTGGGATCAGGAGGTGCTGGGATCAGGAGGTGCTGGGATCAGGAGGTGCTGGGATGAGGAGGTGCTGGGATCAGGAGGTGCTGGGATCAGGAGGTGCAGTGAGAGGTATGGTGTGAGAGGGGTCCCTGGCGTACCATGCAGGCTTACCTAGGTGGCAGAGGTGCGGTGGCAGAGGTCCGGTGGCAGAGGTGCGGTGGCGGGGGTGTGGCAGCAGAGGAGGCGCAGGAAGCGGGGTCCCTTTCCCTGGTATGGTGATGCAGCAGGCCCGGTATGCAGCAGAGCCGGGTGAATCCTCTTGTTATCGGTGGGCGCGGCCATCTTCCTGAGGCCGCGCGTGTGCAGATGAAGCGCTCTGCTCCCGGGGCTTCAGGAAAATGGCCGCGGGAGGCCGCGCGTGCGCAGATGGAGATCGCGGCGGCCATTTTCCTGAAGCCCCGGGAAGCAGAGCGCTCCATCTGCGCACGCGCGGCCTCCGGAAAATGGCCGCCACCACCGATAACAAGAGGATTCACCCGGCTCTGCTGCATACCGGGCCTGCTGCATCACCATACCGGGGAAAGGGACCCCGCTTACTGCGCCTCCTCTGCCGCCACACCCCCGCAACCGCACCTCTGCCACCGGACCTCTGCCACCGCACCTCTGCCACCTAGGTAAGCCTGCATTGCGACTATTAGACGCACCCCCCATTTTCCCCCCTTTTTTGGATTGGATTTTTCTATCCTATCAACCTATCCACTTGTTGTCTGCTATCTACCTCTCAATTCTCAACTATCTATACACTATATATCTATCTATACACTATTTCTAAACTATTTCTCTATTATCTATCTAACAACTATCTATCTACTATTTATATATCAACTATCGTAACAAACTATCAACAATTTTTCTACTAATATATCTTCAAACTATCTATCTACTATTTATATAACTTTTTTTTTTTAAATTTAAAGCCGATGCTGTCCATACCCGTTGGAAATCCATACGCGATCGCTTTGTCTGTGACTACCGCAACAGTCAGAATGCACCAAGCGGATCAGGTGGCAAACGGGTGACCCCGTATGTGCATTACGACCAATTGCTCTTCCTTCAAAAAACATTGTCTCAGCGCTCGTAAGTACAAATGGGTCTGTGTGCGAGACATAATTGTTGAAAGGAAAATAATTAATTTTTTTTTGGGGGGGTTACAGCACGATATGCAGTACCGCTGCGCCTAGACCGGCAGAGGAACTGGAGCCTTCTCCAGTGGAACCAACCCAACCTGAAGATGTGTCTGGCATCAGCGAGCCACGATCTGTGGAGAGAAGCACTGTTGCTGAAGGTGTGAGTGCCCGGTTGCAATCACAGCGTGGACGCAAGCCAGCATCACAAAAAGATGAAGCTGATGCAATTATTGTCGATGGACTCCAACGGGTAGAGGACATGTGTCGCAGTGAGCTCAAAGACCTGAGGCGGGAAATTACCGACCTGCAATCCCGCGAGTCTGTATACTCTGCTAATGAGTGGAAGCTACTTTTCTTGTCCTATGTGCCTGTCGCTCAAAATATCCCGGCACATAGAAACCTTATGTTTAGACAAAGACTGAACGACCTTCTTGAGGAATTTGTGGGCCCCCAGGAACCCGCTCCATCGGGAACAAGAAGAATGGACATGCCGGCCTACAACCCTCAATATAGAGGCCGGGGTGAAACGAGCATGGAACCTCATAGACAATGTAGCAGTCCATCATACAGTTGGGCAGACAATACGCCCGTGCAGTACCAAAGTCTTTAGTACTGTTCACTGTCCCCAGCCAGGTGCAATTATCGCGTTGCAAGTTTTGTTGTTTTTTTTTTTTTTTTTTTTGTAACACCCAATTTCTATTTTACTTTTTTTTTCATCCCTATGGGATATCATATGTTAAACCTGTCTACCAACTTTTAACACAACATAACTTTTTACACGACATAAGGTTGTGGGAAATAAAACAAACAATAAAAGCCACACACATTTCAGCAAAACATCAGGATACAACTTAAGACTTTAAATTATTTTCACACGTGTCTGTTTTGCCATGGAACATGGCCTTCATGCGTGAAGTAATGTGCAAATTGATCATGAATCCTCATTATTTGTGCTGTAGACCAAACTGCATTCGATTCAATGCTAATGAGGTTCGACTCACAATCATCGGGGTCTACCACCTGGGGTTCATGTCTCGCCACAAAATTATGCAGACAGATGCACGCCTTCACAACACGGTCCACATGTTCTGATTGCAGTTGCATGCAGGTTAGTAAAATCCGCCATTTTAATGTCAAAATCCCAAAGGCACACTCCACATAACGTCTTGCCCGGCTCAAGCGATAATTAAAAATGCGCCTGGTGGAGTTTAGACTACGGCTTGAGTACGGCTTGAGGAGATTTTGTCCGAGTTGGAACACCTCATCACCAACTAAAACATAGGGCAAACTTGGGCCTTCGGTCCCCGGAAGAGGTTGTGATGTGGGTTTGTTAAAATTTTGGCTGTACAAACATCGGCCCATGTTGGAGTCTCTGAAGACTCTGGAGTCGTTAGTCCGGCCATAAGCACCAATATCCACAGCAACAAAACGGTACCTGGCATCCGCAATCGCCATCAATACTATGGAAAAGTATTTCTTATAGTTATAGTAGAGGGATCCACTATGCGCAGGTTTCTGAATCCGAATGTGCTTGCCGTCCACGGCACCAATACAATTGGGGAAATTAGCCACATCTTCGAACTGTTGGGAAATCGCTAGCCACATTTCTGATGTTGGTGTTGGTAGCACAAGTAGTTGCAAGTTGTTCCAAATGGCATCACAAGTTTCCCGAACCAGTTGGCAAATTGTTGACTTCCCAAGTCTAAATTGATAATGCAGTGACGCAAAAGATTCTCCGGTAGCCAGATGTCTGTCGGCATTCAAAAATAAAAAAAAATTAGGATTTTAAAGATCAACTAAAAGGCTAGTTACAATAGAATATACAATGCCACACGATACCGAGATCTAGTCTTTGTCAATAGAATGATAAAAAAAATGTATAATTACCTCACAGTCACTACTAAACGTTGCTCCGCACAGATGCTTTCACGAAAAGTGCTGCGATGATGATGTATCTCATCCTTCACATGTGAGAGCAGAACATCAAAGGTCTCAATGGACATCCGTAGATAGCGTTGGAATTTGAAGGGATGATCCCGAAGCTGAACATACAGGGTGTGAAAGGCACCATATGTATTCCGCAAGAAATTCACTTCGTGGATCCAATATCTCCTTTGCGAACTACGCTTTCTCTGCCGAAGTCGCAACCGCATCAAGCGAAATCTAACAAGCTCAGACACAAACATCTTGCTAGCAGAAGTTCACTCAATGCTTTCAAAATGGAGAATGAGTCTGTACCCACACCCAACAATGACAAAAGGGAAAAAAAAAAAAAAAGGACAACTTTATTGACAGTGACAAACGCAGCCAAACGGATACTTCGTAACGGACATCCAAATGAAAAAACGCGATCACATGCGTTAACGCTAGCGTTACCGTGACGACGATTTTACGCATATTTTGGCTCCTTTTCTGTACATGCGTTTAACGAATCCGTTTAACGCCATGTACTTGACGCAATGTGAACCTAGCTGCTTCTTACATATTAATGCCTTTGTATTTTTTTGTCTGCTAAAATATGTGCAATAAAATGTATACTATCTTTATTAACAAACCCCTTTTTAACTCTTTATTCGGATCTCTAGGTTACATGTTTACTTAAGGCATGGTCCATTGATAAAGTAGAATATGCTTATAATAGTGACCCAAGTAAGGAGTCTTTTCTTTTTTGGTGGAATCAATAGAAACATGACTTTAGAAGCAGGAAAAAACTAGTAATATATTAATGATCCCCGATTACTCCAGTGCCACCACTGCTTTGGTACCCCACCAGTTTTTGTATTCCCTGGTCAGTCCAGACAAACAAGCCATCCCTACAGCCAATCAGTAGCTGAAGCAGTGACCGACATAGCCAGTGATTAAGTGATTATGAGCATGGAGGAGATGTCTTAATCAGCAACTCAACTTATGTTCCAGTCCATGTGAGACAAAGACAATACAGTGGGTATGGAAATTATTTAGACCCCTTTACATTTTTCACTCTTCGTTTCATTGCAGCCATTTGGTAAATTCAAAAAAGTTAATTTTATCTCATTAATGTACACTCTGCACCCCATCTTCACAGACAAAAAAGCAGAAATGTAGAAATTTTTGAAAATTTATTAAAAAAGAAAAACTGAAATCTCACATGGTCATAAGTATTCAGACCCTTTGCTCATTATTGTGTAGAAGCACCTTTTGAGCTAGTACAGCCATGAGTCTTCTTGGGAATGATGTAACAAGTTTTTCACACTTGGATTTGGGAATCCCCTGCCGTTATTCCTTGCAGATCCTCTCCAGTTCCGTCAGGTTGGATGGTGAATGTTGGTGGACAGCCATTTTCAGATCTCTCCAGAGATGCTCAATTGGGTTTAGGTCAGGGCTCTGGCTGGGCCAGTCAAGAATGGTCACAGAGTTGTTCTGAAGCCACTCCTTTGTTATTTTAGCTGTGTGCTTACGGTCGTTGTCTTGTTGGAAGGTGAACCTTCGGCCAAGTCTGAGATCCAAAGCACTCTGGAAGAGGTTTTCATCGAGGATATCTCTGTACTTGGCCGCATTCATGTTTCCTTCAATGGCAACCAGTCGTCCTGTCCCTGCAGCTGACAAACACCCAACATAGCATGATGCTGCCACCACCATATTTCACTGTTGGAATTTTATTGGGCAGGTGATGAGCAGTGCATGGTTTTCTCCACACTTACTGCTTAGAATTATCACCAATAAGGTCTATCTTCATCTCATCAGACCAGAGAATCTTATTTCTCATCATCTGGGAGTCCTTCATGTGTTTTTAAGCAAATTCTATGCAGGCTTTCATATGTCTTGCACTGAGGAGAGACTTCCGTTGGGCCACTTTGCCATAAAGACCCGACTGGGCTGCAGTGATAGTTGACTTTGTGGAACTTTCTCCTATTTCCCTACTGCATCTCTGTAGCTCTGCCACAGTGAGCTTGGGGTTCTTCTTTACCTCTCTCACCAAGGCTCTTCTCCCACTATTGCTCAGTTTGGCTGGACGGCCAGGTCTAGGAAGACTTCTGGTGGTCCCAAACTTCTTCCATTTAAGGATTATGGAGGCCACTGTGCTCTTAGGCTACTTTCACACTTGCGTCATTTGGAATCCATCGCAGTGCGTCGTTTTGGGGAAAAAACGGATCTTGCAAATGTGCCCGCAGGATGCGTTTTTTCCCATAGACTTGTATTGCTGACGGATCGAGATGTATGGCCATACGTCGCGTCCATCGTGCACTGGATGCGTTGTGTTTTGGCGGACCGTCGGCACAAAAAAAGCTCAATGTAACGTTTTTTCGTACGTCGCGTTCGCCATTTACGAACTCCGCTCCCTCCTCCCCGGAACTTAGAGTGGGCAGCGTATGCGTTGAAAAACTGCATCCGCTGCCCATGTTGTGCCAAATTTTCACAACGTGCATCGATACGTCGCGCCGACGCTTAAGGTACCGTCACATTTAGCGACGCTGCAGCGATATAGACAACGATGCCGATCGCTGCAGCGTTGCTGTTTAGGTCGCTAGGAGACGTCAAACACTGGCAACGCAGAACGATGCAGGAGCGATCCAGTGACGTACTTATCGTTCTCGCTGGTTGTTCGCTCCATGAAGAAACATTGCAAGCATCGTTGCTTTTGCTGTCAAACATGACGAATCACGCCGACCTGACGACCAAATAAAGTTCCAGACTTTCAGCAACGACCAGCGATGTCACAGCGGGATCCTGATCGCTGCTGCGTGTCAAACACAACAAGATCGCTATCCAGGACGCTGCAATGTCACGGATCGTTGTTGTTCTCGTTGTAAATTTGCTCAGTGTGAAGGTACCTTTAGCGACGGACCCGTACCGACGCAAGTGTGAAAGAAGCCTTAGCCTACAATTTCTGGGCAGGTAGAGCTGATTTCTCTACAGTTGGATTTTTTTTTTCAATTTTTGCAAGGTTGTTTCCACCAATCTCTCCCATCGGGAAACAATGTACAGTCTGAGTTGTGTCAACGCTGCAAATTTTTACTTGGAACCATAGGTGACTCCAGGTCACCATAAGCTGCAACCTTAGAAAGCAGATAGACTTTTTAATGACTGTCCAATAATACAGAAAATCTGATGGTTCAGAACCTGTCTGGTCCCTTTTAGGCTGCATTCATTTATATCTTCAGTTTTAAAGCTGAAGTCTTAAACAGGTAAAGTTTTACTTTTATTCTACTTCCATATATGTAGCAAATATTTTATATGTACCTGCCTGAAATCGGCTGGGCAAGGAGTTCGGCAAGCTGGAAAGCCCCCAAGGCAAATGTTAGGATTTGTTTCAGATTTGCATTAGTATGCTTTGGGGGTAGTGTGGTGCCACCTGTGGTCATTTTTCCTTACTACAGGTTTATGAAAATTAATGTTTAAAGTGTATGGTGTTATCACATCGTGGATGTGTTGTTTGTCTGGATATTTTCTTGCTGAAGGGGGCAAGTTTACATTTCAAATGGTGTATCATTTGTGTGTGGGGGTGCAGTATGAACGGAGATACAAAGTAATCACCGAAAAAGAGTGTTTTGAAATAATATAGAAGGATTCTTTTTGTTATATCGGATCATCTTCTTCCCATTCAGGTTTCTACAATATCGAATCCCTTCAGTGGAAATGTTCTATATAGTATAATTTTCCTGATTGACCCATCAGGGATGGATAGCAACAGGGATAAGATGGCAGAGAGACTATTAGACCTCACCCTAGAGATCCTCATCTGGCTTACTGGAGAGGTGAGAGACTCTGACGTCATATTATATCATTTTTATCTATAAGCATGACAGATGGACAGAACTGGAGAGGTGAGGACTCTGGAAATGTCTGTAGTGAGATTTATTAATGTGTCTCTCCATAACAGGATTACACAGTAGTGAAGAAGACCTCTAGTGAGCGCTGTCAGGACCCTGTGCTTGTGGGATGGGGAAGAACCCTGAGCCCATTCACTGGGACTCCATCTCACCCCTTGATACATGACGACATCAATGACCAGAAGATCCTAGAACTCGCCTACAAGATGATTGAGCTGCTGTCTGGAGAGGTGACACTGCTGGGAATGCTGGGACTTTATACAGTAATGCTATGAAGGGTTTGGGGGGATGACTGTATCATTGTATGTGTCAGGTTCCTGTAAGGTGTCAGGATGTCACCATCTATTTCTCCATGGATGAGTGGGAATATTTAGAAGTACACAAAGATCTGTACAAGGACATCATAATGGAGATACCCCAGCTCCTCTCATCACCAGGTAACAAACATGACTAAATACACACAACCTATAATTATCTTTATGTAAAGAATTAATTCACTAATTATATGTTTCCTCCAGTTTTATCCAGTAAGAGGACAACACTAGAGAGATGTCCCCGTCCTTTTCTTCCACAGGACTGTAAGCAAGAAGATCCCAATGTTCCTCAGGATCATCAGGTAGATGGAGCGAAGGTGTCATGAGATCTCCGCAGTGATGTGTAGACGGCTGTTAATATCTTGTGTTCAGTGAAGTCTTTTTTTTAATCTACCAATATTTTATGTTTTATACTTGTGTAATGAGAATGGTGGAGATGGCCGGATTAGAGCTGATCATTGAATTGACTTCTCCATCTGTCTGTGACTTTTACAATATTTGTTTCAGGGTGAAGATCTGACCCTTATTAATACTACAGAGACATATGTGTGGGGTGATAAGCGATGTAAAGAGGAGGTTCCTACAGATAACTGCCCAGGTGAGTAGCATCCATTAAATAGAGAGCCACGGATTATTTTCAGTCATTGACGAACATGATACTGGTAAAGCAGTTGAAGTTCTTGGAATTAGCTCTAGGAATCAAAGGAACAAGAGAGGGGAGGAGTGGGAACAATCTGCACAAAACAGTTCTCTGGAGCTGGAGACTGGAACTAGAGTAAAGGCTAGACACTATACTCAAGCGATGGGTAAGCGATCCATGTGGCTATAAGTGGACCCAAACAGGAAACAAGATGGCCTTCACAAATTCAACACCGGTCATCTTAGTAAGGGCAATGTTTCCCTAATCTTCACCGAACCACCTGTTAAGTTGCCTGACACCTTTTCTGGGGATAAAAAATTATTCAGGGTGTTCAAAGAGGGCTGTAAATTGTTTTTCTCTCTGCGTCTGCACGCCTCTGGGAATGAAAGCCAGAGTGTGGGAATTATTATTTCTTTATTAAGGTGGGCTCCACGGGCTGGGGCTTTGGCCTTGCATCCTCCCCCGGATACCCTGGAGGAAGCCATGACCCAGGCTGTCCGTATGGACCGTAGGCTCCGTGCCAGTGGGGTGATGCATCAGGAAACCCCTTTATACTCCACCTCAGGGGACACTGCTTCGCCTACAGAACCCATGGAGGTGGGAGCCATCTCGGTCAAAGAGAGAGAGAGGAGTCATGGCAGAGATAATCCGCTGTGCTTTTACTGCAGAGCCTCGGGACACTGGAAAAAGGACTGTCCTTGTCCCTCCTCATTTAAGATGTCAGGAAATGCCTAAGTCTGGGTAACGATCAAGGAGGTTTCCCAGACTCCCAGGTACAATTTTCCTCATTTGCTAAAATCCTCCTCCAGGTGGAGTTGGGGATTATTGGTGGTCCCGTTTTGACTACCGCTTTTGTTGACTGTGGATCCACCATCAATTTAATTGACTCTCATGTTGTGACTCTTTATAAGATAGGGACAGTTAGGCTTCAATTCCCCGTCAAGTTGGTTGCTATTGACTCCTCTCCTCTCACCCAAGAGGGAATCTGTTTTGTGTCTGAGGTTTTTTCACTAAGAGTGGGTCCTGCTCATGTGGAAAACATAAGCTGTTTTGTCTTGAATAATTTGCCTGCGGGTCTGGTTCTAGGTATGCCTTGGCATCAATGAGATAACCCTGTTATTTTTTTAAATTCTTTTTATTGAAATATTCCCCAGGATAAAAGCTAAATGCATATAATATCATAGTATAATGTCAGAATGATTCAAACATTTACCTTTATCCATTCAATACAATAAAATAAAAGTAAGATCACACTCTCAACAATAGAGTGAACAAATACAGAAAAACAGACAGGTTGGAACATAGTGTATTAGAACAAGTTCCGTCATGAAGCATTGCACTCTCACCTAAATTAGGCTAGGTTCACATTGTGTTCATTGACTACATTAAACGGACTACGTTACACCGTGGCATAACGCCGCCATTGAATGCAATGGCGAACGCATCGCTAGCGCACGCCCACAACGGGCGTGCGCTAGCGATGTGCCGTCATTTGAGTGACGGACCCGAGACGCTGGCTGCAGGGTTTCTGGGTCCGTCACTGCTAGTGCAGGTGGAGCTAGCAGATGCTCCATCTGTGCTAGTGTGATGTAGCGCAGGCACTTGCGCTAGCAGCAGCCTGTTAGCGTATGTGCTGAACGGGCTGCTGCTAACGCAATGTGAACCTAGCCTTAGCTAGTTTCTTATCGAAATTTAGAACATGTACCAATTCGGACCATATCAAAAGTACTCTCTTTTAGTCTATGCATATCATATATCACAGTCCATATGTTTGAAGGAACACACATCAAGGCTCGTAATGTGAAATTACCGAAGTCATGGCATTAGGGGATAAATGTGTTAAGGGTGAGTCAAACCGTCTGTCCCAAATCCTGTGAAACTTCTGGGGACATCCTCTATTTCTATATAATATATTCTCATATGGTATTATATTATTAACTAATTTTTTTCCACTGGTTGATAGTGGGAGGCATAACCCCTTTATTGATTGGGTATCTGGGGAAATTGTCCAATGGGGGTCCAATTGTACCAGTCTGTGTTGCAATTCTGTGCCAATGTCCACCACTTTAAAATCTGTATCAGTGTCGTCTGTCGCTCTCTAGGGTATTCTGGAGTACGTAAAAGACTTTGAAGACGTGTTCTCTGAAAGCAAGGCTGAGGCATTACTACCTCATAGACCTTTCGATTGTGCCATTGACTTAGTTCTTGGGGCTAAACTTCACAAGGCTCGTTTGTTTAATCTGTCCCGAGCGCCAAGCCATGAAGGAGTATATTGCGGAGGTCTCCACAAAGGGCATATTCGCCCTTCTGAGACAGGCGAGACGCCTGTAGCCGCTGTTTTTTTTTTCATTAAGAAAAAAGATGGTGGTATGCGGCCGTGTCTCGACTTTCAGGAACTCAACAACATTACCGTGAGAAACATATATCCACTCCCCCTCATTCCGGATCTGTGTAACCAACTCTCAGGGGCCAAATGGTTTTCCAAGCTTGATTTACGGGGGGGACCTATAACCTGATAAGGGCCCGTGAAGGGGATGAGTGGAAAACAGCGTTTCTCACGTCTCAAGGACTGTTTGAGAACCTGGTCATGCCGTTTGGTCTGACTGATGCTCCTGCTGTCTTTCAAAATTTTATTAATGTCATTTTTTCTGATCTGATTGGGCATTTTGTGGTCATTTATCTTGATGACATTTTAGTGTACTCACCTGATGGTCAATCCCACTTGCACCATCTGCGAACTGTTCTTCTTAGACTTAGAGAAAACCATTTGTATGCTAAGTTTGAGAAGTGTTCATTCTTTGTACAGGAATTGTGTTTTTTGGGTTTTGATTATTTCTTGTGAGGGATTTCGCATGGATTCGAAAAAATTCCAGGCTATTACTGATTGGGTTCAACCTCATGATTTAAAGGGTTTGCAACGCTTTCTGGGCTTTGCAAACTACTATCGAAAGTTTATTAAGGTTTTTTCGCAAGTAGTTAAGCCTCTGACTGATCTCACACTCAATGGGGCTGATGTGAAGAATTGGTCAACTTCTGCAAAAAATCATTTTCTGACTTTAAAAAAGTGTTTTATTTCCGTCCCAGTGTTGGTCCAGCCAGTCCCGTCTAGACCTTTTATCGTGGAGGTTGACGTTTCTGAGGTGGGAGTGGGGGCAGTGTTGTCCCAGGGTCCCGCTACTCTGACCAACCTCAAACCTTGCGGCTTCTTTTCCAGAAAGTTCTCTTCTGCCAGGAGAAATTACCATGTGAGTAATAGGGAACTTCTGGCAGTCAAGTTGGCCTTTGAAGAATGGAGGCATTTTTTGGAGGGGGCTGTTCATCCGGTCACCGTGATCTTATATCGAGTCTGCCAAAAGATTGACCCCCGACAAGCCCGCTGGTCGCTTTTTTTTTCCCGATTTCAATTTTCCATCAACTTCCGTCCAGGGTCTAACAATGTTAAGGCAGATGCATTGTCCCGAGGCTTTGATCCAGTGTCTCCTCCTGAACCCCCATCCTCCATTCTTCAGCCCAGGGTGGTGGTGGCTGAAACCTCGTCTGATTTGGAGAGGGAAATTTTTGAGGCCCAGGCTCTGGCTCCCAATAATACAACTGTGGAGAAATTGTTTGTACTGGAACAATTCCATCTTAGACTCCTTCGGGAGTTTCATGAGTCTGTATTGAGTGCTCATGCTGGAATTACGGCCACCCGGGAGGCAGTTACTAGGGTTTTCTGGTGGCCCTCTTTGGTCGCGGATGTTAAAAGGTTTGTGTCTGCATTTGGGGTTTGTGCCCATTCTAAAAATTCTCATTGCCGGCTGGGCTTGGAATTGGTGCCTTTACCAATTCTAGATAGACCATGCACACATTTGTCCAGGGATTTAATCACTAATCTCCCTCCATCCAGGGGTAACTCTGTTGTGTGTGTGGTGGTGGATAGATTTTCCAAACAGGCTCATTTTGTACAGCTGCCCGCTTTACTGTTTGCTGAAACCTTAGCCAGGTTGTTTGTGCTGCATTTGGTCTGTCTGCATGGTGTGCCTACTAATGTGGTGTCTGACAGAGGTGTGCAGTTTGTGGCCAGGTTTTGGATGACTTTTTGTAAGAAGTTGAGAATCACTCTGTCTTTTTCCTCTGCCTATCATCCGGAGTTTAATGGGCAAACCGAATGCACTAACCAGTCCTTGGAGCAAATTCTTAGATGATTGGTATCTTCCAGACAGGATGACTGGTGTGATGCATTACTCGTGGCAGAGTTTGCTTTCAATGGTCATATGAGTCAATCCATGGGAATGTCTCCCTTCATCGTCAACTATGGGTTTAACCAGCATTTTGGGGAATTTTCTTGCATGGACTCAGGTTGTCCGGGGGCGGAGGGTACTGTGCAATGCTTAAAAACCCTGTGGATGGAGGTTCAGCGAAACATCACCAAGGCCCAGGGAAGGTATAAATATTTTGCGAACAAGAGGAGGGGGGCTGATCCTATGTTCCGAGTGAGTGAGAAGGTGTGGTTATCCACCCGCAATATTAAGCTTAAGGTCCCCTCAGCCAAACTGGGTCCTAATTTCATTGGCCCATATAAAATTATTGAGGTTGTCAACCCGGTGACCTACAGGTTACAGCTTCCCGCCTCCTTCAAAATACCCAATGTTTTTCACAGGTCCCTTATGAAACCATTGGGAGCGGTCGAGGAGGACTCCTCATCTGTCACTCCTCCTGTATTGGTGGAAGGTCATCTGGAGTATGAGGTGGGGCGCAACGTTGATTCTCGGTGGGTGTGCTGGAATCTGCAGGATTTGGTGCACTGGAAGGGGTATGGTCCGGTCATGGGTCTCGGCCGGTTTAGTGCATGCCGATCAGTTGGTTTGGGCTTTTCATGCCAGGCATCCTGAGGAGCCTGGGGGTCCAGTGGCCCCCCAGTTAAGAGGGGGGGTACTGTCATGGTTGTGGACAGGGTTCCTTCCCTGTTCTTTCGGCGGTAATTTGTATAGCCCCCTTTTGGTTTAGGGAGGGCTATATTTACCCGCCTTAATCTGGGGATCCTTGTCGGTGATACATCTGTCTTGCCTGTGTGTCTGACCCTATGGTATGCTTGCATATTGTTTAGTCCGATTGCTTTCTTGTGTATGACTCTGCCTGTTTTCTCGTTCTGTGCTTTGCCTTGTGACTCTGTGCTTATTGCCTGTTTCTGGCTCTGACCTTCGGCTTGGTACTCTAACTTCCCTACTGACTGCCCCGTTTGTACTGCACCGCTATCTTTGGCTCCTCAACTTTTTTGCTACGTCTCGACCACGCTTACGTCTCACCCTTCTGGCACTCCATCTACCTCCTGACTTGACCTTGGCATGTTCAGACTACTCTCCAGCTTCGCCGGTCATTGCTGCTATTCGGCATCTGGCCTCGCCTCTGTCCACTCCCCCGGAGGACACATGCTTCAGGTCCTGAGCTGCGGCAGGTTCACCGCAGCGCTCCTTACTCTCTCTCTATCCTTCTGTAACACGTGCACAGACTCCTGCTATAACTCTGCAGCAGGGCTCTTGACAACCACTAGTTACTCATTTTTTACTGGTGAAGACAAGTTGAGTTTGATCATTTCAGTAGATGTGTTATTGTCTATAGTAAGTTTCTGACTACAGTGATTAGTGGCCAAAATACTCTGATTTTACCACTGACCGCAACCAGTTTTGTGTTCCTAACCAGGCAACATATTTTAAATCTGATCTGTCACTCTTTTAGGAATGGGGAACTTTTTTTTCTGCTAAGAGCAATGTGGATATTTATACCATTTTTCAGGGCCGTACAAAACTATCAACTTGAAAATTATCCTGATATATTTGGTCAAACATTTAATTTCCATACTTCCTCCCTAATGTGATAGCTGGAACTGCTTCTCTTTGGTGCAGCACTAATGTTAGTGGATTTTGATGATACTGCTACTCGTAACTCTTTTTGGAGCACAGGCGATTCTTTACAATAAGTTTTGTAAAGAACTTGTAGAAGTCGTTCCAAACAGATGCATATTACACTGTGCATGTCCCTTCACAGTGGGATATTCATCATTGCTCATGTTACATTTTATAGAACTCAGGCATTGGGAGATCTGCAGTATATATCACATAGGACACAGAGAGACTGCCATATACATCAAATAGGATACACTGAGATTGCCGTATACATCACATAGTAGACACTGAGACTGCGGTATAAATCACATAGGAGAAACAGAGAATGCTGTATACACATCAAGAGACACATGGACTGGTGTATGCATGACATAGGAAACACA
This sequence comes from Ranitomeya imitator, assembly GCF_032444005.1. Taxonomy (NCBI): domain Eukaryota; kingdom Metazoa; phylum Chordata; class Amphibia; order Anura; family Dendrobatidae; genus Ranitomeya; species Ranitomeya imitator. Next base: position 355,385,173 of record NC_091283.1, on the reverse strand, counting down.
AAGGTTGGAGTACATACACTACCATTCAAAAGTTTAAGGTCGCTTAGAAATGTCCTTATTTTTGAAAGAAAAGCACAGTTTTTTCCAATGAAGCTAACCTTAAATGATTCATAAATACACTCTATACATTGTTAATATAGTAAATGATTATTCTAGCTGCAAACGTCTGGTTTGTAATGCAATATCTTCTTAGGTGTATAGAGGCCCATTTCCAACAACCATCACTCCAGTGTTCTTATGGTACTTTGTGTTTGCTAACTATGTAAGAAGGCTAATCAATGGTTAGAATACCCTTAAAACCCTTGTGCAAGTATGTTAGCACAGCTGAAAACAGTTTGGCTGATTAGAGAACCTAGTTGAGAATCTGGAGCATTACATTTGTTGGTTCCATTAAACTCTCAAAATGGCCAGGAAAAAAGAACTTTCATGTGAAACTCGACAGTCTATTCTTGTTCTTAGAAATAAAGGCTATTCCATGCGAGAAATTGCCAAGAAACTGAAGATTTCCTACAACGGTGTGTGTTACTCCCTTCAGAGGAGAGCACAAACAGGCTCTAACCAGTGTAGAAAGAGAAGTGGGAGGCCCCGCTGCACAATTGAGCAACTGGCAGCTTCATTAACCCCTTCAAGACCTTGCCCTTTTCGTTTTTGCGTTCTCATTTTTCGCTCCCCTCCTTCCCAGAGCCATAGCTTTTTTATTTTTCCGTCAATATGGCCATGTGAGGGCTGGCTTTTTGCGGGATAAGTTGCACTTTTGAACGACATCATTTGATTTAGCATGTCGTGTAGAGCAATCATATAAAACCCAAAATATATTTATTAGAAAGTCTAAAATGCCACCAACCTGTGGCTACACCTAATAAACAAAACACACAAAAAACACAGTGGAAAATAAGTGTAGGGGAACAAGACAATCCCTAAAAAATATCTGTACTGATAGCTGCTTAACAGCGGGGGTTGGCGCCCTAGGGGGAACGTTGTGGCGCCCCCGCTCAACGGTGGCTTACCCTAGGGTCCCTAGATCGCCCTAGTAATACCAATGGGTCCCTCTACCCACACAATCGGGAATAAACTAAAGGAACCCCTGGACAGCTAGACAGATGACACACCTACCAATAGGGAAGCCTGGACCCCAACACCGTGCATATAAAAACATATGAGAACATGTGGTGGGCTTATGATGAGTATATATGATATCCAATAGACACCTGAACGATCTTGCTAAAAGTCAAAGATTTTGATATTGGTATATATAATGCAAGAGTACCAGTCAATTAGGTCATGCAGAGCATGGTATTCGCTAGAAATTAATCACACGATAGGCAGGCTACCTGATAAGTACATATTTGCCATATAACCATGCGCCCATATGCTGTAAGCAATTGAAAGAAAAGACACTTAATCACAGCGCCCTATGATGTATAAAGAGCTGTGCAGATGGTACTCATCGTCAGGTGTCACGTCATCAGCCCACTGCTGTCATTCACCTCAACGCGTTTCGCCCCTCTGGCTCATCAGGAGGCCCGATCAATCTGTCATGTGTCTCGATGGTAGAGGATACAAGTGAAGTCTGATGCCATTTACCTCCGTTTAAATAAAGTCCCGCCGGGGGCAGCGTGTAAGTCCGTACTTCCTGTGAACAGACCCGGAAGTAGTCATCAAGATGGACGGCTAATGGATTGCTTGTTATTGCGTCTGCGCATGGCGGCCCGCAAAAGATTCCGGGGGGAATTTCATTTAGAATGTTTTTGGGACCAAAGAACAAGATTACTTACGTTATGCTTCGGCTTGTTGATTTCCTCCTTTATGGGGGTTTTATACACAGATCTGTGTGGTTTGACATCTATAAATAGAAATTCCTCTGTTTTAAGGCTCCGCTGGGAAAAGGGTATATATGCTTGGGACCAGGCCTTTTTAAGGTTTATTTTGATCCACCAATCCTTTGCAATTATCAGGTCCCTTATGTAGTTATGTGGCTAAGGGTACTATCCTATGATAATGAACAAATGGATATAGGAAATGGTGGGGTACACGTTGTATATATTAATATTTATTGTCCCAACAGCATTGTCTATGATATGTGGTATTATATAGGCTACATTTTCAGTGTGTGTGCCCGTGAATATTTAAAGTAAACTCATTTTACACTTAATCTGTGAAAACAGAGTGTAATCTGCAATAGGTACTATACAGTATACCAGGCCTGTGATAATGTATATTCTTATATCTTGCTGCCTTTGTAGCATTAGTTTGATGGATGGGCTTTAATGCGCTAAGGGTTGAGCGTGGCTGCTGTAGCGCACCATGTAGCTATGACTACTAGGATGTGAGGTACGTAAGTGACATGGAATTGGGTGCTGTCTGCGGCTTATGATACGCTTGCGCAGAAAACTCCTTGTATGTGGACTCCGCCCAGGTGAAGATCTTACCTATGGGTGTTATAATGTTTCTATAAGAATGCCTCGCGCAGGCGCCGGAACGCACCTTGTACCTAGAGATTGCCGGCAATAGTAAGCAAGGCGGGGAGGGGCTTTTCACCCTATGCGCGTCATTTTGCGCAGGCGCAATGCCTAATAACAACAAGGTTAGGTGACACGCAAGCGGCACGCCCCCCGGAATCTTTTGCGGGCCGCCATGCGCAGACGCAATAACAAGCAATCCATCTTGATGACTACTTCCGGGTCTATTCACAGGAAGTACGGACTTACACGCTGCCCCCGGTGGGACTTTATTTAAATGGAGGTAAATGGCATCAGACTTCACTTGTATCCTCTACTATCGAGACACATGACAGATTGATCGGGCCTCCTGATGAGCCAGAGGGGCGAAACGCGTTGAGGCGAATGACAGCAGTGGGCTGATGACGTGACACCTGACGATGAGTACCATCTGCACAGCTCTTTATACATCATAGGGCGCTGTGATTAAGTGTCTTTTCTTTCAATTGCTTACAGTATATGGGAGCATGGTTATATGGCAAATATGTACTTATCAGGTAGCCTGCCTATCGTGTGATTAATTTCTAGCGAATACCATGCTCTGCATGACCTAATTGACTGGTACTCTTGCATTATATATACCAATATCAAAATCTTTGACTTTTAGCAAGATCGTTCAGGTGTCTATTGGATATCATATATACTCATCATAAGCCCACCACATGTTCTCATATGTTTTTATATGCACGGTGTTGGGGTCCAGGCTTCCCTATTGGTAGGTGTGTCATCTGTCTAGCTGTCCAGGGGTTCCTTTAGTTTATTCCCGATTGTGTGGGTAGAGGGACCCATTGGTATTACTTAGGCGATCTAGGGTAAGCCACCGTTGAGCGGGGGCGCCACAACGTTCCCCCTAGGGCGCCAACCCCCGCTGTTAGGCCGCTATCAGTACAGATATTTTTTAGGGATTGTCTTGTTCCCCTACACTTATTTTCCACGGTGTTTTTTGTGTGTTTTGTTTATTAGGTGTAGCCACAGGTTGGTGGCATTTTAGACTTTCTAATAAATATATTTTGGGTTTTATATGATTGCTCTATTTATTGGCCCAATACAGTTTGATATACGTTAGAATTTTAGCATGTCGTGTACTAGAAAACGGGAAAAAAATTCCAAGTGCGGTGAAATTGCAAAAAAAAGTGCAATCCCACACTTGTTTTTTGTTTGGGTTTTTTTTACCAGGTTTACTAAATGCTACAACTGACCTGCCATTATGATTCTCCAGGTCATTATGAGTTCATAGACACCAAACATGTCTAGGTTATGTTTTATCTAAGTGGTAAAAAAAAATTCCAAATTTTGCTAAAAAAAAATAAAAAAATTGCGCCATTTTCCAAAACCCGTAGCATCTCCATTTTTCGGAATCTCGGGTCAGGTGAGGGCTTATTTTTTGCATGCCAAGCTGACGTTTTTAGGCTGCCGTCACACTAGCAGTATTTGGTCAGTATTTTACATCAGTATTTGTATGCCAAAACCAGGAGTGGGTGATAAATGCAGAAGTGGTGCATGTTTCTATTATACTTTTCCTCTATTTGTTCTACTCCTGGTTTTGGCTTACAAATATTGATGTAAAATACTGACCAAATACTGCTAGTGTGATGGCAGCCTTAATGATACCATTTTGGTGCAGATACATTCTTTTGATCGCCCGTTACTGCATTTTAATGCAATGTCGCTGCGACCAAAAAAAGTAATTCTAGCGTTTCAAATTTTTTTCTCGCTACGCCATTTAGTGATCAGGTTAATCCTCTTTTTTTTTATTGATAGATCGGGTGATTCTGAACGCGGCGATACCAAACATGTGTAGGTTTGATTTTTTTTTTTATTGTTTTATTTTGAATGGGGCGAAAGGGGGGTGATTTAAACTTTTATATTTTTTTTATTTTTGTCATATTTTTTTAAACTTTTTTTAAACTTTTGCCATGCTTCAATAACCTCCATGGAAGGCTAGAAGCTGGCATAGCCTGATCGGCTCTGCTACATAACAGCGATCCTCAGATCGCTCCTATGTAGCTGAATTGCAGGCTTGCTATGAGCGCCGACCACAGGGTGGCGCTCACAGCAAGCCGGCATCAGTAACCATATAGGTCTCAAGGAGATCTCTGGTTAGTATGTCGACTCATCGCTGACCCCCGATCATGTGACGGGGGTCGGCAATGCGAGCATTTCTGGCCACGCAGCCGGAAGCGCCGGTTAAATGCCGCTGTCAGCATTTGACAGCGGCATTTAACTAGTTAATAGCGGGGGGTGAATCGCGAAGTGCCCATCAAGCCAAACCAACTTGTGGGAGGGGCTTCTGGAAGCATGGGGCGAAATTTCTCCAGATTACCTCAGCAAATTAACTGCTAGAATGCCAAGGGTCTGCAATGCTGTAATTGCTACATGGGGAGCATTCTTTGAAAAAAGTTTGAAGGAGAAAATTATTATCTATATACATAATTGTCTAAGGGGTACTTCCGTCTGTCTGTCTGTCCTTCTGTCACGGTTATTCGTTCGCTGATTGGTCTCGGCAGCTGCCTGTCATGGCTGCCGCGACCAATCAGCGACAGCGACAGTCTGATTAGTCCCTCCACTACTCCCCTGCACTTACTGCCCGGCGCCCGCTCCCGCTCCGTAATCCCCTCCACTCACCGCTCACACAGGGTTAATGGCAGCGGTAATGGCCCGCGGTGTAACGCGCTCCGTTACTGCTGCTATTAACCCTGTGTGTCCCCAACTATTTACTATTGATGCTGCCAATGCGGCATCAATAGTAAAAAAATGTGTCGTGTTAAAAATAATAAAAAAAACAAAAAACTGCTATACTCACCCTCCGCTGCCTTTCTCGCTCCTCTCCACGCTCCCGGGACCTCTCCATTGTAAGCGGCAGCTTCCGCTCCCGTCCTAGGGCTTGTGTGGGTCAAGGACCTGCCGTGACGTCACGGTCGGTCATGTGACCGCGACGTCATCATAGGTCCTGCTCACACCAGCCCTGGGACGGGACCGCAAGCTACCGCTTGCAATGGAGCGATCCGGGGAGCGTGGAGAGGAGCGAGAAAGGTGGCGGAGGGTAAGTATAGCAGGACTTCAACGGGCTATAGGTGAGTATATGTTTTTTTTTGTTTGTTTTTTTAAGTCTCTATACTACGTGGTTCTGTGCTGGGCAATATACTACGTGGCTGGGCAATATACTACGTGGCTCTGCTATAGACTATGTGGCTGGGCAATATACTACATGGTTGGGCAATATACTACGTGGCTCAGCTATATACTATGTGGCTGGGCAATATACCGTACTACGTGGGCTGTGCTATTTACTATGTGGCTGGGCAATACGTCACTGGGCAATATACTACGTCGCTGGGCAATATACTACGTCGCTGGGAAATATACTACGTAGCTGGGCAATATACTACGTGGCTGGGCAATATACTACGTGGCTGGGCAATATACTACGTGACTGAACAATATACTACGTCGATGGGCAATATACTACGTGACTGGCCAATATACTACATGGACATGCATATTCTAGAATACCCGATGTGTTAGAATCGGGCCACCATCTAGTTTCAAACAAAAATCTTTTTTTCGAACCTTGTCAATGTCTGGACTAGATTTTCAATTAATTTGGCAACTCATTTGATTAATAAAAGTATGAGTTTTCATGGAAAACATAAAATTGTCTGGGTGACCCTAAACCAGTGGTCCCCAACTCCAGGCCTCGAGGGCCGCCAACAGTGCAGGTTTTCAGGATTTCCTTAGTATTGCACAGGGGTTGGAATCCAACCCCTGTGCAATACTAAGGAAATCCTGAAAACCTGCACTGTTGGCGGCCCTCGAGGCCTGGAGTTGGGGACCACTGCCCTAAACTTTTGAATGGTAATGTACATCACATAGGATATACTGAGGCTGGAATATATACATCATGTAGGATACACTTTGGCTGGATTATATACATCTCACAGCATACACTGGGGATGCAGCATATACATCTCAGGAGCCATAAGGAATTCAGTATATATATCTATGGAGACATGGTGCTGGGCTATATACATCACACAAGGAGACATAGGGGCTGCAGTATATAAATCACAGGAGGAGACACGGACTGTGGTATATATATCTATATTTCACAGGAGGAGACACAGTGGCTGCGGTATATACATCAGAGGCGGAGACACAGGGGCTTCGGTTTATACATCTGAGCAGGAGACACAGTGGTATATTCATCACAGAAGCAGGAACAGTGGCTGCGGTATATACATCACATGAATAGACACAGGGGCTGTCACTGTGGTTTTCTGTGGAACAGGAGCGCAACATGTGCTAACTCCATCCACAAAGTATGTCTTTACGCTGGCACTGGCCAGGACATTTTGCTACACGCGTTGCAGCATTTACTAATGAACACAGTGTGCTCGTGCTTGCAGAGCAAGAAAAAAATTAAAGGGCCAGCACCTGCCAAAACACAGCTACCGGCCCAAGCACTGCGGCCCTCAGGAACCTGCTGGAGAAAAGGTTATTGTGGGCCCTTTGCAGCTCACGGGCTTGAGGTTCCCCACTCCTGCTTTATGTGGTGATAACTTTAGATGCGTCTTCTGATTCCAGTGATTTTGGTTTTTTCTTCTGTAACTTTATGCTTTATGTTTCTGCTAATTTTAGGTTTATATACTTTGCATTTTTTTTGCCAAATAATTTAGAAAGATTTGCAATTTTTAAACTTCAAATGTATATTCTCTAAAAACAGATAGATACCACACAGCATTAATACCGTAAATAACTTTTGCTGTATTTCTTTAGATTGGCAGCATTTTTCCAACATCACCCTTTTTTTAGACTGCTAGAATGCTTACAAGTTTAGCAACAAGGTTTTTATGTTCAGTAACATTTACAAAACCTATTATTTGGGTAACAAATCACTTTTGAAATTACTTTGAGGGTCTAGAGGGGGCACTTTTCATGGTCATTTGGCAGCTCAAAAGATCGCTACCATGAACAACCATGAACAAGCCTAGACCTAGCTACTCTGTTTTCTAAATCTCAGGGATTGCATTGCCCTCCACCCTATAACCCTTAGACATGGATCTGGATTTACACAGAAACCCCTAGGCTAGGGTCACAGAGGTTGCTGCTGTTCACTGGTGTGAGATGGCAAGAAAAATAGTCAAGTTGCCGGGACAGGAGGGCAGAAAAAATACAAAATCAGAAAACAGAGTATTCTGTAAACAGGTTGGTGTCAGAACAGAGAACAAATTTACAAGCCAGGAGTTGAGCACAGAGGACTGAACCAGAGGAGAACAAGTCTATATCTGGCATCTTCCAGCAATAAGCTTCGAGCTTTAGTAGGATGTTGAAGAGTGAAAAGTGCAAATTTTCCATTTTATTACCCAACACATAGTGCTCATGTTCTGCTTCAATAAACATGCACACTGTAATTTAAATGGGTTCTTCTCACTACTGCAATGCCAAATACATGGATGCAAAATGTGGTTTGGGTACACTGCAGGGATCAGAAGCTCAGAGGAAATTTGGCTTAGGAAGAGTGGAATTTGCTGGATTTGTTTATGGAAGCCATGTTGCTTTTCAAGAGCTTTTGAGCTAGCAATAATGTTTAAACCTCTGTTTTTCCATTGACAGATGACGGACCTGAGTTGGTGCTTGTCTTTTGTTGGATGAGTAGAAGTTTTTATTTGTATCATTTGTGCCTACATAATATTTTTTGGTGAATTTTAATTCCAATGCTTGGGAGGCAGAATGAACAAAAGATTGAACTCCACACTCTACTGATTCATGCTAACAGGTTTTCTAGTCCAGAGGTCCCCAACTCCAGTCCTCAAGGCCCACCAACATGTCATGTTTTCAGGATTTCCTTAGTCTTGCCCAGGTAATAATTGCATCACCTGTGCAATGCAAAGGAAATCCTGAAAACATGACCTGTTGGTGGGCCTTGAGGACTGGAGTTGGGGACCTCTGTTCTAATCGACTGTGATCTGTCAGTGTTACATAGTTACATAGATTTAAAAAAGACCTAGGTCCATCAAGTTCAGCCTTTCTCCACCAATTGTAGATTTCGTTACTAATTTAACTATAACCCGCAATGTTATGTGTATCAAGGAAATTGTCCAGTCCTTTTTTAAAAGCTGTTATAGCATCTGTCATTACTACCTTTTGTGATAGGGCATTCCACAGTCTAACTGCTATAACTGTAAAAATACCTTTCCTATTTAGCTTCCGGAATGGCCGTTCTTCCACCCGTAATGAGTGCTCCCTAGTCCTCAATATGGTCTTTGGAAGGAATAAGTCATATGCCAGTGTTTTGTACTGGCCACACATATATTTATACATGTAAATGAGATCTCCTCTGAGGCTTCTTTTTTCTAAGTTAAACAAACCCAACTTTTCTAGTTGCCCGTCTTTGAACTGATTCTAACATCTGAATATCCTTTTAAAAATGTGGAATCCAAAACTGAATCCCGTTTTCTAGAAGTCGCCTCACCAGTGATATATAAAGGGTAATAATACATCAGGATCTTTGGATTTAAGCTCTCTTTTTGTACATCCTAAAATTTTGTTTGCCGTTGCTGCTTGATATTGAGTACTGCTGCTCAGATTACTTGTAACTAGAATAATTATCTTAGTGAATAATTCAATTTTGCTTCATAACTTACCATTTCTACAGCACTTTTATGCAGAAATGTACAAAAATATACATTTTAAGGATATTTTATTTCTTGGTCATAGTTGGTTTTATTCTTGGCAGATCACTGTACCGGGAGATCAGAGGGACAGCTGACATCTTCAATTTTTAACTCAAGTGACCTTGATGTCACACAAGATATAAGTCAAGTGAATGCCATTACTCCAGATATACCATCATCTCTTCACAGCAACGATCTATCATCTGATTCTTTGGAACAGGTTCTATCTTCTGATTCATTACAGATTACTAAGAAAAAAGAAATTAACACAAAAGTCATTAAAAAACAAACTGCTCTAAAAGCAAAGAAGCCAAATTCACAATCAGAATATGGAAATATTTTTCACCTTGACACTTCTGTTGTTAAAAAATTTAATTTAAGCATTCACAAAAAGGAGAATAGATTTTGTTGTTCCAAGTGTGGGAGATATTGTAAAAACAAATCAATTCTTGCTATACATGAGAGAATTCATACTGGGGAGAAGCCATATTCTTGTTCAGAATGTGGAAAATGTTTTGCACAGAAATCAACTCTTGTTAGACACCAGAGCAGTCACATAGGGGAGAGGCCTTTTTCTTGTTCGGAATGTGGAAAATGTTTTGTACAAAAATCAACTCTTGTTATACACCAGAGAACGCACACAGGGGAGAAGCCTTTTTCATGTTCAGAATGTGGAAAATGTTTTGTACATAAATCATCTCTTAAAAGACATCAAAGTATTCATAAACGGGATAAAGCAGATTCATGTTCAGAATGTGGCAAATGTTTTGTAAATAATTCACAACTTCTTATGCACCAGAGATATCACACAGGGGAGAAGCCGTATTCATGTTCAGAATGCGGAAAGTGTTTTGTAAATAAATCACATCTTGTTGCTCATCAGAGAGCTCACACAGGCGAGAAGCCTTTTTCATGTTCAGAATGTTTTAAAGGTTTTGTAGATAAATCATATCTTGTTAAACACAAGAGAAGTCACACAGGAGAGAAACCTTTTTCATGTTCAGAATGTGGTAAATGTTTTAACCAGAAAATGATTCTTGAAAGACACCAGAGAACTCACACAGGGGAGAAGCCTTTTCAATGTTCAGAATGTGGAAAATGTTTTACAGAAAAATCACACCTGGATACACACCAAAGAACTCACACAGGGGAGAAGCCATATTTATGTTCAGAATGTGGGAAATGTTGGGCAGATAAATCAAGTTTTGTTAAGCACCAGAAAATTCATATTGGGAAGAAGCCATATTCATGTTCAGAGTGAAGGAAGTATTTTGACCAGAAGTTTGGTCTTAAAAGGCGCTAGAGAACTCACACATGGGAGAAACCTTTTCCATGTTTAGAATGTGGAAAATGTTTTGCAGACAAATCACATCTTGATACAGACCAAAGAATTCACACTGTGGAGAAGCCATATTTATGTTCAGAATGTGGGAAATGTCGGGAAGATTAATCAATGTTTGTTAAGCACCAGAAAATTCACACAAGGAAGAAGCCATATTCGTGTTCAGAATGTTTTACATTTTTTTTTGCTTACCATCAAAAATAAATCAAATGGGGGTAAACTATATATATTATTGACATTGTGTAAAAACCAATATAACACAGTTGTATAATTAAACAAGAAAGGAAAATTACTTCAGAATTGTTTTGGCTATAAGATGCACCTTTCACAAGAAAAAACTTGCTAATAAGTGACTGTGCCTTTTAGTCCAGAATAAGCTTCCTGTGATGGAGGAGAATGCTGAGACAGCTATTCACAATCACTTGAAACAACTGGTCTCTGGACCTGCCCCACACTGAGCTATGTGAACACTGCAGAGAAAGCTATTGGGACCTGCACAAAGGCTGCATGTCCTGAGTCAGCAGCTGAAGGACCTTCCACCTGACTGCTTCCAGGACCTTTCAGGTCATTTGATCAATCACATTACCTGGAAGGAACTACAAAATGAGATAATGTATACCACCGTGTGTGTGTTGGTATGTGTAAGAGAGCTGTTTATGTATGTAAATGTGCATAAGTAGCATAGCTCTGTGCATATGTAAATGTGCGTGTGTAACAGCAATGTGTGTATGTAAATGTCCATATGTACAGAGCTGTGTGTGCATGTAAATGTGCATGTTTAGTATAGCTGTGTGCAGGGCCAAGAAAATGGGTAGGCAGGGTATGCACCTGCCTAGGCAGCGATCTCTTGCCTACTTGAGGTGGTGCATTTTGAAAAAAAATGTTGCATGTCTGTGGCACCCAGCGCCTTCTTCCGGCTGCAGGCATTCACCACATTGAAGTCCAGGGTACAGGCACACAGGTGTGCGGTATCATTAAGTCACGGACTTCGCTCACCGCTGGGCCCTGGCTGGCATTACCTCCTTGCAATTAACTATTCGTGTGTATAAGACAAAAATGCAATTGATGTGAGCACAACTCGGAATAGGAGCAGAGAAGCTGTAATCAGCTATTTTCTCCTCTGCGATCTTAATCAGAAAACAGACTACTTCCAGCCTGTGCTCTGTTGGAGATGGTGCATGCAGGGAATGTCAGGCGGCTCTATGATAATACTGCATTGCGCCATCCAGCGCCCACTGCTATCCAGGATAGCAGAGGAGACGGCAGTATATAGGGAACCTGAATTAGGTGAGTATATGATTTTTTTGTATACTTATATTATGTGACCACTTTATGGGAGATGTGTTGGGCCATCAAATGGGTGCTGTGTGAGACCATCAAATACAAGTTTTGTGGGGCCATCAAATGAGGGGCTGTGCGGGGCCATCAAATGCAGAGCGGTGCAGGGTCATCAAATGAGGGACTGTGATGGGCCATCAAATGAGGGACTGTGATGGGCCATCAAATGAGGAACTGTGCTGGGCAATCAAATGAGGGACTGTGATGGGCCATCAAATGAGCTGTGTGGGGCCATCAAATATGAGTTTTGTGGGGCTATCAAATGAGGGGCTGTGCTGGGCCATCAAATGAGGGACTGTGATGGGCCATCAAATGAGGGGCTGTTCTGGTCATCAAGTGAGGGGTTGTGTGGGGCCATCAAATTAGGGGCTGTGCACGGCCATCAAATGGGAGCTGTGCACAGCCATCAAATGAGGGGCTGTTTGGGGAACATCAAATTAAAGACTGGTGTACATCAAATGAGCAGCTGTGGGGGACATCCCATGTGGGGCTGTGAGGGACTTCATAGTATATGAAGGGCTGTGGTGCCCATACTGTATATGGTGTTGTGGGGGACATTATACTGGGGTCTGTGGTGCACATATTGTATAGGAAGTATAGAGGACATTATACTGGGGGCTGGTGTGACCATAGTGGATAGGGAACTGTGGTGGATTTCATATTGACTTGTGTGCTGTGGGGGACATTATACTGTATATAAGAGGTTGTAGGGGCCATTATACTGTATGGGTGACTGTGGGGGCCGTCATACTATATATGGGGATCTGTGGTGGACATTATACTATATATGGGGTCTGTGCTGGTGATCATACTATATATTGGGGGTTGTTGATATCGTACTGGTATAGGCAGCTGTGGTGACCATTATACCATATAGGGGGCAATTGAAGGAGGGGATACAGTTTGGAGAAGGCAGTATGAGGGCATAGGGTGAAGAGGGAGCACAGAATGCATATGGAGAGGAGGCATGAAATGGAGGCACAATATGGAATGGAAATGTTGAGAGTATAAGGTAAAACTAGACTGGGGACAGACGTGGTATAGGCCGTGGTTCATAAAGGCAGGTGGCGTGATGGTTATAGCTGATGTAAAGCGCTGTGGAATTAATGGCGCTATATAAATGAGTAAAATAAAAAAATAATGGCAGACAGTGTGGTGGTTATAGCTCATTGAGGTGAACAGTGTTAATATAGCTCATTAAGGTGGACAGTGTCGTGGTTATAACAGATAATGGCAGACAGTAGGGTGGTTATAACTCATTAAGGTGGACAGTGTTATTTAGGGCATAGTATGGACAGATATTTTTATGCAAAGGGCATTTGAATTGCACTCTTATTTTTAAGGGCACTGTCTCGCTGTCTTGGGATGTGCTAAAGAAGGCCAGAGAAAAGGAAGTCTGCAGAGTGAAAAGTCATCATGGCATCTAGACAAGATGGAGACGATAAAAAAGAGACGACTCCTGTCAGAGAAGATGTCAACTATAAGGTACCTGGATGTAAATGATTATTTGTGATCCTGACTACGTCTCATTAGTGCTGTGGTTCCTATATGGTCCGCAGTATGATGAGGCTTGAAACAACCAATTCCAGCATCTCCTTACCATTTCAAGGACACATTTTAGGTTGTGCGATACAATTGTATACTGGGCTGAATTTCCACAACAATTGATCGCTGTACTAAGCTTAGTTCTTGTATTCAAGGTTTTTAACTTATTCACAAACTTTGACATACCTAATACTTCATGGTCAGGAAGAGGTTCCCAACCCATGACGTACAGTTACATCATGGCAATTGTGCAGGGCACAGAAGCTATGCCTCCATGATCTCTCTCTATGTGATTTGTGCATTATAGCCATCAGTGCTACACTGGCAAAACGCTTTTTAGACCATGGAATAGTCTAACCGGCCACCGTAGCTGGCAGACCCAGAGGTCGTCATGTGACCTCAGGTTGCTATGACTACCATTCGTGCCCTCATGATAAGTCACGAGCTCGACTCAAGTTATAGCTGAGCCCCAGCTGTCACAGCCAGGTTTGGTGCCCGCAAAGCCTCGGTTGTTGAACTCCCTAAATGCCATGATAAATATTGTTTGCTTGCAGATAGATGGCCAGGAGAGGAAGGGGGTCCCTCTCCCAGGAGATTGGCATACCTGCAAAGTAATCACCAGGGCCCGATGGTAGTCATGGTAACCTAAGATCACCTGAAGACCTCTGGCATGGTCTAAAAGGCGTTCTGTCAATGTAACGATGATCGCTATAATGCACAAGTCACAGAAAGAGACTAAATAAAAATTGGAGAAATACTTTTTAAAAAATAACATTTTAAAAAATTATATCAATAAATATATTTATGTAAATACAAAAATAAACAAAAAAAGTACACATACTTGGTATTGCCACGTCCGAAATGACCTGATCAATAAAACTGTCACACTAGTTAACCCCTTCAGTGAGCAATGTAAAATACAATAAAAAAAGGGCCAGAAGACTGTGCTTTTTCATCATTTTGCTAAAAAAGTGGAATACTGTATTTTTCAGTCTATAAGAAACACTTTTTTCCTCCAAAATTTTGGAGGAAATTGATGGGGGGGTGGTTGCATCTTATAGTCCAGATGAACCTGCTGTGGACAGTGGGGAGTGGCAGTGGCGGACGACTGGGTCATAGGAGCCGACTGCTGTGTGTGACACCTGTGCTTGCTGTTAAAAGAAAATTAGTATTCACTGCTCCCCACGCCCATAGTCCCTCCAACCTCTATGCCGTGAAGCCGATACTGAGAGGTGGGAGGGAAAATAGGCATGGAGAGCAGTGAATATTCATTCCCTTTAATAACAGGCACACGTGATCGCCTAGCCACTGTAGGAAGCCGGCGGCTGCAGCTAACAGTGCCTGCTATCAAAGAAGATGAATATTCACTGCTCTCCACGACCATAGTCCCGTGCCCGTGTGTGGGCAGCAGAGTATTCCGGCAGCTGACCTAAGCATGTAAGCTGCGCATGACTTCACTGCCATGCGCTGCTTACAAGCTGGAATCATCTAGCATCAGAACAAGATGTTACAAGAGAGCGGAGGGAAGGTAAGTAAAATGGTTAATGTTTTTGTGTTTGCAGCGTGATGAGGGCCATGAATACCAGAATGGTGATGGGGCCATTATACCAGGATGGGGGGCCATGTATACCAGGATTGGGATGAGAGGTCCATGTATATCAGGAAGGGGATGAGGGTGCCATGTATACCTGGATGGGGATCATATATATCAGGATGGGGGGGCATGTATACCTAGATTGGGGACATATACATACCAGGATCAGAAATATTAGTGCAGGTTTGTAGGACACTACCCCTATAACAGTGTCAGCAGCAGAGTCTCCCCCCCCTCCACCCCTTATAATAGTGACCACATTTTGTGCTTCAATGTTTTCTTCCTATTTTCCTCCTCCGAAACCTAGGTCCATCTTATGGTCCGATGCGTCTTAGTGTCAGAAAAATACGGTAAAACATGATCAAAAAGTCAAATGTAAATAAAAAATGGTACCTATTAAAACATAGTCATCCTCCAAAAACAAACCATCATACAACTCCGTCAGCAGAGAGATTAAAAAAGCTGTAGCTCTCCGAATATAGTGATGCAAATAAAATTTAATTTATTCCACAAAATCGTTTTTGTGTCTAAGGGGCAAAACATAAAAAAAAACTATAGAAATGTGGTATCACTGTAATCGTATGGACCCGAAGAATAAAGCTGCCTTATCACTTTTACCACACAGTGAACAGAATTTAAAACAAAAAATCCTGATTTGCTGTTTTTTGTTCATTCTGCCTCCCAAACATCGAAATAGAAAGCGATGAAAAAATGTTATGTATCAGTAAATGGTACCAATAAAAACAACTCCTCCTGCAAAAAAAAAGTCCTCATATGTCCCTGTTGGCAGAAATAAAGGAAAATTATAACTCTCAAAATATGGCAATGGCTGGTGTCAGTTCATTGTTCTGTTCTATGTGGGAAAAGGAGTTGAGAAAATCTTTTGATGATTCGCAGTGGGCTAAATGTTTTCGTCATTTGGAACCAAGGCCCAGGAGACTTCCTTAAAGATAGTCTCTAGATCAGGGGTCCCCAACCAGTAGCATGTACATGTGGCTCGCCTGCTCCTGAAATGTGGCTCGCTGATGGTCACCGGAAAGAAGACTGTGTTAAGTCCCCAGTGAGTCGCTCCACCGCCTGTAATACCCGCCCCGCCGATGGTAATATGTTGCCCCTCCTGTGTCAATCACTGACTGCATTCACTCCTGCGCAGTAGTCACTGTGCTCTATTGAAGCCACACAAAGTCTCGCGAGACTTCACAAATCTCGCAAAACTTTGGTTACTGCGGCTTCAATAGTAACATAGTTAGTAAGGCCGAAAAAAGACATTTGTCCATCCAGTTCAGCCTATATTCCATCATAATAAATCCCCCGATTTACGTCCTTCTACAGAACCTAACAATTGTATGATACAATATTGTTCTGCTCCAGGAAGACATCCAGGCCTCTCTTGAACCCCTTGACTGAGTTCATAATAGGGCACAGTGACCCACGCCATCAGGGCATTACTGCCATGACTGGCATATGGAGCCTGATCAGCAGATGAGGTCCACATCGGGCCCCGTCTCTTCTGCTGATCGAGCCCCAGCGGCAGGCTTGTGCTCCGTGCAGTAACTGAACCTGCGTCCGAGACGCAGGTTCAGTTACTCTATTGCAGTGAGGGCCCAAGCCCGCACAGCAATAGTTAAAGCCGCCAGCCAATCGGAGGCTGGCAGCTGACGTCCGCGCGCACTTCACCAGTGTATGACGTTATTGTCATTCCGCGGCAAATGCGCATTTGAGACGTCTGGAGGGATCATCATCGCTGTAGGAGCATGGCAAGGTACGAAGAAAGTTGTTTTTTATTTTTTTTTTTTTAAAGCAATATGTTTCACTGGCAGGATGGAGACACATGGACCATGTGTCTCCATCCTGCCCGAGGCAGAATAGAGACACGGGTGCAGGATAGGAGACAAGGGGGCAGGATGGGAGACTCGGCAGAATGGAGACAAGTGGCAGAATGGAGACACAGAGGCAGGATGGAGACACGGGGTTAGAATGGACACACGGGGAAGAATGGAGACACGGGTGGAAACGGAGGCAGAATGGAAATGGGGGCAGAATGGAGACACGAAGGGCAGAATGGAGGAGGGGCAGAATGGAGACACGGGGCAGAATTGAGACAAGGGGGCAGAATTGAGACAAGGGGGCAGAATGGAGATAAGGGGACAGAATGGAGACAAGGGGTAGAATGAAGACAAGGGACAGAATGGAGACACGGCAGCAGGATGGGAGAAATGGGCAGAATGGAGACAGGGCAGAATGGACACGGGCAGGATGGGAGACACGGGGCAGGATGGAGACATGGTGCAGGATGGGAGAAACGGGCAGAATGGAGACGGGGCAGAATGGACACAGGGGGTAGAATTGGAGACATGGTGCACGATGAAGACATGAGGCAGGAATATGGGGCAGGATGGAGACAGATGGTGCAGGAACATGGGGCAGGATGGAGACAGATGTGCAGGATCATGGGGCAGGATGAAGACAGATGGGGCATCATGGGGCAGAATGGAGACATGGTGCAGGATCATGGGGCAGGATGGAGACAGATAGTGCAGAATCATGGGGCAGGATGGAGACAGATGGGGCAGGATCATGGGGCAGAATGGAGACAGATGGGGCAGGATGGAGACACATGGTGCAGGAATATGGGGCAGGATGGAGACAGATGGGGCAGGATGGAGACAGATGGGGCAGAATCATGGGGCAGGATGGAGACACATGTGCAGGATCATGGGGCAGGATGGATATAATGGAGACAGATGGGGCAAGATCATGAGGCAGGATCATGGGACAGATGGGGCAGGATCATGGGACAGATGGGGCAGGATCATGGGACAGGTGGGGCAAGATCATGGGGCAGGATGGGCTATCACATGGAGGTAGGATGGGAGAACATATGGCTGGAGCAAGGAATGAGACACACGGGGGCCAGGATGGGGTATATTATTACTGCAGTGAGGTATTTATTTTATCTTTTGAGGATAGTGTTTTAAATGGGGGAGGCGGTCCTGTTACTGTGCAGAGCAACACTGCCACCTTTTTTTCTTCATCTGGTGTAGCTTAGAATTTTGGGGGAAAAAAGTAATGTGTTCTGCAAGCGGAGCTCTAGATAACTTATTTCCTGCAGAGATAAGCCCTGGCTGGAAGAAGTGACTGTGCTGGATGAAGACAAAAAGCAAAGATGAAGGACTTCACGTACAGACGTCACTGGTGAGTCAGTGTGTTACCTGTACACTGACACTATACACTGTACTACAATGTGGCTCTTGACCAACTTTTATAGCAAAATGTGGCTCTCAAGGTAAGAAAGGTTGGGGACCCCCGCCTTAGACTCTACTACTTTTAATGTTACCAGTTTCTTGAAATATAAACAATCCCTGATAAGCTACCTAAGAAAAGCAGCCAAAAGTGTTATTCCCCATCACTGGAAGAGCAGCTCTTCCCCCACCCTAGAGGAATGGTTCTCTGAAGTCTCCTCAATAGTATGGAACACTTGATTGCTCTATGACCTGCAGATGTTGATACATATTGTGTGATATGGATAGATTGGATTGAATTCCAAGAATCCGATGCATATTGCCTTGCTCCATCTAATTTCCATTGTCATATGGTCCAGGATGTAAATATATTATCAATTTATATCCTACACTGGCCCGCTCACACCCACATGGAAGAACAAGCACCTTAATAGAGAATGGATGTCAATGGAATGCTCCTGCATACAACTACTCGTCTGAGAGATAAACATGCTCAATACACCACTACATGAATTCCTCCAGAGGTGTGGTTTCAAAAATTGAGTCACTTGTGGCAGTTTATGCTATTTGGCATGTCAGGGGCTCTTCAAATGTGACGTGGCATCCGCACTCTAGTCTAGCCAAAATTGCCATACGCCCAAACACTAGTTTTTCACCACATATGGGCTATCTGTGTATGCATAACATTTTCTCTAGTTGCCCTTTTGAAAAAGAAAAATTTGGGTCTAAATCAACATTTTTACAAGACAACGTATTTTATTTTTTTTTTTAATTTTCACAGCTCAACCTAAGAAAATTCTGTGAAGCACCTGCGAGTTTAAGATGCTCCTCACACCCTTAAATAAAGTTTCCAAAATGGGGTCACGTGTGGAATGTTTCCACCATTTAGGCACAAGAGGCTGCAAATGTAACATGCGTCCGCTATCGATTACAGCCAATTTTGTGCTCCAAAAGTCAAATGGTGCTCCTTCCCTTCTTAGCCCTGCCGTGCACACAAACACCAGTTTTCCACCACATATGGGATATATGTGTACTCAGGAGAAATTGCAAAACAAATTGTTTGTCCACTTTATCCTGTTAACCTTGTGAAAATATAAAATTTGGGGCTAAAGCAGTATTTTTTTGTGAAAATTTAAAATTTTGATTTTTTCTTTCCTCGTTGCTTTAATTCGTATGAAGCACCTAAAGGGTTAATAAGCTTCCTGAATGTAGTTTTGAGCTCTTTGAGGGGTGCAGTTTTTTAAAATAGTGATACTTTTGGGTATTTTCTGGCACATAGAGCCTCAAAGTCACTTCAAATGTGATGGCTTCCCTAAAAATGTCTTATTTTCTTCAAAAAAATGATAAATTGATGACTCTTAACCCTTTTAACTTCCTAACAAAAAAGTGTGTTGGTATCAGGTATACGTGTGGGAAATCTTACTTATTATCTATTTTATGTGGTATAATTATATGATTTAAAAATTAAACGTTTAAAAAAAAATAGGAAAATTTCACAATTTTCAATCAAATTTTCGATATTTTCATAAACGCAAATCATGTCAACTTAAATTTACCATTAATATGAAGTACATGTCACAATAAAACAATCTCAAAATCACGAAGATATGTAAAATTCTGTATATTTGAAGCTGTATTGCAGGCTGTGAACCCACAGGCAGATGATACTGGTACTTAGAGATACATCTGTATATATCAGTTTATTTTGAGGTCCCTGTATTCTAGAGGTGAAGAAAAAGTCTGATTTTTTTTGTTCCTATAATAAAACCATTGCAAAAATGCAATTTTCTCTTCTTCCCTGGGAATCTACCCACCACCTACATCATTGCAGGCAGCAGCTAGAATCCTGAGCCACAACCTGCACTGACAGGTATGGGAGCATTTTCTCTACTTGAAGCTGCATTGCAGCCACCAAACCCATAGGCAGATGATACAGATACATAGAGATACATCTGTATATAGCAGTATATTTCTATGTCCCTGTATTTGAGAGGGAAAATAAAATACATATTTTTTTCTTATAAATTACAAAAAAATAATTGTCATTTTTTATGTGCTATTTTTAAAAAAAGAATAAACATCACAAATCAGGCAATAACAGACATATTTGGTGTCCCTGTAATCATAACAACCTGCACAACACAGGATCAGACATTTTATGGTGGTCGGTAAATGTCATAAAAAAATTTTAGGATTTGATTTTTTTTTCTCTATTCACACATAGCGTAAATGCTAATAAATATAACTTCGTCGTCCCAAATCAACAAATATTCATACTGATAAGTGGCACTTCTACACAGGGGCGGATTATTAGAGGGTCAATATGGGCGGTAGCCCAGGGCCCAGTGGTCTGGGGGGGCCCTGGGCTACCGCACAGAGATTGACCCTCTGATAATCATCTGTGAATGCCGGCGGCCGCCGCCGGCATTTATGTGCCCCCCCGCCGTACCCGGTGGGCAGAGAGAGGGGGCCCGCATTGGGCCCCTTCTCATCTGCTCACCGGGCCCCTTCCGGAGCTGCGGCGGTTTCCTATTGACGTGCGGGCGCGCTCCCGCACGTCAATAGTTAACAACAGCCACCAGCCAATTGGAGGCTGGCGGCTGATGTCGGCCGCAGGCGCACACGTCGCCGGCGTCTGACGTCATTGTCAGTCGCCGGCGAGTGTGCTCTGCTGCAGGGAGCTCGCCACCTGGAGCGCGGACAGGTGAGGAGACTGCTTGTTTTTATTTTTTTATTTTTTTATAACGGTGAACACACTGAGGGCAATGCTGGAGGACACTGGGGCAATGCTGGAGGACACTGGGGCAGATGGCTGGAGGACACTGGGGCAGATGGCTGGAGGACACTGGGGCAATGCTGGAGGACACTGGGGCAGATTGCTGGAGAACACTAGGGCAGATTGCTGGAGGACACTGGGGCAGATAGCTGGAGGACACTGGGGCAGATAGCTGGAGGACACGGGCAGATAGCTGGAGGACACTGGGGCAGATAGCTGGAGGACACTGGGGCAGATTGCTGGAGGACACGGGCAGATTGCTGGAGGACACTGGAGCAATGCTGGAGGACACTGGGGCAGATTGCTGGAGGACACTGGGGCAGATTGCTGGAGGACACTGGGGCAGATTGCTGGAGGACACTGGAGCAATGCTGGAGGACACTGGGGCAGATTGCTGGAGGACACTGGGGCAGATTGCTGGAGGACACTGGGGCAGATTGCTGGAGGACACTGGGGCAGATGGCTGGAGGACACTGGGGCAGATGGCTGGAGGACACTGGGGCAGATGGCTGGAGGACACTGGGGCAGATGGCTGGAGGACACTGGGGCAGATGGCTGGAGGACACTGGGGCAGATGGCTGGAGGACACTGGGGCAGATGTCTGGAGGACACTGGGGCAGATGTCTGGAGGACACTGGGGCAGATGTCTGGAGGACACTGGGGCAGATGGCTGGAGGACACTGGGGCAGATGTCTGGAGGACACTGGGGCAGATGGCTGGAGGACACTGGGGCAGATGGCTGGAGACACTGGGGCAGATGGCTGGAGACACTGGGGCAATGCTGGAGACACTGGGGGAAATGCTGGACATACTGGGGCAGATTGCTGGACACACGGTTGGTAATATTCTGGACACACTGTCTGGGGGCAATGCTGGATGCACTGGGGCAGATTGCTGGACACACTGTCTGGAGGCAATATGCTGGACATACTGGGGCAGATTGCTGGACACACTGGGGGTAATATGCTGGACACACTGGGGCAGATTGCTGGACACACTGTCTGGGGGCAATGCTGGACACACTGGGGGCAATATGCTGGAGACACTGGGGCAGATTGCTGGACACTGGGGCAATATGCTGGACATACTGGGGCAGATTGCTGGACACACTGGGGGCAGGACTGGAGGCATGGGCAGAATGTAGACACGGGGCATGATTGGAGACACGGGGCAGAATGAAAGACATGGGGCGGGATTGGATCATGGGGCAGGATGGATACGATGGAGACATATGGGGCAGGATGTGGAGATCATATGGGGTAGAATGGATACTCATGAGGGCAGGATGCGAGAACATATGGCTGGAGCCAGGAATGAGACACACGGGGCCAGGATGTGGAATATTATTACTATAGGGGCTAATTAAGGGATATTATTACTGCAGTGATGTATTTATTTTATTTTTTGAGTATACTGTTCTAAATGGGGGTCAGTCCTGTTACTGTGCAGAGTGACACTATATCGCCATTTTTCTTCATGTGGTGTAATGTAGAAGTTGTGAAAAATTAAGTAATGTGTTCTACAAGCGGAGCTCGAGATAACTGTGTTATTTCCTGCAGAAACGAGTCCTGGCTGGAAGAAATGATGGCGGTCTGTGCTGGATGAAAGATGAAGGACTTCACCTAGAGACGTCACTGGTGAGTCAGTGTTACCTATACACTGACACTATACACTGTATACTATATAGAGGTCCTGTGTATAATGTCACCAGTGATCTCTGTATTACCTCTACACAGACACTGCATACTAAGTACAGATCTCCTGTGAATACTGGCACTTATGGTGATAGTATTGTGTTGTTTTTTACTGATCAGTATTGTAGTATTCAGTCACTATGTGGTGGTAATATGTGGTCTGGAAATGGTGTTGTGGTATTTGTCCCTTGTATGTGATATTTGGTCACCAAGTGGTAGTAATATGTGGTCTTGACATGGTGCGGTGGTATTTGTTCCTTGTATGTGATATTATTCGATCACTGTGGTTGTAATTTGTGGTCTGGTCATGTTGCGGTGGTATTTGTTCCTTGTATGTGATATTATTGGTCAAAATATACCTAAATTGTATTGCAGATTCTACCAAATATTTAATAGGTTACAGTAGATTAGGGCCTGGCCATTTTTCTGGAATAATCTGGTTTGGGTATATCATGACCCCCGTCACATGACCGGGGGGGATGGGGGCCACAGTGTCTGAACAGCCCGGGGCCCTGGCTACCCTTAATCCACCCCTGCTTCTACACGGTCAAATAAACATAAACAAAGGTTTTTGCAATAGGGTCCCAAACTTATAGGTACCTATGTGCAAAAATTAGAAGTGACAAATAAGCTTCAATAAAAATTATTACATTTTAATTTATAGATGATTAAAATAATAACATAGGTAAAACATACCAAAGGTGCTAGGAAAAAGGGGAGGCTGGAAAAAACTATCAATAAAAAATAAATGTATATATATATATATATATATATATATATATATATATATATATATATATATATATATACATACACACACATATATACACACAAATAGCAGAGAGGATATCAATTTATATTAAATCCTAAAATAATGCATAATTGCCAAAACCTAAAGTGCCTGTGCTTTAAGTATATATCACAGTTTTATACAAACTTTCTATATCTAAGATCTTTATCACTGCTTGCAACAAAAATCATGCATATCAATGAAATCTTGCCAAGATACATACAAAAATAACGCCTGTTGTGCCTAAACATTGGAAAAAAGAAATCCCAGCTCAAATGGCAACTAAAGAGCATTTTATATATTATTCAGGCGTTGTATTTGTAGTCGACTACAAGGTGATGCCCAACTACCATAATTTAAGTGCTGAAAGCCATAGCAATTATTAATATATACAGCTCTGGCAAAAATTAAGAGACTACTGGAACATTTTCAGTTTGTCTGATTTTTCTCTTTATAGGTATATTTTTGAGTAAAATGTAAATTGTTATTTTATGAAAAAGAGAAATGTTCAAAATAACAAAAAAATGCATTGCTTGCAGACCTCAAATAATGCAAAAAAAAAACAAAACAATCCTCCACCAAATTTCACAGTGGGTGCAAGATACTGTGGCTTGTACGCCTCTCCAGGTCTCCGTCTAACCATTAGACGACCAGGTGTTGATCTCGGGATGCTTCAGCAAGGCTGGAATTGGGTAGGTTAATCCTTGCGAAGGACATATCAATCAATACGCATACAAGGTTGCCCTGAGGGTAGCAGAGCGCAAATGATGAATTGAGGGGGTACTGTTACTGTGCATGGAGGCACTGTAACTTTTTTTTTATCGGACAGTGTAAAAGCTGGATAAAAATTGGGGAATGTGCTCCGGAAGTGGTGCTATAGATAAGTGTGCTATTTTCTGAAGAGACGAGTACTGGCTGGAAGAAGTGATGGAGGCCTGTGCTAAATGAAAAGCAAAGATGAAGGACTTAAACAACAGATGTAACTGGTTAGTCAGTGTGTAGTGTCAGTATACAGATAACGCACTATGTACAGAGCTCCTTGGTGTAATGTCACTGGTGATCATTGAATTACCTGTACACTGACACTATACACTGTATAATATTATGTACAGAACTCTTGTGTATAATGGCACTTATGGTATTAGTATTGCTTTTTTTTTATTAATGATCAGTATTGTAATATTCATTCATTATGTGGTGGTAATATGTGATCTGGTCATGGTGTGATGGTATTTGTTCCTTGTATGTGGTATTATGTGTTCACTATGTGGTGGTAATATGTGGTTTGGTACGGTGTGGTGGTATTTGGTCCTTGTATGTGTTATTATTCAGTCACTATGTGGTGGTAATATGTGGTCTGGTCATGGTGTGACCAGTTTTTGTCTCTAGTATGTGGTATTATTGGTCATTTTATAAAATGTGTGCAACACATTCACTTAAAGAAAAATAAATAAAATATACCTAAAGAGTATTGGATAAGGTGATATTGTGTTTGATGGGAACTGATGTGTGAGGATGTGGTGCAGAAATAGATTTTACAAGAGTGGGTGGTGGGACTGTGGAAGGTTTGAGGAGCAAAAGTGGAGCAGGAATATAGACTGGTCGGAATCTCAAGGGGGCCCTAAAATTCCTGGTGGCAGCCGTGCAGTCCAGTAATGGGATAAATGCCTCGGGAGATGAGAGTCACTATCCTCTGCTTAGAGATTGATATGGCAGAGTGGCTCCAAATACTTTTCCATATAGAGCTCCTTCAGCCATATTTTCCAGGGTAATCAGGGTTTCTCCAAGTCTCTCTGGGGTGCTGACCTTAGCATCAGCATCCAACAAACGATCTATCTTACTGGTCTCAATGTCCTCCTTATATCCAGGGGTAGGGAGACAGTTGGACAGTTTGCAGGCCCTCCAGACCTGGGACCTGTGCCTCAGAGATCAAGACACTACACTGGGTGATTTGCGGCATTTCGAGAGCAGAGGGGTCATGAATGGATAGTCTGAAAACGTCACCAGTGGTTCATCAAGAGGCATGGACACATTCAGGCGGCAGATGGTAACTTAGATAATTCAATTATCAGAACCTTCGTAAGGTAATTAAGACTCTAAACCAGATGGGGAATACACAGAATGATACACGACAACACTCCTAAAATCTTTAGAAATATGAACATAGAATGATACCATATCACATCATCACACAGGTCCAGTCATATTACCGTTGGGCTGTACCAAAAATTGTGGTAAAAAAATAGAACAAGAGGCGTTGAAGGACTCACTTTGTATACAACTGTGTGGAACAACCAGACCCTACCTGAAGTCCTATATCTAGATGGGTTTGAGAATTGGATTTCATCAGGTATTATGAGACTTAGTCGTCTATTGTCCAATAATGCTTTCTGTTCATCTTAGCAATTAAAGGAGAAATTTAACCTCCGGGACTTTAACTACCCGGATATTAACTGGGAAACAGAAACCTGTGAAACCCATAAAGGCAACAGGTTTCTGCTAATAACCAAGAAAAATTATCTTTCACAATTGGTGCAGAATCCAACCAGAGGAGCAGCACTTTTAGACCTAATACTATCTAATAGACCTGACAGAATAACAAATCTGCAGGTGGTTGGGCATTTAGGAAATAGCGACCACAATATTGTGCAGTTTCACCTGTCTTTCACTAGGGGGACTTGTCAGGGAGTCACAAAAACATTGAACTTTAGGAAGGCAAAGTTTGAACAGCTTAGAGATGCCCTTAATCTGGTAGACTGGGACAATATCCTCAGAAATGAGAATACAGATAATAAATGGGAAATGTTTAAGAACATCCTAAATAGGCAGTGTAAGCGGTTTATACCTTGTGGGAATAAAAGGACTAGAAATAGGAAAAACCCAATGTGGCTAAACAAAGAAGTAAGACAGGCAATTAACAGTAAAAAGAAAGCATTTGCACTACTAAAGCAGGATGGCACCATTGAAGCTCTAAAAAACTATAGGGAGAAAAATACTTTATCTAAAAAACTAATTAAAGCTGCCAAAAAGGAAACAGAGAAGCACATTGCTAAGGAGAGTAAAACTAATCCCAAACTGTTCTTCAACTATATCAATAGTAAAAGAATAAAAACTGAAAATGTAGGCCCCTTAAAAAATAGTGAGGAAAGAATGGTTGTAGATGACGAGGAAAAAGCTAACATATTAAATACCTTCTTCTCCACGGTATTCACGGTGGAAAATGAAATGCTAGGTGAAATCCCAAGAAACAATGAAAACCCTATATTAAGGGTCACCAATCTAACCCAAGAAGAGGTGCGAAACCGGCTAAATAAGATTAAAATAGATAAATCTCCGGGTCCGGATGGCATACACCCACGAGTACTAAGAGAACTAAGTAATGTAATAGATAAACCATTATTTCTTATTTTTAGTGACTCTATAGCGACAGGGTCTGTTCCGCAGGACTGGCGCATAGCAAATGTGGTGCCAATATTCAAAAAGGGCTCTAAAAGTGAACCTGGAAATTATAGGCCAGTAAGTCTAACCTCTATTGTTGGTAAAATATTTGAAGGGTTTCTGAGGGATGTTATTCTGGATTATCTCAATGAGAATAACTGTTTAACTCCATATCAGCATGGGTTTATGAGAAATCGCTCCTGTCAAACCAATCTAATCAGTTTTTATGAAGAGGTAAGCTATAGACTGGACCACGGTGAGTCATTGGACGTGGTATATCTCGATTTTTCCAAAGCGTTTGATACCGTGCCGCACAAGAGGTTGGTACACAAAATGAGAATGCTTGGTCTGGGGGAAAATGTGTGTAAATGGGTTAGTAACTGGCTTAGTGATAGAAAGCAGAGGGTGGTTATAAATGGTATAGTCTCTAACTGGGTCGCTGTGACCAGTGGGGTACCGCAGGGGTCAGTATTGGGACCTGTTCTCTTCAACATATTCATTAATGATCTGGTAGAAGGTTTACACAGTAAAATATCGATATTTGCAGATGATACAAAACTATGTAAAGCAGTTAATACAAGAGAAGATAGTATTCTGCTACAGATGGATCTGGATAAGTTGGAAACTTGGGCTGAAAGGTGGCAGATGAGGTTTAACAATGATAAATGTAAGGTTATACACATGGGAAGAGGGAATCAATATCACCATTACACACTGAACGGGAAACCACTGGGTAAATCTGACAGGGAGAAGGACTTGGGGATCCTAGTTAATGATAAACTTACCTGGAGCAGCCAGTGCCAGGCAGCAGCTGCCAAGGCAAACAGGATCATGGGGTGCATTAAAAGAGGTCTGGATACACATGATGAGAGCATTATACTGCCTCTGTACAAATCCCTAGTTAGACCGCACATGGAGTACTGTGTCCAGTTTTGGGCACCGGTGCTCAGGAAGGATATAATGGAACTAGAGAGAGTACAAAGGAGGGCAACAAAATTAATAAAGGGGATGGGAGAACTACAATACCCAGATAGATTAGCGAAATTAGGATTATTTAGTCTAGAAAAAAGACGACTGAGGGGCGATCTAATAACCATGTATAAGTATATAAGGGGACAATACAAATATCTCGCTGAGGATCTGTTTATACCAAGGAAGGTGACGGGCACAAGGGGGCATTCTTTGCGCCTGGAGGAGAGAAGGTTTTTCCACCAACATAGAAGAGGATTCTTTACTGTTAGGGCAGTGAGAATCTGGAATTGCTTGCCTGAGGAGGTGGTGATGGCGAACTCAGTCGAGGGGTTCAAGAGAGGCCTGGATGTCTTCCTGGAGCAGAACAATATTGTATCATACAATTATTAGGTTCTGTAGAAGGACGTAGATCTGGGTATTTATTATGATGGAATATAGGCTGAACTGGATGGACAAATGTCTTTTTTCGGCCTTACTAACTATGTTACTATGTTACTATGTAACCTCCCTTAGATTATTTTATCAGTATATTCAGATTAGACACCTTTCTACACAAAACAGGACAAAAAACCTTGAGCTGCAGTTAGACATGATGCTAAGCACAATAGAGATGTCAGGGAGAACATCTGGTAAGATTTCTGAACTTTCTAAAATGCCACTAATGTAAATATGGGGAAAATTAAGGTGTTATCCGTGCATGCTCAAGAGCTAAAAGAGTTCGTTTGGCGTGCTCTAATAATATGTTCAAGTCGCCATGGCTGCATATCTCGCGACTGTTCAACAGCCACAACACATACAGGGATTGTCTATAAAACAGGCAATCCCTGCATGTGTTGCGGCTGTCGAACAGCTGTCGCGAGATATGGAGCCATGGCGTCTCAAACATAGTTTTAGAGCACGCCGAAGATACTCTTTTAGGTCTCGCGCATGCATGGATAACGCCTTATCCGAGTACGTTTGCTCATCACTAAAAAGCATCCTTGAGGTGGTCAGATCTATATCCATAGTGGAGCATTGTAGACAGTCATAATTATAAATTATCCATAGGGGATACATGAACCCTCTTCTACACAAGGTCGGCATACGTACAGAGGCCAAAGATCTGAAGTGCTTAGCGGAAGCTGCTGATCTTATTCACATGCTGCGGGATTATAAATACATTTTAGGAGTAATAGTTTTTACAAGTGTAAAATCATAACCAGCAGGTAGAATAACTGACACTGGACACACACGGTAAAACTGCAGGAGGAGTTTATTGTTTCTTGCACATAAATTGATTGATAAGATCTGATGGAACCAAAAAAGTGGTCCATTTTCCCACCATTTTCTATATGCTCTCAAATATTTCAATTTGGATACAAAAGCATGTAAAATCATAGAAAATTTGTTCAAAGACTTTGTGTGGAGGTAAAGAGCCGAGGATGAAGATGCTTCATCTCCAAAAGTCTCCAAAACAGGGAGGATTAGCAACTCCGAATGTCCTTGTATATTTCATGGCTTTGGGAGCTTGGAAACTTCGGGATCAGCAGGTTTGGATGAAATGAGCAAGTAGTCAGGTTCCATGTCTTCTTTTGAAGGGAATCAGTTTCCAATGAAGGTTAATAAACTACTATACTTAGCACGGAAAGGAATTTAATAAATGGATCATATCAGATGTTCCTACAAAGAAGTAAAGGATTGTAGATATAACTAGCAATATGTAATCTGAACATGTTTATTATTGTAGTGTAGCGAAGTTACAGACTTTGGTCAGACATGGAGATTGTGCGTTGAAAGTAACTGTAATGAATGGCAGATTGCAGCGATTGGGAGCAAGGAAGAAGAGGGAGCAGGATATTTTGGATATTTTCTTGTGGTGTGGGAGTAAGGGTTGCCATATTTGTCCATATAGTGTACATCTATGAATGTATAAAAATGTGAAATATTCAACGCACATATAATATTGCTTTATATTTGCTTATTACATAAAAGATATTAGAAACTGTAGATTTTTTAATTCTAATTATATAATTCAAATTCTGTATTTTCCTGTATTATCTTCCTCTCCTGCCCTGCACCAATAGCATAGATCAGTGTAGGGCAGCAAGAGAGGTTCTCTCAGTGATCAGGAAAGACACTGTCTCAGAGTTCTCCTCAGTCACAGGAAGCTGCCGCCAGACTATAAGAGGCACTCAATTATTGGGACGAAATTTTAATGTTAGAAGTGCATGTAAAAGTAAAAAAAATACAGTAAGTTCTAAAGTACTTTCCGTTTCTCGTTTAATTATATGACTGTCTGCTGAATGGTTTTTGTACAATTTGTCAATAAAAAATATATAGTTTCTCCCCGTGTGCGTTATTATTGATGTTTAACAAAATATGTTTTCTGCTCATTTATTTTTCACATTCTAAGGCTGGAGTTACACTTACCGTATAAAAAAAATCGGTCCGATTTTGATATCCAAAAATCGCACAAATGTTCCCGAACAGTGATCCGTATGTCATTTGTGTGCAATGCGAGGATGTGATTTCCTCGCATCTGGTAAAAAAAAAATAAAAATAAAAAAATCGCAGCATGCTGAGATTGTCACCGCCACTCGGCCGAGAATCGTCTCACTCGCACCCATATAATCCTATGGGTGAGAATGAGACAACGCACATCACTCGGATATCATCCGAGTGCTGTGCGCTAAACGCTGACCCCGGCAATGGAGGAGATGGAGAAATTAGTTTCTCTGCCTCCTCCGCAGCTGTGCTCCAATCCGCTCTGTGCGTTGGATGCAATACGCTAGTGTGACTCCGGCCTAACAGTGTGACACCTGTTATGATACGGTGGTCTAGGAGCAACATGGAACGAGCTCTGAAGGATGTGGTAACTGTACTGACCGCAGTCCCTAAGCTCAACACAACACTAGAAGTAGCCGTGGGATGCTCCTTACTCTCCCTAGGCACCTCGTCACAGCCTAAGAGCTAACTACCCCTAAAGATAGAAGCAGGAAAACTATCTTGCCTCAGAGAAAATCCCCAAAGGATAGATTAGCCCCCCACAAATAATGACTGTGAGTGGAGAGGGAAAAGACATACACAGAATGAAACCAGGATGAGCACAGGAGGCCAGTCTAGCTAAATAGATAGGACAGGATGGAATACTGTGCGGTCAGTATAAAACACTACAAAAAATCCACGCAGAGTTTACAAAAAATCTCCACACCACCTGACTAAAGGTGTGGAGGGTAAATCTGCTTCCCAGAGCTTCCAGCAAGACAGAATTAATTCATACTGATAAGCTGGACAAACATAGAAAGCACAGAACGGATAAGTCCACAATCTATGGACAGAAAAGAGCAAGCAAAAACTTAGCTTTGCTGAACTGGTCAGGATAACAGGGAAATCCAAAGAGATGTGAATCCAACCAGGAACCATTTACAAGTGGCACTGGCTGAAGGAAAGAGCCAGGCATAAATAGCCGAGCAGAAAAGACGATCAGTGGAAGCAGCTGATGACAGCTAAATCCAAGGAGCAGCCATACCACTAGAAACCACAAGAGGGAGCCCAAGAGCAGAACTCACAAAAGTGCCACTTACAACCACGGGAGGGAGCCCAAGAGCGGAATTCACAACAGACATCCGTATGCAATGCGATTTTAACATGAGCTTTTACGTACATCACATCTCTCTATGTAAAAGCTCATGTTAAAATCACATTGCATACGGATGCCATACATCGGATGTCACACTGATGGTCCGTGTGGTGTGCGAGTTTTTCTCGCACCCATAGACTTGCATTGGAGAGTCTTGATACACTGACAATTGCAGCATAGGACTCTTCCGTATTACGCTCTAGTGTGACTCCGGCCTTAGTATGATAATAGCTTCTCCGTGTGGGATTTTAGATGTTTAAGAAAATAGCATTATTGTTTAAAACATTTCCCAGATTCTTAATATGAATATTGCTTTTCAAGACTTGATTTATCTGACCAACATTTCTCACATTCTGAACATAAATAAGACTTCTCCCCTGTGTTAGTTCTCTGATGTGTAACAAAGTGTGATTTCCATGCAAAACATTTTCCACATTCTGAACATAAATATGGCTTCTCTCCTGTGTGAGTTCTCTGGTGACTAACAAGATGTGATTTCTGTACAAAACCTTTTCCACATTCTGAACATGAAAAGGGCTTCTCCCCAGTGTGAGTTCTCTGGTGAATAACAAGAATCCATTTCTGTTTAAAACTTTTTCCACATTCTGGACATAAATATGACATCTCCCCTGTGTGGTTTCTTTGATGTGTAACAAAGTGTGATTTCCATGCAAAACATTTTCCACATTCTGAACATGAATATGGCTTCTCTCCTGTGTGAGTTCTCTGGTGACCAACAAGGTGTGCTTTCTGTATAAAACATTTTCCACATTCCGAACATGAAAAAGGCTTCTCCCCTGTGTGAGTTCTCTGGTGACTAACAACAGCCGATTTCCTTGCAAAACATTTTCCACATTCTGAACATGAATATGGCTTCTCCCCTGTGTGAGTTCTCTCGTGATTAAGAAGATCTGGTTTTTGTACAAAACATTTCCCACATTCAGAACATGAAAAAGGCTTCTCCCCGGTATGAATTCTTTCATGCCTAACAAGATCTGATTTCTGGTTGAAATATTTCCCACATTTGGAACAAAAAAATCTCTTCTCTGTGTGAATTTTATGTTTAACAAAAGATATTTTGAGGGGACAATTGTTTCCATATTCTGAATGTGCAATTGGCTTCTTTGCTTTAAGAGCTGTTTTTTTAATGCCTCCTTTCTGACTTTTATTTTCCTTAATAGCCTGTAATTTATCAGAAGATAGGACCTGTTTTGAATGATCAAATGATAGGTCTTTGCTGTGAAGGGATGATGGTATATCTAGAGTGATGACATTCATTTCAATTGTATCCTGTGTGATCTCAAAGTCTTCCAATTTAAATATTGACCCTGTCCGTTGTCCCTCAGATCTCCTGGTACAGTCATCTGCCAAGAAAAAAAACTATTATTTTTTAATAAAATATCCTTGAAATGTATATTTTTGAACATTGTTACATATTCATAGAAATGGGAAGTTAGGTAGTAAAACTGAATTATTCACTAAGACAATGACAGTTCACAGACTAATAGAAAACCCACCACCAGAAAAGCCACCAGAAAATGTTATGTTGGAAAAAATGATGCTAATAAAAACTTCTCATCCTGCAAATATCAATCCGCCACACAGGTTTCAAAATAATCACTACTTCTATAGATGAATTCACTGATGGTTATAATTTTAAAAAAATTGAGTCACTTTATGGGGTTTTATCTTCTTTAATTTTCTGCCATTCTGCAACATTGGGGCATCTTCTAATTGTGTGTCATCTCCTCTGGGATCTGTTCTGCAATGTCTGCTTCTATCACCAATATCAAAAATTACCGCACACTTGAAGCTGGTATGATGCAAATATATAACAAGTTTATTGTGTTCACAAAACAGGTTGCCACAAAAAGGAAACAAAAAGTGCAGATAGAAACCCAACGTTTCGACCCTCCTGGGCCTTATTCATGGGGTTACTTGATGCACGCTAGGATACATATGTAGGTGGCAGGCATAGTGTAGGAGGGCAAGTCACTTGGTATATAAGCTGTCGCTTAACCTGGAACAGGCTGGGAACATGCTGTTTTGTAATGCAAAGCGATAGTGGCACACAGAGGCTGTGACATCCGTAGTGGGCCTGTGTATAGCTGGATGACCCGTGCGAGCAGCACTCCTGAGGCTTGTAGTGACGTGAATGGAGGGTGCTGGATGAGCGGCGCTCCTGCGCCCTGCTGCTGCGGCATGTCGCATAGCGACATACCTCACTTATATCATTTGTTATGTTTTGGCGCTTTTATACGATAAAAACTATTTTATAGAAAAAATAATTATTTTTGCATCGCTTTATTCTGAGGACTATAACTTTTTTATTTTTTCGCTGATGCTGTATGGTGGCTCATTTTTTTCGGGACAAGATGATGTTTTCAGCGGTACCATGGTTATTTATATCCGTATTTTTGATTGCGTGTTATTCCACTTTTTGTTTGACGGTATGATAATAAAGCGTTGTTTTTTTGCCTCTTTTTTTTACGGTGAAAGGGGTTAACTAGTGGGACAGTTTTATAGGTCAGGTCGTTACGGACACGGTGATACAAAATATGTGTACTTTTATTGGGTTTTTGTTTATTTAGATAAAGAAATGTATTTATGGGAACAATATGTTTTTTTCTTTTTAAGAATTTTTTTTTTTTTTTAACATGTGTGAATATATATTTTTTCTTTACTTTAAACATTGCCCCGTGGGGGGGGGTATCATGTTTTAGGGTCAGATCGCCGATCTGACACTTTGCAGTGCACTGTGTCAGATCAGCGATCTGACATGCAGTGCTGGAGGCTTCCTGGTGCCTGCTCTGAGCAGGCGCTTGCAAGCCACCTCCCTGCAGGACTCGGAAGCAGCCCCGTGGCCATATTGGATCCGGGGCCTGCAGGGAGGAGGAGGTATGAGAGCCTCAGAGCAACGCGATCACATTGCGTTGCTCCGGGGGTCTCAGGGAAGCATGCAGGGAGCCCCCTCCCTGCGCGATGCTTCCTTATGCCGCCGGAACACTGCGATCATCTTTGATCGCAGTGTGCCGGGGGTTAATGTCCTGGGACTGCTCCTGGCACATAGTGCCGGATGTCAGCTGCGATAGTCAGCTGACACCCGGCCACGATCGGCCGCGCTCACGGCATCGTATATGACATACTATCCCGTCGAAGGTCAGATAGGCCCAGGTCACCTCGACAGGATAGTACATCTAAGGTCTCTAGAGGGGTTAAAGCACCATGGAACAAATGGTGCTATAAAAATGAATAATAATAATAAAAATGTTGGAAAAATGCTGCCGACCTAAAGTAGAAATAAGGTAAATGTTATTAACTATTTTGTCTGCTATCACTATTTGATTAAGGGATCAAAGAGCATACAAATTAAAATAAAAGTTTGAAAATTACAAATCATTCTAAATTATTTGGCAATTTTCAGGTATTTTCAAAAATAAATGCAAAATATATTAACCTAAAATGACCAGAAACAAAGTACAAAGTGTCACAGAAATCATATTTCAGAATCCCTGTAATCAGAAGAAGCATCCAACGATATCACCACATAAAGTGACACATGCCAGATTTGGATGCAGAAAGTGGATAAATCAGAGTATTTTGGGCACTAACTACTGTAGTCAAAACTGTGACTATAGACAATAACACACCTACTGAAATGATTACACTTGGCAGTCTTCATCAGTGAAAAATGACTAACTAGTGGTGAAACCTCATGCAAATTTAGATTTCGGGCATTTGGCAAAGACATTGGAGACCTTTTTTTTTTTTAACCCCATTCAATTCCTGGCCATTTTCCATTTTTGCTCACCTTCTTCCCAGAACCATAACTTTTTTATTTTGTCGTTAATATGGCCATGTGAGGGCTTGTTTTTTGTGGATTGAGTTGTACTTTTGAATGCCACCATTGATTTTACTATATAATTTACTGGAAAAAAAAAATTCCAAGTGCAGTGAAATTGCAAAAAAAGTCTAATTCCACAATTGTTTTTTTTTCTACCATGTTCACCAAATGCCAACACTGACCTGCCATTATGATTCTCCAGGTAATTACGAGTTTGTAGATACCAAACATGTATAGGTTCTTTTTTATTTAAGTGGTGAAAAAAAAAATCTAAATTTTGTAAAAAAACAAAAAAAAGTCTTCATTTTCTGAGACCCATAGCATCTCCATTTTTCAGGATTTGGGGCTAGGCAAGGGCTTATTTATTGCATGCAGAGTTGATATTTTTATTAAAGGGAAGGTGCCGTGATTTTAGTTTTTGTATTAATAATTATTGATTATATAATCAATTATTTTTAATACAAAATTAAATTAACTACTTTCATCGTTTTTTTTATTCCCTTTTATTTTTGCCACTAGAGGCTGCACACCTCACTTACGGCAGCTATGAGAGACTGCGGTCGGACTCCGACCACATCCCTTACATTGAGGCCACTCCTCCTGCTTCTTAGCTGTGACCTGGGTACACCCACTAGGTCACATCTGTGGGAGGAGATCACGGCCATTTTGTTGCTTTATTTTCCTGTGTCATCGATCGCGCGCACACACACAGCTCAGTGCGTCTGCGTCAGGAGCTGCCGGGGAGAAGCTGCTGTTAAGCGAAGGTCCGGGGTAAGTATCTGCAGCGAGGAGCTGTGATTGCAGCCTGTACTTAGTATTACAGTACAGGCTGCAATCACTGCTGACCTGTTCAGAGCACAGCACGGAGATCGTCACACTGCCCTGCCCTGAACAGGATGCAGCACTTCCTGGGAGAGGAGGGAAGGTAAGTACAGGTTTTTGTTTCTTATGCACCTACCACTGCTACCTGCCTCTATATACCACCTACCACTGCTACCTGCCTCTATATACCACTGCTACCTGCCCCTATATACCACCTACCACTGCTACCTGCCTTTATATACCACCTACCACTGCTACCTGCCTCTATATACCACTGCTACCTACCTCTATATCAGGGGTGTCAAACTGCATTCCTAGAGGGCTGCAAACAGGTCATGTTTTCAGGATTTCCTTGCATTGCACAGGTGATAATTTAATCACCTGCAGAGAATGATTCCAGCACCTTGTGCAATGCTAAGGAAATCTTGAAAACACGCATGGTTTGAGGCCCTCGAGGAATGCAGTTTGACACCCCTGCTCTATATACCACTGCTACCTGCCTCTATATACACCACCTACCACTGCTACCTGCCCCTATATACCACCTACCACTGCTACCTGCCTCTATATACCATTGCTACCTGCCCCTATATACCACTGCTACCTGCCTCTATATACCACTGCTACCTGCCTCTATATACCACCTACCTCTGCTACCTGCCTCCATATACCACCTAACACTGCTATCTGCCTCTACATACCACTGCTACCTGCCCTTATATCCCACTGCTACCTGCTTCTATATACCACCTACCACTACCTGCCTCTATATACCACTACCACTGCTACCTGCCCCTATATACCACTGCTACCTGCCCCTATATACCACTGCTACCTGCCCCTATATACCACTGCTACCTGCCCCTATATACCACTGCTACCTGCCCCTATATACCAACTACCACTGCTACTTGCCCCTTTATACCACTGCTACCTGCCCCATATACTACTGCTACCTGCCTCTACATACCAACTACCACTACCTGCCTCTATATACCACCTACCACTGCTACCTGCCCCTATATACCATTGCTACCTGCCCCTATATACCACTGCTACCTGCCCCTATATACCAACTATCACTGCTACCTGCCCCTATATACTACTGCTACCTGCCTCTACATACCAACTACCACTACCTGCCTCTATATACCACCTACCACTGCTACCTGCCCCTATATACCATTGCTACCTGCCCCTATATACCAACTATCACTGCTACCTGCCCCTATATACCACTGCTACCTGCCTCTATATACCACCTACCACCTGCCTCTATATACCACTGCTACCTGCCTCTATATACCACCTACCACTGCTACCTGCCTCTATATACCACCTACCACTGCTACCTGCCCCTATATACCATTGCTACCTGCCCCTATATACCACTGCTACCTGCCCCTATATACCAACTACCACTGCTACCTGCCCCTATATACCACTGCTACCTGCCTCTATATACCACCTACCACTGCTACCTGCCTCAATATACCACTGCTACCTGCCTCTATATACCAACTACCACGGCTACCTGCCCCTATATACCACTGCTACCTGCCCCTATATACCACTGCTACCTGCCTCTATATACCACCTACCACTGCTACCTGCCTCAATATACCACCTACCACTGCTATCTGCCTCTATATACCACTACCTGCTTCTATATAACACCTACCACTGCTAACTGCCCCTATATACCACTGCTACCTGCCTCTATATACCACCTACCACCTGCCTCTATATACCACTGCTACCTGCCTCTATATACCACCTACCACTGCTACCTGCCTCTATATACCACCTACCACTGCTACCTGCCCCTATATACCATTGCTACCTGCCCCTATATACCACTGCTACCTGCCCCTATATACCAACTACCACTGCTACCTGCCCCTATATACCACTGCTACCTGCCTCTATATACCACTGCTACCTGCCTTAATATACCACTGCTACCTGCCTCTATATACCACCTACCACTGCTACCTGCCTCAATATACCACTGCTACCTGCCTCTATATACCAACTACCACGGCTACCTGCCCCTATATACCACTGCTACCTGCCTGTATATACCACCTACCACTATATACCACTGCTACCTGCCTCTATATACCACTGCTACCTGCCCCTATATACCACTGCTACCTGCCTCTACATACCAACTACCACTACCTGCCTCTATATACCACCTACCACTGCTACCTGCCCCTATATACCATTGCTACCTGCACCTATATACCACTGCTAGCTGCCTTAATATACCACTGCTACCTGCCTCTATATACCACTGCTACCTGCCCCTATATACCACTGCTACCTGCCCCTATATACCACCTACCACTATATACCACTGCTACCTGCCTCTATATACCACTGCTACCTGCCTCTATATACCACCTACCACTGCTACCTGCCTCTATATACCACCTACCACTGCTACCTGCCCCTATATACCACTGCTACCTGCCTCTATATACCACCTACCACTGCTACCTGCCTCTATATACCACTGCCACTTGCCCCTATATACCACCTACCACTGCTACCTGCCTCTATATATCACCTACCACTGCTAACTGCCCCTATATACCACTGCTACCTGCCCCTATATACCACCGTTACCTGCCCCTATATACCACTGCTACCTGCCTCTATATACCACTGCTACCTGCCTCTATATACCACTGCTACCTGCCTCTATATACCACCTACCACTGCTACCTGCCTCTATATACCACTGCTACCTGCCTCTATATAACACCTACCACTGCTATCTGCCTCTATATACCACTACCTGCTTCTATATAACACCTACCACTGCTAACTGCCCCTATATACCACTGCTACCTGCCTCTACATACCACCTACCACTGCTATCTGCTTCTATATACCACTACCTGCTTCTATATAACACCTACCACTGCTACCTGCCCCTATATACCACTGCTACCTGCCTCTATATACCACCTACCACCTGCCTCTATATACCACTGCTACCTGCCTCTATATACCACCTACCACTGCTACCTGCCTCTATATACCACCTACCACTGCTACCTGCCCCTATATACCACTGCTACCTGCCTCTATATACCACCTGCCTCTATACACCACTGCTACCTGCCTCTATATCCCACCTACCACTGCTATCTGCCTCTATATACCACCTACCATTGCTATCTGCCTCTATATACCACTACCTGCTTCTATATACCACCTACCACTGCTATATGCCTCTATATACCACTACCTGCTTCTATATACCACCTACCATTGCTATATGCCTCTATATACCACTACCTGCTTCTATATACCACCTACCACTGCCACCTGCCTCTATATACCATTGCGACCTGCAGAGGCGTAGCTAGAGCTTTTGCCGCCCGGGGCTGCTCCCGAGTTTGGCGCCCCCCCCGCTCAATACACACAAAGTTTACCAAAAATAGTTTTCCAGTTTTGTAGAACTTAAACTGGGCCTAATGGTGTCACCCCCACATGCCAAACCTGTGACTTTTAATTAATTAATATCAGAGAGAACAAATGACCACCATACACAACAGAATCCACTATACCAAGACCAATAATATCACATACAGGGAGAAACACCACACACCATGACCAGACCACATAGTGACCGAATACTATATACAAGGGACAAATACCGCCTCACCATGACCAGATCACATATTACCACCACTTGGTGACCAAATAGCACATACAAGGGACAAATACCACAACACCATTTCCAGACCACATATTACCACCACATAGTGACTGAATACTACAATACTGATCAGTAATAAAGAAAAATAAAACAATACTATCACCATAAGTGCCAGTATTCACAGGAGATCTGTACTTTGTATGCAGTGTCTGTGTAGAGGTAATACAAAGATCACTGGTGGTATTATACACAGGAGCTCTGTATATAATGTATAGGTAATACAGTGAACACTGGTGACATTGTACACAGGACCTCTGTATATAGTATACAGTGTATAGTGTCAGTGTATAGGTAACACTGACTCACCAGTGACGTCTCTAGGTGAAGTCCTTCATCTTTCATCCAGCACAGACCGCCATCATTTCTCCCAGCCAGCACTCGTTTCTGCAGTAAATAACACAGTTATCTCGAGCTCCGCTTGCAGAACACATTACTTAATTTTTAACAACTTCTACATTACACCACATGAAGAAAAAAAGGTGATATAGTGTCACTCTGCACAGTAACAGGACCGCCCCCCCATTTAAAACAGTATACTCAAAAAATAAAATAAATACATCACTGCAGTAATAATATCCCTTAATTAGCCCCTATGGTAATAATATTCCCCACCCTGGCCCCGTTTATCTCATTCCTGGCTCCAGCCATATGTTCTCGCATCCTGCCCTCATGAGTATCCATTCTACACCATATGATCTCCCCATCCTGCCCCATCAGTCTCCATCGTATCCATCCTGCCCCATGATCCAATCCTGCCCCATGTCTTTCATTCTGCCCCGTGTCTCCAATCATGCCCCGTATCTACATTCTGCCCATGCCTCAAGTCCTGCCACCAGTGTGTCCAGCAATCTGCCCCAGTGTGTCCAGCATATTACCCCCAGGTTGTCCAGCAATCTGCCCCAGTGTGTCCAGCATATTACCCCCAGGTTGTCCAGCAATCTGCCCCAGTGTGTCCAGCATATTACCCCCAGTGTGTCCAGCAATCTGCCCCAGTATGTCCAGCAATCTGCCCCAGGGTCTCCAGCGATCTGCCCCAGTGTCCAGCATATTACCCCCAGTGTGTCCAGCATATTACCCCCAGGTTGTCCAGCAATCTGCCCCAGTGTGTCCAGCATATTACCCCCAGTGTGTCCAGCAATCTGCTCCAGTATGTCCAGCAATCTGCCCCAGTGTGTCCAGCATTGCCCCAGTGTGTCCTGCATTGCCCCCAGTGTGTCCAGCATTGCCCCCAGTGTGTCCAGCATTGCCCCCAGTGTGTCCAGAAATCTGCCCCATGGTCTCCAGCATTGCCCCAGTGTGTCCAGCATTGCCCCCAGTGTGTCCAGC
The DNA here is from genome assembly GCF_032444005.1 of Ranitomeya imitator. NCBI lineage: Eukaryota > Metazoa > Chordata > Amphibia > Anura > Dendrobatidae > Ranitomeya > Ranitomeya imitator. The sequence continues at coordinate 355,343,923 of NC_091283.1, read as the reverse complement.
GATCTGCCCCAGTATCCAGCATATTACCCCCAGTGTGTCCAGCATATTACCCCCAGTTTGTCCAGCAATCTGCCCCAGTGTGTCCAGCATATTACCCCCAGTGTGTCCAGCATATTACCCCCAGGTTGTCCAGCAATCTACCCCAGTGTGTCCAGCATATTACCCCCAGTGTGTCCAGCAATCTGCCTCAGTATGTCCAGCAATCTGCCCCAGTGTGTCCTGCATTGCCCCCAGTGTGTCCTGCATTGCCCCCAGTGTGTCCTGCATTGCCCCCAGTGTGTCCAGAAATCTGCCCCAGTGTGTCCAGCATTGCCCCCAGTGTGTCCAGAGATCTGCCCCAGTGTCCAGCATTGCCCCAGTGTGTCCAGCAATCTGCCCCAGTGTGTCCAGCATTGCCCCCAGTGTGTCCAGCATTGCCCCCAGTGTGTCCAGAAATCTGCCCCAGGGTCTCCAGCATTGCCCCAGTGTGTCCAGCAATCTGCCCCAGTGTGCCCAGCAATCTGCCCCAGGGTCTCCAGCATTGCCCCAGTTTGTCCAGCATTGCCCCCAGTGTGTCCAGCAATCTGCCCCAGTGTCCAGGATTGCCCCAGCGTGTCCAGCAATCTGCCCGTGTCCAGCATTGCCCCAGCGTGTCCAGCAATCTGCCCCAGTGTCCAGCATTGCCCCAGTGTCCAGAAATCTGCCCCAGGGTCTCCAGCATTGCCCCAGTCTGTCCAGAAATCTGCCCCAGTCTGTCCAGAAATCTGCCCCAGTCTGTCCAGAAATCTGCCGCAGTCTGTCCAGAAATCTGCCCCAGTATGTCCAGAAATCTGCCCCAGGGTCTCCAGCATTGCCCCAGTCTGTCCAGAAATCTGCCCCAGTCTGTCCAGAAATCTGCCCCAGTCTGTCCAGAAATCTGCCGCAGTCTGTCCAGAAATCTGCCGCAGTCTGTCCAGAAATCTGCCCCAGTCTGTCCAGAAATCTGCCCCAGTATGTCCAGAAATCTGCCCCAGGGTCTCCAGCATTGCCCCCAGACAGACAGAGTCAGACAAAAAAAAAAAAAGTAAAATCCTCACCTCTCCCGTTCCCAGCGCAGGTCCGGTGCACTCAACGTCTCTCCGGCTCTGCAACGCTCAGGACAGAGGCTGAGCGCGCAGTGATGACGTCATCGCACCCTCTGCCCTGAGACGTCGCAGAGTCAGAGGGCGCTGAAGACGCTGCAGCTACCGCGCAGCCGCAGGAACCAGGAGAGGTGAGTATTAGCGCTGGCACGGGGGGGGGCCGAAGATTTAAAGGGCACACATTTTTTTTTTTTCCCTCCTCCTGCAGCGCCGGCCGCGGCCTGGTGACCCGCCCCCTGCAGTGTGCCGCCCGGGGCGGCCCGCCCCCCCTGCACCCCCTTTCCTACGCCACTGGCTACCTGCTTCTATATACCACCTACCACTGCTATCTGCCTCTATATACCACTACCTGCTTCTATATACCACCTACCACAACTATCTGCCTCTATATACCACTGCTATCTGCCTCTATATACCACCTACCACTGCTATCTGCCTTTATATACCACCTACTACTGCTGCCTGGCTCTATATACCACTGCTACCTGTTTCTATATACCACCTACCACTGCTATCTGCCTCTATATCAGGGGTGTCAAACTGCATTCCTCGAGGGCCGCAAACCATGCGTGTTTTCAAGATTTCCTTAGCTTTGCACAAGGTGCTGCAATCATTATGTGTGTAGGTGATTAAATTATCACCTGTGCAGTACAAGGAAATCCTGAAAACATGACTTGTTTGCAGCCCTCGAGGAATGCAGTTTGACACCCCTGCTCTATATACCACTGCTACCTGCTTCTATATACCACCTACCACTGCTATCTGCCTCTATATACCACTGCTATCTGCCTTTATATACCACAGCTACCTGCTTCTATATACCACCGCTATCTGCCTCTATATACCACTGCTACCTGCTTCTATATACCACCTACCACTGCTATCGGCCTCTGTATACCACTGCTATCTACCTCTATATACCACTACCTGCTTCTATATACCACCTACTACTGCTATCTGTCTCTATATACCACTGCTACCTGCTTCTATATACCACCTACCACTGCTATCTGCCTCTATATACCACTGCTACCTGCTTCTACAGTCATGGCCAAAAGTATTGACACCCCTGCAATTCTGTCAGATAATACTCATTTTCTTCCTGAAAATGATTGCAAACACAAATTATTTGGTATTATTATCTTCATTTAATTTGTCTTAAATGAAAAAACACAAAAGAGAATGAAGCAAAAAGCAAAACATTGATCATTTCACACAAAACTCCACAAATGGCCCAGATAAAAGTATTGGCACCCTCAGCCTAATACTTGGTTGCACAACCTTTAGCAAAAATAACTGCGACCAACCGCTTCCGGTAACCATTAATGAGTTTCTTACAATGCTCTGCTGGAATTTTAGACCATTCTTCTTTGGCAAACTGCTCCAGGTCCCTGATATTTGAAGGGTGCCTTCTCCAAACTGCCATTTTTAGATCTCTCCACAGGTGTTCTATAGGATTCAGGTCTGGACTCATTGCTGGCCACCTTAGAAGTCTCCAGTGCTTTCTCTCACACCATTTTCTAGTGCTTTTTGAAGTGTGTTTTGGGTCATTGTCCTGCTGGAAGACCCATGACCTCTGAGGGAGACCCAGCTTTCTCACACTGGGCTGTTATGGACCTGGTGGTTAGAAGCACAAGACAAGCTCTGGGAAGTGGGAACTCTGCTGACCGCAACCCCTAATCCTATCACACAACTAGAAATAGCCGTGGAGCGCACCTAACACGGCCTAGACGCCTCTTCACAGCCTAAGAGCTAACTAGCCCTAGAAATAGAAAATAAAGCCTACCCTGCCTCAGAGAAATTCCCCAAAGGAAAAGGCAGCCCCCCACATATTGACTGTGAGTAAAGATGAAAGTCACAAACACAGAAATGAAACAGGTTTCAGCAAAGAGAGGCCCGACTTACTAAACAGACTGAGGATAGGAAAGGTATCTTTGCGGTCAGCACAAAAAACTACAAAAAGACCACGCAGAGTGTGCAAAAAGACCTCCGCACCGACTCACGGTGCGGAGGTGCCACTCTGCATCCCAGAGCTTCCAGCTAGCAAAACTAAATCATGATAGCAAGCTGGACCAGAAAACAATGAACAAATAATAACTAGCAGGGACTTAGCTTCTGCTGGAGTAGACAGGTCACCAGAAAGATCCAAGAGCGAACTGAACCAGTACAAGAACATTGACAGCTGGCATGGAGTAACGATCTGAGTGGAGTTAAATAGAGCAGCCAGCCAACGAATAAACTCCGTCACCTGTGGAAGGAACCTCAGAAGCAGCAGCACCACTCACAGCCACCAGAGGGAGTCCATGGACAGAACTCGCCGAAGTACCATTCATGACCACAGGAGGGAGTTCGATAACAGAATTCACAACACTGGGCCCTACATTATGCTGCAAAATTTGATGGTAGTCTTCAGACTTCATAATGCCATGCACACGGTCAAGCAGTCCAGTGCCAGACGAAGCAAAGCAACCCCAAAACATCAGGGAACCTCCGCCATGTTTGACTGTAGGGACCGTGTTCTTTTCTTTGAATGCCTCTTTTTTTCTCCTGTAATCTCTATGTTGATGCCTTTGCCCAAAAAGCTCTCCTTTTGTCTCATCTGAACAGAGAACATTCTTCCAAAACGTTTTAGGCCCTTTCAGGTAAGTTTTGGCCAACTCCAGCCTGGCTTTTTTATGTCTCGGGGTAAGAAGTGGGGTCTTCCTGAGTCTCCTACCTTACAGTCCCTTTTCATTCAGATGCCAACGGATAATACGGGTTGACACTGTTGTACCCTTGGACTGCAGGGCAGCTTGAACTTCTTTGGATGTTAGTCGGGGTTCTTTATTCAACATCCGCACAATCTTACGTTGAAATCTCTTGTCAATTTTTCTTTTCCGTCCACATCTAGGGAGGTTAGCCACAGTGCCATGGGCTTTAAACTTCTTGATGACACTGCGCATGGTAGACACAGGAACATTCAGGTCTTTGGAGATGGACTTGTAGCCTTGAGATTGCTCATGCTTCCTCACAATTTGGTTTCTCAAGTCCTCAGACAGTTCTTTGGTCTTCTTTCTTTTCTCCATGCTCAATGTGGTACACACAAGGACACAGGACAGAGGTTGAGTCAACTTTAATCCATGTCAACTGGCTGCAAGTGTGATTTAGTTATTGTCAACACCTGTTAGGTGCCACAGGTAAGTTACAGGTGCTGTTAATTACACAAATTAGAGAAGCATCACATGATTTTTCGAACAGTGCCAATACTTTTGTCCACCCCCTTTATATTTGGTGTGGAATTATATCCAATTTGGCTGTAGGACAATTCTTTTTGTGTTTTTTCACTTAAGACAAATTAAATGAAGATAATAATACGAAATAATTTGTGTTTGCAATCATTTTCATGAAGAAACTGAGTATTATCTAACAGAATTGCAGGGGTGTGAATACTTTTGGCCATGACTGTATATACCACAGCTATCTGCCTCTATATACCACTGTTACCTGCTCCTATTTACCACCTGCCTCGATATACCACCTGCCTCGATATACCACCTGCCTCGATATACCACCTGCCTCGATATACCACCTGCCTCGATATACCACCTGCCTCGATATACCACCTGCCTCGATATACCACCTGCCTCGATATACCACCTGCCTCGATATACCACCTGCCTCGATATACCACCTGCCTCGATATACCACCTGCCTCGATATACCACCTGCCTCGATATACCACCTGCCTCGATATACCACCTGCCTCGATATACCACCTGCCTCGATATACCACCTGCCTCGATATACCACCTGCCTCGATATACCACCTGCCTCGATATACCACCTGCCTCGATATACCACCTGCCTCGATATACCACCTGCCTCGATATACCACCTGCCTCGATATACCACCTGCCTCGATATACCACCTGCCTCGATATACCACCTGCCTCTGTCCTGTGTATCTAATCCTGTCCTGTGTGACAGTGACTGCTGAGCTGTGTATCTAATCCAGTCCTGTGTACAGTATCACACAGGATAGGATTAGATACACGGCTCAGCAATCAGTATCACACAGGACAGGATTATATACACAGGACAGGATTAGATACACAGGACAGGATTAGATACACGGCTCAGCAGTCAGTATCTAATCCTTTCCTATGCACTCCTCTCTACCCATGGGTCGCTCTCCCTCCTATGCACTCCTCTCCCCCTGCATGTCTTTCCCCATTGTAGTTTATTATTTTTGTTGCAGGAGACGAGGGAGTCGGGGATTATGCGTTTGGTAACTATGGTTTAATTAAGATTAATAAAGGACTTTATTATGGCCGTGTCTTTATTTACAATACAACTATAGAATTAGTAATGGATGGGTGCCTTATTGACGCCTCTCCATTACTAAGCCGTGAGCTTGATGTCACCGGACAATATAAAGGAGACATCAACCCCACAACTATGAACCCCACTTGCTACCACTACAGGGCAAGTGGGAATATCAGGCAAAGTGCCAGAAAAGGCGCATCTAATAGGCGGCTGAGAGCTGATGTTTTTAGCCTGGGGGGGACAATATCAATGGCCCCTTCCAAGGCTATTAATGTCAGCCCGCAGCAGTCTGCATAGCATTTGCTGGTTATTAATTATAGGGAGCCCCCCCATGTCTTTTTTGGGGGGTGTCCCCATTTTAACAGCCAGTAAAGGCTAAGTATACAGTTGTGAGTGTGAGCACACTACCCCCCCCCCCATAGACCAGTATACTGCTCTCCTGAAATACTCTGTGCTCCTGTCACCCTGCTCCTTCCACCATACATCTGTGACCTCCCTAGACCAGCAAAATACCATATGGATCACGTATGATGCCACCATATATAATTATCACATAATACTCCCATAAAGACCACACATTATGCCGCTATATATTATATATATATATATATATATCATACATAATACTGCCATATAGATCACACATGATGCCGCCAAGCATTGTGTGATCTATATGACGGTATTATATACGATCTATGTGGCGGTATTATGTGTGATCTATGTGGCGGTATTATGTGTGATCTATGTGGCGGTATTATGTGTGATCTATGTGGCGGTATTATGTGTGATCTATGTGGCGGTATTATGTGTGATCTATGTGGTGGTATTATGTGTGATCTATGTGGTGGTATTATGTGAGAACTATATAACAGTATTATGTGTGATCTATATGGTTGTATTATCTTCAGAAAGGGACCCATTCTAGGGTGGTTCGGGCTGAGCACCTGCACACGGGTCTGGGGTAATAGAGGGGGCAGCATGACCTCCAGTTAGGTGCAGTCAGGGGAGGGCTGGTGAGGCAGCTGATGAGAGGGGTCTCATTTTTATCATTACTATGTGGCTACATTTCCCCCCAGTCTGTTTCCCAGCGTCACCCCGTACTGCGCCTGTAGCCTCGCTTTCACACATCGCCAGGACAGGATCTGAAGAGGGGGATGGGGTCTTTGCATGCAATGTCTGGATCAGAACAGGCCATCAATCAGCAGAAATGTTTCCTGGATTTTTGTGGAGCAGTCGGTCCATCCATGTGTATAAAAGACAGCGCTCTATGTAAATCCCTGGCTGCTCCGTGCACCCATCAGGGTGCCCCCCCATAGACCTGCACACTGCTCTCCTGAAATACTCTGTGCTGCTGTCACCCTGCTCCCTCCACCATATATCTCCCAGAATCCTTGCTGCCTGCATCCTCTGTGACTGTTTACTTGTCAGTATAACTTTGCAGTCACCAACAAAATGGCTGCTCACAGTGTTCCAGAATCCTCTCTTATGCCTTAGCAAACACCCAGAAGGGGAGGAGAGGAGACATCACACACGTCAGCAGACTCCGCCCATAATTACTGCAGTGCAGTAATGTGAGCTAGTTGTACACTAGGTTTTTGTCAAATTTCAGTAGCTGCTCCCCCTAGTGTTTAAAAGTGGAAACGCCAAACTTTTTAAAATTATTTTTCCTATTTTACTAAATTATAAACAAATGATAATATTTTTTTAAGAAAATGTAAACATTAATTCTTTACATTTTTCAATTGCTGGAATTTTTTTTATGGCACCTTCCCTTTAATACCATTTTGGTGTAGATTTGAAGTTTTGATCACCTGATATTGCATTTTAATGCAATGTTGCGGCGACCAACAAACCATAATTCTGGCATTTTGGCTTTTGTCTCGTTACGCTGTTTACCGATCAGATTTATTCATTTTATCTATTGATAGATCAGGCAATTGTGAACGCAGGCATACCAAAAATGTGCATTATTTCATTGTTTCGTTTTGAATGGGGGTGATTTAAATTTTTATATTTTTTTTATTTTTCTTACATTTTTAAAAACATTTTTTTTTTACCAGCTTTAACCCCTTACCGGCATCGGACGTACTATACCGTCCGATGCCGGCTCCCCTGCTTTGATGCAGGGCTCCGCGGTGAGCCCGCACCAAAGCCGGGACATGTCAGCTGTTTTGAACAGCTGACATGTGCCCGTAATAGGCGCGGGCAGAATCGCGATCTGCCCGCACCTATTAACTAGTTAAATGCCGCTGTCAAACGCAGACAGCGGCATTTAACTACCGCTTCCGGCCGGGCGGCCGGAAATGACGTTATCGCCGACCCCCGTCACATGATCGGGGGTCGGCGATGCTTGTATATTGTAACCATAGAGGTCCTTGAGACCTCTATGGTTACTGATTGCCCGTCGCTGTGAGCGCCACCCTGTGGTCGGCGCTCACAGCACACGTGCAATTCTGCTACATAGCAGCGATCAGCAGATCGCTGCTATGTAGCAGAGCCGATCGGGTTGTGCCTGCTTCTAGCCTCTCATGGAGGCTATTGAAGCATGGCAAAAGTTAAAAAAAAAAAGTTTAAAAAAATGTGAAAAAAATAAAAAAAACATAAAAGTTTAAATCACCCCCCTTTCGCCCCAATCAAAATAAATCAATAAAAAAAATATCAAATCTACGCATATTTGGTATCGCCGGGCTCAGAATCGCCCGATCTATCAAATAAAAAAAAGTATTAACCTGATCGCTAAACAGCGTAGCGGGAAAAAAACTCGAAACGCCAGAATTACGTTTTTTTGGTCGCTGCGACATTGCATTAAAATGCAATAACGGGCGATCAAAAGAACGTATCTGCACCGAAATGCTATCATTAAAAACGTCATCTCGGCACGCAAAAAATAAGCCCTCAACCGACCCCAGATGATGAAAAATGGAGACGCTACGAGTATCGGAAAATGGCGCAATTTTTTTTTTTTTTTAGCAAAGTTTGGAATTTTTTTTCCCAACTTAGATAAAAAATAACCTAGTCATGTTAGGTGTCTATGAACTCGTACTGACCTGGAGAATCATAATGGCAGGTCATTTTTAGCATTTAGTGAACCAGCAAAAAAGCCAAACAAAAAACAAGTGTGGGACTGCACTTTTTTTGCAATTTCACCGCACTTGGAATTTTTTTCCCGTTTTCTAGTACACGACATGCTAAAACCAATGATGTCGTTCAAAAGTACAACTCGTCCCGCAAAAAATAAGCCCTCACATGGCCAAATTGACGGAAAAATAAAAAAGTTATGGCTCTGGGAAGGAGGGGAGCGAAAAACGAACACGGAAAAACGAAAAATCCCCCGGTCATGAAGGGGTTAATAGTCTCCAAGGGGGACTAGAAGCTCTCTTATCCGATCGCCTGTGGTACACACAGGGCTTCAGCCCTGCTGTGTGTAGTTAAAGTGTTCTCTTGCTATGAGCGCCGACCGCTGGTTGGTGCTCATAGATATCCAGTTATGACAACCACAGGGATCTCCTGCAGACACCGAGTTGTCATGCCAACCCATCAGCGACCCGCAGTCATGAGACATGGGTGTCGATGGGCGGGGTTTGTGATGCGCCTCAGGAGCAAAAATGTTAAATGCCATTGTCACAGACTGACAGCGGCTTTAACATATTAACATCAGAGGGTGGATCGTGATTCCACCCGCGGCTGTTGGGGTTACCAGGACAATTTTTTTCAATGCTGACCATTGTCACTTTATGAGGCTGTAATTCTAGAACACTTTAACACATCCCAGCAATTCGGAGACTGTTTTTCATGACACGTAATTGATGCAAGTGGCAAATTATGGTCGCTAATATTTGCATTTTTTATGAAAATACCGACAATTTGCCCCAAAAAAGTGAACATTTTGCAATTTTCAAATTTTTACTTTGTATGCCCTTAAATCAGAGAGTTATCACACAAAATAGTTCATAAATAACATTTACCACATTTCTGCTTCACATCAGCATAATTTTTCAAACAATTGTTTTGTTAGGAAGATAGAAGGGTTAAAAGTTTATAAGCAAATTCAATAAAAAAAAAAAAAAATTATTAACAAAACCAATTTTTTCAGGGTCCACATCCCCTTTCAAGTGACCTTGAGGGGCTTATATGACAGAATATACCCCAAAGTGACACCATTTTAAAAAGTACACTCCTTAAAGTGCTCAAAATCACATTCAAGAACTTATTAAAACACTATGGGCTTCACAGGAATTAGAGCAATGTGGAAGGAAAAAAATGAAAATTTTACCTCAAAAATATTGCTTTAGTCCTAAGTTTTGCATTTTTGAAAACTAACAGGAGAAAATGGATGGTACAAATTGTTAAAAAGTTTCTCCCAAGTACACAGATATGAGCACCATTCAAGTTTTGGAGCTCAAAAATGGCTGGAATAGATAGCGGATGCCATGTCACGTTTGGCACTCTCCGCCATACGGATCTTCTTCAGATTGTTCAGATTTTGGGGTTGTGTGTTTCAGGTCTTTGTCATGTAGGAAGAACCAACCATGACCCATCTTCAATGCTCTTACTGAGAGAAGGAGGTTCTTGGTCAAAATCTTGCAATACATAGTTACATAGTTATTAAGGTTGAAGGAAGACTTTAAGTCCATCTAGCTCAACCCATAGCCTAACCTAACATGCCCTAACATGTTGATCCAGAGGAAGGCAAAAAAAAACCCATGTGGCAAAGAGTAAGCTCCACATTGGGGAAAAAAATTCCTTCCCGACTCCACATACGGCAATCAGACTAGTTCCCTGGATCAACGCCCTATCAAGGAATCTAGTATATATACCCTGTAACATTATACTTTTCAAGAAATGTATCCAGTCCCCTCTTAAATTTAGTAATGAATCACTCATTACAACATCATACAGCAGAGAGTTCCATAGTCTCACTGCTCTTACAGTAAAGAATCCGCGTCTGTTATTATGCTTAAACCTTCTTTCCTCCAGACGTAGAGGATGCCCCCTTGTCCTTGTTTCAGGTCTATGATTAAAAAGATCATTAGAAAGGTCTTTGTACTGTCCCCTCATATATTTATACATTAAAATAAGATCACCCCTTAGCCTTCGTTTTTCCAAACTAAAAATAGCCCCAAGTGTAATAACCTATCTTGGTATTGCAGACCCCTCAGTCCTCTAATAACCTTGGTCGCTCTTCTCTGCACCCGCTCTAGTTCAGCTATGTCTTTCTTATACACCGGAGACCAGAACTGTGCACAGTATTCTAAGTGTGGTCGAACTAGTGACTTGTATAGAGGTAAAATTATGTTCTCCTCATGAGCATCTATGCCTCTTTTAATGCATCCCATTATTTTATTTGCCTTTGTAGCAGCTGCCTGACACTGGCCACTGAATATGAGTTTGTCATCCACCCATACACCCAGGTCTTTTTCATTGATGGTTTTGCCCAGAGTTTTAGAATTAAGCACATAATTATACATCTTATACTTCTACCCAAGTGCATGATCTTACATTTATCCCCATTAAAGCTCATTTGCCATTTATCAGCCCAAGCTTCTAGTTTACATAAATCATCCTGTAATATAAAATTGTCCTCCTCTGTATTGATTACCCTGCAGAGTTTAGTGTCATCTGCAAATATTGAAATTCTACTCTGAATGCCCCCTACAAGGTCATTAATAAATATGTTAAAAAGAAGAGGGCCCAATACTGACCCCTGTGGTACCCCACTGCTAACCGCGACCCAGTCCGAGTGTGCTCCATTAATAACCACCCTTTGTTTCCTATCCCTGAGCTAGCTCTCAACCCACTTGCACATATTTTTCCCTATCCCCATTATTCTCATTTTATGTATCAACCTTTTGTGTGGCACCATATCAAAAGCTTTTGAAAAGTCCATATACACTACATCCACTGGGTTCCCTTGGTCCAGTCCGGAACTTACTTCTTCATAGAAACTGATCAAATTAGTCTGATATGAACGGTCCCTAGTAAACCCGTGCTGATACTGGGTCACGAGGTTATTCCTCTTCAGATACTCCAGCATAGCATCCCTTAGAATGCCCTCCAGGATTTTACCCACAGTAGAGGTTAAGCTTACTGGCCTATAATTTCCGAGTTCAGTTTTTGTCCCCTTTTTGAATATTGGCACCACATTTGCTATACGCCAGTCCTGTGGTACAGACCCTGTTATTATGGAGTCTTTAAAGATTAAAAATAATGGTCTATCAATGACTGTACTTAATTCCTGCAGTACTCAGGGGTGTATCCCATCCGGGCCTGGAGATTTGTCAATTTTAGTGATTTTTAGACACCGCCGCACTTCCTGTTGGGTTAAGCAGGTGACATTTAATAGGGAATTTTTTATCACTGGTCATTTTGTCTGCCATGGGATTTTCTTGTGTAAATACTGATGAAAAAAAGTCATTTAGCATATTGGCTTTTTCCTCATCCACCATTTCACCCAGACTATTTTTAAGGGGGCCAACACAATCATTTTTTAGTTTCTTACTATTTATGTAGTTAAAGAATATTTTGGGATTATTTTTACTCTCTCTGGCAATGAGTCTCTCTGTCTCAATCTTAGCTGCCTTGATTTGCTTTTTACGGAATTTATTTAAATTTTCTGTATTTATTTAATGCCTCATCACTACCTACTTCCTTTAATTATCTAAATGCTTTCTTTTTGTCACTTATTGCGCCCCTTACAGATCTATTTAGCCATATTGGTTTCCTCCTATTTCGAATATGTTTATTCCCATACGGTATATACTGTGCACAGGTCCTATCCAGGATGCTAATAAATGTCTCCCATTTTCTTTGTGTATTTTTATGTCTCAGGATATCGTCCCAGTTAATTGCACCAAGATCCTCTCTCATCCGTTGGAAATTTGCCCTCCTGAAGTTTAGTGTCCTTGTAACCCCTCTACTACACATCTTATTAAAGGATACATGAAAACTTATTATTTTGTGATCACTATTTCCCAAGTAACCCCCAACCCTTATATTTGCTATGCGGTCTGGCCTGTTGGTTAATATTAGGTCTAGAAGTGCCCCCCTTCTTGTTGGGTCCTGAACCAGTTGTGAAAGGTAATTGTCTCTCATAGTTGTCAAAAACCGATTACCTTTGCTGGAACTGCCGGTTTCTGTTCCCCAATCTATTTCAGGGTAGTTGAAGTCCCCCATAATAATGACTTCTCCTTGAGTCGCAGCTTCATCTATTTGCTTTACGAGGATATTCTCCATTGCTTCCATTATTTTTGAAGATTTATAACAAACCCCTATCAGTAATTTATTATTTTTTCCCCCTCTCTTTATCTCCACCCACAGGGATTCTACATTTTTATTAAATTCACCTATATTATCACGCAGGATGGGTTTTAAGGACGATTTTACATATAGACACACCCCACCCCCTCGCTTATCTGTACGGTCATTTCTGAACAGACTATAACCCTGTAAATTAACAGCCCAGTCATGGCTCTCATCCAGCCACGTTCCAGATATCCCCACCATGTCAAAATTATGCTCCAACAACATCAGTTCTAATTCGTCCATTTTGTTGGCGAGGCTTCTGGCATTAGTATACATGCACTTGATGTTCCTCTCTGTACCTCTATTCTTTCTTAAATTATTAACTGTTCTAACCCCACCTCCCATGCCACCGCCACCCCCAACTTCCTTATTTGTGCCCAGGTCTCTGTCTGCACTATCTTCCCCTCCTATAAATTAAATACACTCCCCCCAATCCCTAGTTTAAACACTCCTCCAACCTTCTAGCCATTTTCTCCCCCAGCACAGCTGCACCCTTCCCCATTGAGGTGCAGCCCGTCCCTAGCGTAGAGCCTGTAGCCAACTGAGAAGTCGGCCCAGTTCTGTAGGAACCCAAACCCCTCCTTCCTACACCAATTCTTGAGCCACTTATTAACCTCCCTAATCTCCCGTTGCCTCTCTGGCGTGGCACGTGGTACAGGCAGTATTTCGGAAAATACCATGTTGGAGGTCCTTGCTTTCAGCTTGCAGCCTAATTCCCTGAAATCTTTAAGGACCTTCCACCTACCTCTAACTTTGTCATTTGTGCCAATGTGCACCATGACCGCTGGGTCCTCACCAGCCCCTCCCAGTAATCTGTCCACCCGATCAGCGATGTGTCGGACTCGAGCGCCAGGTAGGCAGCACACTGTTCGACGATCCCTGTCTTTGTGACAGATTGCCCTATCTGTTCCCCTAATAATTGAGTCCCCCACTACCAGCACCTGTCTGGCGTGCCCTGCTCTCCTATTTCCCTCCTTACTGGAGCAGTCACTCCCCCGGCTTTACATACATGACTCCATCCATTCTCCCTTCAATATGGTGCAGTCGTCCTGTCTCCTTTGCAAAACAGCATCCCTAAAGTATGATGCTTCCTCCACCATGCTTCACAGTTAGTGTTCTTGGGGTTGTACTCATCGTTCTTCTTCCGGAGTTGTATTCCCTTGACAAAGTGGTAGGTTCTGTGTGACCACCAGGCTGTGTATCCTTGACACCCATTATAACAACTTTTTCAACTGACTTTATAACTTGTCAGCACATTCTACGTATGCTGGCATTGGGCTTTGTAATTTACAAATCTGGACAGTTAAGAGTCAGTGTCTTCTAATTACAGGGGGTAGGTGGATCCTCCAAGCTGCAAGCTCTATAGAAGGGTTTTCAATGCCCAAAGTAATAGAAAAGTTTTGGGTGGGGGAACATGCAGAGGTCTAATGGCAGAATGGTGATCACATGATTATAATAGGTCTGGACTACACCACTGATAAAGCAGTGAAAGCTGATGGCTGAGAAGAATCTATGACATCTCTGCATTTAGTGGCCACTACTCACGTGGGTTGCTATCTGTAGGAATCTCCTCTTTACACTGCTCATCACTCCTCACATATGTCTCTGTAGTAATAATATGGGTCAGATCTTCACTCTGAAACAAATATTGCAAAAGTCACAGAGATGGAAAAGTCCCATCTATCATCAGCTCTAATCCTGCCATCTCCACCGTTCTCATTACACAAGTATAAAACATATAATACTGGGGGATAAATCAAAACTGAGCACAAGACCTTCACAGCCGTCTACACATCATAGGGGAGGATCTCATGACGCCTTCTCTCCATCTACCTGATGATCCTGAGGAACATTGGGATCTTCTGGTTTACAGTCCTGTAGAAGAAGAGGATGGGGACTTCTCTCTGGTGTTGTCTCACTGGATAGAACTGAAAGAAACACATATAGTGACTGAATTCATTCTTTACATACAGATAATTATAGGCATCACTAGTCCTGTCTAGTGATGAACGAGTATACTCGGGTTTTCCAGAGCACGCTCGGGTGGTCTCAGAGTTTTTATGACTGCTCGGAGATTTAGTTTTCCTTGCCACAGCTGGATGCTTTGTGGCTACTAGACAGCTTGATTACATGTGGAGATTCCATAGCAACCAGGCAACCCCCACATGTACTCAGGTTGGTTAGCAGCCGTAAATCATCCCACTGTGGCAAGGAAAACCAAATCTCTGAGCAGTCATAAATACTTGTAGACCACCCGAGCGTGCTCGGGAAAACCCGAGCAATGAGTATACTCGATCATCACTAGTCCTGTCTATTACCTGGTGATGTGAGGGGCTGGGGAACCTCCATCATGATGTCCTTGTATAGATCTTTGTGTTCTTCTAAATACTCCCACTCCTCCATGGAGAAATAGACAGCGACATCCTGACACCTTATAGGAACCTGACACATACAATGATATCATCCACCCGATCCCATTATAGTGTTACATAGTGTATAATGTCCCAGCATTCCCAGCAGTGTCACCTCTCCAGAAAGCAGCTCAATCATCTTGTAGGTGAGTTCTAAGATCTTCTGGTCATTCATTTCCTCTTGTATCAGGGGGTGAAGTGGAGGTTCCATCATTGGGCTCACGGGTCTTTTCCATCCATAAGAAACAGGGGCCAGACAGCACTCACTTGAGGTCTTCTTCACTACTATGTAATCCTGGTTATGGAGAGACACATTAATAAATCTCACTACAGACATTTCCAGAGTCCTCACCTCTCCAGTTCTGTCCATCTGTTATTTCCATAGATAAGAATGATGTAATGTGACGTCATCAGAATCTCTCACCTCTCCAGTAAGCCGGAAGAGGATCTCTAGGGTGAGATGTAATAGCCTCTCTGACATTTTGTCATTGTCCATATCCATCCTTGATGGGTAAATTAGAAAAATTCTCTAAATATAGAAGATCTCCACTAAGAAGATCCGATATTGTAGGGACCTTGATGTGAAAAAGAAGAGACAGATGAAACAAAATAAAGAATCCCATGTAATAATACAATAATAATCTATTTATATAGCACCAACATATTCTGCAGCGCTTTACAGTTTTTGCACATATTATAATCGCTGTCCCCGATGGGGCTCACAATTTAAATTACCTATCAGTATGTCTTTGGAATGTGAGAGAAAACCGGAGTATCCGAAGGAAACCCTGAATGCTGGCTTGAAGGACATCCAAAGAACCTGTCATTTTACAGGATACCGGCTTAGGGGACCACGGCCCCGGTTGAAAGAATACAGATCTGCTCTATTGACCATCGCCAAACCATGGATTCCTTTGACGAAGCCAGGTTGTGACCCACCGGTCAACTGGCCTTGTACCTCAATGGACTGTCAATTTTCCAAGCTTGTTGTTACATCCTCTCGGCCCTGGAAGCTGAAGTAAGGTCGGGACCCTCTGGTCAACTGGCCTTGTACTTCAATGGACTGTCATCTTCCTAAGTTTGTTGTTACTGCCTCTCTGTGTGCGTGCTACAGGTGGGGTAGTCAGGCCTGGAAGCTCTAAAGTAACAGCTGCTCTTACTCTTATCCCAGCAAGTCAGCAGAATTCCAGTTATCACATTTAAATTTATATCATTATAAAAGAATTCAGCATGCGTATCAGTCACAATGTTGGAGAAAACTTATTGAGATCCAGATTGATATCACGCTGGCTTCCATTTTGGAGAACATTGTCCACAAATTTATGACTTTAGGTTACAGACAATGGACTTAAGGAGTAGATTCATCCAGAGAGGTTGCCCCAAAACAAATTTGGGTTCAGTTTTTATAATGCTCTTGATCAGGATAGACAATCACTCCTACACACCAGGGAAAGAGGGGACAATAAAAGAATAGTAAGGATTATAGACACGTTTGACAACCAAATCAGGTCTATCAGATAATAAAAAATCATACAGGAATGCAGCGAGCAGATACAGATGTAAGGGATATCATTCCAACTGATCCAAGTATCATCTACAGAAAAGGGAGATTTATCAGGGACTAGTCCACAGTTTCTATTACAAAAATGACACAGTACGGTATCTGCCTAGACCGTAGAACCTGTGGCACATTTATATGCGGTGACCGAGGTTTCTGTAACTGGATTAGACAGTGTAGGAGCTTCACTGTGGCGTCTTCAAACAGTTTCTAATCAGACATTTTGCGAACTGGAAAACAGGAGTTGTATATATGGCCACATGTACAACAACACTTGCAAAACACCAGATCATGAGACACAATGTGCACCTTTTATGCCAGATGTTTAAAAAAAAAAAATCTTTTGCTGCTGGGTTTCCATGCTACCTAAATGCCTAATAATGGGTCTGCAACGTACAAAAGTCTATCAGGCCGATCTAGAGGCAGTGGCCAATAAGTTCCCTCTTAAGGCTCCCATACACATTAGACTAAAGGTGGCAGAATCTGCTGATATCAGGGGAACTGGCCTCCAGCCATATGATAATCCTCTGCCAATGAGTAGCACAGTTGTGTGTGGGGGAGTCGGGAAAGACAGACATCAGCAGAATGACTGTCCGGCCAACAGTGATCTCATGTGCATGGGGCCATTAGTATCACACTGACAGGCAGGGATAATACCCCGCACTACAGTAGTACAGGGCATCACCGGAGCCATCAGAGGCTTGTATGCTGTATGATCGCACTAATGAGGAGTGTGGAGAAAAGCTGAAAAAGAAAAATAAATATCACAGTTTTAGGAAGAGAGAAATAATATTCTCCATTATTGATGAGGACAGAGAGAAGACATCTTCTATATATCTGAGGTAACAGAGAGACAACATCCATTATTGTATCTGAGGCAGAAAGACAGAGGCAGAGAGCGTCCTCCATTATATCTGGGGCACAGAGAGGGGGAGTGCTGTGTTCCCCATAGACACCTCCCAATATATCACCATGACAGCCGGGGCCTAACAATGGGGTCCTAGATTAAATTATAAAGAGAAAACAACAAGGTAAAATCTAGCTACATTCACTAAAGAGAAAAAGTTCTACTGCTGGGATAATCTGTCCCCAGAATGTCTCCATTACATGTACAGCTCCCCCCGCAGATAACAGCCCCTCATACATCTATAGCACCGGCCCCGGGGCCACATCTCCAGCCCTGGGAAACTGATCCAGGAGGTCGGTGCTGTGTCCCGGGGGCATCTGTATCTGCACCAGGAGTGGGGGAAGGGAGGAGTTATTTATTAGGAGGTGGGTGACATATTGTGGGGGGTAACTTGTACTATCATAATGTGTGGGGGAGGGTGGCGGTACTGGGGGAACATTACACGGTGTGGGGGATGGCGGTACTGTGGGAACATTATACTGTGTGTGGGGGGATGGCGGTACTGTGGGAACATTATACTGTGTGGGGGGGGGAATGGCGGTACTGTGGGAATATTATACTGTGTGTGGGGGGAATGGCGGTACTGTGGGAACATTATACTGTGTGTGGGGGAATGGCAGTACTGGGGGGAACATTATACTGTGTGTGGAGGGATGGCGGTACTGTGGGAACATTATACTGTGTGTGGGGGGAATGGCGGTACTGTGGGAACATTATACTGTGTGTGGGGGAATGGCAGTACTGGGGGGAACATTATACTGTGTGTGGAGGGATGGCGGTACTGGGGAAACATACTGTGTGTGGGCGGTGGCAATACTGTGGGAACATTATATTGTGTGGGTGGATTGCGGTACTGTGGGAACATTATACTGTGTGGGTGGATTGCGGTACTGTGGGAACATTATACTGTGTGGGGGGGGATGGCTGTACTGGGGGAACATTATACTGTGGGGGGTGGCTGTACTGTGGGAACATTATACTGTGTGGGGGGGATGGCGGTACTGGGGGAACATTATACTGTGGGGGGATGGCAGTACTGTGGGAACATTATACTGTGTGGGGGGGATGGCGGTACTGGGGGAACATTATACTGTGGGGGGATGGCAGTACTGTGGGAACATTATACTGTGTGGGGGGGGATGGCGGTACTGGGGGAACATTATACTGTGGGGGGATGGCAGTACTGTGGGAACATTATACTGTGTGGGGGGATGGCGGTACTGGGGGAACATTATACTGTGGGGGATGGCGGTACTGGGGAACATTATACTGTGTGTGGGGGGATGGCGGTACTGTGGGAACATTATACTGTGGGAGATGGCGGTACTGGGGGAGGATTATACTGTGTGTGGCGGGATGGCGGTACTGGGGGAACATTATACTGTGTTGGGGGTAAGAGAGCAGCACTGTGCTGTGTGAGGAATACATGTTTCCTTACCGTCTTTCACAGTTGGGTGGTATGCATCTATCAGAGGCAGAGGATTAAAACGTTATGATTCTTATAAAGTGTCAACATAAAAGAGTAATGGGGAATCTCCAGCACCTACCTCCACCTGCAGAGCCGCACTCCACATATATGGCTGTTCTGTGCGCACAGGACCTGTGATGAGGTCACAGGAGGGGAGGAGTCAGGGGTCACATGATCAGGGGCCTCAGTGTATGCAGGACTGTGCTGTGCTGGTTGTCATGGTGCTGGATGAGGAGAAGTTTATGTGTGGGGTCAGGAGGGGTTTACAGGCTGGATGTAGCAGAGCCGTGTGTGTACGAGGTGTATGGACCGGAGCCGTGTATGTACGAGGTGTACGGAGCGGAGCTGCGTGTGTACGAGATGTGTGTGTACGAGGTGTACGGAGCAGAGCCATGTGAGTACAAGGTGTATGGAGCGGAGCCGTGTGTGTACAAGGTGTACGGAGCAGAGCCACGTTTGTACGAGGTGTGCGGAGCAATGTGTGTATGAGGTGTATGCAGCGGAGCCGTGTGTGTACGAGGTGTACGGAGCAGAGCAGCGTGTGTACGGAGCGGAGCCATGTGTGTATGGAGCTGAGCCATGTGTGTATGGAGCGGAGCCGCGTGTGTACGAGGTATACGGAGCGGAGCCGCGTGTGTACGAGGTGTACGGAGCAGAGCAGCGTGTGTACGGAGCGGAGCCATGTGTGTATGGAGCTGAGCCATGTGTGTACGGAGCGGAGCCGCGTGTGTACGAGGTGTACGGAGCGGAGCCGCGTGTGTACGAGGTATACGGAGCAGAGCAGCGTGTGTACGAGGTGTACGGAGCGGAGCCGTGTGTGTACGAGGTGTACGGAGCAGAGCAGCGTGTGTACGAGGTGTACGGAGCCGAGCAATGTTTGTACGAGGTGTACGGAGCTGAGACGCACGTATATTATTGTGTTCCCCGCCCTTGGCACACCCAGTTTTTCCCTTACAGCCTCATTTCCCCAGGGGTCGTCTCTCTCTCTCTTACAGATTTGGGACATCTTGGTAGAAGTCTCTCCTGGTCTCTTGCTGACACGGACTCTCGTTCCCGTTTCCAGCATCATTTGCCCCTTACAACGGGCACAATTCCTCCGCACCCCTTTTGTAAACAGTTTTATGTGTGGAATGTAACGTGGGATTTCTCTGCTTGGAGACAAATAGACGCCACACAGGAGGGAATTATCAACAGTCACTGTCCCCTTTCTGCCATTGGACGTACTATCCCATCGAGGTGACTTGGGCTCTAATTCCCATGGACGGGATAGTATGTCATACGCGATCATAGGCGGCATAGGGAAGCATCGCGCAGGGAGGGGGCTCCCTGCATGCTTCCCTGAGAGAACAACTCGATGTGATCGTGTTTTTCCGAGCGTCTCCTCTGTCCTCCTTCCTGCAGGCCCCCGGATCCAAGATGGCCGTGGGGTCCTGCAGGGAGGTGGCTTGTCAGCGCCTGCTGAGAGCAGGCACAGGCAAGCCTCCTGCACTGCCTGTCAGATGCCTGACTATGTAGTGATGTAACACCCTGGCACAATGTCAAAAAGTAAAAAAAAAAATAAAGATAACGCGTAAAAATATTTTTAAAAAAATTCTTAAATAAAGAAAAAATAAATATCTACTATATAATTGTCTAAGGGTCACTTCCATCTTTCTGTCTGTCCTTCTGTCTTTCTTTTCACTGTGTATGCCCTGCAGTGGTATCTCACACTGCTGTACGTTACATCCTGCATATATTTTTCCTCCTTCATTGGGGCATTACATTCCCTCCTGGGTTCATAATGCACTGTGCTGAACCCTTTCTGCACATGTGCATTGTGTACTATGGGCAGAGACGTCTGCCTGCACGGCTCCTTGCCCTCATGCTGTGTCACTTCCTCTTCGGGTCCCTGGTTTGCCTCGTTCCTGCACCTGATCATACCAAAAGGTATATAAACTGCTATTGATCATTTTATCTACATCTTCCCCTGACGAAGCCGTCCTTGCAACGGCGACACACGTTGGGCTCCTCCCCACGCTGCTCTCTGCCTGACCTTACCTTCCCCCGGCTGCAGCACCTCTATTTCAGCTGTTATATGTTTGTTCCGCTGATTCTTACTTATTCAAGGCTGCGGTAGTGGATTTAGGCACAATTTTTTCATCCAGGACTCCCTGTTTCTTGTGCTTTGTGGCCTCTGTTGCAATACTTACCTCTCTTTGCTGTCCTCTATGCTGCTGTCTTGTGACCACTGACAGTGTAATCTTGCGTCTGCATACAGGTATTTCTGGTATATTTGCCTTAGGGAGTGTTGCTTTATGGTTGGTTTTATCGGTGGTTATTGCCCATCTGTTCTATACCTTTCCGGGGTGTGTGTTTATGGTATTTTCTATATTCTACGTTGTTTTTTCATTATGACTATGCATATTATCTTTGTATCTTTACTATATATATCATGACCTTTTGTATTTTGGCAGTAGCACTGGGGATGTTGTTGTATACATGTATTTTTTAAGTGTTTTTATATTTTTGTATCAATAAAAGTTTTACCTCTTTATATATAATTATATAGCGGTGTGCTCTCTTTTGGAGTGGTTCTCTCTATCCATTTTTGTGCTATCTACGCTACCACTCTTGTTGCACCCCTCCAACCGACAGTATACTATTAGTAGTGCGCCAGTGTTTCTTCTCTTATATCTGTCTATCTGTCTGTCACAGATATTCATGGGTCGCGGCCTCTGTCTGTCATGGAATCCAAGTCGCTGATTGGTCGTGGCCTATGCAGCATCAATAGTAAAAAGATCTAATGTTAAAAATAATTTAAAAAAAAATCATCATATTCTCACCTTCCGGCGCCTTTCCCGCTCCTCGCGACGCTCTGGTGACCGGTCCATGCATTGCGATCTCGTGAGATGATGACGTAGCCAATTCTGCGTTGAAAAATTAAAACAGGGCTCCTTCCCTTACGAGCTCTGCTGTGTGCCCAAACAGTGGTTTACCCCCACATATGGGGTATCAGTGTACTCAGGACAAATTGGAAAACAACTTTTGTTGTCAAATTTCTCCTGTTACCCTTGAGAAAATAAAAATTTGGGGGCTAAAAAATGACTTTTTTTGGAAAAAAATTATTTTCACGGTTCTGCGTTATAAACTGTAGTGAAACACTTGATGGCTCAAAGTTCTCACAACACATCTAGATAAGTTCCTTGAAGGGTCTAGTTTCCAATATGGGGTCACTCATGGCGGGTTTCTATTGTTTAGGTACATCATGGGCTCTGCAAATGCAACGTGATGCCCGCAGACCATTCCATCTAAGTCTGCATTCCAAACGGCGCTCCTTCCCTTCCGAGCTCTGCCATGCGCCCAAACGGTAGTTCCCCCCCACATACGGGGTATCAGCGTACTCAGGACAAATTGGACAGCAATTTTTGGGGTCCAATTTCTTCTGTTACCCTTAGGAAAATGCAAAATTTGGGGCTATAAATTCATTTTTGTGGGGAAAAAAATGATTTTTTATTTTCACGTCTCTACATTATAAACTGTACTGAAACACTTGGGGGTTCAAAGTTCTCATAGCACATCTAGATAAGTTCCTTGGGGGGGTCTAGTTTCCAATATGGGGTCACTTATGGGGGTATCTACTGTATAGGTACATCAGAGGCTCTGCAAACGCAACGTGATGCCCACAGACCATTCCATCTAAGTCTGCATTCCAAACTGCACTCCTTCCCTTCCGAGCTCTGCCATGTGCCCAAACGGTGGTTCTTCCCACATACGGGGTATCAGCGTACTCAGGACAAATTGGATTTTTTGTTTTCACGGCTCTGCGTTATAAACTGTAGTGAAACACTTGGGGGTTCAAAGTTCTCACAACACATCTAGATAAGTTCTTTAGGGAGTCTACTTTCCAAAATGGGCGCTCCTTCCCTTCCGAGCTCTGCCATGCGCTTAAACAGGGGTTTACCCCCACACTTGGGGTATCAGCGTACTCCATACAAATTGCAAAGCAACTTTTGGGGTCCAATATCTCCTGTTACCCTTGGGAAAATAAAAAATGGGGGGCAAAAGGATCATTTTTGTGAAAAAATATGATTTTTTATTTTTTTGTCTCCGCATTATAAACTTATGTGAAGCAATTAGTGGACCAAAGTGCTCACCACACATCTAGATAAGTTGCTTAGGGATTCTAATTTCCAAAATGGTGTCAATTGTGGGGGGTTTCCACTGTTTAGGCACATCATGGGCTCTCCAAATGCCACATGGCGTCCAATCTCAATTCCAGTCAATTTTGCATTGAGAAGTCAAATGGCGCTTCTTCCGTTCCGAGCTCTGCCATGCGCCCAAACAGTGGTTCCCCCCACATGTGGGGTATCTGCATACTCAGGACAAATTGTACAACTTTTGGGGTCAAATTTCTCCTGCTTCCCTTGGTAAAATAAACCAAATTGGATCTGAAATAAATTTTATGTGAAAAAAGTTATTTTTTTTTTAAAGTTAACATTTTTTTTAACCCCTTAGCGACCGCCGATACGCCTTTTAACGGCGGCCGCTAAGGGTACTTAAACCACAGCGCCGTTAATTAACGGCGCTGTGGAAAAAGTGAATAGCGCCCCCCAGAGGCCGATTTTCTCCGGGGTCTCGGCTGCCGGGGGTAGCCGAGACCCCAGAGAACATGATTCGGGGGGTTTTTAACCCACCCCGCATTTGCGATCGCCGGTAATTGACCGTTTACCGGCGATCGCAAAAAAAAAAAACGCGATCTCTTTTTAATTTCTCTGTCCTCCGATGTGATCGCACATCGGAGGACAGAGAAAAGGGGTCCCAGGTGGCCCCCCAATACTCACCTATCTCCCCCGATGCTCCTCGTGTCTCCCGGTGGGCGCCGCCATCTTCAAAATCAGAGGACAGAGAAATAGGGGGATTCGGGGACCCTACAATACTCACCTGTGTCCCTGGATCCTCTTGCTGCTCCTCCTGGCCGCCGGCAGAAGAAAATGGCGGGCGCATGCGCAGTGCGCCCGCCATCTGTCTCCATCTGCCGGCCGGCAGGAGAACAGCAGTTGGGGCTAAAATTAGGGGTAGGGTTAGGGGTAGGGTTAGGGGTAGGGTTAGGGGTAGGGTTAGGGGTAGGGTTAAGGGTAGGGTTAGGGCTAGGGTTAGGGCTAGGGTTGGGGCTAAATTTAGGGTTAGGGTTGGGGCTAAATTTAGGGTTAGGGTTGGGGCTAAATTTAGGGTTAGGCTTCTTTCACACTTACGTCGGTACGGGGCCGTCGCAATGCGTCGGCCCGACATACCGACGCACGTTGTGAAAATTGTGCACAACGTGGGCAGCAGCTGTAGTTTTTCAACGCATCTGCTGCCCAATCTATGTCCTGGGGAGGAGGGGGCGGAGTTACGGCCACGCATGCGCGGTCAGAAATGGCGGATGCGACGTACAAAAAAAACGTTTCATTGAACGTTTTTTTGTGCCGACGGTCCGCCAAAACACAACTGATCCAGTGCACGACGAATGCGACGTGTGGCCATCCGTCACGATCCGTCGGCAATACAAGTCTATGGGCAAAAAACGCATCCTGCGGGCACATTTGCAGGATCCGTTTCTTGTCCAAAATGACGGATTGCGACGGAATGCCAAACGACGCAAGTGTGAAAGTAGCCTTAGGGCTAGGGTTAGGGTTGGGGCTAAAGTTAGGGCTAGGGTTGGGGCTAAAGTTAGGGTTAGAGCTGGGATTAGGGTTAGGGTTTGGATTAGGGTTGGTATTAGGGTTAGGGTTGGCATTAGGGTTACGCTTGGGATTAGGGTTAGGTTTGGGATTAGGGTTAAGGTTAGGGTTGTGATTAGGGGTGTATTGGGATTAGGGTTAGGTTTGAGGTTAGGGTTGAGATTAGGATTAGGGGTGTGTTGGATTTAGGGTTTTGATTAGGGTTATGGTTAGGGTTGACATTAGGGTTGTTTTGGGGTAAGGGTTGTGATTATGGTTAGGGTTAGTGATTAGGATTATGGATCAGGTTGGGATTAGGGTTAGGGGTGTGTTGGGGTTAGGGTTGGAGCTAGAATTGGGGGGTTTCCACTGTTTAGGTACATCAGGGGGTCTACAAACACGACAGCCAATTTTGCGCTCAAAAAGTCAAATGGTGCTCCCTCCCTTCTGAGCTCTGCCGTGCGCCCAAACAGTGGGTTACCCCCACATATGGGGCATCAGCGTACTCGGGATAAATTGGACAACAACTTCTGGGGTCCAATTTCTCTTGTTACCCTTGTGAAAATAAAAACTTGGGGGCTACAATATTTTTTTTTTGTGAAAAAAAAATATTTTTTATTTTCACGACTCTGCATTCTAAACTTCTGTGAAGCACTTGGGCATTCAAAGTTCTCACCACACATCTAGATAAGTTCCTTGGGGGGTCTAGTTTCCAAAATGGGGTCACTTGTGGGGGGTTACTACAGTTTAGGTACATCAGGGGCTCTGCAATCGCAACATAATGCCCACAGACCATTCTATCAAAGTCTGCATTCCAAAAAGGCGCTCCTTCCCTTCCGAGCTCTGCCGTGCCCCCAAACAGTGGTTTACCCCCACATATGGCGCATCAGCGTACTCGGGATAAATTGGACAACAACTATTGCAGTCCAATTTCTCCTGTTACCCTTGTGAAAATAAAAACTTGGGGGCTACAATATCTTTTTTGTGAAAAAAAAATATTTTTTATTTTCACGACTCTGCATTCTAAACTTCTGTGAAGCACTTGGGCATTCAAAGTTCTCACCACACATCTAGATAAGTTCCTTGGGGGGTCTAGTTTCCAAAATGGGGTCACTTGTGGGGGGTTACTACAGTTTAGGTACATCAGGGGCTCTGCAATCGCAACATAATGCCCACAGACCATTCTATCAAAGTCTGCATTCCAAAAAGACGCTCCTTCCCTTCCGAGCTCTGCCGTGCGCCCAAACAGTGGTTTACCCCCACATATGGCGCATCAGCGTACTCGGGATAAATTGGACAACAACTATTGCAGTCCAATTTCTCCTGTTACCCTTGTGAAAATAAAAACTTGGGGGCTACAATATCTTTTTTGTGGAAAAAAAAATATTTTTTATTTTCACGACTCTGCATTCTAAACTTCTTTGAAGCACTTGGGCATTCAAAGTTCTCACCACACATCTAGATAAGTTCCTTCGGGGGTCTAGTTTCCAAAATGGGGTCACTTGTGGAGGGTTTCTACTGGTTAGGTACATCAGGGGCTCTGCAAATGCAACATAATACCCGCAGACCATTCTATCAAAGTCTGCATTCCAAAACGGCGCTCCTTCCTTCCGAGCTCTGCCGTGCGCCCAAACAGTGGTTTACCCCCACATATTGGGTATCGACGTACTCAGGAGAAATTGCACAACAACTTTAGTAGTCTAATTTACCTGTTACCCTTGTGAAAATAAAAATTTGTGGGCAAAAAATCATTTTTGTAGAAAAAATGCAATTTTTTTTTTCACCGCTCTACGTTATAAACTTCTGTGAAGCACATGGGGGTTCAAAGTGCTCGCCACACATCTAGATAAGTTCCTTAAGGGGTCTAGTTTCCAAAATGGGGTCACTTGTGGGGGGTTTCCACTGTTTAGGCACATCAGAGGCTCTCCAAACGCGACATGGCGTCCAATCTCAATTCCAGCCAATTCTACATTGAAAAAGTAAAACGGCGCTCCTTCACTTCCAAGCTCTGCGGTGCGCCCAAACAGTGGTTTACCCTCACATATGGGGTATCGATGTATTCAGGAGAAATCGCACAACAACTTTTGTGGTCTAATTTCTCCTGTTACGCTTGTGAAAATAAGAATTTGTGGGCGAAAAGATCATTTTTGTGTAAACAAAAGCGATTTTTTATTTTCACGGCTCTACGTTATAAACTTCTGTGAAGCACTTGGGGGTTCAAAGTGCTCACCACATATCTAGATAAGTTCCTTAAGGGGTCTAGTTTCCAAAATGGTGTCACTTGTGGGGGGTTTCCACTGTTTAGGCACATCAGGGGCTCTCTAAACGTGACATGGCGTCCGATCTCAATTCCAGCCAATTCTGCATTGAAAAAGTCAAACGGCGCTCCTTCACTTCTAAGTTCTGCGGTGTGACCAAAAAGTGGTTTACCCCCACATATGGGGTATTGGCGTATTCAGGAGAAATTGCATAACAAAATTGATGGTTACATTTCTGTTTTTACACTTGTGAAAATAAAAAAAATGGTTCTGAATTAAGATGTTTGCAAAAAAAAGTTAAATGTTCATTTTTTCCTTCCACATTGTTTCAGTTCCTGTGAAGCACGTAAAGGGTTAATAAACTTCTTGAATGTGGTTTTGAGAACCTTGAGGGGTGTAGTTTTTAGAATGGTGTCACACTTCATTATTTTCTATCATATAGACCCCTCAAAATGACTTCAAATGTGATGTGGTCCCTAAAAAAAAATGGTGTTGTAAAAATGAGAAATTGCTGGTCAACTTTTAACCCTTATAACTCCCTAACAAAAAAAAATTTTGTTTCCAAAATTGTGCTGATGTAAAGTAGACATGTGGGAAATGTTATTTATTAACTATTTTTCGTGACATATCTCTCTGATTTAAGGGCATAAAAATACAAAGTTTGAAAATTGCAAAATTTTAAAACTTTTCGCCATATTTCCGTTTTTTTCATAAATAATCGCAAGTAATATCGAAGAAATGTTACCACTAACATGAAGTACAATATGTCACGAAAAAACAATCTCAGAATCAGTGGGATCCGTTGAAGCGTTCCAGAGTTATAACCTCATAAAGTGACAGTGGTCAGAATTGCAAAAATTGGCCTGGTCATTAAGTACCAAATTGGCTCTGTCACTAAGGGGTTAAACATTCCAAAAATTCCTGTGAAGTACCTGAAGGGTTAATAAACTTTTTGAATGTGGTTTTGAGCACCTTGAGGGGTGAGTTTTTAGAATGGTGTCACTTTGGGTATTTTCTATCATATACACCCCTCATAGTGACTTTAACCCCTTAAGCCCTGAGGGTGGTTTGCACGTTAATGACCGTGCCAATTTTAAAAATTCTGACCACTGTCCCTTTATGAGGTTATAACTCTGGAATGCTTCAACGGATCTTGGCGATTCTGAAACTGTTTTCTGGAGACATATTCTACTTCATGATAGTGGTAAAATTTCTTTGATATTACCTGCGTTTATTTGTGAAAAAAAAAACAAATTTAGCGAAAATTTTGAAAATTTCGCAATTTTCCAACTTTGAATCTTTATGCCCTTAAATCACATAAATATGTCACCCAAAATACTTAATAAGTAACATTTCCCACATGTCTACTTTACATCAGCACAATTTTGGAAAGAAAATTTTTTTTTTGTTAGGGAGTTATAAGGGTTAAAAGTTGACCAGCAATTTCTCATTTTTACAACAAAATTAACAAAACCATTTTTTTAGGGACTGCCTCACATTTGAAGTCACATTTAGGGGTCTATATAGCAACAAAATACCCAAAAGTGACGCCATTCTAAAAACGGCACCCCTCAAGCTGATCAAAACCACATTCAGGTGTTTCACGAGAGCTAACGCAACGTTCAAGGAAAAAATGAAAATTTAACTTTTTAGCAAACAATAATTGGGATCGAGCTAAAACAATTTTTAGCAACTTTTTTTTATTTTCCCAAAGGTAACAGAGAAATTGGACTGCAAAAGTTGTTGTCCAATTTGTCCCGAGTATGCTGATACCCCATATGTGGGGGGAACCACTGTTTGGGCACATGGCAGGGCTCGGAAGGGAAGGAGCGCAGTTTGATTTTTTTCAACCTAAAATTGGCTGGAATTGCGATCGGACGCCATGTTGCGTTTGACGAGCCCCTGATGTGCCTAAACAGTGGAAACCCCCACAAGTGACCCCATTTTGGAAACTAGACCCCCTAAGGAACTTACCTAGATGTGTGATGAGCACTTTGAACCCCCAGGGGCTTCACAGACGTTTATAACGCCCGGGTGTGAAAATAAAAAATCATATTTTTTCCAAAAACATGATCGTTTAGTCCCCAATTTTTTATTTTCCCAAAGGTAACAGGAGAAATTGGACTGCAAAAGTTGTTGTCCAATTTGTCCTGAGTGCGCTGATACCCCATATGTGGGGAGAACCACTGTTTCGGCGCATGGCAGGGCTCAGAAGTGAAGGAGCGCCGTTTGATTTTTTTCAACCTAAAATTGGCTGGAATTGTGATCGGACGCCATGTTGCGTTTGACGAGCTCCTGATGTGCCTAAACAATGGAAACCCCCCACAAATGACCCCATTTGGAAACTAAACCCCTAAGGAACTTATCTAGATGTGTGATGAGCACTTTGAACCCCAGGGGCTTCACAGAAGTTTATAACGCCCGGGCGTGAAAATAAAAAAATCATATTTTTTCCACAAACATGATCGTTTAGTCCCCAATTTTTTATATTCCCAAAGGTAACAGGAGAAATTGGACTACAAAAGTTGTTGTCCAATTTGTCCTGCGTACGCTGTGATGAATTGCGTGTGGGGGACAGGGACAGAAAATTATGTATTCAGGGTGATGAGAGCAAATAATGATGAATTGAGGGTGGGGGAGGAAGACAGCAAATTATGAATTGAGGATGGGGGAGAGCAAATAATGATGAATTGAGGGTGGAGGAGATATTGATGTTGTCATACTCATTTTGATGATGTCATAATCATTTGTTGATGTCATATTCATTTTGATGATGCCATAATCATTTGATGACTATCATCATAATCATTTTAGCGATGTCATAATGTATTGATGATGTCACAATCATTTTGATGATGTCATGATCCTTTTGATGGTGTCATAATCATTTTGATGATGTCATAATCAACTGATGATGTCATAATCATTTTGATGATGTCATAATCAACTGATGATGGCATAATCATTTTGATGATGTCATAATCATTTGATGATGTCATAATACTTTTGATGATGTCAATCATTTTATTATGTCGTAATCATTTTGATGATGTCATAATCAACTGATGATGTCATAATCATTTGATGATGTCATAATCATCTGATGATGTCATAATCATTTTGATGATGTCATAGTCATTTTGATGATGTCATAATCAATTGATGATGTCATTCATTTTGATGATGTCACAATCATTTGATGATGTCTAAATCATTTGATGTCATAATCATTTTGATGATGTTATAACGAACTAATGATGTCATAATAATTTTGATGATGTCATAATCATTTTGATGATGTCATAATAATTTGATTATGTCATAATCAACTGATGATGTCATAAGTATTTAATGATGTCATTATCATTTTTGATGATGTCATAATCAATTGATGATGTCATAATCATTTGTTGATGTCATATTCATTTTGATGATGCCATAATCATTTGATGATGTCATAATTATTTTAGTGATGCCATAATGTATTGATAATGTCATAATAATTTTGATGATGTCATAATCAACTGATGATGTCATAATCATTTTGATGTCATAATCAACTGATGATATCATAATCATTTTGAAGATGTCATAATCAACTGATGATGTCATTCATTTTGATGATGTCATAATCATTTGATGTCACAATCATTTGATGATGTCTTAATCATTTGATGTCATAATCATTTTGATAATGTTATAACGAACTAATGATGTCATAATCATTTTGATGTCATAATCATTTTGATGATGTCATAATAATTTAATTATGTCATAATCAATTGATGATGTCATCATTATTTGATGATGTCATAATCATTTTTGATGATGTCATAATCAACTGATGATGTCATAATCATTTTGATGATGTCATAATCATTTCATGATGTCATAATCATTTCATGATGTCATAA
Source organism: Ranitomeya imitator (assembly GCF_032444005.1). Lineage (NCBI taxonomy): Eukaryota > Metazoa > Chordata > Amphibia > Anura > Dendrobatidae > Ranitomeya > Ranitomeya imitator. Next base: position 355,313,022 of record NC_091283.1, on the reverse strand, counting down.
TCAACTGATGATGTCATTAATTTTGATGATGTCACAATCATTTGATGATGTCATAATCATTTGATGATGTCTTAATCATTTTGATGATGTCATAATCATTTGATGTCACAATCATTTGATGATGTCAAAATCATTTGATGTCATAATCATTTTGATGATGTTATAACGAACTAATGATGTCATAATCATTTTGATGATGTCATAATCATTTTGATGATGTCATAATAATTTAATTATGTCATAATCAACTGATGATGTCATCATTATTTGATGATGTCATAATCATTTTTGATGATGTCATAATCAACTGATAATGTCATAATCATTTTGATGATGTCATACTAATTTGATGATGTCATAATCATTTTGATGATGTCATAATCATTTGATGATGCCATAATCATTTTGATGATGTCATAATCATTTTGATGCCATTATCATTTTGATGTCATAATCAACTGATGATATCATAATCATTTTGATGATGTCATAATCATTTGATGATGTCATAATCATTTTGATGATGTAATAATCATTTGATGATGACATAATCATTTTGATGATGTCATAATTATTTGATGATGTCTTAATCATTTTGATGATGTCATAATCATTTGATGATGTCATAATCAACTGATGATGTCATAATCATTTTGATGCCATTATCATTTTGATGTCATAATCAACTGATGATGTCATTCATTTTGATGTCACAATCATTTGATGATGTCATAATCATTTGATGATGTTATAATCAACTGATGATGTCATAATCATTTTGATGATGTCATACTAATTTTATGATGTCATAATCATTTTGATGATGTCATAATCATTTGATGATGATGTCGTAATAATTTTGTTGATGTCATAATCAGCTGATGACGTCATAATCATTTGATTATGTCATAATCAACTGATGATGTCATAATCATTTTGATGATGTCATAATCATTTGATGATGACATAATCATTTTGATTATGTCATAATCATTTTGATGCCATTATCATTTTGATGTCATAATCAACTGATGATATTATAATCATTTTGATTATGTCAATCATTTGATGATGTCATAATCATTTGATTATGTCATAATCAACTGATGATGTCATTAATTTTGATGATGTCAAAATCATTTGATGATGTCATAATCATTTGATGATGTCTTAATCATTTTGATGATGTCATAACCATTTGATGTCACAATCATTTGATGATGTCTTAATCATTTGATGTCATAATCATTTTGATGATGTTATAACGAACTAATGATGTCATAATCATTTTGATGATGTCATAATAATTTGATTATGTCATAATCAACTGATAATGTCATAATCATTTTGATGATGTCATACTAATTTGATGATGTCATAATAATTTTGATGTCATAATCATTTGATGATGACATAATCATTTTGATGATGTCATAATCATTTTGATGCCATTATCATTTTGATGTCATAATCAACTGATGATATAATAATCATTTTGATTATGTCAATCATTTGATGATGTCTTAATCATTTTGATGATGTCACAATCAACTGATGATGTCATAATCATTTGATGATGTCATAATCATTTGATGATGTCATAATCAACTGATGATGTCAAAATCATTTTGATGCCATTATCATTTTGATGTCATAATCAACTGATGATGTCCTTCATTTTGATGATGTCACAATCATTTGATGATGTCATAATCATTTGATGATGTCATAATCAACTGATGATGTCATAATCATTTTGATGATGTCATAATCATTTGATGATGTCATAATCATAATCAGAGACCGGCACAGCATCAACGTAGAAATCCCGCCTGGCGGCCTCGACCAATCAGCAACGGGCACAGCGACGATGATGTCATAATGGTTGCCATGGCGACGATTATGTCATAAAGGTTGCCTCGATCAATCAACGACGGACACAGTCTGCCGCGAATTCTGGAATCATCATTGTCCATATATTACAGGGACATGCATGTTCTAGAATACCCGATGCGTTAGAATCGGGCCACAGTCTAGTGATGTTATAATCATTTGATGATGTCATAATCATCTGATGATGTCATAATCATTTTTGATGATATCATAATAATTTTGATGATGTCATAATCAACTGATGATGACATAATTATTTTGATTATGTCAAACTAATTTGATGATGTCATAATCATTTTGATACCATTATCATTTTGATGTCATAATCACCTGATGATATCATAATAATTTTAATGATGTCATAATCATTTGATGATGTCGTAATCATTTTGATGATGTCATAATCATTTGATGATGTAATCATTTTGATTATGTCATAATCAGCTGATGTCATAATTATTTGATGATGTCATAATCATTTTTGATTATGTCATAATCAACTGATGATGTCAATCCTTTTGATGATGTCATACTAATTTGATGATGTCATAATCATTTTGATGATGTCATAATCATTTTGCTGCCATTATCATTTTGATGTCATAATCAATTGATGATATTGTAATCATTTTGATGATGTCATAATAAGTTGATGATGTCATAATCATTTTGATGATGTCATAATCATTTGATGATGTCGTAATCATTTTGATGATGTCATAATCAACTGATGATGTCATATTCATTTGATGATGTCATAATCAACTGATGATGTCATAATCATTCTGATGATGTCATTCATTTTGATGATGTCACAATCATTTGATGATGTCTTAATCATTTGATGTCAATTATTTTGATGATGTTATAACGAACTAATGATGTCATAATCATTTTGATGATGTCATAATCATTTTGATGATGTCATAATCATTTGATTATGTCATAATCAACTGATTATGTCATAAGTATTTAATGATGTCATAATCATTTTCGATGATGTCATAAACAACTGATGATGTCATAATCATTTGTTGATGTCGTATTCATTTTGATGGTGCCATAATCATTTGATGATGTCATAATTATTTTAGTGATGCCATAATCATTTGATGATGTCATAATAATTTTGATAATGTCGTAATCAACTGATGAAGTCATAATCATTTTGATGATGTCATAATCATTTTGATGTCATAATCAACTGATGATGTCATAATCATTTTGATGATGTCATAATCACTTGATGATGTCATAATCATTTTGATGATGTCGTAATCATTTTGATGATGTCATAATCAACTGATGATGTAATTCATTTTGATGATGTCACAATCATTTGATGATGTCATACTCATTTGATGATGTTTTAATCATTTTGATGATGTCATAATCATCTGATGTCACAATCATTTTGATGATGTTATAACGAACTAATGATGTCATAATCATTTTGATGATGTCATAATCATTTTGATGATGTCATAATAATTTGATTATGTCATAATCAACTGATGATGTCATAATTATTTGATGATGTCATAATCATTTGTTGATGTCATAATCATTTTAGTGATGCCATAATGTATTGATGATGTCATAATCATTTTGATGATGTCATAATCATTTGATGATGTCATAATCATTTTGATGATGTCATAATTAACTGATGATGTCATAATCAACTGATGATGTTATTATCATTTTGATGTTGTCATAATAATTTTGATACTGTCATAATCAACTGATGATGTCATTCATTTTGATGATGTCACAATCATTTGATGATGTCTTAATCATTTTGATGATGTCATAATCATTTGATGTCACAATCATTTGATGTCTTAATCATTTGATGTCATAATGATTTTGATGATGTCATAATGATTTTGATGATGTCATAATAATTTGATTGTCATAATCAACTGATGATGTCATAACTATTTGATGATGTCATAATCATTTTTAATGATGTCATAATGAACTGATGATGTCATAATCATTTTGATGATGTCATACTAATTTGATGATGTCATAATCATTTGATGATGTCATAATCATTTTGATTATGTCATAATCATTTGATGATGTCATAATCATTTTGATGATGTCATAATCATTTTGATGATGTCATAATCAGCTGATGATGTCATAATGATGTCATAATCATTTTTTATTATGTCATAATCAATTGATGATGTCCTAATCATTTTGATGATGTCATAATCTTTTTGATGATGTCATACTAATTTGATGATGTCATAATCATTTTGATGATGTCATAATCATTTGATGATGACATAATCATTTTGATGATGTCATAATCATTTTGATGCCATTATCATTTTGATGTCATAATCAACTGATGATATTATAATCATTTTGATTATGTCAATCATTTGATGATGTCTTAATCATTTTGATGATGTCACAATCAACTGATGATGTCATAATCATTTAATGATGTCATAATCAACTGATGATGTCAAAATCATTTTGATGCCATTATCATTTTGATGTCATAATCAACTGATGATGTCCTTCATTTTGATGATGTCACAATCATTTGATGATGTCATAATCATTTGATTATGTCATAATCAACTGATGATGTCATTAATTTTGATGATGTCAAAATCATTTGATGATGTCATAATCATTTGATGATGTCTTAATCATTTTGATTATGTCATAATCATTTGATGTCACAATCATTTGATGATGTCTTAATCATTTGATGTCATAATCATTTTGATGATGTTATAATGAACTAATGATGTCATAATCATTTTGATGATGTCATAATAATTTGATCATGTCATAATCAACTGATAATGTCATAATCATTTTGATGATGTCATACTAATTTGATGATGTCATAATAATTTTGATGTCATAATCATTTGATGATGACATAATCATTTTGATGATGTCATAATCATTTTGATGCCATTATCATTTTGATGTCATAATCAACTGATGATATTATAATCATTTTGATTATGTCAATCATTTGATGATGTCTTAATCATTTGATGATGTCATAATCAACTGATGATGTCAAAATCATTTTGATGCCATTATCATTTTGATGTCATAATCAACTGATGATGTCCTTCATTTTGATGATGTCACAATCATTTGATGATGTCATAATCATTTGATGATGTCATAATCAACTGATGATGTCATAATCATTTTGATGTCATAATCATTTTGATGATGTCATAATCATTTGATGATGTCATAATCATTTGGTGATGTTGTAATAATTTTGATGATGTCATAATCAGCTGATGATGTCATAATCATTTGATGATGTCATAATCAACTGATGATGTCATAATCATTTTTGATGATGTCATAATCAACTGATGTCATTCATTTTGATGATGTCACAATAATTTGATGATGTCATAATCATTTGATGATGTTATAATCAACTGATGATGTCATAATCATTTTGATGATGTCATACTAATTTGATGATGTCATAATCATTTTGATGATGTCATAATCATTTGATGATGTCATAATCATTTTGATGATGTCATAATCACTTGATGATGCCGTAATCATTTTGATGATGTTATAATCATTTGATGATGTCATAATCATCTGATGATGTCATAATCATTTTTGATGATATCATAATAATTTTGATGATATCATAATCGACTGATGATGACATAATTATTTTGATTATGTCAAACTAATTTGATGATGTCATAATCATTTTGATGCCATTATCATTTTGATGTCATAATCACCTGATGATATCATAATAATTTTAATGATGTCATAATCATTTGATGATGTCGTAATCATTTTGATGATGTCATAATCATTTGATGATGTTGTAATCATTTTGATTATGTCATAATCAGCTGATGTCATAATTATTTGATGATGTCATAATCATTTTTGATGATGTCATAATCAACTGATGATGTCAATCATTTTGATGATGTCATACTAATTTGATGATGTCATAATCATTTTGATGATGTCATAATCATTTTGATGATGTCATAATCATTTTGCTGCCATTATCATTTTGATGTCATAATCAACTGATGATATTATAATCATTTTGATTATGTCAATCATTTGATGATGTCTTAATCATTTGATGATGTCATAATCAACTGATGATGTCAAAATCATTTTGATGCCATTATCATTTTGATGTCATAATCAACTGATGATGTCCTTCATTTTGATGATGTCACAATCATTTGATGATGTCATAATCATTTGATGATGTCATAATCAACTGATGATGTCATAATCATTTTGATGATGTCATAATCATTTTGATGATGTCATAATCATTTGATGATGTCATAATCATTTGGTGATGTTGTAATAATTTTGATGATGTCATAATCAGCTGATGATGTCATAATCGTTTGATGATGTCATAATCAACTGATGATGTCATAATCATTTTTGATGATGTCATAATCAACTGATGTCATTCATTTTGATGATGTCACAATAATTTGATGATGTCATAATCATTTGATGATGTTATAATCAACTGATGATGTCATAATCATTTTGATGATGTCATACTAATTTGATGATGTCATAATCATTTTGATGATGTCATAATCATTTGATGATGTCATAATCATTTTGATGATGTCATAATCATTTGATGATGCCGTAATCATTTTGATGATGTTATAATCATTTGATGATGTCATAATCATCTGATGATGTCATAATCATTTTTGATGATATCATAATAATTTTGATGATGTCATAATCAACTGATGATGACATAATTATTTTGATTATGTCAAACTAATTTGATGATATCATAATCATTTTGATGCCATTATCATTTTGATGTCATAATCACCTGATGATATCATAATAATTTTAATGATGTCATAATCATTTGATGATGTCGTAATCATTTTGATGATGTCATAATCATTTGATGATGTTGTAATCATTTTGATTATGCCATAATCAGCTGATGTCATAATTATTTGATGATGTCATAATCATTTTTGATGATGTCATAATCAACTGATGATGTCAATCATTTTGATGATGTCATACTAATTTGATGATGTCATAATCATTTTGATGATGTCATAATCATTTTGATGATGTCATAATCATTTTGCTGCTATTATCATTTTGATGTCATAATCAACTGATGATATTGTAATCATTTTGATGATGTCATAATAAGTTGATGATGTCATACTCATTTTGATGATGTCATAATCATTTGATGATGTCGTAATCATTTTGATGATGTCATAATCAACTGATGATGTCATATTAATTTGATGATGTCATAATCAACTGATGATGTCATAATCATTCTGATGATGTCATTCATTTTGATGATGTCACAATCATTTGATGATGTCTTAATCATTTGATGTCAATTATTTTGATGATGTTATAACGAACTAATGATGTCATAATCATTTTGATGATGTCATAATCATTTTGATGATGTCATAATCATTTGATTATGTCATAATCAACTGATTATGTCATAAGTATTTAATGATGTCATAATCATTTTCGATGATGTCATAAACAACTGATGATGTCATAATCATTTGTTGATGTCGTATTCATTTTGATGATGCCATAATCATTTGATGATGTCATAATTATTTTAGTGATGCCATAATCATTTGATGATGTCATAATAATTTTGATAATGTCGTAATCAACTGATGAAGTCATAATCGTTTTGATGATGTCATAATCATTTTGATGATGTCATAATCATTTGATGATGTCATAATCATTTTGATGTCATAATCAACTGATGATGTCATTATCATTTTGATGATGTCATAATCACTTGATGATGTCATAATCATTTTGATGATGTAATCATTTTGATGATGTCATAATCAACTGATGATGTAATTCATTTTGATTATGTCACAATCATTTGATGATGTCATACTCATTTGATGATGTTTTAATCATTTTGATGATGTCATAATCATTTGATGTCACAATCATTTTGATGATGTTATAATGAACTAATGATGTCATAATCATTGTGATGATGTCATAATCATTTTGATGATGTCATAATAATTTGATTATGTCATAATCAACTGATGATGTCATAATTATTTGATGATGTCATAATCATTTGTTGATGTCATAATCATTTTAGTGATGCCATAATGTATTGATGATGTCATAATCATTTGATTATGTCATAATCATTTTGATGATGTCATAATTAACTGATGATGTCATAATCAACTGATGATGTTATTATCATTTTGATGATGTCATAATAATTTTGATACTGTCATAATCAACTGATGATGTCATTCATTTTGATGATGTCACAATCATTTGATGATGTCTTAATCATTTTGATGATGTCATAATCATTTTATGTCACAATCATTTGATGTCTTAATCATTTGATGTCATAATCATTTTGATGATGTTATAACAAACTAATGATGTCATAATCATTTTGATGATGTCATAATCTTTTTGATGATGTCATACTAATTTGATGATGTCATAATCATTTTGATGATGTCATAATCATTTGATGATGACATAATCATTTTGATGTTGTCATAATCATTTTGATGCCATTATCATTTTGATGTCATAATCAACTGATGATATTATAATCATTTTGATTATGTCAATCATTTGATGATGTCTTAATCATTTTGATGATGTCACAATCAACTGATGATGTCATAATCATTTGATGATGTCATAATCAACTGATGATGTCAAAATCATTTTGATGCCATTATCATTTTGATGTCATAATCAACTGATGATGTCCTTCATTTTGATGATGTCAAAATCATTTGATGATGTCATAATCATTTGATGATGTCTTAATCATTTTGATTATGTCATAATCATTTGATGTCACAATCATTTGATGATGTCTTAATCATTTGATGTCATAATCATTTTGATGATGTTATAACGAACTAATGATGTCATAATCATTTTGATGATGTCATAATAATTTGATTATGTCATAATCAACTGATAATGTCATAATCATTTTGATGATGTCATACTAATTTGATGATGTCATAATAATTTTGATGTCATAATCATTTGATGATGACATAATCATTTTGATGATGTCATAATCATTTTGATGCCATTATCATTTTGATGTCATAATCAACTGATGATATTATAATCATTTTGATTATGTCAATCATTTGATGATGTCTTAATCATTTTGATGATGTCACAATCAACTGATTATGTCATAATCATTTGATGATGTCATAATCAACTGATGATGTCAAAATCATTTTGATGCCATTATCATTTTGATGTCATAATCAACTGATGATGTCCTTCATTTTGATGATGTCACAATCATTTGATGATGTCATAATCATTTGATGATGTCATAATCAACTGATGATGTCATAATCATTTTGATGATGTCATAATCATTTTGATGATGTCATAATCATTTGATGATGTCATAATCATTTGGTGATGTAATAATTTTGATGATGTCATAATCAGCTGATGATGTCATAATCATTTGATGATGTCATAATCAACTGATGATGTCATAATCATTTTTGATGATGTCATAATCAACTGATGTCATTCATTTTGATGATGTCACAATAATTTGATGATGTCATAATCATTTGATGATGTTATAATCAACTGATGATGTCATAATCATTTTGATGATGTCATACTAATTTGATGATGTCATAATCATTTTGATGATGTAATAATCATTTAATGATGTCATAATCATTTTGATGATGTCATAATCATGTGATGATGCCGTAATCATTTTGATGAAGTTATAATCATTTGATGATGTCATAATCATCTGATAATGTCATAATCATTTTTGATGATATCATAATAATTTTGATGATGTCATAATCAACTGATGATGACATAATTATTTTGATTACGTCAAACTAATTTGATGATGTCATAATCATTTTGATGCCATTATCATTTTGATGTCATAATCACCTGATGATATCATAATAATTTTAATGATGTCATAATCATTTGATGATGTAATCATTTTGATGATGTCATAATCATTTGATGATGTCGTAATCATTTTGATTATGTCATAATCAGCTGATGTCATAATTATTTGATGATGTCATAATCATTTTTGATGATGTCATAATCAACTGATGATGTCAATCGTTTTGATGATGTCATACTAATTTGATGATGTCATAATCATTTTGATGATGTCATAATCATTTTGATGATGTCATAATCATTTTGCTGCCATTATCATTTTGATGTCATAATCAACTGATGATATTGTAATCATTTTGATGATGTCATAATAAGTTGATGATGTCATAATCATTTTGATGATGTCATAATCATTTGATGATGTCGTAATCATTTTGATGATGTCATAATCAACTGATGATGTCATATTCATTTGATGATGTCATAATCAACTGATGATGTCATAATCATTCTGATGATGTCATTCATTTTGATGATGTCACAATCATTTGATGATGTCTTAATCATTTGATGTCAATTATTTTGATGATGTTATAACGAACTAATGATGTCATAATTATTTTGATGATGTCATAATCATTTTGATGATGTCATAATCATTTGATTATGTCATAATCAACTGATTATGTCATAAGTATTTAATTATGTCATAATCATTTTCGATGATGTCATAAACAACTGATGATGTCATAATCATTTGTTGATGTCGTATTCATTTTGATGATGCCATAATCATTTGATGATGTCATAATTATTTTAGTGATGCCATAATCATTTGATGATGTCATAATAATTTTGATAATGTCGTAATCAACTGATGAAGTCATAATCGTTTTGATGATGTCATAATCATTTTGATGATGTCATAATCATTTGATGATGTCATAATCATTTTGATGTCATAATCAACTGATGATGTCATAATCATTTTGATGATGTCATAATCACTTGATGATGTCATAATCATTTTGATGATGTCGTAATCTTTTTGATGATGTCATAATCAACTGATGATGTAATTCATTTTGATGATGTCACAATCATTTGATGATGTCATACTCATTTGATGATGTTTTAATTATTTTGATGATGTCATAATCATTTGATGTCACAATCATTTTGATGATGTTATAACGAACTAATGATGTCATAATCATTTTGATGATGTCATAATCATTTTGATGATGTCATAATAATTTGATTATGTCATAATCAACTGATGTCATAATTATTTGATGATGTCATAATCATTTGTTGATGTCATAATCATTTTAGTGATGCCATAATGTATTGATGATGTCATAATCATTTTAATGATGTCATAATCATTTGATGATGTCATAATAATTTTGATACTGTCATAATCAACTGATGATGTCATTCATTTTGATGATGTCACAATCATTTGATGATGTCTTAATCATTTTGATGATGTCATAATCATTTGATGTCACAATCATTTGATGTCATAATCATTTTGATGATGTTATAACAAACTAATGATGTCATAATCATTTTGATGATGTCATAATCATTTTGATGATGTCATAATAATTTGATTGTCATAATCAACTGATGATGTCATAATTATTTGATGATGTCATAATAATTTTTAATGATGTCATAATCATTTTGATGATGTCATACTAATTTGATGATGTCATAATCATTTGATGATGTCATCATTTTGATTATGTCATAATCATTTGATGATGTCATAATCATTTTGATGATGTCATAATCAGCTGATGATGTCATAATGATGTCATAATCATTTTTTATGATGTCATAATCAACTGATGATGTCCTAATCATTTTGATGATGTCATAATCATTTTGATGCCATTATAATTTTGATGTCATAATCAACTGATGATATAATAATCATTTTGATGATGTCATAATAATTTGATGATGTCATAATCATTTTGATGATGTCATAATCATTTGATGATGTCGTAATCATTTTGATGATGTCATAATCAACTGATGATGTTATAATAAACTAATGATGTCATAATCATTTTGATGATGTCATAATAATTTTGATGATGTCATAATCAACTGATGATGTCATTCATTTTGATGATGTCGCAATCATTTGATGATGTCTTAATCATTTAGATGATGTCACAATCATTTGATGATGTCTTAATCATTTGATGTCATAATCATTTTGATGATGAACGAACTAATGATGGCAATCATTTTGATGATGTCATAATCATTTTGATGTCATAATAATTTGATTGTCATAATCAACTGATGATGTCATAAGTATTTAATGATGTCATAATCATTTTTGATGTCATAATCAACTGATGTCATAATCATTTGTTGATGTCAAATTCATTTTGATGATGCCATAATCATTTGATGATGTCATAATTATTTTAGTGATGCCATAATGTATTGATGATGTCATAATCATTTTGATGATGTCATAATCAACTGATGATGTCATATTCATTTTGATGATGTCATAATCATTTTGATGATGTCATAATCAACTGATGTCAATCATTTTGATGATGCTATAATCAATTGATCATGTCATAATCATTTTGATGTCATAATCAACTGATGATGTCATAATCATTTGATGATGTCGTCATCATTTTGATGTCATAATCAACTGATGATGTCATAATCATTTAATGATGGCATAATCAACTGATGATGTCAATCATTTTTGATGATGTCAGGAATCCCCTGACCGCTGCCACCAATTTGTCAGGATTCCCCTGACCGCTGCCACCAATTTGTCACGATTCACACCGTGACCGTCACCCCTATGTCACGGGTTGGGGTGACTTTAGGCCAACAGACGGCTATCACATGTGCAGGGGGGCTTATCTTAGTTATCCCTCCACTGCTAACAATGTGATGAGAAAACACACACAAGGCTATTGACCTCTTAGTTTACAGCAGGGGCTTATACTAGAGTAGTGTATAATTCAGATTATTCGTCAAACTCAATCTGACAGGTGCCCCGCCCCCTATCAAAGTGTATCAAAGTGTGTAACCCCTCCCCTCCTCCTGTCAGCCAGCTGTCCCTGAGGCTGGCTGATTTCCCCTTTTGATATCGTTTGATATACTTTAATTTGTTGTAGTTTTGATATTATTCCTCGTATTTTGTTTTTATACGTAGTCCGAGTTTGATTCTGTAAGCTGTGTTTTGAGAACTTATATAACACATGTTTATAATTATAGCCTAGTCGTGTATTTATTTTACACGTGGTTTATAACACCTTTCTCATTTGTTTTATATTAGATTTTATACGTAGCCCCGAGTTTGATTCTGTAAGCTTTGTTTTATTCACAGTGTATTCATATAGTGGAGAACTTAAAGCTGTCTATTTGTTTTTGTAAATGGTGAACACTAACTAAATGGTGAACATTACCTAAATGTTTAGGTTAACTGCGGTTCAGAGGTTTATAACACCTAGGTCAATTGTTGTTGTATTTGCGTACCCAATAAATGTTTATTTTCACAAGCAGAAGAGGCAGCTTTTCTGTTTGTACATGTATTGTACCTGAAGGTTATTGCGGGTCATGTGCCCAGGCATTGGTTTTTATAACGCCGAATGTTTGATATTTGCTTTCTCTTTTTTGTGTCCTGAAGATGGCATCTGAGAAGTTATTTAGCTGTTATCTGTGGGGCATTGTAAGCTGTGTTTATTCACAGTGTAGCAGATTTTCTCCTTGTGGCTGCCTTATATACACAAACAGAAGAGTTACTGGACAACTTATTTCTGATATATATATATATATATATATATATAATATGCACCAATGTTACAACACAAGCTATAATATGACCCAATGTTACAACACAAGTAAGAAGCGGCGTGTTTTATACGAATATAAATTTTATTTCTCACAATAAAGCAACAGCTCAAATTTTAAGTGATGCTGGCAAATGCACCTTTGCGGTATCTGATAATGACACGATGAACAAAGGACTGGGCCTGAAAATCTTGATGTCACAAAATCTGATACGGCTCGATCATTATTCTGCATGTCAGACGTGAAATTTTGTAAAATCTTCTTAAATGGAAACTCCTTTTTATTCAAAGACATCTAACATATACATACTTTTAATGTTTTTGTGTAAAATCGCGGTCAGACAGGCACGAACACACACACACACAACACAGAACCCACACACAACAAACACACAGAACCCACACACACAACACATACAACACACACAAGAAATAGACATTTAGGACTTATTTATGATTAATATGCGATTATTAGTCATTTAGGACTTATGTTATCATGTTTTTGCACTTTATTAATATGCTGACCACATAGGTCAGGCACGAACACACACACACAACACAGAACTCACACACAACAAACACACATAACATACAAAACACACACAACACATACAACACATACGACAAACATACACACACACACACAACATACAGAACACATACAACACATGCGACACACACACACACAAACAACACACACACAACAAATACACATGATTTTTTGCACTTTATTAATATGCTGATCATATAGGTCAGGGATTTTTTGCAATTTATTAATATGCGGTCCACATAGGTCAGTGATTTTTGCACTTTATTAATATGCTGTACACATATAGTATTTTTGATATCTCAAAAGGGTGTGACACATTCGCATATATTATTCCAGCTTTCTTTAATTCTACATTATTTTAGCACATATTAATTTTACAGGTGCCTGTGCTGTCTATAATTTGACTCCTTTTTATTCAAAGACATCTAACATATACAGACTTTTAATGTTTTTGTGTAAAATCGCGGTCAGACAGGCACGAACACACACACACACACACACACAACACAGAACCCACACACAACAAACACACAGAACCCACACACACACAACACATACAACACACACAAGAAATAGACATTTAGGACTTGTTTATGTTATTATCTTTATGCACGTTGCCTGGGCTGTCTATAATTTGACTCTATCCTTGTTTTGTTGAAAATAACTGGACATACATAAGAAACCGGGCAATATATCTTTATTACATTGGGGTTTACTTTTGGAAACTTACAAATTCCTATAATTATGCTTATACCTTAGGCGTGTATTTACATGGCCCTGTAATTCGCACTTTTACAGACTATATGTGGATTACAGCCTGTATACAGTAACAGGCGGCATGACTGCGTGTAATATTGCACTCAATACTGTGCAAAGGGTCTGAATACTTATGACCGTGTGATATTTCAGTTTTCTTTTTAATAAATTCGCAAAAAATCTACATTTCTGTTTTGTTCAGGCATGATGGCGTGCAGGGTGTACATTAATATATATATCTCAGAATGCAACTGAATAGTATTACTAATTAGACCATATAAATAGAAAATTATGTAGAAACCCAAAGTTTTGATAAGTGTATGAAAATACACCAATATTAACTATTTGTGCTATTTTAGGCGTAAATTTGAACTATATGTATAGCAGTCAGGAGTTGGGGCGATGAAATATGTGTTACAAGCGTAGTGAATTGCAGATATATTCTACAGTGTATGGCATTTTGAGAAATGTGTGGCATAATCAATTACTTATCACGGCCACTAGATGGCATAATATCATATTAATTATACATTGGGGTATACTTTTGAAAACTTACAAATTCATTGGAAATTTTTAAACCATTATTGCTTAGGCAAATACAGAATATAAAAAGTAAAAACATTAAATAGTACAAAAATGTTTTATTGTCAGAACTAATTGGAAATAAAGAACACATTTTAAGCTAACCGCACTCACTTTACACAATCAGAAAAAATGAAACACACTTTAAGTTAGCTAACAGCATGATGCCGACAAATGCATCTTTGCGGAATCTGAACACAACACATACAACACACACGACAAGCATACACACACAACATACAGAGCACATACAACACATGCGACACACACAACAAACACACATAACATACAAAACACACACATCACATACAACACACACGACAAGCATACACACACAACATACAGAACACATACAACACATGCGACACACACACACAACACACGCAACAAATACACATGATTTTTTGCACTTTATTAATATGCTGTTCACATATAGTATTTTTGATATCTCTTATTTCCCTGGTGTAAAATCTCGTTGATGGCTTACAAAGACATTTCAATACTATAAAAATTCTTACAGAATATAAAAATGGTTTACTGGCAGTACTATACTGCGACTGGCTTATTTTTGTACAAATTCAGGCTGTTTGCTGATCCCCTTTCTGTATTTGCAAACCGTGCAATATATCTTGATAGAAATAACACTTCTGCACCCACGGGCGCTTCTCAGCCAAACAGGCATCCGGTACTCATCAGGCACTGTGAAATAATGCAAAAATACAGCTGTGTGCGGCTGGCTGCAGCAACATTTTGCTATTATAAGTTTATGGTTTGTAAAGAACACGCATCACATACAGAACTCACACACACACACACAACACACAACACGCACATATGAAAAATGACAATCATTGTATGTGATTTAAAAGACTTTAGTTAGATTTATCAGGTGTGATTTAGTTTGAAAGCCCGCAGTTCCGCGGTAATGGCAGGTGTTGGACATGCATTTAACAGTCTTTCATATGTATCGCAGAAAGATTTTAGTCCCATCTGTGCGAGTTTGCTTTGAGCATACTGCGCAGACATGTCAGTAAACATTTTGACATGGGCAGCATCCCACGAAGGACGACATGTGTAAGGTGTATGTACAGCAACTTTCTGCTTTCTATCTACACGGCGCCGGGATACGGCGTGTTTCTGTAGAGGTAATACAGGGGCAAAAACGCTAGAAGAGCCTGCAAGAGCAGTATCTGCAGATTGCACAGTCTGGCACACAGGTATATTGAGGGGCTCTATGGGTGACCACATACCCTCGGAGAGCTGTTCAATTTCTCTGTTTTCAGGAGTAACTTGTGGTATGGCGTCTGGGCTATTGGAGGGCCGTGTTATGCGGGTCCTAGCGTTCTGCGCTGCCCGTTTCTCTCTTGAAACGCGCGTATATTTCTGATGTGAAATCTTGGGGCTTGGATTCCCGGGTTGTTTTGGTGCCGCGGAGCATTCATCACAACACAGATGGGCGAAAGAGATGTTGCGCGCACCGCCGTATTAGCTCTTTGTGGTTGATTCTCTGCAGCGCCGTAATTACGCCGTTGCAAAACTCGTTGCTAAAGAGGCGACGTATCTAAAAGAAAAGATACAAGTGGCGGTTAGCCGCGAAACGGATCAAAATTGGAAAAGCTAAACGGCGACGCATAGCTATGATACTGCGTAATATTTGAAAAGTTAACGGGGTCAGCTACCCATGAAATCATTGTAACAATATTTACATAAACATGTATAGAGCAGACCAGATATATACTTACAAGTATGAAGCGGGAATTGTTCCACAACAGCTCCTGATTTAACGGGCGGCGCAATGCTCAAACTCGCAGAGGCGGGAATATTCTCTTTTTCAAGCTGTATTTTCCGGGCAACTAGATTAGCGGGTGTAAGTAAAAATATAACGATTAGCGAACATAGAATTGATTTTCTACACAAAACTGCAGCATTGAGACGGTTATATATATATATATATATATATATATTTTCAAAAATGAATTTTCTGACAGTTAGCTAGCAGCTGTAAGTAAATAAGAGCATTACACAAAAGTGAGAATCGCCTGTATTCCAGGTGAACAGATACCTTTTCTATTCTTGATACACCTGCGTAACGAGCTGCCGCGTCTTTTAGGCGCATCGGGTGGCGATGAAATTGCAGGGTTCTTGACATCTATGATCTCCACGTCGGAACCCAGCGTATCGCATGGTTCGGGAACACACCAGTTTTCAGGCATATCGTGCGATGTCTCCGTGTCAGTATCTGTATGAGAAATTGCGCGTAGTTCGTGTTTACATACAAAGGATTAAAGCAACTGACGTAGTATAATATAGTTTTACGGCATAAACATATTTGCGGTGTAAATTAATATAGCAAGACTTATGCCGCTATATATTAATAATTCAGTATTATATTGGTGGCTACCGCTATTATCTATTGTATTACACAGATTAGAATGTAGAATGTTAGCCCGCAAGGCCTGGGTCCTCTGTATCAGTCCGTCATTGTTAGTTTGTTTACTGTATGTGATATTTGTAACGTGTATGTAACCCCGTCTCATGTACAGCACCATGGAATCAGTGGTGCTATATAAATAAATAATAATAATAATAATATATATATTTAGCTTTCTTACATGTGATACATGAAAGATAAATATCTTTGTACCGTGTTACAATGAAATTTTTCCCTATCTAAAAGCAAAAAGGCGCGCCTAATTACCCATGATGAGGTGAAGAGCAGGGCCATTATCGGTTAGCGGCTCCACGGCTTCAATGCGCTCATAATTCTGCGTTATGAAATTATTGCGCCAATCGGGCGACATACACGGCTCTTAAATAAGAAAGAATGCGTGAATATATAATTAATATAAATTACTTATAATATAATGACTCAATCAGAATGAGTCAATACTCTGCACATTATTCGCGTTATAAATAAGTCCTAAATGTCTATTTCTTGTGTGTGTTGTATGTGTTGTGTGTGTGTGGGTTCTGTGTGTTTGTTGTGTGTGGGTTCTGTGTTGTGTGTGTGTGTGTGTGTGTGTTCGTGCCTGTCTGACCGCGATTTTACACAAAAACATTAAAAGTCTGTATATGTTAGATGTCTTTGAATAAAAAGGAGTCAAATTATAGACAGCACAGGCACCTGTAAAATTAATATGTGCTAAAATAATGTAAAAAAATCATGTGTATTTGTTGTGTGTGTGTTGTTTGTGTGTGTGTGTCGCATGTGTTGTATGTGTTCTGTATGTTGTGTGTGTGTGTGTGTGTATGTTTGTCGTATGTGTTGTATGTGTTGTGTGTGTTTTGTATGTTATGTGTGTTTGTTGTGTGTGAGTTCTGTGTTGTGTGTGTGTGTTCGTGCCTGACCTATGTGGTCAGCATATTAATAAAGTGCAAAAACATGATAACATAAGTCCTAAATGACTAATAATCGCATATTAATCATAAATAAGTCCTAAATGTCTATTTCTTGTGTGTGTTGTATGTGTTGTGTGTGTGGGTTCTGTGTGTTTGTTGTGTGTGGGTTCTGTGTTGTGTGTGTGTGTGTGTGTGTGTGTGTTCGTGCCTGTCTGACCGCGATTTTACACAAAAACATTAAAAGTATGTATATGTTAGATGTCTTTGAATAAAAAGGAGTTTCCATTTAAGAAGATTTTACAAAATTTCACGTCTGACATGCAGAATAATGATCGAGCCGTATCAGATTTTGTGACATCAAGATTTTCAGGCCCAGTCCTTTGTTCATCGTGTCATTATCAGATACCGCAAAGGTGCATTTGCCAGCATCACTTAAAATTTGAGCTGTTGCTTTATTGTGAGAAATAAAATTTATATTCGTATAAAACACGCCGCTTCTTACTTGTGTTGTAACATTGGGTCATATTATAGCTTGTGTTGTAACATTGGTGCATATTATATATATATACAGTGGGGCAAAAAAGTATTTAGTCAGTCAGCAATAGTGCAAGTTCCACCACTTAAAAAGATGAGAGGCGTCTGTAATTTACATCATAGGTAAACCTCAACTATGGGAGACAAACTGAGAAAAAAAAATCCAGAAAATCACATTGTCTGTTTTTTTTATCATTTTTTGCATATTATGGTGGAAAATAAGTATTTGGTCAGAAACAAACAATCAAGATTTCTGGCTCTCACAGACCTGTAACTTCTTCTTTAAGAGTCTCCTCTTTCCTCCACTCATTACCTGTAGTAATGACACCTGTTTAAACTTGTTATCATATAAAAAGACACCTGTGCACACCCTCAAACAGTCTGACTCCAAACTCCACTATGGTGAAGACCAAAGAGCTGTCAAAGGACACCAGAAACAAAATTGTAGCCCTGCACCAGGCTGGGAAGACTGAATCTGCAATAGCCAACCAGCTTGGAGTGAAGAAATCAACAGTGGGAGCAATAATTAGAAAATGGAAGACATACAAGACCACTGATAATCTCCCTCGATCTGGGGCTCCACGCAAAATCCCACCCCGTGGAGTCAGAATGATCACAAGAACGGTGAGCAAAAATCCCAGAACCATGCGGGGGGACCTAGTGAATGAACTGCAGAGAGCTGGGACCAATGTAACAAGGCCTAACATAAGTAACACACTACGCCACCATGGACTCAGATCCTGCAGTGCCAGACGTGTCCCACTGCTTAAGCCAGTACATGTCCGGGCCCGTCTGAAGTTTGCTAGAGAGCATTTGGATGATCCAGAGGAGTTTTGGGAGAATGTCCTATGGTCTGATGAAACCAAACTGGAACTGTTTGGTAGAAACACAACTTGTCGTGTTTGGAGGAAAAAGAATACTGAGTTGCATCCATCAAACACCATACCTACTGTAAAGCATGGTGGTGGAAACATCATGCTTTGGGGCTGTTTCTCTACAAAGGGGCCAGGACGACTGATCCGGGTACATGAAAGAATGAATGGGGCCATGTATCGTGAGATTTTGAGTGCAAACCTCCTTCCATCAGCAAGGGTATTGAAGATGAAACGTGGCTGGGTCTTTCAACATGACAATGATCCAAAGCATACCGCCAGGGCAACGAAGGAGTGGCTTCGTAAGAAGCATTTCAAGGTCCTGGAGTGGCCTAGCCAGTCTCCAGATCTCAACCCTATAGAAAACCTTTGGAGGGAGTTGAAAGTCCGTGTTGCCAAGTGAAAAGCCAAAAACATCACTGCTCTAGAGGAGATCTGCATGGAGGAATGGGCCAACATACCAACAACAGTGTGTGGCAACCTTGTGAAGACTTACAGAAAACGTTTGACCTCTCTCATTGCCAACAAAGGATATATTACAAAGTATTGAGATGAAATTTTGTTTCTGACCAAATACTTATTTTCCACCATAATATGCAAATAAAATGTTAAAAAAAACAGACAATGTGATTTTCTGGATTATTTTTTCTCAGTTTGTCTCCCATAGTTGAGGTCTACCTATGATGTAAATTACAGACGCCTCTCATCTTTTTAAGTGGTGGAACTTGCACTATTGCTGACTGACTAAATACTTTTTTGCCCCACTGTATATATATCAGAAATAAGTTGTCCAGTAACTCTTCTGTTTGTGTATATAAGGCAGCCACAAGGAGAAAATCTGCTACACTGTGAATAAACACAGCTTACAATGCCCCACAGATAACAGCTAAATAACTTCTCAGATGCCATCTTCAGGACACAAAAAAGAGAAAGCAAATATCAAACATTCGGCGTTATAAAAACCAATGCCTGGGCACATGACCCGCAATAACCTTCAGGTACAATACATGTACAAACAGAAAAGCTGCCTCTTCTGCTTGTGAAAATAAACATTTATTGGGTACGCAAATACAACAACAATTGACCTAGGTGTTATAAACCTCTGAACCGCAGTTAACCTAAACATTTAGGTAATGTTCACCATTTAGTTAGTGTTCACCATTTACAAAAACAAATAGACAGCTTTAAGTTCTCCACTATATGAATACACTGTGAATAAAACAAAGCTTACAGAATCAAACTCGGGGCTACGTATAAAATCTAATATAAAACAAATGAGAAAGGTGTTATAAACCACGTGTAAAATAAATACACGACTAGGCTATAATTATAAACATGTGTTATATAAGTTCTCAAAACACAGCTTACAGAATCAAACTCGGACTACGTATAAAAACAAAATACGAGGAATAATATCAAAACTACAACAAATTAAAGTATATCAAACGATATCAAAAGGGGAAATCAGCCAGCCTCAGGGACAGCTGGCTGACAGGAGGAGGGGAGGGGTTACACACTTTGATACACTTTGATAGGGGGCGGGGCACCTGTCAGATTGAGTTTGACGAATAATCTGAATTATACACTACTTACTAGGTATCCCACTGCTTTCAATATACCACAAACTGCAAGGATTTATGTATATCCCACTTACAGTTCCACTTAACACTTGCAGCTCTCTGGCGCCCCCCTTACTCTCAGGTCAGATTAGGTACTGCACCCTGGGTAATTAGTCACCAGAAAGGCTGCCTGCTATGTACTACCTATTGGGCACGCTGCAGCGACGAGATAAACTACTCCCACTCAGGCAGGAACAATAATTATCAACGCCGCAGTGGCTTCAGCATAACCCAAAAGTCAGCACACTCTCGCTGCCACCAGCTTCGATTAAACGAGTCCGAAGCTAACCCAACACAACAGTAGCGTATTTCCCTTCAAGAGACTTAGGGTACGGTTTAGAACAGGAGAAAGAACTAGTATTAAATAATATACCCCATCAAAAGTTTCAGGCAGTGTTTTATCAAAATATTTTACAAAGATGTTACAAATGAGACAATTGCAAATATGTACACGGTAATTAGAACATAAAGGGAATTAAGGAGAAAAGCTAACACTCACATGTTCAAAGCATGGCAGGCACCCAGGCTAGTGCAGTTTTCCATATGTCCCAGTTCATGGGATGTGCTCAGCTCTTCCAGGAAAATAGGACAAGAAGGATGAGCTGGGGATGTGGGCAGACAGTTATAGCACAGCCTGTAACATCCCAGAAAGGGGTTGGATCACCTCGTCCCTCCTACCTCTTCAGTTAACTCATTTTATCCTAATCTATATCTACTTTCGATAACTCCGCTACAAAACATGTCATAGTCATAACAAACCCATCATTCATCTCGGATTAACGTGAGCATTCTAATGAGATCAAATATGTCCTATCTCGGATACATATTTACAGAGAAAACCCTACTTCTTTACCAGATGGAGTTAGAAGCCCGTGTTTCGAGCGATGTATAGAACCTCCGATGGACTCTAACAAGATATATTTTCGTATTCGTAACGTCAACGGTTTGCATAAAATCGTACAAAAACTAAACAAAGGACTTTCATGTATTTTAGAAGTTTCTAGTTCACGTATAGCTGGACAAGAGCTTACACGGCAGGAAATGCCGTCGTAAATACCTTTCGGCCATAAAACTCCCCCCAGTACATTGGCAAAGCAGCTCTTGGCTGAATGAAAGGGAAGGGGGGTTTGGGAGTTGAAAGTCAGGAATTTGAAGCTACAAACTGTTGCAGCATCACTCCAAGAAGGGGGGCTTAGCTCACGCAGGCTAGCAAGAGAACTACTTATGATATTTCATACCATATCGTGACACCTCCCCCTTTTGGTGTGCGCTAGGGAGGTAGTACCCCACGGTATGCCTCCATGGGCACCTCAGTAGGTTCACCCTGGCGGGAGAGTCCATCTGCATTCCCATGCTCTTTGCCCGTTTTGTGTTCAATGGTGAAGTCAAACTGCTGAAGGGCAAGGCTCCAGCGCAGCAACCTGCCGTTGGTTCCACACATGGCATTTAGCCAGCGCAGAGGGTTGTGGTCGGTTACCGCAGTGAAGGGGCGACCGTACAAGTAGGGCTGCAAGCACTGCAGGGCCCAGACTATGGCCAGGCACTCCTTCTCGATGGTGGAGTATGCCACTTCCCTCGGCAAAAGTTTCCGGCTCAGGGATAACACGGGGTGCTCTTGGTCCTCCGAGTCAACCTGGCTGAGTACAGCACCAAGGCCAAACTCGCTGGCGTCGGTCTGCACCAAGAACGGTCGACTGCTGTCGACTGCTTTCAACACAGGGGCGTTGCACAGTGTGGTTTTCAACGCCTGGAAGGCCCCCTCACAGCCATCTGTCCAGTTGACAATGTGGGGTAGCTTCTTCCTGGTGAGGTCCGTCAAAGGTTTTGCCAGGCTACTATAGTGCTGTACGTTGTCACACACCCTCCCAACCACACCACCCACCAAAAGAACTGCTGCATTAGGCCCTGGGGCCTTGGCTTGGGTGTTCTTCTGCTTGGTTGGGCAGGAGGAACTGAGATGACCAGTCTGACTGCAGGTGTAACACTTGCGAGGTTCGGTGGTAGGTCTGGTGCTGTTGGCCACGGGGCCAGGACCTCTGCTGTGTTGGCTGGCAGGGGTACTAGCGTTGGTTGCAGGCTTACCCCCTCTCCAGCTGGTGGTGACTGGCTTCCGCACTTCCGATCTACGGTTGGCCTCATAGGCATCGGCAATCTGCGCTGCTTTCGTCACGTCTTTGGGTTCTCTGTCCATCACGAACTGTCGCACCTTAGCTGGGCAAAGATGAAAGAACTGGTCTTTGATCATCAGGTCTCGCAGCTGTGCAAAGGTGGTCACTGACAGTCCTTGGGTCCACTGGTCAAAGTGGGTCCCCAGTCCATGCACCACATCACTGTAACTGTCGTGTGGGCCACGTTGGAGGGTCCGGAACTTTCTACGGTACACCTCGGGTGTAAGCTGATACTTGGCTATCAGAGCCTGCTTGATGGCCTCATAGTCACCATCTTGTTCTTGAGGGAGGGCAGCAAACGCCTCCAGAGCTTTGCCTCTCAGCCCTGGTGTCAGGTATCGTGCCCATTCATCTGTAGGCAGCCGGTACTGGCTGCAGGCTTTCTCAAAGGCCGCAGAAATGTGTCCAAGTCTCCGTCCTTCTCCATAACAGGAAAGTGATCGGGCCGGGGCTTAGGTATCTGAGCGCTGCTGGGCTCACGGCTGGACTGGGACGACCCCTGCATTTGCAGTTGGGATAACTGCAGCTGGTACTCCCGCTCCGCTTGCCGCTTGGCTCGCTGGGCCTGGGCCTCTCGCTCGGCTCACTCATGGTATTGCTGAATCAGCTGCCGATGTCCCTCTAGATCATCTGCGGCGCATTGTTGTAGAGCCAGCTGCAGGAGGAGGTCTGCGCCCCCCTGGTTGCCAGTAGGGCCCGTATTCAGTGGTTGGACCTCTGCTGCAGCACCATGTTCGCTTGTGCTGGCTTCTGCTGCCTCTGCGCTCTGTGGCCTGGCTTGGTCTGCTTCAAATTGCACCAGTTCAGCGACCATTTGAGCCTTGGTCTTGCCCTGGGGGTTCAGGCCATGGCACTGCATATCCCAGCAAGAAAGTCCTTCTTCTGCTGGTTGTACCAGGCTTCCCATTTCGCAGCCATGGTTGCCAAATAAAAGATAGGATAGAAAAACTAAGAGGAAGGGAGGGGATAATTACCAGTACGCAATTGTCTCAAGACTAATAAAACTCTGAGTTCGTTCTCCAAACTTATTTGCGCAGAGTCCTCGCAAGAACTTTCTGCAAGTTTTTAGTGAGAGGAATGATTACTCAAACCAAATCACTAATGCTTTAAGATATCCCACCGCTGCCACCAAATGTCAGGAATCCCCTGACCGCTGCCACCAATTTGTCAGGATTCCCCTGACCGCTGCCACCAATTTGTCACGATTCACACCGTGACCGTCACCCCTACGTCACGGGTTGGGGTGACTTTAGGCCAACAGACGGCTATCACATGTGCAGGGGGGCTTATCTTAGTTATCCCTCCACTGCTAACAATGTGATGAGAAAACACACACAAGGCTATTGACCTCTTAGTTTACAGCAGGGGCTTATTCTAGGTATCCCACTGCTTTCAATATACCACAAACTGCAGGGATTTATGTATATCCCACTTACAGTTCCACTTAACACTTGCAGCTCTCTGGTGCCCCCCTTACTCTCAGGTCAGATTAGGTACTGCACCCTGGGTAATTAGTCACCAGAAAGGCTGCCTGCTATGTACTGGCTATTGGGCACGCTGCAGCGACGCGATAAACTACTCCCACTCAGGCAGGAACAATAATTATCAACGCCGCAGTCGCTTCAGCATAACCCAAAAGTTAGCACACTCTCGCTGCCACCAGCTTCGATTAAACGGGTCCGAAGCTAACCCAACACAACAGTAACAGTAGCGTATTTCCCTTCAAGAGACTTAGGGTACGGTTTAGAACAGGAGAAAGAACTAGTATTAAATAATATACCCCATCAAAAGTTTCAGGCAGTGTTTTATCAAAATATTTTACAAAGATGTTACAAATGAGACAATTGCAAATATGTACACGGTAATTAGAACATAAAGGGAATAAAGGAGAAAAGCTAACACTGACATGTTCAAAGCATGGCAGGCACCCAGGCTAGTGCAGTTTTCCATACATCCCAGTTCATGGGATGTGCTCAGCTCTTCCAGGAAAATAGGACAAGAAGGATGAGCTGGGGAAGTGGGCAGACAGTTATAGCACAGTCTGTAACATCCCAGAAAGGGGTTGGATCACCTCGTCCCTCCTACCTCTTCAGTTAACTCATTTTATCCTAATCTATATCTACTTTCGATAACTCCGCTACAAAACATGTCATAGTCATAACAAACCCATCATTCATCTTGGATTAACGTGAGCATTCTAATGAGATCAAATATGTCCTATCTGGGATACATATTTACAGAGAAAACCCTACTTCTTTACCAGATGGAGTTAGAAGCCCGTGTTTCGAGCGATGTATAGAACCTCCGATGGACTCTAACAAGATATATTTTCGTATTCGTAACGTCAACGGTTTGCATAAAATCGTACAAAAACTAAACAAAGGACTTTCATGTATTTTAGAAGTTTCTAGTTCACATATAGCTGGACAAGAGCTTACACGGCAGGAAATGCCGTCATAAATACCTTTCGGCCATAAAACTCCCCCCAGTACATTGGCAAAGCAGCTCTTGGCTGAATGAAAGGGAAGGGGGGCTTGGGAGTTGAAAGTCAGGAATTTGAAGCTACAAACTGTTGCAGCATCACTCCAAGAATAATCATTTTGATGATGCCATAATCAATTGATGATGTCATAATTATTTTGATGTCATAATCAACTGATGATATCATAATCATTTGATGATGTCATAATCATTTTGATGATGTCATGATCAACTGATGATGTCATAATCATTTGATGATGTCATAATCAACTGGTGATGTCATAATCATTTTTGATGATGTCATAATAATTTTGATGATGTCATAATCAACTGATGATGTCATTCATTTTGATGATATCACAATCATTTGATGATGTCATAATCATTTGATGATGTTTTAATCATTTTGATGATGTCATAATCATTTGATGTCACAATCATTTGATGTCTTAATCATTTGATGTCATAATCATTTTGATGATGTCATAATCATTTTGATGATGTCATAATAATTTGATTGTCATAATCATTTTGATGATGTCATAATCATTTTGATGATGTCATAATCATTTTGATGTCATAATCAACTGATGATATCATAATAATTTTGATGATGTCATAATCATTTGATGATGTCATAATCATTTTGATGATGTCATAATCATTTGATGTCTTAGTCATTGTGATGATGTCATAATCAACTGATGTCAATCATTTGATGATGTCATAATCAACTGATGATGTCATAATCATTTTGATGATAATAATCTTTATTTTTATATAGCGCTAACATATTCCGCAGCGCTTTACAGTTTTGCACACATTATGATGTCATAAGCATTTTGATGCCATTATCATTTTGATGTCATAATCAATAGATGATATCATAATCATTTTGATGATGTCATAATCAACTGATGATGTCATTCGTTTTGATGATGTCACAATCTTTTGATGATGTCATAATCATTTGAAGATGTCATAATCAACTGATGTCATAATCAACTGATGTCAATCATTTTGATGATGACATACTAATTTGATGATGTCATAATCATTTTGATGATCTCAATCATTTGATGATGTCATAATCATTTTTGATGATGTCATAATAATTTACATGATGTCATAATCAACTGATGATGTCATTCATTTTGATGATGTCACAATCGTTTGATGATGTCATAATCATTTGATGATGTCATAATCAACTGATGATGTCATAATCATTTTGATGATGTCATAATAATTTGATTATGTCATAATCATTTTGATGATGTCATATTCATTTGATGTCATAATCATTTTTATGATGTCATAATCATTTTGATGCCATTATCATTTTGATGTCATAATCAACTGATGATATCATAATCATTTTGACGATGTCATAATCATTTGATGATGTCTTAATTATTGTGATGATGTCATAATCAACTGATGATGTCATAATCATTTTGATGATGTCATAAGCATTTTGATGCCATTATCATTTTGATGTCATAATCAACTGATGATATCATAATCATTTTTGGTGATGTCATAATCAACTGATGATGTAATTAATTTTGATGATGTCACAATCATTTGATGATGTCATAATTATTTTGGTGATGTCATACTAATTTGATGATGTCATAATCATTTTGATGATGTCATAATCAACTGATGATGTCATAATTATTTGATGATGTCATAATCATTTTTGATGATGTCATAATGAACTGATGATGTCATAATCATTTTGATGATATGCTAATTTGATGATGTCATAATCATTTGATGATGTCATAATCATTTTGATGATGTCATAATCATTTGGTGATGTCGTAATCATTTTGATGATGTCATAATCAGCTGATGATGTCATAATGATGTCATAATCATTTTTGATGATGTCATAATCAACTGATGATGTCATAATCATTTTGATGTCATAATCATTTTGATGCCATTATCATTTTGATGTCATAATCAACTGATGATATCATAATCATTTTGATGATGTTATAATAATTTGATGATGTCAATCATTTTGATGATGTCATAATCATTTGATGATGTCGTAATAATTTTCATGATGTCATAATCAACTGATGATGTTATAATAAACTAATGATGTCATAATCATTTTGATGATGTCTTAATAATTTTGATGATGTCATAATCAACTGATGATGTCATAATCATTTTTTATGATGTCATAATCAATTGATGATGTCATAATCATTTGTTGATGTCAAATTCATTTTGATGATGCCATAATCATTTGATGATGTAATAATTATTTTAGTGATGCCATAATGTACTGATAATGTCATAATAATTTTGATGATGTCATAATCAACTCATGTCACTCATTTTGATGATGTCACAATCATTTGATGAGGTTTTAATCATTTTGATGATGTCATAATCATTTGATGTCACAATCATTTGAGGATGTCATAATCATTTGATGATGTCATAATCATTTTGATGATGTTATAAAGAACTAATGATGTCATACTCATTTTGATGATGTCATAATCATTTTGATGATGTCATAATAATTTGATTATGTCATAATCATTTTGAGGATGTCATATTCATTTGATGTCATAATCATTTTGATGATGTCATAATCTTTTTAATGATGTCATAATCATTTGATGATGTCGTAATCATTTTGATGATGTCATAATCAACTGATGATGTTATAATAAACTAATGATGTCATAATCATGTTGATGATGTCATAATAATTTTGATGATGTCAAAATCAACTGATGATTTCATTCATTTTGATGATGTTATAATAATTTTGATGATGTCAATCAACTGATGATGTCATTCATTTTGATGATGTCACAATCATTTGATGATGTCATAATCATTTTGATGATGCCTTAATCATTTTGATTATGTCATAATCATTTGATGATGTCATAATCATTTTGATGATGTCATAATCAACTGATGATGTCATAATCATTTGATGATGTCATAATCAACTGGTGATGTCATAATAATTTATAAGTATATATACATAATATAAGGGGACAATACAAATATCTCGCTGAGGATCTGTTTATACCAAGGAAGGACAATACAAATATCTCGCTGAGGATCTGTTTATACCAAGGAAGGTGACGGGCACAAGGGGGCATTCTTTGCGTCTGGAGGAGAGAAGGTTTTTCCACCAACATAGAAGAGGATTCTTTACTGTTAGGGCAGTGAGAATCTGGAATTGCTTGCCTGAGGAGGTGGTGATGGCGAACTCAGTCGAGGGGTTCAAGAGAGGCCTGGATGTCTTCCTGGAGCAGAACAATATTGTATCATACAATTAGGTTCTGTAGAAGGACGTAGATCTGGGGATTTATTATGATGGAATATAGGCTGAACTGGATGGACAAATGTCTTTTTTCGGCCTTACTAACTATGTTACTATGTTACTATGATGATGTCATAATAATTTTGATGATGTCATAATCAACTGATGATGTCATTCATTTTGATGATGTCATAATCATTTGATGATGTCATAATCATTTGATGATGTTTTAATCATTTTGATGATGTCATAATCATTTGATGTCACAATCATTTGATGATGTCATAATCATTTTGATGATGTTATAAAGAAATAATGATGTCATAATCATTTTGATGGTATCATAATCATTTTGATGATGCCATAATCATTTGATGATGTCATAATCATTTGATGGTGTCATAATCATTTTGATGATGTCATAATCATTTGATGATGTCGTAATCATTTTGATAATGTCATAATCAACTGATGATGTCATAATCATTTGATGATGTCATAATCAACTGATGATGTAATTATCATTTTGATGATGTCATAATAATTTTGATGATGTCAATCAACTGATGATGTCATTCATTTTGATGTCACAATCATTTGATGATGTCTTAATCATTTTGATGATGTCACAATAGTTTGATGATGTCTTAATCATTTGATGTCATAATCATTTTGATGATGCTGTAACGAACTAATGATGGCAATAATTTTGATGATGTCATAATCATTTTGATGATGTCATAATAATTTGATTATGTCATAATCAACTGACGATGTCATAAGTATTTAATGATGTCATAATCATTTTTTATGATCTCATAATCAATTGATGATGTCATAATCATTTGTTGATGTCAAATCATTTTGATGCCATAATCATTTGATGATGTAATAATTATTTTAGTGATGCCATAATGTATTGATAATGTCATAATAATTTTGATGATGTCATAATCAACTGATGATGTCATTCATTTTGATGATGTCACAATCATTTGATGATGTTTTAATTATTTTGATGATGTCATAATCATTTGATGTCACAATCATTTGATGATGTCTTAATCATTTGATGTCATAATCATTTTGATGATGTTATAAAGAACTAATGATGTCATACTCATTTTCATGATGTCAATCATTTTGATGATGTCGTAATAATTTGATTATGTCATAATCATTTTGATGATGTCATATTCATTTGATGTCATAATCATTTTGATGATGTCATAATAATTTGATGATGTCATAATCATTTTGACGATGTCATAATCATTTGATGATGTCGTAATCATTTTGATGATGTCATAATCAACTGATGATGTTATAATAAACTAATGATGTCATAATCATTTTGATGATGTCATAATAATTTTGATGTCAAAATCAACTGATGATTTCATTTTGATGATGTCATAATAATTTTGATGATGTCAATCAACTGATGATGTCATTCATTTTGATGATTTCACAATCATTTGATGATGTCATAATCATTTTGATGATGCCTTAATCATTTTGATTATGTCATAATCATTTGATGATGTCATAATCATTTTGATGATGTCATAATCAACTGATGATGTCATAATCAACTGATGATGTCATAATCAACTGGTGATGTCATAATCATTTTTGATGATGTCATAATAATTTTGATGATGTCATAATCAACTGATGATGTCATTCATTTTGATGATGTCAAAATCATTTCATGATGTTTTAATCATTTTGATGATGTCATAATCATTTGATGTCACAATCATTTGATGATGTCATAATCATTTTGATGATGTTATAAAGAACTAATGATGTCATAATCATTTTGATAATGTCATAATCAGTTTGATGATGTCATACTAATTTGATGATGTCATAATCATTTTGATGATGTCATAATCATTTGATGATCTCATAATCATTTGATGATGTCATAATCATTTTGATGATGTCATAATCATTTGATGATGTCGTAATCATTTTGATGATGTCATAATGAACTGATGATGTCATAATCGTTTGATGATGTCATAATCAACTGATGATGTCATAATCATTTTTGATGATGTCATAATAATTTACATGATGTCATAATCAACTTATGATGTCATAATCATTTTGATGATGTCATAATCATTTGATGATGTCGTAATCATTTTGATGATGTCATAATGAACTGATGATGTCATAATCATTTGATGATGTCATAATCAACTGATGATGTCATAATCAACTGATGATGTCATAATCATTTTTGATGATGTCATAATTTACATGATGTCATAATCAACTTATGATGTCATAATCATTTTGATGTCATGTTAATTTGATGTCATAATAATTTTGATGATGTCATAATCAACTGATGATGTCATTCATTTTGATGATGTCACAATCATTTGATGATGTCATAATCATTTGATGATGTTTTAATCATTTTGATGATGTCATAATCATTTGATGTCACAATCATTTGATGATGTCATAATCATTTTGATGATGTTATAAAGAACTAATGATGTCATAATCATTTTGATAATGTCATAATCAGTTTGATGATGTAATACTAATTTGATGATGTCAATCATTTTGATGATGTCATAATCATTTTTGATGATGTCATAATTTACATGATGTCATAATCAACTTATGATGTCATAATCATTTTGATGTCATGTTAATTTGATGTCATAATCATTTTGATGATGTCATAATCAACTGATGATGCACAATCATTTGATGATGTCATAATAATTTTGGTGATGTCATACTAATTTGATGATGTCATAATCATTTTGATGATGTCATAATCAACTGATGATGCACAATCATTTGATGATGTCATAATAATTTTGGTGATGTCATACTAATTTGATGATGTCATAATCATTTTGATGATGTCATAATCATTTTGATGATGTCATAATCATTTGATGATGTCATAATTATTTTTGATGATGTCATAATTATTTTGATGATGTCATAATCAACTGATGATGTCATAATCATTTTGATGATGTCATACTAATTTGATGATGTCATAATCATTTTGATGATGTCATAATCATTTGATGATGTTGTAATCATTTTGATGATGTCATAATCACCTGATGATGTCATAATGATGTCATAATCATTTTTTATGATGTCATCATCAACTGATGATGTCATAATCATTTTGATGATGTCATAATCATTTTGATGCCATTATCATTTTGATGTCATAATCAACTGATGATATCATAATCATTTTGATGATGTCATAATCATTTGATGATGTCATAATCATTTTGATGATGTCATAATCATTTGATGATGTTATAATAAACTAATGATGTCATAATCATTTTGATGATGTCATAATTTTGATGATGTCATAATCAACTGATGATTTCATTCATTTTGATGATGTCATAATCATTTTGATGATGCCTTAATCATTTTGATGATGTCATAATCATTTGATGATGTCATAATCATTTTGATGTCATAATCAACTGATGATGTCATAATCATTTGATGTCATAATCAACAGGTGATGTCATAATCATTTTTGATGATGTCATAATAATTTTGATGTCATAATTAACTGATGATGTCATTCATTTTGATGATGTCACAATCATTTGATGATGTCATAATGATTTGATGATGTTTTAATCATTTTGATGATGTCATAATCATTTTGATGATGTCACAATCATTTGATGATGTCCTAATCATTTGATGTCAATCATTTTGATGATGTTAAAAAGAACTAATGATGTCATAATCATTTTGATGATGTCATATTCATTTGATGTCAATCATTTTGATGATGTCATAATCATTTTTGATGATGTCATAATCATTATGATGTGGTCATAATCTTTTTGATGCCATTATCATTTTGATGTCATAATCAACTGATTATATCATAATCATTTTGATGATATAATGATTTGATGATGTCATAATCATTTTGATTATGTCATAATTATTCGATGATGTCATAATCAACTGACTGTCATAATCATTTTGATGATGTCACAATCATTTGATGATTTCATAATAATTTGATGATATCTTAATCATTTTGATGTTATAATGAACTAATGATGTCATAATCATTTTGATGATGTCATAATCAACTGATGATGTCATAGTTATTTGATGATGTCATAATCATTTTTGATGATGTCATAATCAACTGATGATGTCATAATCATTTGTTGATGTCATATTCATTTTGATGATGCCATAATCATTTCATGACTATCATCATAATCATTTTAGCGATGTCATAATGTATTGATGATGTCACAATCATTTTGATGATGTCATAATCAACTGATGATGCCATAATCATTTTGATGCCATTATCATTTTGATGTCATAATCAACTGATATCATAATCATTTTGATGATGTCATAATCACTTGATGTCATAATCATTTTGATGGTCATAATCATTTGATGTCATAATCATTTTGATGATGTCATAATCAACTGATGATGTCATAATCATTTGATGATGTCATAATAAACTGGAGATGTCATTATCATTTTTGATGATGTCATAATCAACTGATGATGTCATCCATTTTGATGATGTCACAATCATTTGATGATGTCACAATCATTTGATGATGTCTTAATCATTTGTCATAATAATTTTGATGATGTTATAACAAACTAATGATGTCATAATCATTTTGATGATGTCATAATCATTTGATTATGTCATAATAAACTGATGATGTTATAATTATTTGATGATGTCATAATCATTTTGATGATATCATAATCATTTTGATGCCATTATCATTTTGATGTCATAATCAACTGATGATATCATAAACATTTTGATGATGTCCTAATCAACTGATGATGTCAATCATTTTGATGATGTCATAATCATTTGATGATGATGTTGTAATCATTTTGATGTTGTAATCATTTTGATGTCATAATCAGCTGATGATATCATAATTATTTGATGTCATAATCATTTTTGATGATGTCATAATCAACTGATGATATCAATCATTTTGATGATTTCATAATCATTTTGATGATGTCAATCATTTTGATGCCATTATCATTTTGATGTCATAATCAACTGATGATATCATAATCATTTTGATGTCATAATAATTTGATGTCATAATCATTTTGATGATGTCATAATCATTTGATGATGTTGTAATCATTTTGATGATGTCATAATCAACTGAAGATGTCAGTCATTTGATGATGTCATAATTATTTTTGATGATGTCATAATCAACTGATGATATCATAATCATTTTGATGTCATAATCATTTTGATGCCATTATCATTTTGATGTCATAATCAACTGATGATATCATAATCATTTTGATGTCATAATTTGATGTCATAATCATTTTGATGTCAATAATTTTGATGTCATAATCAACTGATGATATGTCATTCATTTTGATGATGTCACAATCATTTGATGATGTCTTAATCATTTTGACGATGTCATAATCATTTTGATTAAGTCATAATCATTTTGATTAAGTCATAATCAATTGATGATGTTATGATCATTATGATGTTATAATCATTTGATGATGTCATAATCAACTGATGATGTCATACTCATTTTGATGATGTGATATTCATTTGATGTTATAATTATTTTGATGATGTCATAATTATTTTGATGATGTCAATCAACTGATGATGCTAAAATCATTTTGATGATGTCACGATCAACTGTTGATGTCATGATCATTTTGATGATGCCATAATCATTTGATGTCATAACCAACTGATGATGTGATAATCAACTGTTGATGTCATAATCATTTTGATGATGTCATAATAATTTGATTGTCATGATCAACTGATGATGTCATAATTATTTTATGATGTCATAATCATTTTTTTGATGGTCATAATGAACTGATGATGTCATAATCATTTGGATGATGTCATACTAATTTGATGATGTCATAATCATTTGATGTCGTAATCATTTTGATGATGTCAGAATCAGCTGATGATGTCATAATTATTTGATGATGTCATAATCAACTGATGATGTCATAATCACTTTGATGATGTCATAATCATTTTGATGCCATTATCATTTTGATGCCATTATCATTTTGATGTCATAATCAACTGATATCATAATCATTTTGATGATGTCATAATCATTTGATGTCGTAATCATTTTGATGTCAATCAACTGAAGATGTCATAATCTTTTGATGTCATAATCAATTTATGATGTCATAATCATTTTGATGATGTCACAATAATTTTGATGATGTCACAATCATTTGATGATGTCTTAATCATTTGATTAAGTCATAATCTATTGATGATGTTATGATCATTATGATGATGTCATAATCATTTGATGATGTCATAATAAACTGATGATGTCATACTCATTTTGATGTGATAATCATTTGATGTTATAATTATTTTGATGATGTCATAATCAACTGATTATGTTAAAATCATTTTGATGATGTCACGATCAACTGTTGATGTCATAATCATTTTGATGATGTAATTAACTGATGATGTCATAATCATTTTGATGAAGTCATAATCATTTTGATGATGTCACAATCATTTGATGTCATAATCATTTTGATGATGTCATAATCAACTGATTGTCAATCATTTTGATGTTATAATCATTCGATAACGTCAATCATTTTGATATCATAATCATTTGAAAATGCCATAATCATTTTGATGATGTCCTAATCGACTGATGATGTAATAATCATTTTGAAGATGTCATAATTATTTTCATGATGCCAATCATTTTTATGTCACAATATATTGATGTTGTCTTACTCATTTTGATGATGTCATAATCATTTGTTGATGTCATATTCATTTTGATTATGCCATACTCATTTAATGATGTCATAATCATTTTAGTAATGTCATAATATATTGATGTCATAATCATTTTGATGTAATAATCAACTGAAGATGTCAATCATTTTGATGATGTCATAATCATTTGATGATATCACAATCATTTGATGAGGTCTTAATCATTTGATGTCAATCATTTTGATGGTGTCATAATCAACTGATGATATCAATCATTTTGATGATGTCATAATCTTTTTGATGTCATAATCAACTGATGATGTCATAATCATTTGATGATGTCAATCATTTTGATGATGTCATAATCATTTGATGCCATAATTTTGATGATGTCATAATCATTTGATGATGTCATAATCAACTGATGATGTCATCATTTTGATGATGTTATAATCAACTGAAGATGTCATAATCATTTGATGATATCACAATCATTTGATGAGGTCTTAATCATTTGATGTCAATCATTTTTATGGTGTCATAATCAACTGATGATATCAATCATTTTGATGATGTCATAATCTTTTTGATGTCATAATCAACTGATGATGTCATAATCATTTGATGATGTCAATCATTTTGATGATGTCATAATCATTTGATGCCATAATTTTGATGATGTCATAATCATTTGATGATGTCATAATCAACTGATGATGTCATCATTTTGATGATGTTATAATCAACTGAAGATGTCCTAATCATTTGATGATGTCATAATCATTTTGATGAAGCCATAATCAACTGATGATGCCATAATCATTTGATGATGTCATAGTCAACTGATGATGTCATAATCATTTTGATTTAGTCATAATCGTTTTGATGAACTCAATCATTTTGATGAACTCAATCAACTGATGATATCATAATCATTTTGATGATGGCATTATCATTTTGATGATGGCATTATCATTTTGATGATGTCATAATCAACTGAGGATGTCAATTTTGATGATGTCATAGTCAACTGATTGTCATGATCATTTTGATGATGTCATAATCAACTGATGATGTCAATCATTTTGAGCAAATAATGATGAATTGAGGGTGGGCAAGAGAAAATAATAATTTTGGGGGTGGGGAGAGCAAATAATGAATTGGCGTGGGGGAGCATAATAGATGTATTCAAGTTGACGGAGAACAAATGGTGGTGTATTGGGGCGGGAGCAAGCAAATGATTATAAATTAAAATTGGATGGGTGGTGAACAGCAAATGATGACTTGAGGGTGGCAGAGCGCAAATGATGTTGTATTGGAGGTGGGGGGAGCAAATGATGAATTGAGGGGGTCCTGTTACGGTGCAGGGAGGCACTATGTCCCTTTTTTCTTTATCTGACAGTGTAGAAGTTGGATAGAAAATGGGGATTGTGCTCTGGAAGTGGTGCTCAAGAAAACTTATTTTCTGGAGAGATGAGTACTGGCTGGAAGAAGTGAAGGAGGCCTGTGCAGGATGAAGAAAAAAGCAAAGATGAAGGACTTCAACTGCAGATGTAACTGGTGAGTCAGTGTAGTGTCAGTATGCAGATAACACACTATCTACAGAACTACTGTGTATGTCACTGGTGATCACTGAATTACCTGTACACTGACACTACACTGTATACTATTATGTATAATCTCCTGTGTATGATGGCACTTATGGTATTAGTATTGTTTTTTTTATTAATGATCAGTAGTATTTGTTCACAATGTGGTGGTAAGATGTTTGTTCATGGTGTGATGGTATTTGTCCCCTGTATGTAGTATTATTCAGTCACTATGTGTTGGTAATATGTTGTTTTGTCACGGTGTTGTAGTATTTGTTCCTTATATGTGATATTATTCTTTCACTATGTGGTGGTAATATGTGGTCTGATCACGGTGTGGTGGTAATTGTTCCTTGCATATCTTATTACTCAGTCACTATGTGGTGGTAATAATTGGTCTGATCATGGTTTGACCGTTTTTTGTCTCTAGTATGTGGTATTTTTGGTCATTTTAAAAAATGTGTGCGACACATTCACTTAGAAAAAAATAAACCTAAAGAGTATTGGATATGGTGTTTGATGAGAATTGTTAACCCCTTTCTGACATGGGACGTACTATCCCGTCGAGGTGGGGTGGGCCCCCATGACCACGGACGGGATAGTACGTCCAGCGCGATCGACGGCGCTCACGGGGGGAGCGCCGCCGATCGCGGCCGGGTGTCAGCTGTTTATCGCAGCTGACATCCGGCACTATGTGCCAGGAGCGGTCACAGACCGCCCCCGGCACATTAACCCCTGGCACACCGCGATCAAAGATGATCGCGATGTGCCGGTGGTATAGGGAAGCTTCCCGCAGCGAGGGGGCTCCCTGCGGGGCTTCCCTGAGCCCCCCGCAGCAACGCGATGTGATCGCGTTGCTGCGAGGGTCTTACCTCCCTCCCTGCTCAGTCCAGCCCCTGATCCAAGATGGCCGCGGATCCGGGTCCTGCAGAGAGGGAGGTGGCTTCACAGAGCCTGCTCAGAGCAGGCACTGTGAAGGCTGCAGCGCTGCATGTGCACACTGTCAGATCACTGATCTGTGATGTCCCCCCTGGGACAATGTAAAAAAGTAAAAAAATAATTTTCAAAATGTGTAAAAAAAAATAAAAAAAAATATTCCTAAAAAATGAAAAAAAAAATATATTATTCCCCTAAATACATTTCTTTATCTAAATAAAAAAAAAACAATAAAAATACACATATTTAGTATCGCCGCATCCGTAACGGCCCGACCTATAAAACTGGCCCACTAGTTAACCCCTTCAGTAAACACCGTAAGAAAAAAAAAAAACGAGGCAAAAAACAACGCTTTATTATTATACCGCCGAACAAAAAGTGGAATAACACGCGATCAAAAAGACAGATATAAATAACCATGGTACCGCTGAAAGCGTCATCTTGTCCCGCAAAAAACGAGCTGCCATACAGCATCATCAGCAAAAAAATAAAAAAGTTATAGTCCTCAGAATAAAGCGATGCAAAAATAATTATTTTTTCTATAAAATAGTTTTTATCGTATAAAAGCGCCAAAACATAAAAAAAGATATAAATGAGGTGTCGCTGTAATCGTACTGACCCGAAGAATAAAACTGATTTATCAATTTTACCAAACGCGGAACGGTATAAACGCCTCCCCCAAAAGAAATTCATGAATAGCTGGTTTTTGGTCATTCTGCCTCGCAAAAATCGGAATAAAAAGCGATCAAAAAATGTAACGTGCCCGAAAATGTTACCAATAAAAACGTCAACTCGTCCCGCAAAAAACAAGACCTCACATGACTCTGTGAACCAAAATATGGAAAAATTATAGCTCTCAAAATGTGGTAACGCAAAAAATATTTTTTGCAATAAAAAGCGTCTTTCAGTGTGTGACGGCTGCCAATCATAAAAATCCCGCTATAAAAGTAAATCAAACCCCCCTTCATCACCCCCTTAGTTAGGGAAAAATTTTAAAAAAATGTATTTATTTCCATTTTTTCATTAGGGTTAGGGCTAGGGTTAGGGCTAGGGTTTGGGCTAGGGCTAGGGTTAGGGCTAGGGTTAGGGCTATGGTTAGGGCTAGGGTTAAGGCTACAGTTAGGGTTGGGGCTAAAGTTATGGTTAGGGTTTAGATTACATTTACAGTTGGGAATAGGGTTGGGATTAGGGTTAGGTGTGTGTCAGGGTTAGAGGTGTGGTTAGGGTTACTGTTGGGATTAGGGTTAGGGGTGTGTTTGGATTAGGGTTTCAGTTATAATTGGGGGGTTTCCACTGTTTAGGCACATCAGGGGCTCTCCAAACGCGACATGGCGTCCGATCTCAATTCCAGCCAATTCTGCGTTGAAAAAGTAAAACAGTGCTTCTTCTCTTCCGAGCTCTCCCGTGTGCCCAAACAGGGGTTTACCCCAACATATGGGGTATCAGCGTACTCAGGACAAATTGGACAACAACTTTTGGGGTCCAGTTTCTCCTGT
The DNA here is from genome assembly GCF_032444005.1 of Ranitomeya imitator. NCBI lineage: Eukaryota > Metazoa > Chordata > Amphibia > Anura > Dendrobatidae > Ranitomeya > Ranitomeya imitator. The sequence goes on along the minus strand of NC_091283.1, from coordinate 355,272,258 downwards.
TACCCTTGGGAAAATACAAAACTGGGGGCTAAAAAATAATTTTTGTGGGAAAAAAAGGATTTTTTATTTTCACGGCTCTGCGTTACAAACTGTAGTGAAACACTTGGGGGTTCAAACCTCTCAGAACACATCTAGATGAGTTCCTTAGGGGGTCTACTTTCCAAAATGGTGTCACTTGTGGGGGGTTTCTACTGTTTAAGTACATTAGGGGCTCTGCAAACGCAATGTGACACCTGCAGACCATTCCATCTAAGTCTGCATTCAAATGGCACTCCTTCCCTTCCGAACCCTCCCATGCGCCCAAACAGTGGTTCCTGCCCACATATGGGGTATCAGCGCACTCAGGACAAACTGGACAACAACTTTTGGGGTCCACTTTCTCCTGTTACCCTCGGGAAAATACAAAACTGGGGGCTAAAAAAATAATTTTTGTGGGAAAAATTTTTTGTTTTCTTTTTACGGCTCTGCATTATAAACTTCTGTGAAGCACTTGGTGGGTCAAAGTGCTCACCACACCTCTAGATAAGTTCCTTAGGGGGTCTACTTTCCAAAATGGTGTCACTTGTGGGGGGTTTCAATGTTTAGGCACATCAGTGGCTCTCCAAACGCAACATGGCGTCCCATCTCAATTCCTGTCAATTTTGCATTGAAAAGTCAAACGGCGCTCCTTCCCTTCCGAGCTCTCCCATCCGCCGAAACAGTGGTTTACCCCCACATATGGGGTATCAGCGTACTCAGGACAAATTGTACAACAACTTTTGGGGTCCAATTTCTTCTCTTACCCTTGGGAAAATAAAAAATTGGGGGCGGAAAGTTAATTTTTGTGAAAAAATATGATTTTTTATTTTTACGGTTCTACATTATAAACTTCTGTGAAGCACTTGGTGGGTTAAAGTGCTCACCACACATCTAGATAAGTTCCTTAAGGGGTCTACTTTCCAAAATGGTGTCACTTGTGGGGGGTTTCAATGTTTAGGCACATCAGGGGCTCTCCAAACGAAACATGGCGTCCCATCTCAATTCCAGTCAATTTTGCATTGAAAAGTCAAATGGCGCTCCTTCGCTTCCGAGCTCTGCCATGCACCCAAACAGTGGTTTACCCCCACATGTGGGGTATTGTCGTGCTCAGGACAAATTGTACAACAATGTTTGGGGTCTATTTTCTCCTGTTACCCTTGGTAAAATTGAACAAATTGGAGCTGAATTAAATTTTTTGTGAAAAAAAGTTAAATGTTCATTTTTATTTAAACATTCAAAAAATTCCTGTGAAGCACCAGAAGGGTTAATAAACTTCTTGAATATGGTTTTGAGCACCTTGAGGGGTGTAGTTTTTAGAATGGTGTCACACTTGGGTATTTTCTATCATATAGACCCCTCAAAATGGCTTCAAATGAGATGTGGTCCCTAAAAAAAAATGGTGTTGTAGAAATGAGAAATTGCTGGTCAACTTTTAACCCTTATAACTCCCTAACAAAAAAAAATTTTGGTTCCAAAATTGTGCTGATGTAAAGTAGACATGTGGGAAATGTTACTTATTAAGTATTTTGTGTGACATATCTCTGTGATTTAATTGCATAAAAATTCAAAGTTGGAAAATTGCGAAATTTTCATAATTTTCGCCAAATTTCCGTTTTTTTCACAAATAAACGCAGGTACTATCAAATAATTTTTACCATTGTCATGAAGTACAATATGTCACGAGAAAACAATGTCAGAATCACTGGGATCCGTTGAAGCGTTCCAGAGTTATAACCTCACAAAGGGACAGTGGTCAGAATTGTAAAAATTGGCCCGGTCATTAACGTGCAAACCACCCTTGGGGGTAAAGGGGTTAATGTGTGATTAGTGAGGATGTGGTGCAGAAATGAAGTTTTTCCAAAAGTGTAGGGACTGTGGAAGGTTCGAGGAGTGAAAGAGGAGCTAGGACGTAGTCTGAGTTTATATAGAAAAGCTGTGGAGACACCATCACGTGTGTCTCAACACAAGCAATAAATAGCCAGGTCTTTCACCGGGAAGGAACAACCACGGGAAGGGCAGCATCCAAAAAGGAAAACCACCTATGCCAAAACATGGTATCCATCCACAGACAGCTGTTTCGGGGTATGAGGGGCAAATACCCCGAAACAGCTGTCTGTGGATGGATACCATGTTTTGGCATAGGTGGTTTTGCTTTTTGGATGCTGCCCTTCCGGTGGTTGTTCCTTCCCGGTGAAAGACCTGGCTATTTATTGCTTGCGTTGAGAAACACGTGATGGTGTCTCCGCGGCTTTTCTACATGCATTTGTATATTTCCCATAAGGGATGGTGGCAGTGTTCTGGATCACTGCGTTGAGAAACACGTGATGGTGTCTTCGCGGTGTTGGATGTTTTGATCTCCCCGATGTCATTCATCCTTATGTTTATAGTCTTTTTACTAGGCACTGCTCCTAATAGCCAGTTTCCTACTCCATACTGATGAGGGGCAAATACCCCGAAACAGCTGTCTGTGGATGGATACCATGTTTTGGCATAGGTGAGTTTCCTTTTTGGATGCTGCCCTTCCCGTGGTTGTTCCTTCCCGGTGAAAGACCTGGCTATTTATTGCTTGCATTGAGAAACACGTGATGGTGTCTCCGCGGCTTTTCTACATGCATTTGTATATTTCCCATAAGGGATGGGGGCAGTGTTCTGGATCACTGCATTGAGAAACACGTGATGGTGTCTCCGTGGTGTTGGATGTTTTGATCTCCTCGAGGTCATTCATCCTTATGTTTGTAGTCTGAGTTTAGTCTCAAGGGGCCCTTAAATTCCTGGTGGCAGCCATGCAGTCCAGTAATGGGATAAATGCTTCGAGAGATGAGTCACAATCCTCCGCTTAGAGATCGATATGGCAGTGTGGCTCCAGATACTTCTCCATAGAGAGCTCCTCCAGCCATATTTTCCAGGGTAATCAGGTTCTCTCCAAGTCTCTCTGGGGTGCTGGCATTATCATCAGCATCCTACAAAGGATCTATCTTAGTGGTCTCACTGACCTCCTATGTACCCCTTCTTTATATCCAGACTAAGGCAGACATGTTGGACAGTTTGCAGGCCCTCCCGACCTGGGACCAGTGCTTCAGATATCAAGGCACTACAGGGGTGATTTGCAGCACTTGGAGAGGGGTCATGAATGGACAGTCAGAAAACATCAGCAGTGGTTCAACAAAAGACATGGACACATTCAGGCTGCAGATGGTAATTTAGCTAATTCAATTATCAGAACTTTTGTAAGGTAGTAAAGACTCTAGACAAGGCATAGAATACACAGAAGGATACAGAGCAGCAAGACAACACTCCTACAGTCAGTAAAATCATGAACATAGACAGCATGATACCCCACACACCATATCACATTATCACACAGGTCCAGACAGCTTACCATTGGGCTGAACCAAAACATTGTAAAAAATAGAACAAGAGGCGTTGAAGGACTCACTTTGTATACAACTGTATGGAACAACCAGACCCTACCTGAAATCCTGCATCTAGATGGGTTTGAGAATTGGATTTCATCAGTTATTACGATACTTAGCAGTCTATTGTCCAATAATGCTTTCTGTTCATCTCAGCAAGTAAAGGAGAAATTTGGGGAAAATGATTCTCTTGTTAGTATGTGTAATTACTGACAACCAATGGAAAAGCATTAGTGATTAGCAAACATGCTCGAATAAGGTGTTATCCATGCATGCTCGGCAGCTAAAAGAGTTTCTTTCGCGTGCTCTAATACTATGTTCAAGTTGCCATGGCTGCATATCTCATGACTAGGGTTGAGCGAAACGGATCGTTCATTTTCAAAAGTCGCCGACTTTTGGCAAAGTCGGGTTTCATGAAACCCGACCCCTGTGTGGGGTCGGCCATGCGGTACGCGACTTTCGCGCCAAAGTCGCGTTTCGTATGACGCGCTTGGCACCATTTTTTTCAGCCAATGAAGGGGCGTGGGCAGAGTGATGACATAGGCGTCCACGCCCCTAAGACCTATCGCCATGTTGTCGCTTGTGCGCTGTAGCGATTTGCACTGTGTAACACCAGCTTTTCAGTTGAGAGAGAGAGAGAGAGAAAAAAAAAAAAATCCCATTGGCTTTGCATTGGGTTTCGTGTTTCGGTCGATCCTCGACTTTTCGCCATAATCGGCCGATTTCACTCGACTCGACTTTTGAGATAGTCGGGTTTCGCGAAACCCGGCTCGACCCTAAAAAAGTCAAGGTCGCTCAACCCTACTCATGACTGTTCAACAGCCACAACACATACAGGGATTAGCTATAAAACATGCAATCAGCTATAGCAACTCAAACATAGCAGAACGCCGAAGATACTTTTAGGTCTCGAGCAAGCATGGATAACACCTTATCCGAGCACGTTTGCTCATCACTAAAAATCATCCTTGAGGTGGTCAGATCTATATCCCTAGTGGAGCATTGTAGACAGTCATAACTATAAATCATCCATAGGGGATACATGAACCCTCTGTTTCTCCATAAGGTCGGCATACATACAGGGGCCAAAGATCCGAAGTGCTTAGCGGAAGCTGCTGATCTTATACACATGCTGCTGGATTATACATACTTTTTAGGAGTAAAGGTTTTTACAATTGTATAATCATAATCATCAGGTAGAAAAACTGACACTGGACACACACAGTAAAACTGCAGTAGGAGTTTATGGTTTCTTGCACAGAAATTAATTGATAAGATCTGATGGAACAAAAAAGTGGTCCATTTCCCACCATTTTCTATGTGCTCTCAAATATTTCAATTTGGATACAAAACTAAAAGCATTTAAAATCATAGAAAATTTGTTCAAAGACCTTGTGTGGAGGTAAAGAGCCGAGGATGAAGATGCTTCATCTCCAAAAGTCTACAAAACAGAGAGGATTGGCAACTTCGAATTTCCTTGTATATTTCATGGATTTGGGAGCTTGGAAACTTACGAATCAGCAGGTTTGAATGATATTGGCGATTCATCAGGTTCCATGTCTTCTTTTGAATGGAATGAGTTCCTAATAATGGTTAATAAACTACTATACTTAGAACGGAAAGGGATTTAATAAATGGATCACATCAGATGTTCCTACAGAGAAGGAATGGATCATAGATGTAACTATTAATGTGTAATATGGGCACAGTTATTATTGTGGTATAGAGAAGTTACAGACTTTATTGAGACCTGGAGATTGCGCACTGAAGGTAACTGTAATGAATGGCAGATTGCTGAGATTGGGTGTGAGGAAGAAGAGGAAGGAAGACATTTTGAATATTTTCTTGTGGAGTGGGGGTAAGGGTTGCAATATTTGTCCATATAGTGTATATCTATGAATGTATAAAATGTGAAATATGGAACGCACATAGAATATTGCTTTTTATTTGCTTATTACATAATTCTAATTCTTTGTTTTTCTGTATTATCTTCCTCTCCTGCTCTCCACCAATAACATAGATCAGTGTGGAGCAGGAGGAGAGAGCAGTTCTCTCAGTGATCAGAAAGTACACTGTCTCAGCGTTCTCCTCAGTCACAGTAAGCTGTCGTCAGACTAGAAAATACACTCACTTATTAGGAAGAAACTTTCGTGTTAAAAGTGCATCTAAAAGTAAAAAAATATAGTAAGTTCTAAGTGCTTTCCTTTTCTCATTTAATTATATGACTGTCCAATGTTTTTTGTGCAATTTGTCAATAAAATATACAGCTCTGGTTAAAATTAAGAGACCACCACATCAAAACCCTGTCATGGCCAGCCCAATCTCTAGACCTGATCCCCAATGAAAACCTCTGGAATGTAATCAAGAAGATGATGGATAGTCACAAGCTATTAAACAAAGAAAAACTGCTTACATTTTTGCATCAGAAGCAGTGTGAAAGACTGGTGGAAAGCATGCCAAGACGCATTAAAGCTGTGATTTAAAATCATGGATATTCCACAAAATATTGATTTCTGAACTTTTCCGGAGTTAAAACATTGGTATTGTTGTTTCTAAATGATTATGAACTTGTTTTCTTTGCATTATTTGAGGTCTGAAAGCACTGTTTGTTTGTTTTTTTTTAATTTTGACCATTTCTCCTTTTCAGAAAGAAAATAGTAAATTTATTGCTTGGAAATTCGGAGACATGTTGTCAGAAGTTTATAGACTAAAAGAACAATTTACATTTTACTCAAAAATATACCAATAAAGAGAAAAATCAGACTAACTGAATATTTTGCAGTGGTCACTTAATTTTTGCCAGAGCTTTATAGTTTCTCCCCGTGTGCGTTATTATTGATATTTAACAAAATATGTCTTCTGGTCATTTATTTTTCACATTCTAAGTATGATAATGTCTTCTCCCCTTGTGGGATTTTAGATGTTTAAGAAAATAGCATTATTGTTGAAAACATTTCCCAGATTATTAATATGAACATTGTTTATCAAAACTTGATTTATCTGACCAACATTTCTCACATTCTGAACATAAATAGGACTTCTCGCCTGTGTTACTTCTCTGATGTGTAACAAAGTGTGATTTCCATGCAAAACATTTTCCACATTTTGAACATAAATATGGCTTCTCTCCTGTGTGAGTTCTCTGGTGACTAACAAGATGTGATTTCTGTACAAAACCTTTTCCACATTCTGAACATGAAAAGGGCCTCGCCCCTGTGTGAGTTCTCTGATGAATAACAAGAATCCCTTTCTGTATAAAACTTTTCCCACATTCTGAACATAAATATGGCTTCTCTCCTGTGTGAGTTCTCTGGTGATCAACAAGGTGTGGTTTCAATGCAAAACATTTCCCACATTCTGAACATGAAAAAGGCTTCTCCCCTGTGTGAGTTCTCTGGTGAATAATAACAGCTGATTTCCTTGCAAAACATTTTCTACATTCTGAACATGAATATGGCTTCTCCCCTGTGTGAGTTCTCTGGTGAATAAGAAGATCTGGTTTTTGTACAAAACATTTCCCACATTCAGAACATGAAAAAGGCTTCTCCCCAGTATGAATTCTTTCATGTCTAATAAGATCTGCTTTCTGGTTAAAATATTTCCCACATTTGGAACAAGAAAATCTCTTTTCTGCGTGAATTTTTTGATGTTTAACAAAAGATGTTTTGGGGGGACAACGGTTTCCATATTCTGAATGTGTAATTGGCTTCTTTGCTTTAAGAGCAATTTGTTTTTTAATGCCTCTTTTCTGACTTTTATTTTTCTTAATAGCCTGTAATGAATCAGAAGATAGGGCGGGTTTCGAAGGATGAGGATCAGATGATAGGTCTTTGCTGTGAAGGGATGATGGTATATCTGGAGTAATGTCATTCATTTCAATTGTATCCTGTGTGATCTCAAGGTCACCCAATTCAAAAATTGAAGCTGTTAGTTGTCCCTCAGATCTTCTGGTACAATCATCTGCCAAAAACAAAAAACAATAATTTTTTTTTTAAATGTCCTTGAAATTTATATTTTTGAACATTTTTACACAAAACCGAATTATTCACTAAGACAATGACAGTTCACAGACTTAATAGAAAACCTCATAGCATGAACCAGTAGAACGTGGTTTTCAACCAAATATTTGAATAAAAAGCCACCAAAAATATGTTTAAGAAAATGACACTAATAAAAATTTCTCATCGTGCAAAAATAAATCCCCCACTCAGGTTTCAAAATAGTCATTACTCCTATAGATGAATTCACTGATGGCTATAATTTTAAAGAAATTGAGTCACTTTATGGGATTTTATCTGCTTTAGTTTTCTGCCATTCTGCAACATTATGGCTTCTTGAAATGGTGTGTCATCTCCTCTAGTCTGCTTCTATCACCAGTCTTCGCCATCATTCATTCTGTAGGCGTCGCTGGTCATGGAGGAGACATTGTAACTTGAAGCTCGGGGGAGCACAGACTCTGCCCAACCACTAAGAATAGGGTGGCCGAGACCAGTAGATGCTAGACAGCCTGAATACATGTGGGGATTCCCTAACAAACAGGCAACCCCCATTTGTATTCAGACTGTCTAGCAGCCGCAAATCATGCAGCTGCGGTGACTCAAACAATCTCCGGGCACGCCCAAAATACCCGGAGAACACACGAGCATGCTTTAAAATCTCGAGTAACGGGCACACTCGCTCATCACTAATGCCGATGTCACAGATTGACAGCAGCATTTAACATGTTGACATCCGATGGTAGATAGCGATTCCACCCATGGCTGTGGGGGTCACATATCAGCTGACGTGTGCTGGAAAAATTGTGGGCTCAGCCCCAGATCCCACATCAAAGGGGAAGTACCTGAGCACTAACGGGCAGGTAATTGCAACTTATTTGCCTGTTGTACATGGCACCATTTCCCCCGAAACAGAGCAGTCACGGATGCTCCTACAGGGGATTCAGTTGCATCTGCAAACGTGATGGGCTGGGACTTCCGGGGTCATTCTGATGGGCAGACGGCTCCCCAAGTTAGGTATAGGGGATTCAGCAATCAGAATGACATTAGAAGTCCTGCCCCAACTACAGAGCGGACCGGAAAAGAAGACTCCGCTCTATGGAGGTGACGTCAATAAAGGCTTCTGAATCCCCAACAGGAGCGGTGCCATGCACAACAGGCAGGTAGCAACTACCTGCCTGTTAGTGTTTAAATACATTTTTTGTAAAGTACCGAATATCCCCTCTAACCTTCCTCACCAGGCCAATTTTTTCAATGCTGACCAGTGTCACTTTATGAGGCTAATTATGCAAATTGTCTCTTCAGAGAGGAAGAGAACTATATCTCTAGTGCCACCTATTGGAAGGTAGCAATCCTACAAGTCAATGTCGACTCTTTAACGAGCCATGTCACATGACTTAGGATAATAGCCAAACCAGAATCTCAATTTGCAGACACTGTTTCGGGGTACTGCCCCTCATCAGTGCAAAGTGGAAATCTGGTTTGGCTGTGTGAGGGGCATCTGACCGATATCCAACAAGTGTCATTTCTCCTTGCAGAGATTGACATGCTCAGCATGCCGAGGTAAGGAGACTTTATGAGGATGTAACTCTAGATCACATCCCAGTGATTCGGAGACTGTTTTTCATGACACGTAATTGATGCAAGTGGCAAATTTTGGTCGATGTAATTTTTTAATGAAAATACAGAAAATATGACAAAAAAAATTTCAAAATTTTAATTAGGAAGTTAGAAGGATTAAAAGTTTATCAGCAAATTCTAATTTTTCCAAAAAAGTTTACAAAACCAATTTTTTCAGGGTCCACATCCCATTTCAAGTGAATTTGAGGGGCTTATCTGACAGAAAATACCCCAAAGTGACACCATTTTAAAAACGACACCCCTTAAAGTGCTCAAAATCACATTAAAGAAGTTTATTAACCCTTCACCGGAATTAGAGCAATGAGGAGGGAAAAAATGAAAATATTGCTTTAGCCCCAAGTTTTGCATTTTCAAAATTGTAACAGGAGAAAATGGGTGGTACAATTTGTTAAAAAGTTTCTCCCGAGTACACAGATATGAGCACCATTCAACTTTTGAAGCTCAAAAATGGCTGGAATAGATAGCGAATGCCATGTCGTGTTTGGCCCATTACGACATACGGATTTTCTTCAGATCTTTCAGGTTTTGGGGTTGTCACTGCGCAATATTGAGTTTCAGTTCCCTCCAAAGATTTTCTATTGGGTTCAGGTTGGGAGACTGCCCAGACCACTCCAAGACCTGGAAATCCTTCTTACAGAGCCACTCCTTAGTTGCCCTGGCTGTGTGTTTCAGGTTATTGTCATGCTGGAAGAACCAGCCATGACCCATCTTCAATGCTCTTACTGAGGGAAGGCGGTTGTTGGCCAAAATCCCGCTATACATGAACCCATCTATCCTCCCTTCAATACGGTGAAGTCGTCCTGTCCCCTTTGCAAAACAGCATTCCTAAAGTATGATGTTTCCTCCACCATGCTTCACAGTTGGAATGGTGTTCTTGGGGGTTGTACTCCTTCTTCCAACAAACACAGCAAATGGAGTTGATACCAAAAAGTTATATTTTGGTCCCATCTGACCACACGACCTTCCCCCATGCCTCCTCTAGACCATCCAAATGGTCATCAGTGAACTTCAAATGGGACTGGACATGTGCTGGCAAAAGCAGGGCACCTTACGTGCCCTGCAGGATTTTAATCCATGATGGCGTAGCATGTTACTAACGGTAATGTTTGAGACTGTGGCAACAGCTCTCTTCCGGTCATTGACTAGGTCCTTCAGTGTAGTTCTGGGCTGACTGCGGACCTTTCTAAAAATCATCCTTACCCGATGAGGCGAGATCTTGCATAGAGCCCCAGACCAAGGAAGATTGAAAGTCATTTTGTGTTTATTCCATTTTCTAATAATCATGCCAAGAGTTGTTGCCTTCTCACCAAGCTGCTTGCCTATTGTCCTGTAGCAAATCCAAGCCTTTGTCCCTTGTGTCTTTAGACAGCTCTTTGGTCTTGGCCATGGTGGAAAGGTTGGAGTGTGATTATTTGAGCGTGTGGACAGGTGTCTTTAATACAGGTAACAAGTTCAAACAGGTGCAATTAATACAGGTAATAAGTGCAGAGCAGTAGGGCTTCTTAAAGAAAAACTAACAGGTCTGTGAGTCAGAATTCTTGCAGGTTGGTAGGTGATCAAATACCCATTTCATACAATAAAATGCAATTTAATTTAAAAAAAAATCATACAATGTGATTTTTATTTTTTTTATATTCGGTCTCTCACAGTTGAAGTGTAACTATGATAAAAATTACAGACCACTCCATTCTTTGTAGGTGGGAAAAATTGGAAAATTGGCAGTGTAATCAAATGATCATTTTCCCCACTGTACATGCACAGCTCATGCGTCAGGAGACATGCACCCCGTAAATGAATGGGGCTTTTATCGCTACAGATATGTCAAATATGTGGAAGATAAATGTAATTAAGGCACACTGTAAGGCTCAGAAGGGAGGGGAACATTTGGATTTGGGAGCACAGAATTCCCTGGATTTATATTGGGGGCAAGGGGCTATAGAGCCATTTCAGAAACGTTGTGCTACCAGTAACATGGAAGCCCACTATAGGTTCAATGATAGATAATGGACCTGAGTGGGGACTTGTTTTTTGCGGATTGAGTTGAAGATTTGTTGGGAACATTTTGGATCACATTTATCCGACGCTCTTACATGGGGGTTTCCATCTAAATCTCTGACTGACGTAATTCAAATGGAACCCCTGAGGGATCCATTCACTATAGTGAGGTAGCAGAGTTACACTAGAGTCTGTCGGGACTCTGCTCAGTGGTGTACTTCTTTTCAGAAGTGCACAAAACTGTGTACAATAGCACTTTCATGCCAAGGTTTAGTAAGTTTCTTTTGTTATCCCTTTTATTTTAAGTAATTGTATTTATCATTATTTTGTTCCCATTTTGTATCATCTTGTATATTGTTTTTATAACACTTGCTATCTTTCTGGATTAAATATAAAATTGAATAGTTCTGTTCTTCTTGCTCTGTAAACTGCATCCCTGAAGCCACAAGCTACCTGTAACAGATGTCTAAACGATTGATAGTGGCACTTTTTGTTATTGCAGAGGTTGCAGTGACCGTTTGAGTGGTATATACATATGGTCCATGTGCTGGAATCGGAGGTATATATACACCCCATACGGTCACTGTTAGTTCCCCAATAACTTGAATAGTAGTGGAAGCAGCTGCGGCCTCATCCATCACTCGTCAGCCAATTGTGTAATTGTCCTGATGATTAGAGGCAGCGAAGTTGTATTCCCTTGACAAAGTGGGTGACCCCAGCCTGTGTATCCTTGACACCCATTCTAATATCTTTTTCAAATGACTTTATAACTTGTCAGCAGATTTTATGCTGGCATTTGGCTTTGTAATTTACAAATCTTGGCAGCTAAGAGTCAGTGTCTTCTAGTCACAGGGGGTAGACAGATCCTCCAGGTTGCAAGCTCAATAGAAGAAGGGCTTTCAATGCCCAAAGTAACAGAAATGTTTTGGGTGGGGGAACATGCAGAGGTCTAATGGCAGAATGGTGATCACATGATTATAATAGGTCTGGACAACACCACTGATAAAGCAGTGAATGCTGATAGCTGAGAAGAATTTATGACATCTCTGCATTTAGAGGTTACTACTCACGTTGGCTTTTATATGTAGTAATCTCCTCTTTACACTGCTCACCACTCCTCACAGATGTCTCAGTAGTATTAAAATGGGTCAGATCTTCACCCTGAAACAAATATTGTATAGGTCACAGACCGATGGAGAAGTCACATCTATGATCAGCTCTAATCCTGCTATCTCCACCGTTCATTATACAAATATAGAACATATAATACTGGTGGATAAAACAAGACTGAGCACAAGACCTTCACAGCAATATACACATCATAGGTGAGATCTCATGACACCTTCTCTCTATCTACCTGATGATCCTGAGGAACATTGGGATCTTCATGTTTACAGTCCTGTGGAAGAAGAGGATGGGGACATCTCTCTGGTGTTGTTCTCTTACTGGATAGATCTGGAGGAAACACATATAGGGACTGAATTCATTCTTTACATACAGATAATTATAGTCAATGTGTATATAGTCCTGTCTATATTACCTGGTGATGTGAGGGGCTGGGGAACCTCCATCATGACGTCCTTGTAAAGATCTTTGTGTCCTTCTAGATACTCCAATTCCTCAATGGAGAGATAGACGGCGATATCCTGACACCTTATAGGAACCTGACACATACAATAATACCGTCATCTCTCCGATCCCTTCATACCATGATTAAGGTTTTAACCTGAAATGCATCTGTTTTTCTTAAACAGTTTTTATTGAATATTTTCATATATAACATACAAAAACTAAAAAGTATCCATGCAAAGACAAGGAAAAGCAAAAAATAGCAATACAGTCAAGTAAAACAGCAAGACAATCAGGTAAAGCATAACCACTTTACATGAGTCGGAATCACTCAATAACCATTAATTGATTGTCCAGAGCGTTGCCATAATGCAGCCTTGAGTATCATATTCCTTATCATAAACATCCGATAAACAAAACAGAATGAAAAGAAGAAAAGAGTGTAGAGTAGGTAATAGAAAGTATGGAAAAAAGAGAAAGTAGAAAATTGGGGGAGTCTGATTAACCCCTTTACCCCCAAGGGTGGTTTGCACGTTAATGACCAGGCCAATTTTTACAATTCTGACCACTGTCCCTTTATGAGGTTATAACTCTGGAACGCTTCAACGGATCCCAGTGATTCTGACATTGTTTTCTCGGGACATATTGTACTTCATGATATTGGTAAAAATTCTTTGATAGTACCTGCGTTTGTTTGTGAAAAAAACGGAAATTTGGCGAAAATTATGAAAATTTCGCAATTTTCCAACTTTAAATTTTTATGCAATTAAATCACAGAGATATGTCACACAAAATACTTAATAAGTAACATTTCCCACATGTTTACATTACATCAGCACAATTTTGGAACCAAAATTTTTTTTTGTTAGGGAGTTATAAGGGTTAAAAGTTGACCAGCAATTTCTCATTTTTACAACACCATTTTTTTTAGGGACCACATCTCATTTGAAGTCATTTTGAGGGGTCTATATGATAGAAAATACCCAAGTGTGACACCATTCTAAAAACTGCACCCCTCAAGGTGCTCAAAACCATATTCAAGAAGTTTATTAACCCTTCTGGTGCTTCACAGGAATTTTTGGAATGTTTAAATAAAAATGAACATTTAACTTTTTTTCACAAAAAATTTACTTCAGCTCCAATTTGTTTTATTTTACCAAGGGTAACAGGAGAAAATGGACCCCACAAGTTGTTGTACAATTTGTCCTGAGTACACCGATACCCCATATGTGGGCGCATGACAGAGCTCGCAAGCGAAGGAGCGCCATTTGACTTTTCAATGCAAAATTGACTGGAATTGAGATGGGACACCATGTTGCGTTTGGAGAGCCTCTGATGTGCCTAAACATTGAAACCCCCCACAAGTGACACCATTTTGGAAAGTAGACCCACTAAGGAACTTATCTAGAGGTGTGGTGAGCACTTTGACCCACCAAGTGCTTCACAGAAGTTTATAATGCAGAACCGTAAAAATAAAACATCATATTTTTTCACAAAAATTATCTTTTCGCCCCCAGTTTTGTATTTTCCCGAGGGTAACAGGAGAAATTGGACCACAAAATTTGTTGTCCAATTTGTCCTGAGTGCGCTGATACTCCATATGTGGAGGGGAACCACTGTTTGGGCGCATGGGAGGGCTCGGAAGGGAAGGAGCTCCAATTGGAATGCAGACTTAGATGGAATGGTCTGCAGGTGTCACATTGCGTTTGCAGAGCCTCTAATGTACCTAAACAGTAGAAACCCCCCACAAGTGACATCATTTTGGAAACTAGACCCCCTAAGGAACTCAGCTAGATGTGTTGTGAGAGCTTTGACCCCCAAGTGTTTCACTACAGTTTATAACGCAGAGCCGTGAAAATAAAAAATCCTTTTTTTCCCCACAAAAATTATTTTTTAGCCCCCAGTTTTGTATTTTCCCAAGGGTAACAGGAGAAACTGGACCCCAAAAGTTGTTGTCCTATTTGTCCTGAGTACGCTGATACCCCATATGTTGGGGAGTTATAAGGGTTAAAAGTTGACCAGCAATTTCTCATTTCTACAACACCATTTTTTTTTAGGGACCACATCTCATTTGAAGCCATTTTGAGGGGTCTATATGATAGAAAATACCCAAGTGTGACACCATTCTAAAAACTACACCCCTCAAGGTGCTCAAAACCATATTCAAGAAGTTTATTAACCCTTCTGGTGCTTCACAGGAATTTTTTGAATGTTTAAATAAAAATGAACATTTAACTTTTTTTCACAAAAAATTTAATTCAGCTCCAATTTGTTCAATTTTACCAAGGGTAACAGGAGAAAATAGACCCCAAACATTGTTGTACAATTTGTCCTGAGCACGACAATACCCCACATGTGGGGGTAAACCACTGTTTGGGTGCATGGCAGAGCTCGGAAGCGAAGGAGCGCCATTTGACTTTTCAATGCAAAATTGACTGGAATTGAGATGGGACGCCATGTTTCGTTTGGAGAGCCCCTGATGTGCCTAAACATTGAAACCCCCCACAAGTGACATCATTTTGGAAACTAGACCCCCTAAGGAACTCAGCTAGATGTGTTGTGAGAGCTTTGAACCCCCAAGTGTTTCACTACAGTTTATAACGCAGAGCCGTGAAAATAAAAAATCCTTTTTTTCCCCACAAAAATTATTTTTTAGCCCCCAGTTTTGTATTTTCCCAAGGGTAACAGGAGAAACTGGACCCCAAAAGTTGTTGTCCTATTTGTCCTGAGTACGCTGATACCCCATATGTTGGGGTCAACCCCTGTTTGGGCACACGGGAGAGCTCGGAAGGGAAGAAGCACTGTTTTACTTTTTCAACGCAGAATTGGCTGGAATTGAGATCAGACGCCATGTCGCGTTTGGAGAGCCCATGATGTGCCTAAACAGTGGAAACCCCTCAATTATAACTGAAACCCTAATCCAAACACACCCCTAACCCTAATCCCAACAGTAACCCTAACCACACCCCTAACCCTAATCCCAACCCTATTCCCAACTGTAAATGTAATCTAAACCCTAACCCTAACTTTAGCTCCAACCCTAACTTTAGCCCCAACCATAACCCTAGCCCTAACCCTAGCCCTAATGGAAAAATGGAAATAAATACATTTTTTTAAAATTTTTCCCTAACTAAGGGAGTGATGAAGGGGGGTTTGATTTACTTTTATAGCGGGTTTTTTAGCGGATTTTTATGATTGGCAGCCGTCACACACTGAAAGACGCTTTTTATTGCAAAAAATATTTTTTGCGTTACCACATTTTGAGAGCTATAATTTTTCCATATTTTGGTCCACAGAGTCATGTGAGGTCTTATTTTTTACGGGACGAGTTGATATTTTTATTGGTAACATTTTCGGGCACGTGACATTTTTTTATCTCTTTTTATTACGATTTTTGTGAGGCAGAATGACCAAAAACCAGCTATTTATGAATTTCTTTTGGGGGACGCGTTTATACCGTTCTGCGTTTGGCAAAATTGATAAAGCAGTTTTATTCTTCGTGTCAATACGATTACAGCGATACCTCATTTATATCTTTTTTTATGTTTTGGCACTTTTATACGATAAAAACTATTTTATAGAAAAAATAATTATTTTTGCATCGCTTTATTCTCAGGACTATAACTTTTTTATTTTTTTGCTGATGATGCTGTATTGCGGCTCCTTTTTTGCGGGACAAGATGACGTTTTCAGCGGTACCATGGTTATTTATATCTGTCTTTTTGATCGCGTGTCATTTCACTTTTTGTTTGGCGGTATGATAATAAAGCGGGTTTTTGCCTGTTTTTTTTCTTTTCTTACGGTGTTTACTGAAGGGGTTAACTAGTGGGCCAGTTTTATAGGTGGGGTCGTTACGGACGCGGCGATACTAAATATGTGTACTTTTATTGTTTTTTTATTATTTAGATAAAGAAATGTATTTATGGGAATAATATTTTTTTTGTTTTCATTATTTAGGAATATTTTTTTTAATTTTTTTTACACATTTGGAAAAAAATTGTTAAACTTTTTTACTTTGTCCCAGGGGGGACATCACAGATCGGTGATCTGACAGTTTGCACAGCACTCTGTCAGATCACCGATCTGACATGCAGCACTGCAGGCTTCACAGTGCCTGCTCTGAGCAGGCTCTGTGAAGCCACCTCCCTCCCTGCAGGACCCGGATGCCGCGGCCATCTTGGATCCGGGGCCTGCAGCGAGGAAGGAGGTAGGAGACCCTCGCAGCAACGCAATCACATCGCGTTGCTGCAGGGGGCTCAGGGAAGCCCGCAGGGAGCCCCCTCCCTGCGCGATGCTTCCCTATACCGCCGGCACATCGCGATCATGTTTGATCGCGGTGTGCCGGGGGTTAATGTGCCGGGGGCGGTCCGTGACCGCTCCTGGCACATAGTGCCGATGTCAGCTGCGATAGGCAGCTGACACCCGGCCGCGATCGGCGGCGCTCCCCCCGTGAGCGCTGCCGATCGCATTTGACGTACTGTCCCGTCGAGGGTCAGATAGGCCCAGGGCACCTTGACAGGATAGTATGTCTAAGGTCAGAAAGGGGTTAAGAGGACGGAAGAAAATGGGGGGTGGGGAAGAGAAGAAAACTAAGGGGTGAAGTATGAGGAGAGTTGAATTTCTCCCGTTTGTGTTAACTGCCGCTCTGTTCTACCCTACTCCGCTAATTTGTCTCCAAGAGTGTTAGGAATTCCAGCAATTCGCGAAACATAATCCATTTCTGACATGTTTTGTAAAACGTATCCTCACGCTGTGTCGTAACGGTGAATAGCCTCTTCATCCTACGTAGGAAATCCATTTCAACTATCCAATCCCCGATAATTGGGGCTTAGAACACCACTTCCTAGGAATGATAGTATGAGTGGCTGTTATGCAATGTTTTAGGGGTCCTACCTTGATGCCTCTAAAGGAGCCTGCCATCATTAACAGTAGGCCCAGTTGTGGGTTACTTTGAATGATGTCATCAGAAACCTTTGCTGATGTATTGTGGACTTTCATGGTGACCAATGCATTTTTTCATTTTTTACTACTTTAATAAAGAAGATTTTTTCCCTTTTAATTGGGTTTGTCTTTGCTGGAGAACCACCCACTTTCTTTTGTATGTACAGATCTTTGTGTCCTTCTAAATATTCCTACTCCTCCATGAAGAAATAGACGGTGACATCATGACACCTTATAAGAACCTTCATAGCGTTACTGTATAATGTCCGAGCAGTGTCACCTCTCGAGTCAGCAGCTGAATCATCTTGTAGGAGAGTTCTAGGATCTTCTGGTAATTGATGTCCTCATATACCAGGGGGCGAGGTGGAGGCCCTGTGACTGGGCTCAGGGGTCTTTCCCACCCATCAGAAACAGGGGACTGACGGTGCTCACTAGAAGTCTTCTTCACTACTGTGCAATCCTGGTTATGGAGAGACACATTAACAAATCTCATTATAGACATTCCCAAAGTCCTCACCGCTCCAGTTATGTCAGTCTGTTATTCCCAATGTGACATCATCAGAATCTCTCACCTCTCCAGTAAGCCAGAAGAGGATTTCTAGGGTGAGTTGTAATAGCCTCTCTGCCATTTTGTCCTTATCCATATCCATCCTTGATAGGTAAATTAGAAAAATTCTCTAACTATAGAAGAGCTCCACAAAGAAGATCCGATATTGCAGGGACCTCGATATGAGGAAAAAAAGATCGATGAAACATCATAAAGAATTCCATGTAATAATACAATTACTGAATATAATAAGGGGAAACATAGGAGATATACAGTTGCTTCTCACAAAATTAGAATATCATCAAAAAGTTAATTTCAGTTCTTCAATACAAAAAGTGAAACTCATATTATAGAGAGTCATTACAGAGTGATCTATTTCAAGTGTTTATTAGAAAATTAGAATATTTTTGTAATACCAGCTTGAAAAATGATTTTAAAATCCAAAATGTTGGCCTACTGAAATGTAACTTCAGTAAATGCACTCAATACTTGGTCCGGGTTCCTTTGGCATCAATGCGGCGTGGCATGGAGGTGATCAGCCTGTGGCACTGCTGAGGTGCTATGGAAGCCCAAGTTGCTTTGATAGCAGCCTTCAGCTCGTTTGCATTGTTGGGTCTGATGTCTTTCATCTTTCCCTTGACAAAACCCCATAGATTCTCTATGGGGGTTAAAGGGAACCTGTCACCCCGAAAATCGCGGGTGAGGTAAGCCCACCGGCATCAGGGGCTTATCTGCAGCATTCTGTAATGCTGTAGATAAGCCCCCGATGTTACCTGAAAGAGGAGAAAAAGACGTTATATTATACTCACCCAGGGGCGGTCCCGCTGCTGGTCAGGTCAGATGGGCGTCTCTGGTCCGCTGCGGCGCCTCCCATCTTCATTACAAGACGTCCTCTTCTGATCTTCAGCCACGGCTCCGGCGCAGGCGTACTTTGCTCTGCCCTGTTGAGGGCAGACAAAGTACTGCAGTGCGCAGGCGCCGGGCCTCTGACCTTACCGGCGCCTGCACACTGCAGTACTATCCTCTGCCCTCAAGAGGGCAGAGCAAAGTAAGCCTGCGCCGGAGCCGTGGCTGAAGATCAGAAGAGGACGTCTTGTAATGAAGATGGGAGGCGCCGCAGCGGACCGGAGACACCCATCTGACCTGACCAGCAGCGGGACCGCCCCTGGGTGAGTATAATATAACGTCATTTTCTCCTTTTTCAGGTAACATCGGGGGCTTATCTACAGCATTACAGAATGCTGCAGATAAGCCCCTGATGCCGGTGGGCTTACCTCACCCGCGATTTTCGGGGTGACAGGTTCCCTTTAAGGTCATGCGAGTTTTCTGGCCATTCAAGCACAGTGATACTGCTGCTTTTAAACCAGGTACTGGTACTTTTGGCAGTGTGGACAGGTGCCAAATCCTGCTGGAGAATGAAATTTCCATATTCAAAAAGCTTGTTGGCAGAAGGAAGCATGAATTGCTCTAACATTTCCTGGTAGATGGCTACGATGACTTTGGTCTTGATAAAACAAAGTGGACCTACACCAGCAGATGACATGGCTCTCCAAATTATCACTGATTGTGGAAACTTCACAATAGATCTCAAGCAGCTTGGATTGTGTGCCTCTCCACTCTTCCTCCAGACTCTTGGAACCTTGATTTCCAAATGAAATGCAAAATTTACTTTAATCTGGAAACAACACCTTGGAGTACTGAGGAACAATCCAGTTATTTTTCTCCTTGGCCCAGGTAAGACGCTACTGGCGTTGTTTATTGGTCATGAGTGGCTTGACACAAGGAATGCGACACTTATAGCCCATGTCATGGATATGTCTGTGTGTGATGGCTTTAGAAGCAATCACTCCAGCAGCAGTCCACTCCTTGGGAATCTCCCCCAAATTTTTGAATTGCCTTTTCTTAGCAATGCTTTCAAGGCTGCGGTTATCCCAGTTACTTGTGCACCTTTTTCTACCACACTTTTTCCTTCCACTCAACTTTCCATTAATATGCTTAGATACAGCACGCTGAACAGCCTGCATCTTTAGAAATGACCATTTGTGGCTTACCCTCCTTGTGGAGTGTGTCAATGACTGCCTTCTGGACATCTGTCAAGCCAGCAGTCATTTTTAAATGCTTAGGAAGCATTTGCAAGTGTTTTTTGTTAATTATTCTAATTTACTGAGATAATGACTTTTGGGTTTTCATTGGCTGTAAATCATAATCATCAACATTAACATAAATAAACATGAAATAGATCACTTTGTTTGTAATGACTCTATATGAGTTTCACTTTTTGTATTGAAATAAATGAACTTTTTTATGATATTCTAATTTTGTGAGAAGCACCTGTAACATATAGATGTTGCAGTCTCTGATCTTGTACAGTGTGGAATGTAACAACACAGTATTTTATCTTAATTAACCACACGTCTATTTTCAGCAAACAAGGAAGAATAGACTGTTAGTTATATGTTGACTTTTGAATTTATGCACTTCTTTCTTGTTGGTCAAGAGTTTGAAATGTTGACTCTTCCTGCAGGTAAAAATGATATTTCTAAATGTATGAACAGCTAATGTTTTGCATCTTATATCAGCTTCTACAACTTACTGTCTACTATCTTTGCAAGACAGTGATACAGAGTCATTGAACAATGATGTTTGCTGATATGTTGATTACACATTGCCCAGGTCAGCCAGTTTGTTGACTTGAAAAACAATAGGGGGGAACTATGCAAATAGATTACATAATCAAAGAATATTAGTTGGTCTCATCACCATTTTTCCCCTTTAATTCTGAATTCTGGTTTGAAGGTCATTTGCTAACTGTAAAAAGGATAGATACCTCCATAGACAGAGATTAAGCTAAGACTGTTGCATAGTTTGGTCGCAGAAGAAACTTGTGAGTAGATTATATGAGGTAATTCAACTTTTATCTATACAAAACATGAGGTACATGCATCAGCTTAATACAGCATAACAGGAAGTCTAAAGCAGGGGTCCCCAACTCCAGTCCTCAAGGCCCACCAACAGGTCATGTTTTCAGGATTTCCTTAGTCTTGCCCAGGTAATAATTGCATCACCTGTGCAATGCAGAGGAAATCCTGAAAACATGACCTGTTGGTGGGCCTTGAGGACTGGAGTTGGGGACACCTGGTCTAAAGGACCTTTTTACCAGAGAGAAAGTGAAACCAAAGTACAAGTATATGAATCTACCATCTACTGTCAGAAAAGTGTAAACTCCTCCTGCACACAAATAAGTCTGTAGCTGTTGCATACTTACCAACACCCTTTCTCAACACTAAGGACTTAGTGTTGGATTAATTCTTTCCACCTGAGCAAGAACTAGACATCCTTGATTGTCCACATACATCTTTGTTGGTCCCAATTGTTGTTGTCCTGTCTGTTAGCAGTAGTCTTAACCATAGAACGTCTTGACTGGCATGAGCTGAGGTGACATATTCTGCTTCTGTCGATGCCAATATTACTATAGATTGTTTCTTACTAGTCCAACAAATTGGTCTGCCTGAGAGCAAGAGAAGATAGCCACTGGTAGATTTCCTGTCAAGTGGATCTCCAGTCTGTATTAACGTATCTGGTTAAAATGCATTTCTCACTTGCAGGTAGTTTCAGTTTAACACTGCTAGTCCCTTTCAAATAACAGATTACTCTCTTCGCTGCCTTCCATTCCATTTTGTTTGGCTTTGAAACCTTCCTGCTCAAAATTCCTACTGCTGCTGCAATGTCTGGCCTTGTAACAGTCGCAAGATATAATAATTTTCCCATTGTCTTCATTATTAGGTAACAGATTCTGTTCACTATTTATTTCCTTCAAATAGTTGGTTTCCATTAGAGACTTTACTGGTTTTGCATCTTTCAATCCAAATGTTTCGATTATGTCTTGAATCATGTGATTTTGATTAAGAAGGAAACTCCTGTCTTCTTGTATGCCTAGGTACTGTTTCACATTTCCCAGATCTTTGATCTCAAAGTGTTGATCCAAAGTTTTCACTATCTCCGCTTCATCCCTTTCTTCAAAACAAACTAAAATATTGTCCACATATATCTTTGTATATAGACAAGGATCCGCTTTGCTTCTATGAAAATGTTAATTTATGAGTACTTCTGTGATTTTATCATTCCATGCTTTAGCGGCTTGTTTTAAACTATATATACACTTTTCCGCAGCTTACAAACCAGGTTTGGTGTCCTTTTATCCTTGAATTCTGGCGGTAGTTCCATGTAAATGTCTTCTGTTAAGTCTCTATTCAGAAATGCTGCCTTTACATCCAGATGTTTCAACTGCATTTGTTTCATTGCTGCAACTGCAAAGTTCTGATTGTGGTGTGTTTGAAAATTGGAGCAAATGTCTCATCATAGTCTTCTCCATATTTCTGAGAATAGCCTTTAGCTACGAGTTTTGCTCAGTATCGATCAGCTGTGCCATCTGCTTGGTATTTTACTTTAAAAACCTATTTACAACCTATAGCCTTTTTTTCTTTTGGTAGTTCTGTCAGTGTCAATGTCTCTAAATCATTCTTGGATTTTATTTCTGTTTCTGCAGCCTTTATGCATTTGTTGGCCTCTTCTTCTGAAAGTTGAGATATGTCCTCCCAAGATGTAGGTTCATAAATTTTATTTCTACTTGCCTTGTATGAAAGACATTGAGGTGGTCTTCCCTTGTTTTCCCTTATTGAACGTCTTGATTCTGTGTCTGTATGGAGCTGTATCTCTTGACTTTTTGTTTTTTTATTTTCGATTTTCACCTTTTTCTCATCAGATGTTCTTGCAGTTATATCACTGTCGTTGCTCTCATTTTTCATTTCTAGTTATGTCATTATGTCATCATTTAGATCTTCAATGAATGTTACACTGTTACTCACTGTGATTCTGTCTGTCTTGGGATCTAGAATTCTGTATCCTTTGCAATTGTCACTATATCCAACAAATATTCCTTCAATGGCTCTGTTTTGAAGTTTGGAGTGTTTTTCTTCTGGAATAAAACACAAAAACTTTGCAACCAAAACCTCTTAAATGATTCACACTTGGTTTGTTACCTGGCCACAGTTCATGTTTTTTTTTTTCAGTTTTATTGAAAAAAGTCTGTTTTACAGATAAGTAGCTGTCATTGCTGCTTCACCCTAGTATTTCTCTGGTAGTTTGGAGTCTATTAGCACACATCTTATTTCAGACAGAGTTCTGTTTTTCCTTTCTGCTACCCCATTCTGTTCAGGTGTGTATGGAACAGTCTTTAGATGCTCTATTCCAGAGGTCCCCAACTCCAGTCCTCAAGGCCCACCAACAGGTCATGTTTTCAGGATTTCCTTTGCATTGCACAGGTGATGCAATTATTACCTGGGCAAGACTAAGGAAATCCTGAAAACATGACATGTTGGTGGGCCTTGAGGACTGGAGTTGGGGACCTCTGCTCTATTCCATACGGTCTCAAGTAGTTTTCTATTTGGTGTCCTGTATATTCACATCCATTATCACTTATGATGATGATTGGCTTCCTCTGAAACTTGTTATTTGACTTTGTCACAGTCTTCTAATTTTTTAAAAACGTCACTTTTGTTCTTTATCAAGTACGTGACTGTGTATCTTGAGTAGTCATCTATGAAGGTCACCATATATCCATTACCTCCTGATGTGGTCACTTTCATGGGTCCACATACATCAGTGTGTACCCAGTCAAGTGGTCTTGTGCTTTATGTCTCACTCTCTTTAGGTATAGATACTCTTGTAGCTTTAGATTTTATAAAACGTTCACATTTTACGGTAATTGAGCAATCAGATATCAATAGATCTTTTGTCAAATTCTTCTTTTGTAACGCCATTATACTCTCAGGATTAGTGATGAGTGAATATACTCGTTGCTCTGGTTGCTCGGGTGGCCTCCGAGTATTTGTTAGTCTTCGGAGATGTAGTTTTTGTCACCTCAGCTGAATGATTTACAGCTATTAGCCAGCTTGAATACATGTAGGGATTCCCTAGCAACCAGGCAACCCCCATATGTACTGAGCCTGGCTACTAGCTGTAAACCATTCAGCTGAGGTGACAAAAACGAAATCTCCTAACACTAACAAATACTCGGAGGTCACCCAAGCGTGCTCGGGAAAACCCGACCAACGAGTACACTTGCTCATCACTACTCAGGATGCCTGTGTCCAATACGTCTATGCCACAAGTGAATACAATTCTTGTAATCATGTGTACAGAACTTCATCTGTTCCTTTAATATGTCTAGATGATATAATTGTTCACCTGCTTTGACATTATTACCTTATCTCCTGCTAGGATTGAACAATTATCATCTTTGAATTTTACAGTAAAGGTACCGTCAGACTGGACGATATCGCTAGCGATCCGTGACGTTGCAGCGTCCTGGCTAGCGATATCGTCCAGTGTGACACGCAGCAGCGATCAGGCCCCTGCTGTGATGTCGTTGGTCGGGGCAGAAAGGCCAGGACTTTATTTCGTCGCTGGATCTCCCGCTGACATCGCTGAATCAGCGTGTGTGACGCCGATTCAGCGATGTCTTCGCTGGTAACCAGGGTAAACATCGGGTTACTAAGTGCAGGGTTACCTACCGCTGTCTGTCCCCGGCGCTGTGCTTCTCTGCACTCCTCCTGCACTGGCTGTGAGCGCCGGTCAGCCGGAAAGCACAGCGGTGACGTCACCGCTCTGCTTTCCGGCCGCTGTGCTCACAGCCAGTACAGGAGGAGTGCAGAGAAGCAGAGCGCTGGGGACAGACAGCGGTAGGTAAGTATGTAATGGTTGTTTTTTTTACTTTAACGATGGTAACCAGGGTAAACATCGGGTTACTAAGCGCGGCCCTGCGCTTAGTAACCCGATGTTTACCCTGGTTACCCGGGGACCTCGGGATCGTTTTCATCAAGTTCAGTAAAGAAGCTTTTATCACTAGTCATGTGAGTTGTTGCTCCTGAGTTAATAAACCAGCCTGATGATGACTCTCAGTTACTTTAAATGTACCATTCCAGTGATCTGCATGTGGGTTAGAAGCTGTGCTTTTTACTTTCTGTTTATTCTCCTTTTGGTGTAATTTCTGTTGTTCTGCTTTCCAGATAGTAGAGTCTTTCTTTACATGTCCCTTTTTCTTACATCTGAAACATTCTCTTATTGTCTGTATTATGGGGCTTCTTGTCTGTCGCTTTAAGAGCATTTTCACGATCCCTTTCAGTGGAATTGTTTGTTTGCTCTTTCCTTCTATGATATTCATATAGAAGTCTGGTCTTTATAAACTCTAGTGTAATGTCTGCTTCAGGTCTTGTCTCTAGTGCATTTATCAGAGCAGTGTATGAATCTGGTAAATGGCACAATAATATTGCCGCTTTATGGCTTTCCTTAATGTCTTCAACTGATCTCAGCTGTGTTACCACCTCCATCATGGAGATTATATGCTCCTGCCTTTCTTTCCTTGCACTTAATCTCATCTTGTAAAGTTTTCTTAGCAGGAAAAGTTTGTGATTTAAGCTAGATCTTTCATGTAGCTTTCTCAATGCTTCCCACATTCCCTCTGCTGTATTCTCTTTCCTTATGTGGATTAACTGATCATCCTCCACTAATAAGCTGATAGTAGCTCTTTACCGGTCTGGCTAACAAACATCCCCAAGGGCCAGTACACAAGAATTAGACGGAATTGTACCACCTTGGAGGACTATAATGGAGATTCGGCCATTCTGACTCAACAGTTTCTGGACAAAGGCTACCCCAGTTCACTGTTAGAACAAACAAAGAAGGATGTAATGAAGATACCCAGAGATTCTCTGATACATAGAGTGAAACCCACTAACCAGCCAAATACCATCCATGACCAAATCCGGCAGTTACCGTTTGTTACCCAGTTTCATGAAGGGCACACCAAATTTAGATCTATTATTCAGAAACACTGGTCCGTGCTCCAAAGGGACAGAATCATAGGGGAGCTTTTGCCGGACATACCTAGATTTGTGTTCAGGAAGGCCCAATCTTTAGGTAGCATCATAGCTCCCACTATTAAACATGCCTCCAGTTGTAAGCACCCAGTCGGTGCCCTTGGTGCCAGTAAGGGTGGTTTTACACCTTGTGGGTTTTGTTTTGGGTGTCGGCACACATCTTTTAAGAAAGGATGCCGCTCCCCCTTCTCCGACTCTGATGCCATGAATGTATTTAGCATCAGAGACACTATTACTTGTTCCACCACTAGAGTCATCTACCTATTAGAATGTCCATGTAAAAAATTATATGTAGGCCGCACTAAGAGGCCCCTCATGGTCCGAGTTAAAGAACATTTCATGAATATTCAGAGAGGTTTTATGGGTCATCCACTTTCGCGCCACTTCTGTGAAAGGCATGACAAATCTACTAAGGGCATTATTTTTTTGAGAATCCAAAGGATCAGACAGAGCTTAAGAGGGGGCAATTTAATAAAAGCTATGTCTAGGTCTGAATCCCAGTGGATTTTCACCCTGGATAGTCTTGCCCCAAAAGGCCTTAACCACGGACTAGAAATATACGGGGAGTATAGGCCGTATAGGTATAGGTTTATGTATGTTATGCATTGGGGTAGCACCCCCCCCCCTTTTTATATATAGTTTTTATATATAGATGTTATATATTTTTTATATATTTCTTATTCTTCATTCACACACTTTTAGGTATCAGTGATTCCAGTTCACATTTGTTTGTCCCCCCTCCCATGACCCCCTCCCCCCCATTTAATGCCCCACACTTATTACGTTTATTTGTTATTTATTAAAGGTTGGTTTTAATTGTGTTAGTTTTGGCAGTGGCAGCTCTATTGCCTTATTTTTACAAGGTCAGTACACACTTTTTTATATACAATTATACGTTTTTTAGCTGAGTACTGTTATAGTATCTGTGTAAATTGTTTTAGGTGTCAGTACTCTATTTCTATGCTCTTCTGCTGGGATCTATGGTGTCAGAATTCCTGTGGCTCGACTATTAGCACAGTTACAGCAGTCGCTATTACTATGGGTTAAATGGGCAGGCGGTGAACTTTGATTGACAACCCTGGGGCTATATGTCTGGGTGCATCCAGAGACCGGTAACCCTGATGAAGAAGGACGCTACTCCTTCGAAACGCGTCGGCTTTTGGTCTCTGCGCTGCCCCGTACTATCTCTGTGACGTCACATGCTGAGCCTCGTGCCAGCCACTTCCCCTCTCCTGCTCGTATCCAGGGACGCCACCGGCCGGGGCTTTCCCTGGCTCTACGTAGCTTCCACAATTGCCTTGCTGCGCTGCGGCTGATCATCCCCTGCCCGCCCGCCCTCCTGCCTGCATTTCCACACGCTGGGTTTTCTCTTCTGGACAGGACTGCATCCATCTCGCCACACAGCGTCACATCTCCCCCTTGGTGAGTTTTTTATTGTTTACGGCACAATTAGTGCAGCTCTTGTCCTAGGCTTCTGTCCCGGCTGGGTCATTAGTCGCAGCTGACCTGCTCCAGGTCCGCGGTGTGCAGGCGAGCATGGTATCCGTTCCCTTTTGAGGTATCATTGCATTACTCTATTGTGTGAGTTTTGCATATTGTACTGTCACATTTATTTTATTTAGTTCATTTCCTTCACCCCTCTAGCACGGATTCAATTGGTTTTTTACTTTTCTTGGTTTTTTACTGACAGCGGTGGCACCTCCCTGTCTTGTTTTCCTGCAGCTGAGGGTTTTTTGTTCTTTTTCTATGAGGTAGCGCGTGTGTATCATTTGTTTCTCTGATAGTAGCTCTTGCTTGTCTGTTTTTCTTATCACATGTCAGATCATTATCATTGGGACTGTCTGTAGCGATTACCTCCCATAAATCATTTTTAAACAATAACTAATAACTGACAGTTCTCATTGTTCATATTAGCTACTGTGAGTCTCATCTCTGAACTGCTGCTCATCTTTAACTTGTCGTTTGTAGAGAATTGCTCTGAAGTATTCTTTTACATTCACCAAGTCCTTTTTGTCTTCTATGCTGGGCCCATAACCTGTTGCATAGTTTGGTCGTAGAAGAAACTTGTGAGAGTAGATTATATGGGGTAATTCAACTTTTACCTACACACAACATGAGGTACATGCATCAGCTTCTTAACACAGCATAACAGGAAATCTAAAGGACCTTTTACAACAGAGAAAGTGAAACCAAAGTACAACAAGTATATGCATCAACTAAGCATATAACAGTAACAACATCACCATCTAATGTCAGAAAAGTGTAAACTCCTCCTGCACCCAAATAAGTCTGTGTCTGTT
Source organism: Ranitomeya imitator (assembly GCF_032444005.1). Lineage (NCBI taxonomy): Eukaryota > Metazoa > Chordata > Amphibia > Anura > Dendrobatidae > Ranitomeya > Ranitomeya imitator. The sequence continues at coordinate 355,243,902 of NC_091283.1, read as the reverse complement.
GCATAACAAAGACATGAACACTTTCAAAAAACCAAAAAGCCAGAGAGTACAGAGACTCTCTACAGGACAGTAACCTCCATCACGAGGGAAAAGATTTGTTATTCTACAGGATGCCAGCTTAGGGGACCACCACCCCAGCTGGAAAAATACAGATCTGCTCCATTGACCACGGCAAATCCATGGATACTTTTGGAGAAAGCCAGTATTGGGACCCGCCAGTCACCTTGCTCCATGGAGATGCTTGGAGAAGCCAGGTGGAGTAGTTGCCCTGAAAGATGAAGCCAGGTTGTCACCCTCCAGTCAACTGGCCTTGTAACTCAAGGGACCGTCATCTTCCTAAGCTTGTCGTTACCTCCTCTTTGTGTGCATGTGACAGATGGGGTAGTCGACCCTGTGAGCTCTGAAGTAACAGCTGCTCTTATCCTGTCGATTCTGCGGAATGGTGAGACTGTGCAATTGTGCACCATCTTGGGTATTTTGCTCAGACTGTTCTATGTGTTATTTGCCTGTTTGTGGTTCAATAAACTATTACCACACTGTTTTACCTTCACCCTGAGATTTCTGAGTAGTGTTATGCTCACGATAAAAGGACAGCGGGCATGTGCCCTGGTCCATGTAGTTTCGGCTAGTGGACCAGGACACCCAATGACCCCCGTGTCTCCACATGGGAACATAAGTTGAATTGCTGACCAAGTCATCTCCTCCATGCTTCTAATCAGTGGCCATGTGCATCACAAGTTTGTTGAGACTGACCAGGAAATACAGAACCTGATGGAGGACTCAAGCAGTGGTGTCACAGGAGTAGTGTAGAATCATTAATATGTTACTATCTTTACTATTTTAAAACATTTTATTTTTATTCCCGACATCTACTAATAAAACATATACTTTAGACCACACATCAAACAAAAAAAATGGTCATGAGCCTACAGCTGTGTAGAAGATAATACTTATTGTTTATTAGGTAAAATAAGTCTAGGTCCAAAAGATGAATACAGCAGTTTAAAAGGCGTCATCCATAGCGCACCCCTAGAGGAAGGAAAGGCTGGCGCCATTCCAGGAAGAGAGGGCAATTATGGGTCAATGTATGTCTCTACTTCCCAACATTGTTATTGCTATTTTTGTATAAGCATCTAAGAAAGAAATGCCCTAAAATATCAATATCTATTAATCCATTTAAAAACAACCCCAAACTACACTGTGTTCCAAATTATTATGCAAATTGGATTTAAGTGTCATAAAGATTTGTTTTGTTTTTCAAAGAAACTCATGGTTGGTATTGTGTCTCAGGGCTCAATGGATCACCGAAATCAATCTTATACACATGTGATAATTAGTTTTCCAGGTGATTCCAATTAAAGGAAAACTACTTAAAAATCATGTCCCACATTATTAAGCAGGTCACAGGTTTCAAGCAATATGGGAAATAAAAAGGATCTCTCTGCTGCTGAAAAGCATTGAATAGTGCAATGCCTTGGACAAGGTATGAAAACATTAGATATTTCATGAAAACTTAAGAGTGATCATCACACTGTGAAGAGATTTGTGACTGAAACAGAGCACAGACAGAGTTCATGCAGATAAAGGTATAACGAGGAAGGGTTCTGCCAGGCAAATTCATTGAACAGCTACCAAAATATCATTACAAAGCAGCAAACAGTTATTTGAAGCTGCTGTTGCCTCTGGAGTCCTTTGAGTCCCAAGGTGTAGGATCCATCAAAGGCTTGCTGTGGTGCATAAACCTACTATTCGGCCACCCCTAAACAGTGTTCACAAGCAGAAACGGTTGCAGTGGGCCCAGACATGCATGAAGACTAATTTCCAAACAGTCTTGTTTACTGATGAATGTCGATCAACCCTGGATGGTCCAGTTGGATGGAGTAGTGAAGTGTTTCCCAAACCAGAGTCCTCACGGACCCCACAGGTCATGTTCTCAGGATTTCCTTAGTATTGCACAGGTGGTGGAAGTTTCATCAAGCCCTCAGGAATTCTCTCACCTGTGCAACACTATGGAAATCCTGAAAACATGACCTGTGAGGTCCGTGAAGACTGGAGTTTGGGAAACACTGGAGTAGTGGATGGTTGGGGGATGGCCGCATATTCCAACAAGGCTGTAATGTCAGCAAGGAGGTGGAGGAGTCATGTTTTGGGCCGGAATCATGGGGAAACAGCTGGTAGGGCCCTTTAAGGTTTATGAAGGTATGATAATGACCTCTGCAAAGTATATAGAGTTTCTGACTGAAAACTTTCCTCCATGGCATAAAAAGCAGAAACGTGCCTTCAGGAGTAAAATCATCTTCATACATGACAATGCACCATCTCATGCTGCAAAGAATACCTCTGAGACATTGGTTGCTATGGGCATAAAAGGAGAAACTCATGGTGTGGCCACCATCTTCCCCTGACCTCAACCCTATAGAGAACCTTTGGAGTATCATCAAGCAAAAGATCTATAAGGGTGGGAAGCAGTTCACATCAAAACAGCAGCTCTGGGAGGCTATTCTGACTTCATTCACAGAAATACAAGCAGAAACTCTCCAAAAACTCCCAAACTCAATGGATGCAAGAATTGTGAAGGTGATATCAAAGAAGGGCTCCTATGTTAACATGTAACTTGGCCTGTTAGGATGTTTTGGAGTTAAATAGCTTTTTTGTTCAGTGAATGTGACCTCCTAATGCTGCAAATTCCACAAATGAGCATTTTCAGTTCATTAAAACAAATCAAATGTCTAGAAATTCTACTGTGCCTAATAATTTTGAACAGTGCAGCGTTTTTATTCATTTTGGAGATTATTCTGTTATCATTGGGAGGTTTCTTCAATAAAATTCGATGTATACTCTAACGGGTGATAAATTTTATTAGACTGACTGTTATTTGCACTGACCATTTAGGAAAATCTGAGAAAAATATAATTTGCATAATAATTTGAAACATGGTGTATACAAGATATAGAAAAACACACTATGGTGTGTTATGTCGGCTATTATCTGTAGACAGTCACTCTATAAAGTGAGCATGTTGATGATATCACACACTCCCAGAATGCTAGTGGGCTAATGCAGTGAAAAAAAGTGCCCAAAATAGGTGTAGAGCGCATGTACGCCAGCAGCAGGATCTTCCAAAGCGCATGCACAGGAATTCCAGGCACAAAAGGTCAAGATCCTAATTCGAGCGTATGTCCTCCTGGGGCTCAGAAAATGTCAGTATGTCTAAAACAGTGCCCTGTACTTTGCAAGCGCAGTACGAGTACATAGATGCCGAGAGAAGGCCCCGCACTGTTAAATAGTCAGTTGCCTGGAGAAAGCGCCTGCACAGTGTAGGAAACGATAAGATATTGCAGCAGTTTACAAAAAATGCCACAGTGGGAGCCAATAAATGAGGGAAAACATATAATGCAAGAGATTCAAGTTACTGCAGGTATTTAATATCTTGCGAAGAGCTAAAATAGATATAACCAGAATCAATATATATAGTTACAATCTCTCTGCCAAACCCCAAAATAGGCAGATTAGTATAATGCTGTTACATATATCAGTCAATGTATCCTGCCACCGATGCACGTATGCGAGATGTGTCTGGGGGATTTGAGCACGGATCTCTGTACAAGCAATGGCAGATAATATTACTCGCTAGCATCCCCTCTTAAGCTTGACCAACTGCATGTAATAAATACGGGAAGGACGATGCAGAGATTAATTTTAACAGGTTTATTCACAGTTGCTTGACGAGATGAATTAAGATGTCAGGGAAGATGAAGGAATGAAAATGAAGTAGAAAATGTGGGGTGTAGAATACCGTTAACAATAGAATCCGCTCTTCAGTCCTGATACACAGGCTACCAAGATAGCACTGACCATAGAAAAGGATGTGAGGAAGAATATAGGAGAAGTTACAAAGAGAGATATTGTGGGATTTACAGCTTCAGAATATGAAACTATATAATAAAAATGGTCAGTAGATGTCTTGTTGCTGTACAATAAACTCTGTAATCATAATATCTATACATTATAATGAATTAAGTAAACCATATAACATAAGGCAAATGTTCCTGTAATGACTGAAAAGCCTTGGTAGATGATTAGCTGATCAGCACACAATGCAATAATGGAAGTATGAGTGTGTGGAATAAATACTGGGGTCACAGAACAGTAGATATCACCTGTGGTATACAACATGGTAAGAGGTGTCCAGCAACGCAAAACGTGGCTCTCCTGTATGGATCAAGAAGTAGTGTAACAGACTTACAGGAGAAATTCCCACATACAGATCCTAAATAACACAACCAAGGTCATCTGTCCATTCAGCCCCATGGGGGCGAGAGTCCAAACGGAAAACCCATTGACATTCTTTTTGGAGGATTAGTTTATTCCAGTCTCCTTTTCTGACATTTTGTCTGACAACCTCTAAAATACAAAAGGCGATAGCTTTGTTGTCACCCTGATGATACTCCCTAATTTTTCTAGCAACGGATCATCCCTTTTATGTCTCCAAGGTGTTCACTGACGCATTTTCTAAATTCCCTTTAAGTTTTTTTCCCAAAAGTTTAAATATAGTGACATTCTTACTAACGTCTTGGTCTAAGCTCTAGGTAAAAACTAATCTTAACCCCTTTCTGCCATTGGACAGAATAGTACGTCCGATGGCAGATTCCCTGCTTTGATGCGGGCTCCGGCGGTGAGCCTGCATCAAAGCCGGGACATGTCAGCTGTTCTGAACAGCTGACATGTGTCCGCAATAGGTGCGGGCGGAATCCACCCGTGCCTATTAAGTAGTAAAATGCCACTGTCAAACTCTTGACAGCGGCATTTAACAGGCGCTTCAGGCCATCCTGCCGGAAATGCACGCACCGCTGACCCCCGTTACGTGATCGGGGTTCAGTGGTGCGTCGGCATGACAACCAGAGGTCTCCTGAAGACCTCTATGGTTGTTGATGCCAGATTGCTGTGAGCGCCACCCTGTGGTCAGCGCTCATAGCAATACTGTAATTCAGCTACATAGGGGCGATCTGAGCATCGCTCCTATGTAGCACAGCCAATCAGGCTATGCCAGTTTCTATTGAAACATGGCAAAAGTAAAATAAAAATGTTTTTAAAAATGTGAAAAACAAAACAATAGAAAAAAACAAAAAAAAACTACACATATTTGGTATTGCCACGTTCAGAATCGCCCGATCTATAAAAAAAAAAAGAATTAACCTAAACGGCTTAATGAGAAAAATATAAATATAAAACGCCAGAATTACATTTTTTTGTTCACCGCGACATTGCATTAAAATGCGATAACGGGCAATCAAAAGAACGTATCTGCACCAAAATGGTATAATTAAAAACGTCAGCTCGGCACACAAAAAATAAGCCCTCACCTGACCCCAAATCACGAAAAATGAATACGCTACGGGTCTTGGAAAATTGCGCATTTTTTTTTTTTTTTTTTAGCAAAGTTTGGATTTTTTCACAACTTAGATGAAAAAAAATAATCCAGACATATTTGGTGTCTATGAACTCGAAATGACCTGGAGAATCATAAAGGCAGGTTAGTTTTAGCATTTAGTGAACCTAGCAAAAAAGCCAATAAAAAAAACCAGCGTGGGATTGCACTTTTTTTGCAATTTCACAGAACTTGGGAATTTTTTTTCCCGTTTTCTAGTACACGACATGGTAAAACCAATGGTGTCGTTCAAAAGTACAACTCGTCCCGCAAAAATAAGCCATCACATGGCCATACTGAAGAAAAATAAAAAAAGTTATGGCTTTGGGAATGAGGGGAGCGAAAAATGAAAACGCAAAAACGAAAAAAGCTCCGGGAGTTAAGGGGTGTTAGGGTTGGCGGAACGCAATAAATAAAATATAATAAAGTGCGTTCGCCACCCGGGGTCCACCGTGCAGAGATGTAAAACTAATGTGAACAATAGCAACCTAAACACAGTGTTATCTGTCACACTGTATGAACAGAAAAATAAGTAGCAAGCTCTGTTACTCCACAGAGCGGCAACATACCACAGAGCACTGAGTGCTATACCCTGTTAAACGTCACAGGAGTACGGGAAATAATTACGCTAGATACAATCCCTCATAGAGGATCGAAGCTCACTAACAGAGCAGGTAGCATACAGTGGTCACACAGTCAGCAACTGCACACAAAACAACTTCTCTCCGGAGGTGCCAGAATTCTAGTGGCTATACACCAGCCCTGAATTCATACAAATAAACTCCTCTCTGGAGGAGCTGGAATTCTAACAGCTTACAGCTGACCCCAAGCACATGCAGACACAGACCACACAGTTGCAAAGTTCATACACATATGAACATAAGTTGATACTAGCGCACAGGCGTACACCATTGAGAGCCTTTTATACCTTAAGCTCAAGTCCAGACAGACAGGACCTTGCCTGTGGACCAATCTGAAGCTGCCACACCACCAGAGCAGTTGACGCTCCGAGCACCAATGAGAAGGTGCCACATCATGGACATGCTCAGTGGGGTGAAATCTGGACTTAAGCTCCAGAGCACAATGTTGCACGTGTAAACCAGTAGTCACCATAGGCTTAACTGGAGAACCAGCAGTTACTACACATACAGCATAAGCCTGGGTAAGGCGCTGGGACAGGAGTCTGTGCGGAGCAGTCATCCCAGCGGCCGAGCCAGAATGGGAGACCACTGTACCAAACAAGGCTTGGGATCTATCCTGTGCCATGGGAGAATCCCGGCGTCTAACAAGGGGTTAAAGAATAAATTTAAATTTATGGCACCTAATTGTCCCATCATTCCCACTTGTCATGCTCTTTATAAAGTTCACAAAGGGTTAGACCCACTTAGAGAACAACAAAACTTAAGATAGAAAAAAATGAACATACACCTTACTATACGAAAAAGGCAAAAGTGCATATAAATAACATAGGGTACTTAGAAAACACTGTTTTTGACAAAAGAAAAGGTAAAATCCATCTATGCTTTAGGTTCTGGCACTCAGTGCACACAAGGGTGAGGCCTCCCTTTCTTTGAGATGGGCATTACATTTATATAGCTTTCCATTGCTGGGTGTCTTTAGTTGGGTCCCAGACCCTGCTTGGCACTCATTCACATTGAGGTGCGTTTTGGGAAAAAACCTTGGAAAGGTTTTATTACTAAAGGTTAGGACTAGAGTTGAGCGACCTTGACCTTTTTAGAGTCGAGCCGGGTTTTGCGAAACCCGACTATGTCCAAAGTCGGGTCGAGTGAAATCGGCCGATTATGACGTAAAGTCGGGATCGACCGAAACACGAAACCCAATGCAAGTCAATGGGGCAGCATAGTCGGCAGTGAGTGGGGGCCAGGAAAACACCTAGAGTGCCCATTTTAATGTCAAAACCATCCATTCTTCTTAATGAAGCTTGTCAAGCGTAATTTACCTTATAATAATTGGAAGGCATTTGAAATTGGGGGTCATTTGGCTAAAGTTGTGGGGGGTAGGGCTGGTTCAAGTAATTAGTGGGCCCAGGAAATCTGGACCACGTCACGGCAGTGGAGCAGGGAGAGGTAAGTATTTCAACTTTGCAAGTGCTGTGAACCTGAGCAAGCAGGGGGGGCCCACTCGTTGGCATTGGCACTGGCACAGGGCCCCTCAAAGTACAGCGGTGTGTTTGCACGGCGGGGGCGCCTCCCACCGGCAGCAACACTTTTGCGTACTATGAGAGGCCCTGTGCCAGTGACGTCGCCAACTAGTATTCCTCCCCCCACCTGATGAAGGAACCTGCACTTTCATCTGCACCTTCCTCTTTGTCCCCGTGTAAGGTGGTATGGTATGCGGGAAGAGCAACCTGACTTTCAGCAGGGTCACAATGTTGTTGTGTAGCGTGCACGGGGAATGTTGCGTTATGGGTCAATGTACCAGCAGACTCATCTATCACTGGCTGGGCAATGGGCACGATGAAGTGGAAACACAGATATAGGCCCAAAGAAGAAAGTGGGCTAAATGCAGTTCAAAATTGGTAACACAGGAATAACCAGGGGGCATTGCAGTGGAGGACAACTGGAATGAGAGGCTGACACAGAGAGTAGGGCCAAATCAGTAAGTAGTCGAAATGCAGTTCAAAATTGGCAACCGTAGTAAACAGGCGGCACAGCTTTGTTCAGTGGAGGAGAACAGCAAGGAGTGGCAGACACCGATAGTAGGCCCCAAACCAACTAGTACGCCAAATGCAGTTGTTCCATTTAACCACAATTTAATGAGAGCCTGAAGATAGAAGCTCAGGAAAGGCAACCTGGGGAACACCTTGGAGTGTAACACACCATCTCTCTCCACCCCATACCCATTTTGTATGGCCTAATGCAGTGTACTTTTCTACAACTACTAAACGAGAGTCGGAAGACCGAAGCAATGGCAAGGAAACCTGGGGAACACCTTAGAGTGTAACACACCCTCTCTCTACACCCCATACCCAATTTGAAGGTCTAATGCAGTGTAGTTTCCAAGAACTACTAAACGAGAGCCGGAAGATCGAAGCTCAGGAAAGGCAACCTGGGGAACACCTTGGAGTGTAACACACCCTCTCGCTACACCCCATACCCAATTTGAAGGCCTAATGCAGCGTAGTTTCCAACAACTACTAAACGAGAGCCGGAAGATCGAAGCTCAGGAAAGGCAACCTGGGGAACACCTTGGAGTGTAACAAACCCTCTCTCTACACCCCATACCCAATTTGTAGGCCTAATGCAGCGTAGTTTCCGACAACTACTAAACGAGAGCATGAAGATCGAAGCTCAGGAAAGGCAACCTGGGGAACACCTTGGAGTGTAACACACCCTCTCTCTACACCCCATACCCAATTTGTAGGCCTAATGCAGCGTAGTTTCCGACAACTACTAAACGAGAGCCGGAATATCGAAGCTCAGGAAAGGCAACCTGGGGAACACCTTGGAGTGTAACACACCCTCTCTCTACACCCCATACCCAATTTGAAGGCCTAATGCAGTGTAGTTTCCAAGAACTACTAAACGAGAGCCGGAAGATCGAAGCTCAGGAAAGGCAACCTGGGGAACACCTTGGAGTGGAACACACCATCTCTCTACACCCCATACCCAATTTGAAGGCCTAATGCAGCGTAGTTTCCAACAACTACTAAACGAGAGCCGGTAGATCGAAGCTCAGGAAAGGCAACCTGGGGAACACCTTGGAGTGTAACACAACGTCTCTCTACACCACGGAAGGGATGATTCTTAGGAAGGAAGGCTGTTGGAAATAAGCATTGCGCGTCCGAGGGTGATTAGATTCTTATTAGGTATATACTCACCCTCGGACGCGCCCTGCTTCTTTATTTGGAATGAATGTTTATTTGCAATGTGGTGTTGACTTTCTCTATTATTTTGGTAATTAATGATTTTATTATTTTCATTATTTTGCATCTTCTCGGCAATAATATAAAGAAGACGCGACAGGACAACACTCGGTGGATGCCATATGTGTGTTTTCAATTTAAAAAAACTTTCAGTTAACTACTTGCAGGAGAAAGTAATTGTAGCTGGTGGCCATTTTTAGTACTGTACCAGATTTTAGTTGTGTGTTTGTTTTTAATGTTAAAATGTCTGCATTTGATATCTCACCAGTATTTTCTTTTTTATAAGCAAAATACTTATTTTTATATTTTCTGATGTTGGTTCCAGGGGTACACGGCCAGCAGTGCCCTGGTCAGTGTAGTAGTAGTTGAAAGAATGGACCGCAGACAGGCATCGAAGGCCTAAAATAAAAACACATGGCTGTAGGCAATTTTAAATTGGTTCCAGGGGTACACGGACAGCAGTGGTGTGGTCAGTGGAGGCCTAGTGGAAGGAGTGACCGCAGACAGGCATCGAAGGCCTAAAATAATAACACATGGCTGTAGGCAATTTTAAATTGGTTCCAGGGGTACACGGGCAGCAGTGACCTGGTCAGTGTAGTAGTAGTTGAAAGAATGGACCGCAGACAGGCATCGAAGGCCTAAAATAAAAAAATTGGGCTGGCTGTAGGCAATTTTAAATTGGTTCCAGGGGTACACGGACAGCAGTGGTGTGGTCAGTGGAGGCCTAGTGGAAGGAGTGACCGCAGACAGGCATCGAAGGCCTAAAATAATAACACATGGCTGTAGGCAATTTTAAATTGGTTCCAGGGGTACACGGACAGCAGTGGTGTGGTCAGTGGAGGCCTAGTGGAAGGAGTGACCGCAGACAGGCATCGAAGGCCTAAAATAATAACACATGGCTGTAGGCAATTTTAAATTGGTTCCAGGGGTAGACGGGCAGCAGTGACCTGGTCAGTGTAGTAGTAGTTGAAAGAATGGACCGCAGACAGGCATCGAAGGCCTAAAATAAAAAAATTGGGCTGGCTGTAGGCAATTTTAAATTGGTTCCAGGGGTACACGGGCAGCAGTGACCTGGTCAGTGTAGTAGTAGTTGAAAGAATGGACCGCAGACAGGCATCGAAGGCCTAAAATAAAAAAATTGGGCTGGCTGTAGGCAATTTTAAATTGGTTCCAGGGGTACACGGGCAGCAGTGGTGTGGTCAGTGGAGGCCTAGTGGAAGGAGTGACCGCAGACAGGCATCGAAGGCCTAAAATAATAACACATGGCTGTAGGCAATTTTAAATTGGTTCCAGGGGTACACGGGCAGCAGTGACCTGGTCAGTGTAGTAGTAGTTGAAAGAATGGACCGCAGACAGGCATCGAAGGCCTAAAATAAAAAAATTGGGCTGGCTGTAGGCAATTTTAAATTGGTTCCAGGGGTACACGGACAGCAGTGGTGTGGTCAGTGGAGGCCTAGTGGAAGGAGTGACCGCAGACAGGCATCGAAGGCCTAAAATAATAACACATGGCTGTAGGCAATTTTAAATTGGTTCCAGGGGTACACGGACAGCAGTGGTGTGGTCAGTGGAGGCCTAGTGGAAGGAGTGACCGCAGACAGGCTTCCAAGGCCTAACATAACAAACTTGGGCTGGCTGTAGGCACTTTTAAATTGGTTCCAGGGGTACACGGGCAGCAGTGGTCTGGTCAGTGGAAGTCTAGTGGAAGGAGTGACCGCAGACAGGCTTCCAAGGCCTAACATAACAAACTTGGGCTGGCTGTAGGCACTTTTAAATTGGTTCCAGGGGTACACGGGCAGCAGTGACCTGGTCAGTGTAGTAGTAGTTGAAAGAATGGACCGCAGACAGGCTTCGAAGGCCTAACATAACAAACTTGGGCTGGCTGTAGGCACTTTTAAATTGGTTCCAGGGGTACACGGGCAGCAGTGGTCTGGTCAGTGGAAGTCTAGTGGAAGGAGTGACCGCAGACAGGCTTCCAAGGCCTAACATAACAAACTTGGGCTGGCTGTAGGCACTTTTAAATTGGTTCCAGGGGTACACGGGCAGCAGTGGTCTGGTCAGTGGAAGTCTAGTGGAAGGAGTGACCGCAGACAGGCTTCCAAGGCCTAACATAACAAAATTGGGCTGGCTGTAGGCACTTTAAATTGGTTCCAGGGGTACATGGGCAGCAGTGTATGGTCAGTGGAAGTCTAGTGGAAGGAGTGACGGCAGACAGTCTTCGAAGGCCTAACATAACAAAATTGGGCTGACTGTAGGCACTTTTAAATTGGTTCCAGGGTAACACGGCCAGCAGTGGCCTGGTCAGTGTAGTAGTTGTAGAAAGAAGGGACCGCAGACAGGCTTCGAAGGCCTAACATAACAAAAATGTCAAAACAATGGTATTGTCAGTGCCAGGCATTGAAGGATGTCAGCGCCTAGACTACACATTGGTGAAGCTGTGAGAGATAATTTTGCTAGTGGTAGAGCACTGTTTGAGCTGGGGGGGGGAACTGTCTTGTGGCCGGCGTTACAGGCACAGGGCCCCTCATATTACAACGGTGTGTCTGACGTTGGGTGCGCACCACCACCGCCAGAGACACTTTATTGTACTATGAGGGACCCAGTGGCAGTGCCGTCGACCAAAAGCGGCCACACCCACCTCTTCAGACAAACAGCACTCTCAAGGGTCCAAGCGCAAAGTGGCGATAGCACGGCCCCGTGTGGGGAGTTTGGCCATTTCGTGAGGTGGAAACATGTCGTATGCTGGACAATCAGGTGAAGAAAATTACGAGATTGGAAAAGTCATTCAGAATAGTCCACAGGCAAGACCTTTTCATAGGAAAGCTAGGTGTCAGCCGGGCAGGGTGGGGCAAAAGATTTTGAAATCCAGTTGTGGTTCATTTTAATGAAGGTTAGATCATCTACATTTTGGGTAGCCAGACGAGTCCTTTTTTCTGTTAGTATTGAACCTGCAGCACTGAATACTCTTTCTGATAGGACACTAGCTGCCGGGCAAGCAAGCTCCTGCAATGCATATTCTGCCAATTCTGGCCAGGTGTCTAATTTGGATGCCCAGTAATCAAATGGGAATGACGGTTGAGGGAGAACGTCGATAAGGGATGAAAAATAGTTTGTAACCATACTGGACAAATGTTGTCTCCTGTCACTTTGAATTGATGCTGCAGTACCTGTCCTGTCTGCGGTCATAGAAAAATCACTCCACAACCTGGTCAGAAAACCCCTCTGGCCAACGCCACTTCTGATTTCTGCCCCTCTAACACCTCTGGTCTGCTGGCCCCTGGAGCTCGTGTGAGAACGATCACGGGCGCTGTGTGCAGGGAATGCCAGAAGCAAACGGTCAACAAGAGTTGATTGTTTTGTTGCTAATATTAGTTCCAAGTTCTCATGTGGCATAATATTTTGCAATTTGCCTTTATAGCGAGGATCAAGGAGGCAGGCCAACCAGTAATCGTCATCGTTCATCATTTTTGTAATGCGTGTGTCCCTTTTGAGGATACGCAAGGCATAATCCGCCATGTGGGCCAAAGTTCCCGTTGTCAAATCTGCGGTTGTGCTTGGTTGAGGGGCAGTTGCAGGCAAATCTACGTCACTTGTGTCCCTCAAAAAACCAGAACCCGGCCTTGCCACGCCACCAATTTCCCGTGCCCCCGGGAAAGCTTCCTCATTAAAAATATACTCATCCCCATCATCCTCCTCATCCTCCACCTCCTCTTCGCCCGGTACCTCGTCATGTACACTGCCCTGACCAGACAATCGCTGACTGTCATCAAGGCTTTCCTCTTCCTCTGGTGCAGACGCCTGATCCTTTATGTGCGTCAAACTTTGCATCAGCAGACGCATTAGGGGGATGCTCATGCTTATTATGGCGTTGTCTGCACTAACCAGCCGTGTGCATTCCTCAAAACACTGAAGGACTTGACACATGTCTTGAATCTTCGACCACTGCACACCTGACAACTCCATGTCTGCCATCCTACTGCCTGCCCGTGTATGTGTATCCTCCCACAAAAACATAACAGCCCGCCTCTGTTCGCACAGTCTCTGAAGCATGTGCAGTGTTGAGTTCCACCTTGTTGCAACGTCTATGATTAGGCGATGCTGGGGAAGGTTCAAAGAACGCTGATAGGTCTGCATACGGCTGGAGTGTACAGGCGAACGGCGGATATGTGCGCAAAGTCCACGCACTTTGAGGAGCAGGTCGGATAACCCCGGATAACTTTTCAGGAAGCACTGCACCACCAGGTTTAAGGTGTGAGCCAGGCAAGGAATGTGTTTCAGTTGGGAAAGGGAGATGGCAGCCATGAAATTCCTTCCGTTATCACTCACTACCTTGCCTGCCTCAAGATCTACAGTGCCCAGCCACGACTGCGTTTCTTGCTGCAAGAACTCGGACAGAACTTCCGCGGTGTGTCTATTGTCGCCCAAACACTTCATAGCCAATACAGCCTGCTGACGTATGCCAGTAGCTGCCCCATAATGGGAGACCTGGTGTGCAACAGTGGCAGGTGCGGATGGAGTGTTTGTGCGACTGCGGTCTGTGGACGAGCTCTTGCTTCTGCAGGAGGACGAGGAGGAGGAGGAGGAGGAGGAGGGGGTGCGAACGGCTACAGACAACTGTTTACTAGACCGTGGGCTAGGCAGAACTGTCCCAAACTTGCTGTCCCCTGTGGACCCTGAATCCACCACATTTACCCAGTGTGCCGTGATGGACACGTAACGTCCCTGGCCATGCCTACTGGTCCATGCATCTGTTGTCAGGTGCACCTTTGTGCTCACAGATTGCCTGAGTGCATGGACGATGCGCTCTTTAACATGCTGGTGGAGGGCTGGGATGGCTTTTCTGGAAAAAAAGTGTCGACTGGGTAGCTCGTAGCGTGGTACAGCGTAGTCCATCAGGTCTTTGAAAGCTTCGCTTTCAACTAACCGGTAGGGCATCATCTCTAACGAGATTAGTCTAGCTATGTGGGCGTTCAAACCCTGTGTACGCGGATGCGAGGCTAAGTATTTCCTTTTTCTAACCATAGTCTCATGTAGGGTGAGCTGGACTGGAGAGCTGGAGATCGTGGAACTAGCGGGGGTGCCGGTGGACATGGCAGACTGAGAGACGGTGGGAGATGGTATTGTTGCCGCCGGTGCCCTAGATGCAGTGTTTCCTACTACGAAACTGGTGATTCCCTGACCCTGACTGCTTTGGCCTGGCAAAGATACCTGCACAGATACAGCAGGTGGTGCGCTAAATGGTGGTCCTACACTGCCGGAAGGGATGTTGCGTTGATGACTAGCTTCATTGGCCGAGGGTGCAACAACCTTAAGGGACGTTTGGTAGTTAGTCCAAGCTTTCAAATGCATGGTGGTTAAATGTCTATGCATGCAACTAGTATTGAGACTTTTCAGATTCTGACCTCTGCTTAAGGAAGTAGAACATTTTTGACAGATGACTTTGCGCTGATCAATTGGATGTTGTTTAAAAAAATGCCAGACTGCACTCTTTCTAGCATCGGATACCTTTTCAGGCATTGCAGACTGAGCTTTAACCGGATGGCCACGCTGTCCTCCACCAGGTTTTGGCTTTGCCACGCGTTTTGGGCAAGATACGGGCCCGGCAGATGGAACCTGTGGCGATGTTGATGCCTGCTGCGGCCCCTCCTCCTCCTCTGCTTCAGAACTGCTGCCGCCTGCACCCTGTTCCCCCAATGGCTGCCAATCGGGGTCAAGAACTGGGTCATCTAATAACTCTTCTTGTACCTCCTGCGCAACTTCGTCTGTGTCACCGTGTCGTTCGGTGGTATAGCGTTCGTGATGGGGCAACATAGTCTCATCAGGGTCTGATTCTTGATCAGCACCCTGCGAGGGCAATGTTGTGGTCTGAGTCAAAGGACCAGCATAGTAGTCTGGCTGTGGCTGTGCGTCAGTGCACTCCATGTCAGATTCAATTTGTAATGGGCATGGACTGTTAACTGCTTCACTTTCTAAGCCAGGGACGGTATGTGTAAAGAGCTCCATGGAGTAACCCGTTGTGTCGCCTGCTGCATTCTTCTCTGTTGTTGTTTTTGCTGAAGAGGACAAGGAAGTGACTTGTCCCTGACCGTGAACATCCACTAACGACGCGCTGCTTTTACTTTTACCAGTTTCACGAGATGAGGCAAAAGAGCTAGAGGCTGAGTCAGCAAGATAAGCCAAAACTTGCTCTTGCTGCTCCGGCTTTAAAAGCGGTTTTCCTAATCCCAGAAAAGGGAGCGTTCGAGGCCTTGTGTAGCCGGACGACGAACCTGGCTCCACAGCTCCAGACTTAGGTGCAATATTTTTTCCCCCACGACCACCTGATGCTCCACCACTACCACTACCCTCATTACCAGCTGACAATGAACGCCCCCGGCCACGACCTCTTCCACTAGACTTCCTCATTGTTTTAAAAACGTAACCAAACTAACGTTATTTGTTGTAGTCACACAACTTACACGGTGAGCTATAACTTCAGTATGATTTAGCTACCCCTTTACAGGTTGGTGAGACCACAGCGAAAATCAGGCCCAATGTTACACACTCTTTTTTTGGTGGCTGCAAATTAGAGAGATGCCCCACACGCAGGACTGTCACTGAAGCACAAATGTTAATATTAATGTCACACTATTATTTTTTTTTTATTTTTATTTTTTTCAGGAACACTTTAGAAACCCCCCAAAAAAAAAAAAAAAGATTTTTGCAGGGAGAATTTAGAAAACAAATAAAACCAAAAATAGGCGTTCTATGGCCCACTGACTGAGAGATGACGCACCCAGGAGTCAAGACTGGCACACAAGCAGAAAGGCCAATATTAATCTCCCACTGTTTTTTTTTTTTTTTTTCAGGGAGACTTTAGAAAAAAAAATAATAAAAAAAATGTGATTTTATCAGGAAGAATTTAGAAACCAAATAAAATAAAATGATTTTTTCAGGGAGAATTTAGAACACAAATAAAACCAAAAATAGGCGTTCTATGGCCCACTGACTGAGAGATGACGCACCCAGGAGTCAAGACTGGCACACAAGCAGAAAGGCCAATATTAATCTCCCACTGTTTTTTTTTTTTTTTTTCAGGGAGACTTTAGAAAAAAAAATAATAAAAAAAATGTGATTTTATCAGGAAGAATTTAGAAACCAAATAAAATAAAATGATTTTTTCAGGGAGAATTTAGAAAACAAATAAAACCAAAAATAGGCGTTCTATGGCCCACTGACTGAGAGATGACGCACCCAGGAGTCAAGACTGGCACACAAGCAGAAAGGCCAATATTAATCTCCCACTGTTTTTTTTTTTTTTTTTCAGGGAGACTTTAGAAAAAAAAATAATAAAAAAAATGTGATTTTATCAGGAAGAATTTAGAAACCAAATAAAATAAAATGATTTTTTCAGGGAGAATTTAGAAAACAAATAAAACCAAAAATAGGCGTTCTATGGCCCACTGACTGAGAGATGACGCACCCAGGAGTCAAGACTGGCACACAAGCAGAAAGGCCAATATTAATCTCCCACTGTTTTTTTTTTTTTTTTCAGGGAGACTTTAGAAAAAAAAATAATAAAAAAAATGTGATTTTATCAGGAAGAATTTAGAAACCAAATAAAATAAAATGATTTTTTCAGGGAGAATTTAGAAAACAAATAAAACCAAAAATAGGCGTTCTATGGCCCACTGACTGAGAGATGACGCACCCAGGAGTCAAGACTGGCACACAAGCAGAAAGGCCAATATTAATCTCCCACTGTTTTTTTTTTTTTTTTTCAGGGAGACTTTAGAAAAAAAAATAATAAAAAAAATGTGATTTTATCAGGAAGAATTTAGAAACCAAATAAAATAAAATGATTTTTTCAGGGAGAATTTAGAAAACAAATAAAACCAAAAATAGGCGTTCTATGGCCCACTGACTGAGAGATGACGCACCCAGGAGTCAAGACTGGCACACAAGCAGAAAGGCCAATATTAATCTCCCACTGTTTTTTTTTTTTTTTTTCAGGGAGACTTTAGAAAAAAAAATAATAAAAAAAATGTGATTTTATCAGGAAGAATTTAGAAACCAAATAAAATAAAATGATTTTTTCAGGGAGAATTTAGAAAACAAATAAAACCAAAAATAGGCGTTCTATGGCCCACTGACTGAGAGATGACGCACCCAGGAGTCAAGACTGGCACACAAGCAGAAAGGCCAATATTAATCTCCCACTGTTTTTTTTTTTTTTTTTCAGGGAGACTTTAGAAAAAAAAATAATAAAAAAAATGTGATTTTATCAGGAAGAATTTAGAAACCAAATAAAATAAAATGATTTTTTCAGGGAGAATTTAGAAAACAAATAAAACCAAAAATAGGCGTTCTATGGCCCACTGACTGAGAGATGACGCACCCAGGAGTCAAGACTGGCACACAAGCAGAAAGGCCAATATTAATCTCCCACTGTTTTTTTTTTTTTTTTTCAGGGAGACTTTAGAAAAAAAAATAATAAAAAAAAAAAGATTTTATCAGGAAGAATTTAGAAACCAAATAAAATAAAATGATTTTTTCAGGGAGAATTTATAAAACAAATAAAAACAAAAATAGGCGTTCTATGGCCCACTGACTGAGAGATGACGCACACAGGAGTCAGGAGTGGCACACAAACCCAGAGGCCAATATTTTTCTACCAATGATTGATGTAGTTATTTTCTCTGGTAGATTTTAGAACCCAAATCAAGGAAAAAAAATATAGGCTTTCTATGGACCACAATTGGAGAGAGAGAGAGAGAGAGAGAGAGAGAGAGAGAGAGAGAGAGAGAGAGAGATGGCACACCCAGGAGTCAAGACTGGCACACAAGCAGAAAGGCCAATATTAATCTCCCACTGTTTTTTTTTTTTTTTTTCAGGGAGACTTTAGAAAAAAAAATAATAAAAAAAAAAAGATTTTATCAGGAAGAATTTAGAAACCAAATAAAATAAAATGATTTTTTCAGGGAGAATTTATAAAACAAATAAAACCAAAAATAGGCGTTCTATGGCCCACTGACTGAGAGAGAGAGAGAGAGAGATGGAACGCTTAGTACTGGCACACAAGCCCAAAGGGCAATATTAATCTCCCTTTTTTTTTCCAGGGAGAATTTCTAAAACCCAAAAAAAAAATAAAATAGGCTTTCTATGGCCCACTATTTGTGAGAGAGATGGGACGCTCAGGACTGGCACAGATGGCACGCTCAGGACTGGCACAGAAGCCCAGAGGCCAATATTAATCTCCCTTTTTTTCTGGGAGAATTTATAAAACCAAAAAAATATTTAAATAGGCTTTCTATGGCCCACTATTTGTGAGAGAGATGGCACGCTCAGGACTGGCACAGATGGCACGCTCACAACTGGCACACAAGCCCAGAGGCCAATATTAATCTCCCTTTTTTCAGGGAAAATTTATAAAACAAAAAAAAAAAATAAATAGGCTTTCTATGGCCCACTATTTGTGAGAGAGATGGCACGCTCAGGGCTGGCACAGATGGCACGCTCAGGACTGGCACACAAGCCCAGAGGCCAATATTAATCTCCCTTTTTTTCAGGGAGAATTTATAAAACCCCCAAAAAAAATAAAATAGGCTTTCTATGGCCCACTATTTGTGAGAGAGATGGGACGCTCAGGACTGGCACAGATGGCACGCTCAGGACTGGCACAGAAGCCCAGAGGCCAATATTAATCTCCCTTTTTTTCTGGGAGAATTTATAAAACCAAAAAAAATTTAAATAGGCTTTCTATGGCCCACTATTTGTGAGAGAGATGGCACGCTCAGGACTGGCACAGATGGCACGCTCACAACTGGCACACAAGCCCAGAGGCCAATATTAATCTCCCTTTTTTCAGGGAAAATTTATAAAACAAAAAAAAAAATTAAATAGGCTTTCTATGGCCCACTATTTGTGAGAGAGATGGCACGCTCAGGGCTGGCACAGATGGCACGCTCAGGACTGGCACACAAGCCCAGAGGCCAATATTAATCTCCCTTTTTTTCAGGGAGAATTTATAAAACCAAAAAAAAAAATAAATAGGCTTTCTATGGCCCACTATTTGTGAGAGAGATGGCACGCTCAGGGCTGGCACAGATGGCACGCTCAGGACTGGCACACAAGCCCAGAGGCCAATATTAATCTCCCTTTTTTTCAGGGAGAATTTATAAAACCCCAAAAAAAATAAAATAGGCTTTCTATGGCCCACTATTTGTGAGAGAGATGGCACACTCAGGACTGGCACACAAGCCCAAAGGCCAATATTAATCTCCCACTGTATTTTTATCAGGGAGAATTTATACACCCCACAAAAAAAAATACAGAAAAATGAAAAGGCTTTCTATGGCCCACTATGTGAGAGAGATGGCACACACAGGGATGGCACTCTAGCAGAAATGTCAAATTGCCAATCTTAATCTCCCACCAAAAAAAAAAAAAAAAAAAAAACAGGGAATGTCCTACAATTACTATCTCCCTGCCTGCAGTAATCTCAGCCAGGTATGGCAGGCAGCTACTATCTCCCTGCCTGCAGTAATCTCAGCCAGGTATGGCAGGCAGCAATAAGGAGTGGACTGATGCACAAATGAAATAAAAAGTGTGGACAAACAAAAAAGATAGCTGTGCAGAAAGGAAGGAACAAGAGGATTTGTGCTTTGAAAAAAGCAGTTGGTTTGCACAGCGGCGTACACACAGCAATGCAGCTATCAGGGAGCCTTCTAGGGCAGCCCAATGAGCTACAGCGCTGAGGGGAAAAAAAAAAAAAAAAAAACTTCCACTGTCCCTGCACACCGAGGGTGGTGTTGGACAGTGCAAATCGCTGCAGCACAAGCGGTTTTGTGGTTAATGGACCCTGCCTAACGCTATCCCTGCTTCTGACAAAGCGGCAGCAACCTCTCCCTAAGCTCAGATCAGCAGCAGTAAGATGGCGGTCGGCGGGAACGCCTCTTTATAGCCCCTGTGACGTCGCAGACAGCAAGCCAATCACTGCAATGCCCTTCTCTAAGATGGTGGGGACCAGGACCTATGTCATCACGCTGCCCACACTCTGCGTTTACCTTCATTGGCTGAGAAATGGCGCTTTTCGCGTCATTGAAACGCGACTTTGGCGCGAAAGTCGCGTACCGCATGGCCGACCCCGCACAGGGGTCGGATCGGGTTTCATGAAACCCCGACTTAGCCAAAAGTCGGCGACTTTTGAAAATGTTCGACCCGTTTCGCTCAACCCTAGTTAGGACTGTTTCGACCGGTTACACCTTGGCTCTGATGAGATGGCTTTTAACCTTTTTTTTTTATAATAAAAAA
This sequence comes from Ranitomeya imitator, assembly GCF_032444005.1. Classification (NCBI taxonomy): domain Eukaryota; kingdom Metazoa; phylum Chordata; class Amphibia; order Anura; family Dendrobatidae; genus Ranitomeya; species Ranitomeya imitator. Next base: position 355,223,299 of record NC_091283.1, on the reverse strand, counting down.
CAGTGCCTACTAAGTACCCTATGTTATTTATATGCACTTTTGCTTTTTACTTTTAGTAGGGAATATGTTCATTTAGTTTCTATCTTAGGTTTTGTCTGTTTAACAGCCAGCGTGAACATGCTCCTACACGTTGCATGTATACCAACTTGTACTCTAGTTAATTTCTTTCAGTTTTGCTCCACTTAGAGGACGACCAATAGTGTCAGGAGTAAATGCAATTAGACAATCACTCCAACACCCCAGGGAAAGGGGATAATGGAAGAATAGTAAGGAATACAGGCACGTTTGACAATCAATCAAATCAGGTCTGTTGTATAATTAAAAAACATAAAGGCATGCATCGGGCGTATCCAGATGGAAGGGATCTCATTCCAACTAATCCAAGTATCACCTACAGAAAAGGGAGATCTATCAGGGACCGACAATTCCACAGTTCTTATAAAAAAAAGACACAGGACAGTACTTTGCTAGACAGTAGAACCTGTGGCACATTTATATGTGGTGACTGTGGTTTCTGTAACTGGACTAGACAGTGTAGGAGCTTCACTGGGGCGTCTTCAAACAGTTTTTTGTCAGAGCTTTTGCAAACTGCAAAACAAAAGGTATTGTATATATGGCCACATGCACAACAACGCATGTAAAACACCAGATCATGAGACACAAAGTGCACCTTTTATGCCAGATGTTTAAAAAAAATATCTATTTTTTCCACATCATACATGTATGTTGCAGATATGTTATGGGCACGGCTATAATGCTGATCCTGCCACTTTATTTGTCAAAACTACCTATGGCATCTAATAAGGCTAACAGAGTTACAGGGATGCTTAGTACTGCTCAGTTCCCCTCCTCATCCGCGCAATTGTGGGGGGCTGCTGGGTTTCCATGCTACCTAAATGCCTAATAATGGGTCTGTAGTATACAAAAGTCTATCAGGCCGATCTAGAGGTAGCGGCCAATAAGTTCCCTCTTTAGACTCCCATACACATTAGACTAGGTGGCAGAAGCTGCTGATATCAGGAGGACTGGCCTCCAGCCAAATGATGTCAGGGAGAGAAGGATCTCCCATCCTGAATTTTAGTAGCTGATTTGTTTGCTCTCCCGGGAAATAATCATCAGCAGAATGACTGTCCGGCCAACAGTGATCGCATGTGTATGGGGCCATTAGTATCACACTGACAGGCAGGGATAATACCGCGCACTACAGTAGTACAGGGCATCACCGGAGCCATCAGAGGCTTGTATGTTGTATGATCGCACTAATGAGGGTGTGGGAAAAAGCTAAAAAAAGAAAAATAAATATCAGTTTTAGCAAGAGAGAAAGAACATTCTCCATTCTTGATGAGGACAGAGAGAAGACATCTTCTATATATCTGAGGTAACTGAGAGACAACATCCATTATTGTATCTGAGGCAGAAAGACAGAGGCAGAGAGCGTCCTCCATTATATCTGGGGCACAGAGAGGGGGAGTGCTGTGTTCCCCATAGACACATCCCAATATATCGCCATGACAGCCGGGGCCTAACAATGGGGTCCTAAGGGCGTGGCCTGAGAGTCCATGTGAGCGGACGTGCGGCTGTGAGCTCCCGCCGCTGTATATTGTAAAATCCTGCAGAGCCGCTGCTGTTTGGTCCCTGCGGGGGCTTACTGGCTGCGGGGAGACTTGGAGAGGCCGGCGGTGCTGTTCGGTAGCGCTGGAACCGACGAACATGACCAGGAGACGGCAGAAGGACGCGGGAGCCGGGGATGCAGGCGCAATCCAAGATGGCGCCGACTTGAGGGAAAAGGCAGACAAGGAGAACGCCGCATGCAGAAAGCGCATGGAGGTAGCGGCAAAGCTCCAGCAGTTTGCGAGAGCGGAGGCCGCAGAGGAGGGAGCCGGAGCTGATACCGAAGAGGAGGAGGAGGAGGAGAGCCCAGCAGGAGAACATGAGGTACAACAGGGGAGAAAGGAGAGTAAAATGGCGGTGGCAGAAGGGGGACCCGAGGAAATGGCGCCAGAAGCTGAGCCTACCCTAAGAGACGTTTTTGCGCTAGTCTCTTCATGTAAACAATCTCTGACCATACAGATACAGGAGGTTAAGGGGGACACAGCCCAGATAAACGCAGCCATGCAGAAGATTGACAAACGTGTGGGGGAGGTAGAGGAGAGAGTGAGCACTGCAGAAGACCATATAGTGCAGCTGCAAAAAGCAGAGAAAAAGTTCACTCAAGCAATAGCTGAATTGGCTGCGAAAAATGAGGACCTTGAGAACAGGTCCAGAAGAAATAATATTCGCATAGTGGGCATCCCTGAAAAAGCTGAAGGGAGGAATCCAACGGAATATATTGAAAAATGGCTGTTAGAGACATTTGGAGATATGGCGCTAACAAAAGTGTTCGCGGTAGAAAGAGCGCATAGGGTCCCGCCGAAACCACCTGTCCCTGGAGCGAATCCCCGTACCATGCTCGCCAAAATTCTAAACTATAGAGACAGAGACATTATCCTGAGGAAGGCCAGAGACATGACGGATCTGACAGTTGAAGGTCAAAAGATTGCTATATACCCAGACTATTCTACTCTGGTGCAGAAACAACGGATGATGTTCACGGGTATCAAGAGACGGCTGAGGGAATTGGGTGTGCAGTATTCCATGATGTTCCCAGCAAGACTGAGGGTGGTGGCGTTTGATAAAATTCATTTTTTCCAGAAGCCGGAGGACGCTACCCAGTGGATCGATATTAATGCTAAAAAGCTTAAAGGAAAAGGAGACTGAAACTGTGGGAAGAGTCTGAAGTTGTTTACTTATCTGTCAGTTGGAAAAGAGTCATGTGATTGACAAGCCAAGGGGTATGGGGGGGGAAGAAGGGAGCTGGATTATATCCAGTTAAAGTTAAAGGGATGGTGTAATGGCTGCTGGGAAAGGGGGAGGAAGGGTTTGCGACATATTTTAAGTTTATGCAGACTTCTTGTGTGTGCAAATAATTCTAAGTTAAAATGTTTTGAGAACGTTATTTTTCAAAATGTCTGAAATCCTGTTATGTACAGTGGTGGGAGGAGGGTTGGGAAGGTAATGCCAAACGGAGTGTTCGCTATGGGCGATGATGCCCCACTCTTGGAAAGAGGTGGAATGGTTAGATGTGAGGGGGGAAGGGTGGGAGGGGGAGTTGGGAGGGGGGGGGGGGAGGGTAGTTAGACAGCCTGAGCTCAAAATTGATGATACTTATAGTGAAGATGAGCCAAGTGATGGGGACCCGTTTTAAGATTTTGTGCTGGAATGTGAGAGGCCTAGGGGAGAAATCTAGACGTGCTGCGTGTTTGCAATATGCAAGAGACCAAAGGGCCTCAATGATATGCTTGCTGGAGACGCATTTGGTAAGGGAAAAAGTGGATGTTTTGAATAGACGATGGATCCAGAGGGGATATCATTCTACCTTCTCCACGTATGCAAGAGGAGTCTCAATCTTGGTTCCAGCGGGAGTTCAGTATGAGGAGGTGAAGGTATATGTGGACGTGGAGGGACAGTATGTACTATTACGGTGTATACTGTATGGAGTGATGCTGTGTGTTGCCGCGATGTATATTCCGCCTCCCTACTCTAGCAGGAAGATTGGAGAAGTAATGGAGCGAGTGGAAAAATGGGGACCGACACCGTTAATAATTATCGGAGATCTAAATAACATCTGTGATGAATATTGGGATAAAAATAAAAATACTCAGAATAGGTCGGAGGGACACATAACAACATTTGGCACCTATATACAGGAGATAGGTTTGATTGATCTGTGGAGGGTTAGACATGTGGGGGAGAGAGGGTACTCATGTTATTCACCGGCACATGCCACACTCTCTAGGATTGATATGGCTCTGGGTAACAGGATTTTGGACACATTGGTTGGGGAGGTGAGATATCTGCCAAGGGCCTTGTCGGACCATAGTCCAATTGAAGTAGAGGTTAGATTGGAGGGGGCTCGCTCGCTAAGTGGGAGAGAATGGAAGATTCATCCTAATTGGTTACAGAGTATTGAGTTGGAAAGTATAGGACGGGAGGTGGCGGAATTCTTTCTCTTAAATGATGGAAGCGCCGACGCTCTTACAATTTGGGATGCAATGAAGGCGTACCTGAGGGGACTACTGTTTAGGGACATTAGTAGGTGTAAGCGGAGGACGAGAGAGGTAGAAAAAGCGGCAGTTGAGGAGTTGAAGGAAGCAGAGGATGGGATGGCCACACTGGGAACCCCTGAGGCAGAGAGAAGAATGAAAAACGCACAAAATCATTTGGAAAAAATTCTGCTAGGCAAAGCTGAGAGGAAACGAGATTTCCAAAGGGTATTGTTCTATCAGGAGGGAGAAACAGTGGGACATATGCTGTCGGTAGTGGCTGCTGCTCAGAGAGGTTCTTCATATATACACTCTTTGGATTCTGCTAGTGGAGGTAAAATAACGGAAACACCTGAAATTTTGAGAGCCTTTGCGGACTTCTATGCAGATTTGTATTCCTCTCGGGTTGGTGAATCGGTCGAGGATGCACTGACTTTCTTGGAAGGTCTGGATTTGCCGAGACTGAGTGAGGCAGATAGGGAGAGCCTTGAGGCCCCTATCACTGAGGAGGAATTGAGTCGGGCATTGATGTCTATGGCCAATGGGAAGGCGCCTGGGGTCGATGGGTTACCCGCTGAGATCTATAAAGGGTTGGCAGACGTGTTGATTCCTAGATTAAAAATGGTATTGGAGGAAGCTAGGTCTTGTGGGCGCTTGCCAGCCTCTATGAGAGAGGCCATAATAGTGGTCATTCCAAAGGAGGATAAGGACTTGGGGAAACCGGAGTCGTACCGCCCAATTTCTTTACTAACAATTGATGTCAAGCTTCTGGCCAAGGTGTTGGCTCTCCGCCTCTCTAGTGTTATTGCGAGTCTGGTGCATTCGGACCAATCTGGCTTTATGCCGGATAGATCAACGGCGATCAATTTGCGGAGGTTATATGTAAATTTGCAGGTAGAGTCTGATAACTGTGGTCGAAGAGTGATTGTATCGCTAGATGCACACAAGGCGTTTGACAGCGTCGAATGGGGGTACCTCTGGCAGGTGCTGGAATGTATGGGGTTTGGCCCGCAGTTTGTGGCCTGGATACAGCTGTTGTACTCATTACCATCCGCCAGAATTAGAGTAAATGGGGAGCTATCTCGTCCTATAGGGCTGGCTAGGGGTACTAGGCAGGGATGCCCGCTTTCACCCCTCCTGTTCGCGTTGGCTGTAGAACCTCTTGCTGCTAAGATTCGGCAGTCGGATGGGGTCCCTGGGTTTAGGTATGGCAAAGTAGAGGAAAAAATAGCGTTATATGCGGATGATGTTTTGCTGTTCCTGGAGGATCCAGACAATTCACTAAAAGGGGCCGTTGAAATTGTTGAGAGATTTGGTACTGTGTCGGGACTAACAATTAATTGGGATAAGACGGTTCTTTTTAGAGTGGATGACGTAGGAGAGAATGTGAGTGAGGATGTTGGGGATGAGAGGCTGAAGGTGGTTTCCCAATTTAAATATCTTGGAATATGGATTTCGGTGCCGGTGGCGGAGTTTCTGCAAAGAAATTTGACTCCTGTTATGGGGGTACTCAAGGCAAAGGTAGACGCCTGGAATAAGCTACATCTATCGGTCGTCGGTAGGGTAAACCTTATTAAAATGGTCCTTATGCCCAAAATTCTTTATGTTCTGCATAACGCACCAATTTGGATCCCTCGGGGGAAGTTCAGGCAGATTAATGCCCTCTTTAGAAGTTTGATATGGGGTAGACAATATCCACGTATTAGCTTGGAGACGCTTCAACGACCCAAGGAAGATGGTGGTTTGGCTTTGCCCAACCCGGAAATATACTTCCTTGCGGCCCAGAGCCAGCATTTGAAGGGCTGGGCGCGAGGGGCGTCATCCAGTGCAGTACAACAGCTATTGGAAGAGGTGACGGACCGACGACCGATGGCCAGGTGTTTGGAGGATGGCTCATTGGGCGCGCTGGGGAAAATATACCCAACCCTGTTTCTGATTCGTAAATTATGGAATAGATTAAGGCAGATTCGTGGGGTTACAGGGTTGACTAAATTCACACCGATATGGTCTAACCACAACTTAAAGGATTTTGAGGCCCTGGGAGGATTGATGGAATGGCAGAATAAGGGAATTTGCTTTGTTCACCAGATAATCCAGCAGCAGGAGCTGAAGTCCTTTTCCCAATTGCAGGAAGAATTTGGTTTGCGATCCACAGGGGAATATCAGTATGCGCAGATGAGACATGCCTTTAGAGCTCAGAATAAGAAGGCTGATATCAGGGTTCAAGATGATATAGTGTTGGAGTATGTGTGTGGTGAGGGTACTACAAGGGGAGTTATTTCCACTCTGTATAAGGACCTTATGCACACATTTCTGCTAGATTTCCCTATAAAGGCGAGAGCTAAGTGGGAGAGAGAAGTGGGGCCGATGGAAAATGAAACCTGGGAATCGGTGATGGAGTGGGTTCCGCGACTATCCTTGAGTGAACCATATAGGCTCTCGCAGCTATACATTTTGCATAGGGTATATAAATCTCCGGAAGTGTTATACAAAGCGGGATTGCGTGCCAATTCTGGGTGTCCGAGGTGTGCGAGTGAGAAGGCAGGAATATATCACATGATGTGGACGTGTCCGAGACTGGCTGCCTTTTGGGTGGTGGTTTTGAGCCGAGTTGAAGCAGCGTATAAGTGCAGAGTTGTTAGAGACCCGATAGTATGTGTGCTGGGATATGTGGAAGAAATTGGAGTTGACAATACTTGGAAGATTGCAATTGCTAGGCTACTCTACATGGCCAGGAAAGTAATAGCACGAAACTGGATAAACGCGGAACCACCTGTGAGAAGGGAATTTCTCCAATATGTTCAACATGGTCTAAAATTGGAAAAGGGGGTGTACAGTAAAAGGGGGAAAATAGAACTCTTTAATAAAATATGGTCTCCTTGGCTTGATTTGGATTGAGGAGTATAGGCGTCGTGTTTCCTAAGACCTGGAAGAGGATAAATTACAAGAGGCAGATAATGCCTCGGTGGGGTGGAGATTGAGACTGAGCTGTCTTATGGGGGAGGGGGGTAGTTGGGGTAATGTTGGGGTTTATTAAAGTAAGAAAATGTGTATCTGATATAATGCAATGTAAATGGCATTCTGTTGTTCTCCTTTTTTTTATATTGTTAATAAAAATCTATTTAAATTAAAAAAAAAACAATGGGGTCCTAGAACGGGGTCATTAAATTATAAAGAGAAAACAACAAGGTAAAATCCAGCTACATTCACTGAAGAGAAAAAGTTCTACTGCTGGGATAATCTGTCCCCAGAATGTCTCCATTACATGTACAGCTCCCCCCGCAGATAACAGCCCCTCATACATCTATAGCACCGACCCCGGGGCCACATCTCCAGCCCTGGGAAACTGATCCAGGAGGTCGGTGCTGTGTCCTGAGGTCATCTGTATCTGCACCAGGAGTGGGGGAAGGGAGGAGTTATTTATTAGGAGGTGGAAGGTGCCATATTGTGGGGGGTAACTTGTACTATCATAATGTGTGTGGGGGTGTGGCGGTACTGGGGGGGACATTATACTGTGTGAGGGGGGATGGCGGTACTGTGGGAACATACTGTGTGTGGGGGGATGGCGGTACTGGGGGAACATTATACTGTGTGTGGGGGGATGGCAGTACTGTGGGTACATTATACTGTGTGTGAGTGGATGGCGGTACTGGGGGAACATTATACTGTGTGTGAGGGGATGGCGGTACTGTGGGTACATTATACTGTGTGTGGGTGGATGGTGGTACTGTGGGAACATTTTACGGTGTGTGGCGGGATGGCGGCATTGGGTAGAATATTATACTGTGTGGGGGGATAGCGGTACCATTATACTGTATGTGAGGGGATGGCGGTACTGGGGAAACATTATACTGTAAGAGAGGGGATTGCAGTATTGGGGGAACATTATACTGTATGTGAGGGGATGGCGGTACTGGGGGAACATTATACTGTGTAAAGGTGGATGACGGTACTGTGGGCACATTATACTGTATGTGGGGGGATGGCGGTACTGTGGGAACATTATACTGTGTGTGGGGAGGATGGTAGTACCGTGGGAAAATTATACTGTGTGTGGGGGGATGGCGGTACTGTGGGAACATTATACTGTGTGTGGGGGGATGGCGGTACTGGAGGAACATTATACTGTGTGGGGGGGGATGGCGGTACTGTGGGAACATTATATGGTGTGTGGGGGGATGGCAGCATTGGGTAGAAAATTATACTGGGGGGATGGCAGTACCATTACATTGTATGTGAGGGGATGGCGGCACTGGGGAAACATTATACTGTATGTGAGGGGATGGTGGTACTGGGGGAACATTTTACTGTGTGGGGGATGACGGTACTGTGGGAACATTATACGGTGTGTGGAGGGATGGAGGCATTGGGTAGAAAATTATAATGTGTGGGGGGATGGCGGTACTGGAGGAACATTTTACTGTGTGGGGGATGACGGTACTGTGGGAACATTATACGGTGTGGGGGGGATGGTGGTACTGTGGGAAAATTATACTGTGTGTGAGGGGATGGCGGTACTGTGGGAAAATTATACTGTGTGGGGGATGGCGGTACTGTGGGAACATTAAACTGTGTGTGAGAGGATGGTGGTACTGGGGAAACATTATACTGTGTGTGGGGGAATGGCGGTACTGGGGGAACATTATACTGTGTGTGGGGGGATGGCGGTACTGGGGGAACATTATACTGTGTGTGGGGGGCATGGCGGTACTGGGGGAACATTATACTGTGTGGGGGGGGATGGCGGTACTGGGGGAACATTATACTGTGTGTGGGGGGATGGCGGTACTGGGGGAACATTATACGGTGTGTGGGGGATGGCGGTACTGGGGAACATTATACTGTGTGGGGGATGGCGGTACTGTGGGTACATTATACTGTGTGGGGGATGGCGGTACTGTGGGAACATTATACTGTGTGGGGGATGGCGGTACTGTGGGAACATTATACTTTGTGGGGGGTAAGAGAGCAGCACTGTACTGTGTGAGGAATACATGTTTCCTTACCGTCTTTCACAGTTGGGTGGTATGCATCTATCAGAGGAAGAGGATTAAAACGTTATGATTCTTATAAAGTGTCAACACAAAATATAGAAATAGTCTCAGCGCTGAAGGGGGAACATTATACTGTGTGGGGAGCAAGGAAGCAGCTCTGTACAGTGAGAGTAATATGGGTTTCCATGGTGTTATCTTTCATAGTTTGGTCATATGTATCTATCAGACGAAAAGGAACAAAACATTATTGATTTTATATAAAGTGACAGCAGAAATGACCAAAACAATCTCAGCACTGAAGGGGTTACTACAGCCTCCTGTACCCAGTAATGAGGAATCTCCAGCACCTACCTCCACCTGCAGAGCCGCACTCCACATATATGGCTGTTCTGTGCACAGGACCTGTGATGAGGTCACAGGAGGGGAGGAGTCAGGGGTCACATGATCAGGGGCCTCTGTGTGCAGCACTGTGCTGTGCTGGTTGTCATGGTACTGGATGAGGGGAAGTTTATGTGTGGGGTCATGAGGGGTTTACAGTGTGGATGTAGCAGAGCCGTGTGTGTACGAGGAGTACGGAGTGGAGCCGTGTGTGTACGAGGTGTACGGAGCGGAGCCATGTGTGTACGAGGTGTACGGAGCGGAGCCGTGTGTGTACGAGGTGTACGGAGCGGAGCCGTGTGTGTACAAGGTGTACGGAGCAGAGCCGTGTGTACGAGATGTACGGAGCTGAGCCGTGTGTGTACGAGGTGTACGGAGCAGAGCCGTGTGTGTACGAGGTGTACAGAGCAGAGCCGTGTGTGTACGAGGTGTACGGAGCAGAGCCGCGTGTGTACGAGGTGTACGGAGCGGAGCCATGTGTGTACGAGGTGTACGGAGCGGAGCCGTGTGTGTACGAGATGTACGGAGCGGAGCCGTGTGTGTACGAGGTGTACGGAGCGGAGCCGTGTGTGTACGAGGTGTACGGAGCGGAGCCGTGTGTGTACAAGGTGTACGGAGCGGAGCCGTGTGTACGAGATGTACGGAGCTGAGCCGTGTGTGTTCGAGGTGTACGGAGCAGAGCCGTGTGTGTACGAGGTGTACGGAGCAGAGCCGTGTGTGTACGAGGTGTACGGAGCGGAGCTGTGTGTGTACGAGGAGTACGGAGCGGAGCCGTGTGTACGAGATGTACGGAGCTGAGCCGTGTGTGTACGAGGTGTACGGAGCAGAGCCGTGTGTGTACGAGGTGTACGGAGCAGAGCCGTGGGTGTACGAGGTGTACGGAGCAGAGCCGTGGGTGTACGAGGTGTACGGAGCAGAGCCGTGTGTGTACGAGGTGTACGGAGCAGAGCCGTGTGTACGAGGTGTACGGAGCGGAGCCGTGTGTGTACAAGATGTACGGAGCGGAGCCGTGTGTGTACGAGGTGTACGGAGCGGAGCCGTGTGTGTACGAGGTGTACGGAGCGGAGCCGTGTGTGTACGAGGTGTACGGAGCGGAGCCGTGTGTGTACGAGATGTACGGAGCGGAGCCGTGTGTGTACGAGGTGTACGGAGCGGAGCCGTGTGTGTACGAGGTGTACGGAGCGGAGCCGTGTGTGTACGAGGTGTACGGAGCGGAGCCGTGTGTGTACGAGGTGTACGGAGCAGAGCCGTGTGTGTACGAGGTGTACGGAGCAGAGCCGTGTGTGTACGAGGTGTACGGAGCAGAGCCGTGTGTGTACGAGGTGTACGGAGCAGAGCCGTGTGTGTACGAGGTGTACGGAGCGGACCCGTATGTGTATGAGGTGTACAGAGCGGAACCATGTGTGTACGGAGCGGAGCCGTGTGTGTACGAGGTGTACGGAGAGGAGCCGTGTCTGTACGAGGTGTACGGAGAGGAGCCGTGTGTGTACGAGGTGTACGGAGCAGAGCCGTGTGTGTACGAGGTGTACGGAGCAGAGCCGTGTGTGTACGAGGTGTACGGAGCAGAGCCGTGTCTGTACGAGGTGTACGGAGCAGAGCCGTGTCTGTACGAGGTGTACGCAGTAGAGCCTTGTGTGTACGAGCTGTGCGGAGCGGACCCGTATGTGTATGAGGTGTACAGAGCGGAGCCACGTGTGTACGGAGCGGAGCCGTGTATGTACGAGGTGTACGGAGCAGTACAGCGTTTGTATGAGATGTACGGAGCAGAGCCACGTGTGTACGAGGTGTAGTGAGCGGAGCCGCGTGTGTACGGAGCAGAGCCACGTGTATTTTATTGTGTGTCCCCTCCTTGGCTCACCCATTTTTCCCATTGCAGCCCCATATATCTGCCCTGACTTCAGTCTCGGGGGCCCAGCCCTCTCTTAGGCTGGTTTCACACATCCTGATATTTACAGTACTTTAAAAAATGGTACTGGGGTTATGTGTCCATGTGTGTAATACTTGCAGCACATGTGTGGCAGGCGGCGTCTGATGGGAGTATTCATCACCCGCCGCCTGCGCTATAAATAAATTTAAAAAATGGCGTGTGTTCCCCTGTATTTTTGGTAACCAGCCAGGCAAAACTGACAGCTGAGGACTGCAACCCTCAGCTGTCAGCATTAGCAAAGCTGGTTATCAAGAATAGAGGGGTCCCCATGCGTTTTTTAAATTAGTTAAATAATTTTTAAAAAACATCATGCGGTACCCCCCCATTTTTGATAACCAGCTTTGCTAAAGCAGGCAGCTGGGGTCTGGAATTTTCAGGCTAATTTGTATTATCCCGTGACATCAAGCCCATGGCTTAGTAATTGAGAGGCGTCTAAAAGACACCTATCCATTACTATTCCTATAGTTATATGGTAAAAAAAAAGACAGCCAGAATAAAGTCCTTCATTTGAAATAAAACACACTTTTCCATATTTATTTAAAAACTAGCTGAAGAGCCCGGCGTTGCCTGGGCATAGTAAATATCTGTGGTTAGTTATAGCACCTCACGTCTCTTATTTTCCCATCATGCCTCTCATTTTCTCCCTTACACCTCTCATTTTCTCCCTTACACCTCTCATTTTGCCCCTCACTCTTATTTTCCCCCTCACTCCTCTCATTCCCCCCTAACACTTGTCATTTCGACCTCACATCTGTCATTTTCCGATCACTCCACTATTCTCCCTCATTCTTCTCATTTTGCACTCACACCTTTTCATTTTCACCTCACATCCCTCATTTTCACCTCAGTATACACATGTTTGTCATCTCCCTTATATATAGTATACACCTGTATGTCTTTTCTTGTATATAGTATATATCTGTATGTCATCTCCCCTATAAATAGTATATACCTGCTGTATGTCATCTCCTCCTGTATATTGTATATACCCATGTGTCATCTCCTCCTGTATATAGTATATACCTGTATGTCATCTCTTCTGTATATACTATATACCTGTATGTCATCTCCTCCTATATATATTATATACCTGTATGTCATCTCCTGTATATAGTATATACCTGTATGTCATCTCCCCTGTATATAGTATACACCTGCTGTATGTCATCTCCTCCTCTATATACCTATGTGTTATCTCCTCTTTTATATAGTACATACCTGTATGTCATCTCCTCCTGTATATAGCATATATGTGTGTCATCTCCTCCTGTATATAGTATGTACCTGTAAGTCATCTCCTCCTGTATATAGTATATACCTGTGTATCATCTGCTCCTGTATATAGTATATACCTGTGTGTCATCTCCTCCAGTATATAGTATATACCTGTATGTCATCTCCTGTATATAGTATATACCTGTGTGTCATCTTCACTGTATATAGTATATACCTGTGTGTCATTGCCCCTGTATATAGTATGTACCTGTGTGTCATCTCCCCTATATATAGTATATACGTGTGTGTAATCTCCTCCTGTATATAGTATATACCTGTGTCATCTCCTCCTGTATATAGTTTATACCTGTATGTCATCTCCTCCTGTATATAGCAGGGGTGTCAAACTGCATTCCTCGATGGCCTCAAACCATGCGTGTTTTCAAGATTTCCTTAGCATTGCACCAGGTGCTGGAATCATTCTCTGCAGGTGATTAAATTATAACCTGTGCAATGCAAGGAAATCCTGAAAGCATGACCTGTTTGCAGCCCTCGAGGAATGCAGTTTGACACCCCTGGTATATAGAATATACGTGTGTCATCTCCTCCTGTATATAGTATATACCTGTGTGTCATCTGCTCCTGTATATAGTATATACCTGTGTGTCATCTGCTCCTGTATATAGTATATACGTGTGTCATCTCCTCCTGTATATAGTATATACCTGTGTGTCATCTCCTCCTGTATATAGTATATACCTGTGTGTCATCTGCTCCTGTATATAGTATATACCTGTGTGTCATCTGCTCCTGTATATAGTATATACGTGTGTCATCTCCTCCTGTATATAGTATATACCTGTGTGTCATCTCCTCCAGTACATAGTATATACCTGTGTGTCATCTCCTCCTGTATATAGTATGTACCTGTATGTCATCTCCTCCTCTATATAGTATATACCTGTGTGTCACCTCCCCTGTATATAGTATATACCTGTGTGTCATCTCCTCCTGCATTAGACCTCATTCACACGTTATTTGGTCAATATTTTTACCTCAGTATTTGTAAGCTAAATTGGCAGCCTGATAAATCCCCAGCCAACAGGAAGCCCTCCCCCCTGACAGTATATATTAGCTCACACATACACATAATAGACAGGTCATGTGACTGACAGCTGCCGTATTTCCTATATGGTACATTTGTTGCTCTTGTAGTTTGTCTGCTTATTAATCAGATTTTTATTTTTGAAGGATAATACCAGACTTGTGTGTGTTTTAGGGCGAGTTTCATGTGTCAAGTTGTGTGTGTTGAGTTGCGTGTGGCGACATGCATGTAGCGACTTTTGAGAGATGAGTTTTGTGTGGCGACATGCGTGTAGCAACTTTTTGTGTGTCGAGTTGCATGTGACAGGTTAGTGTATCAAGTTGTGTGCAGCAAGTTTTGCGCATGGTGAGTTTTGCGTGTGGTGAGTTTTATGTGTGGTGCGTTTTGAGTATGTGCAAGGTTTGTGTGAGGCAACTTTTGAATATGTTGCAACTTTTGTGCATGTGGCAATTTTTCCGCGTGTGCAAGTTTTGCATGTGGCGAGTTTTCCATGAGGTGAGTTTTGCACGTGTGGCGAGTTTTGAGCGGCGACTTTTGTGTTTCGACTTTTATGTGGCGAGGTTGGTGTATGTGTGGTTAAATGTGTCCTGAGTGTGGTAGTGTGTGGCGCATTTTGTGTGTGTGTTCATATCCCCGTGTGTGATGAGTATCCCATGTCGGGGCCCCACCTTAGCAGCTGTACGGTATATACTCTTTGGCGCCATCGCTCTGACTCTTTAAGTCCCCCTTGTTCACATCTGGCAGCTGTCAATTTGCCTCCAACGCTTTTCCTTTCACTTTTTCCCCATTATGTAGATAGGGGCAAAATTGTTTGGTGAATTGAAAAGCGCAGGGTTAAAATTTCACCTCACAACATAGCCTATGACGCTCTCGGGGTCCAGATGTGTGAATGTGCAAAATTTTGTGGCTGTAGCTGCGACGCCTCCAACACTTTTCCTTTCACTTTTTCCCCATTATGTAGATAGGGGCAAAATTGTTTGGTAAATTGGAACGCGCGGGGATAAAATTTAGCCTCACAACATAGCCTATGTCGCTCTCGGGGTCCAGACGTGTGTCTGTGCAAAATTTTGTGGCTGTAGCTGCGATGGTGCAGATGCCAATCCCGGACATACATACATACATACACACATACACACACACATTCAGCTTTATATATTAGATAACAAACACAGTTATACTCACCTAACGCCTAAGGCTACTGTCACACTAGCGTCGGAATCTCCCCGTCGCAATGCGTCGGGGAGAGATTCCGACGCTAGCGTTTAGCGCATTGCACAATGGAGGTAGCGGATGCATTTCTCCGGCGCATCCGCTGCCCCATTGTAAGGTGCAGGGAGGTGGGGGCGGAGTTCCGGCCGCGCATGCGCGGTCGGAAAAAGCTGTCCGTCAGGAGCAAAAAACGTTACATGTAGCGTTTTTTGCTCCCGACGGTCCGCAGAAGCACGACGCATCCGTCGCTCGACGGATGCGACGTGTGGCAATCCGTCGCAAATGCGTCATCAATACAAGTCTATGGGGAAAAAACGCATCCTGCAAGCACTTTTGCAGGATGCGTTTTTTTCTGCAAAACGACGCATTGTGATGGATTGCAGAAAACGCTAGTGTGAAAGTAGCCTAATTCCACTGAATCCCTCGTCTCCTGTAATAAAACAAAAATGAAAAACAACAATATCCCTCACTTGTCTGTCGTTCTGTCCCACACCATAATCAATGTCTGGGGATTACTAGTATTCAACCTGGATGCTGCTGATATAGAAGGGTTAATAGTTTGCCTTTAACTACCTTGTCTTTAAGTGCCTTTTGCCTTAAAGTGTTAGAATTACTAGAATCTGTTGACTCAGTAGTCTGACGGTCTCCTCTTCAAGGAGACTGTACTTCTTATCATGTATGTTCTCAAGAGTCAGTACAACATATTCTGGGTTATGGTAAATAAAGTATGACCCTGGGTGATGGTGGGGGCTACATGAGTTACATTGAAATGCATTATGTGTAAATGGTATAAAATATTGCTTCTTGCTCTATTACTTCAGATAAAAGTGACTTGCTCACAGGATATGTGTGAGGTGTCTTTTTGTCTCCAAGCGCGCTTGTAAAATGATGGGCGTAACTCCACAATTTGGCCCTCACTGGTGATCTGTCAGCTGACATTTGGGTCAGAATGAAAAACAGCTACGACAGTTTTGGCGCCCGACCGGGGCCGTGTATCCAGCCTATTCGGAATCCGTATGGGGGAGCTTCTGGGAGATTGGCATGCAAAACACCAGCTGCAGCAAGGTGAGAAATATTATTCTTACAAACCTGTTTTGCACCTGCAATCTCTCATCTGGATCTCTCCATACCTCTAGGTAAAAGGCTGCGAGCATGGTTCAAAGAATCCACATCACCAGTGAGTTTTGTGTTTTGTCTATTTATGTCCGTATGAGAGTTGAATAATAGAGTTATAAGATGATAATTGTTATCTGTATCATTTGTCAGTATCCTAATTGGTTAATTGGTTGTGTATTTGCGTAGTGTGTAATACAGAGCTGGGATAGACTCTGTGCAGTGTTGTTATTTTGGTCATTTTGGATTGGCAGTACATTATATGAAGCTGTATTTTGTATAAGGCCGTGGTTTTTGTTGTTTGGCCTTAAAGTGCTTTCAGAGTGTCAGTGGACACTGCTGCAGTTTTTGTTATATAGAGTTATAGAGTTATATAGAGTTGTGTTAATTCCAAAGTGCAAAATAGGCAGGCTGTGGGAACCTTGTATGTATGTATATCTATGAGAACTCTGAATGAGATGACAGGTGAGTAAATGAGTATAAGGAATAAACATAAATCCCTGATTGATGAGGGGTTCCGTTAGGTGTGGTCCTCTGTATGTGACAGAAGACATTATTCAGCGCAGTTTTGAGCTGAATTAGGTGGAGTGATTGAGATAAGGGATTTTCTTCTTGTAAAAATCAACTGAAAGTGAAAGGAAAAGAAACAACAATCCCTGAATGAGCATGTATGTATGAGTGATCACATAAGTATCATTACTTATCTAACTGTTGTTAATTGTCCAGGATGAATGAGTTGTGGATATTTTTAATGTACATTTAATTTACATCTGAGATTCAGTGAAACCCGTGTTATGTGTAGTTTGACATTGGATAGGTTTCTATATGTGTTTTGGCCGGACACGGTCAGAATCAGCTTATTCAAGTTGTGCAGTGATCTGCCTGTATAGAGAAACTGTTTTTAATTCCGAGAGAATGAATGTTTTGTAGAGATTAAAGGCCCCTTCACATTTAGCGACGCTGCAGCGATACCAACAACGATCCGGATCGCTGCAGTGTCGCTGTTTGGTCGCTGGAGAGCTGTCACACAGACCGCTCTCCAGCGACCAACGATGCCGGTAACCAGGGTAAACATCGGGTAACTAAGCGCAGGGCAGCGCTTAGTAACCCGATGTTTACCCTGGTTACCAAGCTAAAAGTAAAAAAAAAAACACTAGATACTTACCTACAGCCGTCTGTCCTCCAGCGCTGCGCTCTGCTTCTCTGCTCTCCTCCTGTACTGGCTGTGAGCCGGAAAGCAGAGCGGTGACGTCACCGCTCTGCTTTCCGGCTCACAGACAGTACAGGAGGAGAGCAGAGCGCAGCGCTGGAGGACAGACGGCTGTAGGTAAGTATCTAGTGTTTGTTTTTTTTACTTTTAGCATGGTAACCAGGGTAAACATCGGGTTACTAAGCGCGGCCCTGCGCTTAGTTACCCGATGTTTACCCTGGTTACCAGTGAAGACATCGCTGGATCGGTGTCACACACGCCGATCCAGCGATGTCAGCAGGAGTCCAGCGACTAAATAAAGTTCTGGACTTTATTCAGCGACCAACGATCTCCCAGCAGGGGCCTGATCGTTGGTCGCTGTCACACATAACGATTTCATTAACGATATCGTTGCTACGTCACAAATAGCAACGATATCGTTAACAATATCGTTATGTGTGAAGGTACCTTAAGTCTGAAAACTGCTGCATTCTGTTTGTGTGTGTAAGACAACAAGCTTATCAGCGCGAAATAGCTGATGGGAGGGGTAAGCTGAGCCCCTGCGCGACTTGCTTGACATTTCTCCCTTTTGTGCTGTGGGCCAGAGGAAGGGGGGGTCCACATAACTGCATTCTAAAGTTTCTCTGTCTTTGGTTTAGTACACGCTGAGAGATTGTGTTTAAAGCAATAAGTACTGTAGGTATTGAAGAAAAAGGGAATGTTGTACAATTGAAGTTGGAATTTGAAAGTGAAAGAATTGTGCCTATTTTAGAGAAAACTTGTAAGTGATTGAAAAGATTCTCCTGCTTCAAGTTGAGTAATTGATATAGCGAATTGAGGATCAGCAGAGGAGGTAGCCAACTGCACGGCTGATGTAGTGTACGGAGTAACCTGCTACAGTCAGTCTACGGCATTAGGTGGTGTAACCTTGCCGTCCATGGAGCTGTGCTAGCCAGCTGATTTACCGAGTGGTAGGTAGTGAACCTGCTTGGTAAAATCCTTTAAGTCCACCGAGTGGTAGGTAGTGCACCTGCTCGGTGCCACCGAGTGGTAGGTAGGGAACCTGCTCGGTGTTGTTGAGCGGATAAGTTGAAGCCATGGGCAACTTATTCTGTGTGCAGTCAGGGCCCCCAATGGGATCCAAAAACCGCTGTACGGATTGGAAAAAGGAAGCAGTGAAAGATGTGAGACCAATATTGAAACAGGCAAAAATGCCAGTGAGTGGATGGATGTTTGGATGTTCAAAAAGGCACAGACAAATGAGGAAAATAGCATGTGAATAAAATGGCATCTGAGAGAGAGTGCAGCAGGATGGAAGTAAGGTGTATTATGAATGTTTTGATGCTTAAAAGTCCGACACATTACTGCTACGGTCATACCTTTTGTATAACCAGAGACCAAGACAAGACAGATGGACTTGTAAACATTGCGGTCAGACAAACCCAGACTGGAGAAATACTTGTATGATCTGTGATGTAACCCAACCTAAGTGAATTAGACTGAATCCTCTCCAGACAAGATCATGTAGTGACATAAGAAGCTCAGTCGGGAGACCCTGAGAACAAACCTTTCCCATTTTACAGACAAAGATAATATGATGGACGTATAAGTGCACCTGAGCAGACCTAGAGAGTTGTGAGCACCAAAGCAGGTGACGTACTAGGATGCAAATTAAGACTTTTACAGATGTGACTAAAGGAGAGAGAGTAGAGATGTACTCTGGACGGTTACAGCTGAAATGGGCAGACATGGGGTACAGTCCAGTAAACCCACTTGATGTTAAAATATTGGTAAATACATTAATTGACGGTATGACAAAAGGCTTACGAGACGCAGTACAGACAGCCAGACCTAAATGGAGAAATGTAGATCCAAAGACCTCCTGAAGGTTGCTCAGGAGTTGGAGTTGAAGAAATGAGGACAATAAGACGACGTGTCATGTATGCTGGAGCGCAAGGAAAACAGTAGAGACGTAGTAAGGGACCTAAGGACTTAGAAACAGTGAAGTGCTGGAATTGTGGAGAAAATGGACACTCAGACCAATCTTCCACCTCCTTCACCTTCAGACTAGGAAACTGACAACCCAGTGACAAATGTGTGCCCTGTTCTTGTCCCCTCCGGACCTGGTCCTGCCTTGATGACCACCATACCAATGCTGGGAGGGAAATAGACAGAATTCTTGACCGACACTGGGGCAGCTGGGACTAGTACACAAAGACTTGATACTGCCAGACATGATTACTGACGAGACTGTGGAATACGTGAGGGTAGGGGGACAAGCGACTGAAGCCCCTATGACTAAACAAGAAAAGACTAGAGTCACGAGACAGTCAAGAGGTGCTTACAAACTTATTGTTAGTGTCAATACCCTTATGAATTTGCTGGGAGCAGAGTTGAGTGCTGTCTAGGCACTATACAGTGCTCTCCTGAGGGTATTACAGTCACAAGTCCACTTTCATATAAACACTTAGGGCAGAGGGACGCCAGGGTCTTCCACGTGCACATTATGCCACAGGTAAATCATGCCCTATTGTAGTTATACTTAATTCCATTCATTTGCCAGTTTTAGTAGTCTCCTTACACAAAGATGGTATAGTTACTATGTATTTCTAGGTTGTCTTCATATGATATATAGTTTTTTAGCCATTCATTATATTGGCTCAAACCATAGTCACTGTTTATTTGTCTTTTCCAGTTCTTATACCTTATCGCAGGCAACTGACATCGATATTTGGTATTTTTTCAAATCCCTTCTTTTTGTATTTGGAACTGTTAGTTATGGATTTATATAGGGCTGTTACTTTCTTAGAATAAGCTTGTGCTTTGCTGTGGCCTATGGCATTGTGCTCCCCCGTTTTATGACTCAGTATCTTTCGTAATTATATATATATATATATATATATATTCATATATATAATTTTCTTTTGGTAACATTTTGTGAATCAAATTTAGTTTTTTTTAAGGGATACTCTACCCAATCAAATACGGGTATAAATATTCGGACATTAATGTGTGACATATAAACACTTGTGTAATATTGCAGAAATGGTGTATATGGCAAGAGTAGTGAAAGTAACACCTGACACCAGAATGTCTGAGGACAGGGAAAAGAGTCAGGTACCAGACACCGTTTGGGCAAGGGGAAAATCTGATATGGGTCGGCTGCCCATTCCACCTGTCATGATAAATCAAGAGAAGTAATCACTCCTCTTTGGTTAAGGCAATACCCCTTAAGTCTAGTCAAATCAATGGCCCTGAGCAGGAATATTAAAGAGTATGTTAAGGCAGGGGTTCTAGTGCAGAGATATTCCCCCTGCAACACCCCTTTGTATCCCATTAAGAAAAAAAAGGACCCAAGGGTTCCCCTGACACTTACAGAATAGTTCATGACTAACGAGCTATTAATGATGTTACAGTGAGTGTGACCTCAACTGTCCCTAATAAACACACCGTACGGTCACAAATCCTAGCGACATCAAAATGTTTCACAGTTATTGATTTGGCAAATGCATTCTTCTTTGTACCACTGCACTCTGTCAGTATCTTTTGTCTTTCACTCACGAAGGTAAACAATACTGTTGGACGGTCCTCCCACAAAGGGGGAAAGAACTCCCCAACCATCTATTCAACAGCGATGGTAGGGATTCTTGAGCAGTGGCAACCACCTCATCCACAGATTGTACTATTACAGTATGTGGATGACCTCTTGCTCTGCTGCCCGGACCAGATGTCCGGAAGCTGCAGTTTCCTTGCTGTGTTTTTTTTTTGGCAGAAAAGGGTTGCAGAGTCTCACGTGACAAATTACAGTATTGCAAACAAAAGGTGACATTTTTAGGACATTGTATTGCTGAAGGTACAAGACACCTGACTGAAGACAGAAAACAGGCAATACAAATCTCCCTTTACCCAGGTCACACCAGCATCTACGCACTTTTCTAGGTTTGGTGACCTACTGTAGGCCTTGGATAAGGTCTGCTTCACAAATGATGCACCCACTCTATGACTGTTTGCCATCAGAACCCTACAATCTCACTCAAGAAGCAATTGACTCTTTCCACTCTCTCAAGCTGCTCATTGTGTCAGACATTCCAAACTATGATCAGCCATTTTTCTTATTTTTCACAGAGCAGGGTGGACATGCTACCGCAGTACTGACACTACAACATGGAAAGAAACAGAGACCGATAGCTTACTAGCACAATTAGACCCAGTGATTAGAGGGTCTTCTACATGTGTACGTGCTGTAAGAGCTGCTGTATTACTGAAAGGCATGTGAGATCACACTGACTTTTTCTTTTTGACAATTTGTTCCCCACGTGACATTAATGCCATACTCGTACAAGTTCAACCAAAACACCTGTCTAAGATCAGACAGATCAGACTTGAATGTGCTCTAATACTAATCCCTGAATATGTCACCCTCAAAAGACATAATGTTCTGAATCCAGCCACTCATCTGCCTGTGGATTCAGAAAAGGGGGAATTGGTGACAGCATTGGCAGGTGGGAAAGAGAATATGACATGACGTTGACATGACACATGACGCACGAACATGACTGCATAGGAACTGATGAGTCAGGAGACAGTGGGTTTTACATATGTTCGTGGGAAGGAAAAAAACCTGTTCCTAATGCATATTTTGAGTTTTTTTATTTTTGTAGATGGCTTCAGATACCACCAGAATGGGCGACTCTACATTGGATATGCAGTAGTATCCTCACATGAGGTAATCCGAGTTGAACCACTCGCTCCTCACATGTCGATGCAGGAGGCAGAGTTGTAGGCACTCACTGAAGCGTGTAGAGCTGCTGCAGATAAAGTCGCTAACAGTTACACAGATTCGAATTGTGCATGGGGAATATCCCATGATTATTGCCCAATCTGAAGAAGCAGAACGTTTCTTACATCAGCCGGTAAGCCCATTAAAAATGCAGAGCTGGTGAAACAATTAGTGGAGGCATTGACGTTATCATCAGTCCAGGTTGGCATTGTCAAGGTAAAAAGCACACACGGACGGTGACTCTGTGGAGGAAAAGGGCAACAGAAGGACGGACGAGGCTGCTAAAGTAGCAGCAAGGCGGCCTAGGGAGCAGTGGACGGTGGCGGGGAGTCAGCGTATTCCAGCCACACTGAGCATAGATGTCCTGAAATCCCTCCAGCTGCCCAAACAGAGAAGGAACACTGGGAGAATGGGAGCTGAGCTGAACTCAGAAGGAGTATGGGAGAATCAGGATAAATCGTATATACCAAGATCCCTGCTCCCAATCATGGCGCAAGCAACACAAGATGCCTTCTGGATCGCTCCTGGTTTCAGTTACGCAGCCGCAAAGCTCGTACGGTCATGCCTTATCTGTGCACAGCACAACCCAGGTAAAACAGTAAAAATCCCTAAGAAAGCGACACCCAGGCCTCTCTACCCGCTTCAGAGACTGCAGACTGGCTACATACAGCTACCCAAGGTAGGAGTGTGTGAAAAATA
This sequence comes from Ranitomeya imitator, assembly GCF_032444005.1. Taxonomy (NCBI): domain Eukaryota; kingdom Metazoa; phylum Chordata; class Amphibia; order Anura; family Dendrobatidae; genus Ranitomeya; species Ranitomeya imitator. The sequence goes on along the minus strand of NC_091283.1, from coordinate 355,200,608 downwards.
TCCTAGTATGTGTAGATCTCTTCTCTGGTTGGCTGGAAGCCTATCTGGTAAAATGTGCAAATACTAAAGCGACTGCAGACAAACTGATAAAAACTGATCTGCAGGTAGGGTGTCCTAGAAACCATAGACAAGCGATAGGGACACACACTTCACGGGAGAAATAATGAGGGAAGTCATGCAGGTCCTGGGAGTACAGCAAGCATATCATGCACCATATAGACCACAAAGTAGTGGGAAAGTGATGAGACTAAACGGGACACTTAAACTGGAAAATCAAAGGCCATGGCAGACACAGGAAAGAGCGGGGTAGAGTGCTTGTCTCTTGCACTCTTTTCAGTCACACACACTCCAAATAGAAAGACAGGCTTGTGTCCTTTTGAAGTCCTGTTTAGTAGTTTGCCAGAGGCTGGTCTGTACTTTCCACAGGTGCTACAAAAGCAACACGGTGCTATGACAGCCCATGTCCAGGCCTTACAGAAAAGACTTAATGTGGTGCATAAACATGTGTTTTCATCCATTCCAGATCCTAATGCCAGTGCAGATGTATATCAGCTGAATCCAGGTGATTGGTGGTCATACACAGATGTACATCAGCTGAATCCAGGTGATTGGTGGTCATACACAAACACGTGAGAAGGAGCCTAGATCCACGGTTTGACGGCCCGTTTTAAAGTCCAGCTGACCACATTCACCTCAGGGAAACTTGAGGGAAAGCCCACCTGGATCCATGCCAGTCACTGCAAAAAGATCTTTTCACCAGCAGAATGACTGTTGTCCTAATCACCTTGCTGGCAGTGTTAGGATGTTTGCATCTTACAGAGACACTGGATAAACAAACTTATTCAACATCTTGCTTTTCTTATAAAAGACGCAAGACAAAAAAGACAAAAACTGCTGGACTGTTGGATCTGTGCACACAGCCCAGTATCTACAAGGACTATGCTGTACTTAGCCTTACCCCAGGACCCAAGGAAGGTATTAACACCACACTGCATGCACAAGTGAGACTTGGACTCAGATTTTCGTGGTTCCTTAAGGCTCTTAATGAGACTAATACAATATAGAGACTCCTTTTTTTTTCCAGCCAATTGGCTTAGCGGCCTAGCGGGATGGATTATTTTTGGTGTTTTACAGACTTGTATGCAAATTTTGTTGCTTTACTTATTCTTTTATGTAGCCGTAAAAGCGCTAATATATATATTACCTAAGCTATGGAATAATGTAGGTGTAGAGAAAAATCTAAGGCTGAACCTTCTGTAGTGTATCATAGGCCCCGTGTAGCCACTGCTGACGGGGGAGGTGAGTGTCCACACTGAGGGTGGATGGGCGAAGCAGGTAGGAAGTCCCCTTGTGGGTACTAGACCCATGAGACAGTAGCTCCTTTGTGGACATCAGCTGACCCCATAGCAGAGGTTATACCATTTACAAAAGGGGGAAATTGATATAGAAGGGTTAATAGTTTGCCTTTAACTACCTTGCCTTTAAGTGCATTTTGCCTTAAAGTGTTAGAATTACTAGAATCTGTTGACTCAGTAGTCTGACGGTCTCCTCTTCAAGGAGACTGTACTTCTTATCATGTATGTTCTCAAGAGTCAGTACAACATATTCTGGGTTATGGTAAATAAAGTATGACCCTGGGTGATGGTGGGGGCTACATGAGTTACATTGAAATGCATTATGTGTAAATGGTATAATATATTGCTTCTTGCTCTATTACTTCAGATAAAAGTGACTTGCTCACAGGATATGTGTGAGGTGTCTTTTTGTCTCCAAGCGCGCTTGTAAAATGATGGGCGTAACTCCACAATTTGGCCCTCACTGGTGATCTGTCAGCTGACATTTGGGTCAGAATGAAAAACAGCTACGACACTGCCAATATGCGACTGTCCAGACTGAGAACCACTGGCGAATAAGCAGCTGCGAGCGCAGCATCAATGAGCAGCAGTGACTTCAAGGGAACCTGTCACTCCGTTTTTTCAGTAGGAGATAAAAATACCGTTAAATAGGGCCTGAGCTGTGCTTTACAATAGGGTATTTTTTGTCCCCTGATTCCCTACCTATGCTGCCGACATACCTTACAAAAATAGAATTATTCTTACCATTAATTCGGTTTCTAGGAACCTTCCACGACGGCATATGGAGGTTGCCTCTTTGCCCTAATGGGGAACAGGAAGTGACTTATAACTGAAAACCATAGCACCGGTTTACCTTAAATCCCAGATTAAAATCCAGGAGTATATAGGGAGGGAACTAGCGCCGTCGTGGAAGGTTCCTAGAAACCGAATTAACGGTAAGAATAATTCTATTTTCTCTAGTCACCTTCCACGACGGCATATGGAGGAATACCAACTAATTTTGGCACTAGGGAGGGACAACGGCCTGGAGTACTTTCCGGCCGAAGACTAAATCCTTGTTGGACATTACGTCTAGTCTGTAATGTCTGGAGAAAGTATGCAACGAAGACCATGTGGCTGCCCTGCAGATTTGCTCTGTTGATGCACCTGCTCTTTCGGCCCAAGAGACTGAGGTTGATCTAGTCGAATGAGCCTTGATTCCCACTGGAGGAGTTTTATCTTGAGCGAGATATGCTTCTGATATCGCTTTCTTTATCCAGTTGGCAATAGTGCTTTTTGCTACTTTCTTTCCTTTATTTTGTCCTGATGGATGGACAAACAGATTCTGGTCAATTCTGTAAGAGCTGGTCTGCTCTAGGTAAAATAATACAATGCGTCTGACATCCAGAGTATGAAATTTCTCTTCTTTTGGATTTGTTGGATTCTGGCAAAAAGAAGGTAAAATGATTTCCTGAGAGCGGTGGAAATCTGATACGACCTTTGGAAGAAAGGAGGGGTCAAGGCGCAGTATTATAGAGTCATCTCGGATAGACAAGTATGGTTCTCTTATTGAGAGAGCCTGTAGTTCTCCTACCCTCCTTGCTGAGGTAACTAGAAAAATTGTTTTATAAATCAGATTTTTCTGCGAGCAGGAGGATAATGGTTCAAAGGGTGCACCTGTAAGTCCTTGTAATACCAGATTCAAGTCCCATAATGGTACTGTAATTTGTTTTTTAGGATTCATCCTAGAGGCTGATATCATGAACCTCTTAATCCAGCGATGATTTGCCAGATCCTGGTCAAATATTGAACTGAGTGCAGAAACTTGGACTTTTAGGGTGCTCGGCCTGAGGCCTATTTCTAGGCCTTTTTGCAAAAAATCTAGAATTTGCGACAGATTCGGATTAAGGGGATCCGGTACTTCGGGAAGACAAAAGGATGAGAATTTCTTCCAGATTTTATTATATATAGCAATGGTCACCGGTTTCCTTGATTTTTGAAGGGTGGAAACCACTGCTTCTGATAGTCCTTTGGCTCTCAACACCTGGGCTTCAGTAGCCATGCCGCCAGATTCCATTTGTGGACGTCTAGGAGATGTATTGGTCCTCGAGAAAGAAGGTTTTCTTCCATCGGAAACTGGAATGGCCCATCCACCTGTAAATTCATAATTAGGTTGTGCCAACTCCTCTTTGGCCACAATGGGGCTACCAATATAGTTGGTGTTCGTTCTTCCCGAACCTTCTGCAAGACTTTTGCCAATATCGGAATTGGTGGAAACGCATAGGCCAGTCGAAAATTCCATTCCTGGGCCAATGCATCCACTCCTCTGGAGCTGTCTCTGGGGTTTAGGGAGGAGAAGGCTTCGACTTTCGCATTTTGCCGGGATGCAAAGAGGTCGATTTCTGGAAGACCCCATTTGTTCACCAGCATCTCGAAACTTTGGTTGTTCAAACACCATTCTCCAGGATGTATGTCTTGACGGCTTAGATAATCCGCCTGAGTGTTGGATGAGCCTTTCAGGTGAACTGCCGTCAGGGATAACAGATGTCTTTCTGCCCAGGAACATATTCTGGCAGATATGTTCTTCAGGTTGTTGTTTTTTGAACTGACCTGATGTCTGATGTGAGCCACCGTGGTCACATTGTCTGAATATATTCGGACATGATATCCCTTGATAAGATGACCCCCCATCAGAAGGGCTTCCTCTACAGCTTTTAGCTCTCTGTAGTTGGATGATTTCTTGCTCGTCGATTGGTCCCAGAGCCCTTGGAAAGGGGTGCGATTTATCATGGCCCCCCAGCCTCTTTTGCTGGCATCTGTTGTGACCGTAGTCAGAGGAACCTGAGTCCAACTGACTCCTTTTTGTAAATTTTTCGGAGTCATCCACCACGCCAGAGAGGCCTTGACACGGCCTGGTGTGTACAGTCTCCTGTTCAAAGAACTGGGCTGACCATTCCAATTCTGTAGGATATGTGCCTGAAGAATCCTGGAATGGGCTTGGGCCCAGGGTACCGATTGGATGCAAGCTGTCATCGATCCTAGCAGAGACATGCCTTCTCTGATTGTAGGGGATCTGGTGTCTCTGAACATCTTGACTTTTGATAGTAGAGTCAGACGATGTTCCAATGGGAGGAAGGACATTTGTCTTGTAGAGTCCAGAAGAACTCCCAGGAATTTCCTGCATTTGGAGGGTCGTAGGTGAGATTTTTCTAAATTCGGCACCCATCCCAGAGATGTCAGAATATCGAGTGTCTTTGATACATGAGACTCCAGAGATTGTTTGGTGGGAGCCACTAACAAAAGGTCGTCTAGGTATGGCACTATACAGACGCCTTGCCTCCGGATGAAGGAGACTACTTCCCCCATTACTTTGGAAAAAAACTCTTGGAGCAGAGGAGATCCCAAACAGAAGGACGTTGAACTGATAGTGCTCTATCAGACGTCCCTTCTGCACTGCAAACTTGAGGTACTGGCGATGTCTCTGATGAATGGGGATGTGAAAGTATGCATCTTTCAAATCGATAGTGGCCATGTAGGAGTGCGGGCTTATCAAGGGAATCGCATTTTTCACTGATTCCATCTTAAATTTTCGGCATTTGACATGCCGGTTGAGGCCCTTCAGATTTATAATAATACGGGACTCGCCCGATGGTTTGGGAACCAGAAATAGACGAGAATAGTGTCCCCGAACCCTCTCTGATTCCGGAACCTGGGATATCACATTTGACCTCTTTAGGGTCTTGAGACCCGATTCTAGAGTGGACTGGTCTTTCACTGAGGGAAGGGAGGTGATTTTTAGACCCTGTGGGGGAGAGGAAATGAGTTCTATTAGAAGACCCTCTTCGATGACTTCGAGGACCCAGGAGCAATTGGTGATTTTTTGCCACTGGAGTATAAATTCTGAGAGTCTCCCCCCCCCCCCCACCGGGTTGAAGTCACCGCTTCTCTTGTTGAGACTGCTGCTGCTGTTGCTGAGGGATAAGGATGTTTCTCCCGCCTCCCTTCGGTAACTTCACCTCCCAGACTTGCCTTTCCCTCTCTGAGAGGTTTGGCCCTGAAAGGGACGAAAAAACTTCTTTTTGGGAGTTTTTTGCTCTGGGAGGGCTTTCTTTTTATCGGTTGCCTTCTCCAAGATGTCATCCAGGGAAGGCCCGAAGACATAATTACCTTTAAATGGTATGGCGCATAATTTGGCCTCGGAGGTGATATCACCAGACCACATTTTTAACCAAAGCGCCCTCCTAGCCGAATTGGTCTGTACTAATGACCTGGCAGCAATTCTGATGGTTTCCATAGAAGAGTCTGCTAGGAAACCCGCGGCTCTAAGGAGACTGGGTAGCGATTCTAACAATTCAGCTCTAGATGTACCCTGGGATATGTGGGATTCTAGTTCACCTAACCAACGAAAAAGTGCTCTAGCCACGCAGGTTGAAGCAATGTTGGCTTTGAGGGCTACCGAGGAGGTTTCCCATGATTTTTTTAATAGACTTTCAATTTTTCTGTCCATCGGGTCTTTCAATTGAGACGAGTCTTCAAATGGAAGAGCCGTTCTCTTAGCCACTCTTGCCACCTGTGAATCAACTTTCGGAACATCCCATTTGGTCAGATCTCCTTCTAAGGGGAATCTATGCTTCATCTCGGATGGAGTACTGAGATGTTTTTCAGGAAGTTCCCACTCTTGATCGATCATATCAGATATATTTGAGTGGATCGGGAACCCCACCCGTTTACCCTTGGATATACCGCCAAACATCTGGTCCAGTATGGACTGTGGCTCTGGCTCTTCCTCCAGCCCCATAGTACTGCGTACAGCAGCTACTAAATCCTCAACCCAATCTGAAGAGAAAAGATACTTCCGAACTTCAGAGGTTATAGGGGACGTAGGTTCCTCCCGTCTACCCGAGGATGAGGCATAGGAGAGGTCTGATTCAGATTCAGAATCCTCCTCCTGGATTTTTCTTTTTTTAGCTGGGGAGGGTGGCTGAGGGGGTGGGGGGTAAAGGCCGCTAGGGAGGATTGCACCGCTTGTTTGACCAAGGAGCGTATTTCTTCTAGTAAAGAAGGTTGCTCTGCCCTGACAATCTTGTCAGTACAGGTCTTGCAGAGTTTTTTCTCCCAAGATGGTGGCAGCTTAATGTTACAGATGGCACACTTCTTTTTTGTAGTAGTTTTGGGGGTAGACTTTTCTCCCTGCAATGAGAGGGGAGAGAGAGTCATGCTAATAGTAATACCCTCAAATACTATCTAAGGACCCCTTGTCCCTGCGGCACTTACTGTGGCAGGGGCAGCGCTGGGCTCTGCAAGTGCAGGGCAGGTACTGCTCTCCATGATAGGATAGTCTTACCTGCGACGTCTTCTGGCAGGTTTTATGCTCTGTGGCATGTCCCAGCCCCCAGCGATTGTAAAATTCCTCCTCCCCTCCATGGTCCAGGGTGGAGGACGCCATCCTGCACGAGATACCGCCGGCGGAAGTGCCTCCAGGGCGCCCAGAAAAGACCGGAAGTGACGCGTGCGATCACTTCCGGGTCGCCAGTGGCATGTGGAGGAGAGGACACCGGAGAGCTCCAGGAGGACTCCAGATAGGAACGCTAGCCTGCTTTGCCCTCACGGGGGCGCGGGAAGGCTAGGACCAGGTCCCGAGGACACCGCAGCGCGGCGCGACGGGAACAGCATAAGAGGAAGGGGGCGGTAAGAAACGACCCCATGCTGCCCGGTTTGTAATTTAGGCAGAGCCTGCGTAGCAGTAGTTACCGGCCACCACTGCATACGAAGTAAACCTCTCCTGTCCCATGGGGAACAGGAAAGACACTGGTGAGAGGGAGGTGGGAGGGCCTTTTAACCTCTCCATTTCCTGTTCCCCATTAGGGCAAAGAGGCAACCTCCATATGCCGTCGTGGAAGGTGACTAGAGAAAGTGGCCTTTTTCGCCTGTCAATCAGGCTGGTCAGGTCAGATGGGCGTGGTCACAGCGCTGCTTCTCCCCCACATCTTGCTTATGTTCCCGTTGGTGGCGTAGAGCTTCTCGCATGCGCAAGTGCCGAATGCACTGCTGTTGTGAATTCTGTGGCAGAGCTCCCTCCTGTGGTCACAAGTGGTACTTCGGCTGGTTCTCTCTGTGAGCTTCCGTTGGTGGAGGAAAGTGGTACTGCGGCTTCTGAGTTTCCTTCCTCAGGTGATGTGGTGAAGTCGTTAGGTGCTGCTCTATTTAACTCCACCTAGTGCTTTGATCCTGGCCTCCAGTCAATGTTCTAGTATTGGACCTGTTTCCTCCTGGATCGTTCCTGTGGCCTGCTGCTCTGCATAGCTAAGTTCCTCTTTGCTATTTGTTTGCTGTTTTTTTCTGTCCAGCTTGTCAATTTGTTTTTTTTCTGCTTGCTGGAAGCTCTGGGACGCAGAGGGTGTACCTCCGTGCCGTTAGTTCGGTACGGAGGGTCTTTTTGCCCCCTTTGCGTGGTTTTTGTAGGGTTTTGTGTTGACCGCAAAGTTACCTTTCCTATCCTCGCTCTGTTCAGAAAGTTGGGCCTCACTTTGCTAAATCTATTTCATCTCTACGTTTGTCTTTTCATCTTAACTCACAGTCATTATATGTGGGGGCTGCCTTTTCCTTTGGGGTATTTCTCTGAGGCAAGGTAGGCTTATTTTCTATCTTCAGGCTAGCTAGTTTCTCAGGCCGTGCCGAGTTGCATAGGGAGCGTTAGGCGCAATCCACGGCTGCCTTTAGTGTGGTTGGAGAGGATTAGGGATTGCGGTCAACAGAGTTCCCACGTCTCAGAGCTCGTTCTTGTTTTTTGGGTTATTGCCAGGTCACTGTATGTGCGCTGACCTCTATGTCCATTGTGGTACTGAATTACCTTTCATAACAGTACTGGAGGCCCAAAGTACTAATGATTCTCAATAGAGGGGAAAAAAGAAGTTCTGAGACCATTTTTTTTTCTTTGCACTGTGTTTTGCCTTTTTTTTCCCCTAGACATTTGGGTGGTTCAGGACACAGGTGTAGCAATGGACATTAAAGGTCTGTCTTCATGTGTGGATCAGCTCACGGCAAGAGTACAAAGTATTCAAGACTTTGTGGTTCAGAATTCTATGTTAGAACCGAGAATTCCTATTCCTGATTTGTTTTTTGGAGATAGAACTAAATTTCTGAGTTTCAAAAATAATTGTAAACTATTTCTGGCTTTGAAACCTCGCTCCTCTGGTGACCCAGTTCAACAAGTTAGGATCGTTATTTCTTTTTTGCGTGGCGACCCTCAGGACTGGGCATTTTCTCTTGCGTCAGGAGATCCTGCATTAAGTAATATCGATGCATTTTTCCTGGCGCTCGGATTGCTGTACGATGAGCCTAATTCTGTGGATCAGGCAGAGAAGAATTTGCTGGCTCTGTGTCAGGGTCAGGATGAAATAGAGGTATATTGTCAGAAATTTAGAAAGTGGTCCGTACTCACTCAGTGGAATGAAGGTGCGCTCGCAGCTATTTTCAGAAAAGGTCTCTCTGAAGCCCTTAAGGATGTCATGGTGGGATTTCCTATGCCTGCTGGTCTGAATGAGTCTATGTCTTTGGCCATTCAGATCGGTCGGCGCTTGCGCGAGCGTAAATCTGTGCACCATTTGGCGGTATTACCTGAGCTTGAACCTGAGCCTATGCAGTGCGATAGGACTTTGACCAGAGTTGAACGGCAAGAACACAGACGTCTGAATGGGCTGTGTTTCTACTGTGGTGATTCCACTCATGCTATCTCTGATTGTCTTAAGCGCACTAAGCGGTTCGCTAGGTCTGCCACCATTGGTATGGTACAGTCTAAATTTCTTCTGTCTGTTACCTTGATCTGCTCTTTGTCATCGTATTCTGTCATGGCATTTGTGGACTCAGGCGCTGCTCTGAATTTGATGGACTTGGAGTATGCTAGGCGTTGTGGGTTTTTCTTGGAGCCCTTGCAGTGTCCTATTCCATTGAGAGGAATTGATGCTACGCCTTTGGCCAAGAATAAGCCTCAGTACTGGACCCAGCTGACCATGTGCATGGCTCCTGCACATCAGGAGGTTATTCGCTTTCTGGTGTTGCATAATCTGCATGATGTGGTCAAGTTGGAGTTGCCATGGCTACAAGTCCATAATCCAGTATTAGATTGGAAATCCATGTCTGTGTCCAGCTGGGGTTGTCAGGGGGTACATGGTGATGTCCCATTTCTGACTATTTCGTCATCCACCCCTTCTGAGGTTCCTGAGTTCTTGTCTGATTACCGGGATTTATTTGATGAGCCCAAGTCCGATACCCTACCTCCGCATAGGGATTGTGATTGTGCTATCAATTTGATTCCTGGTAGTAAATTCCCAAAAGGTCGACTGTTTAATTTATCTGTGCCTGAGCACGCCGCTATGCGGAGTTATGTGAAGGAGTCTTTGGAGAAGGGGCATATTCGCCCGTCATCGTCGCCATTAGGAGCAGGGTTCTTTTTTGTAGCCAAGAAGGATGGTTCACTGAGACCTTGTATACAGTCATGGACAAAAATTTTGAGAATGAGACAAATATTAATTTTTCCAAAGTCTACTGCTTCATTTTTTCTAATGGCAATTTGCATATACTCCTGAATGTCAGAGTGATCAGCTTAACAGCAATTACTGTACTTGCAAAGTAAATATTTGCCCAGAAAATGAACTTTAACCCCCAAAACACATTTCAACATCATTGCAGTCCTGCCTTAAAAGGAGCAGCTAACATCGTTTTAGTGATTGATCCATTAACACAGGTGTGGGTGTTGATGAGGACAGGGCTGGCGATCAATCAGTCATGATGATTAAGTAAGAATGACATCACTGGACACTTTAAAAGGAGTCTGGTGCTTGGTATCATTGTTTCTCTTCAGTTAACCATGGTTATCTCTAAAGAAACACGTGCAGCCATCATTGCACTGCACAAAAATGGCCTAACAGGGAAGAGTATCGCAGCTACAAAGATTGCGCCTCAGTCAACAATCTATCGCATCATCAAGAACTTCAAGGAGAGAGCTTCCATTGTTGTCAAAAAGGCTCCAGGGCGCCCAAGAAAGACCAGCAAGCGCCAGGACCGTATCTTAAAACTGTTTCAGCTGCGGGATCGGACTACTAGCAGTGCCGAGCTTGCTCAGGAATGGCAGCAGGCTGGTGGGAGTGCTTCTGCACGCACTGTGAGGCGGAGACTCTTTGAGCAAGGCCTGGTTTCAAGGAGGGCAGCAAAGAAGCCACTTTTCTCCAGAAAAAACGTCAGGGACCGACTGATATTCTGAAAAAGGTACAGGGAGTGGACTGCTGAGGACTGGGGCAAAGTCATTTTCTCTGATGAATCCCCTTTTCGATTGTTTGGGACATCTGGAAAACAGCTTATTCGGAGAAGAAGAGGTGAGCGCTACCACCAGTCTTGTCTCATGCCAACTGTAAAGCATCCTGAAACCATTCATGTGTGGGGTTGCTTCTCAGCCAAGGGAATCGGCTCACTCACAGTCTTGCCTAAAAACACAGCCATGAATAAAGAATGGTACCAGAATGTCCTCCAAGAGCAACTTCTCCCAACCGTCCAAGAGCAGTTTGGCGCCCAACAATGCCTTTTCCAGCATGATGGAGCACCTTGCCATAAAGCAAAGGTGATAACTAAATGGCTCATGGAACAAAACATAAAGATTTTGGGTCCATGGCCTGGAAACTCCCCAGATCTTAATCCCATTGAGAACTTGTGGTCAATCATCAAGAGACGGGTGGACAAACAAAAACCAACAAATTCTGGCAAAATGCAAGCATTGATTATGCAAGAATGGACTGCTATCAGTCAGGATTTGGTCCAGAAGTTGATTGAGAGCATGCTAGCGAGAATTGCAGAGGTCTTGAAGAAGAAGGGTCAACACTGCAAATATTGACTTGCTGCATTAACTCATTCTAACTGTCAATATAACCTATTGGTACTCATAATATGATTGCAATTATATTTCTGTATGTGATATAAACATCAGACAAACACTAATAAAAACCAGAGGGCAGCAGATCATGTGAAAATATAATTTTGGTGTCATTCTCAAAAATTTTGGCCATGACTGTAGATTACCGCCTTCTAAATAAGATCACAGTTAAATTTCAGTACCCCTTGCCATTGTTATCTGATTTGTTTGCTCGGATTAAGGGGGCTAGTTGGTTCACCAAGATAGATCTTCGTGGTGCGTATAATCTTGTGCGTATTAAGCGAGGCGATGAGTGGAAAACTGCATTTAATACGCCCGAGGGCCATTTTGAGTATCTAGTAATGCCATTTGGACTTGCCAATGCTCCATCAGTGTTTCAGTCCTTTATGCATGACATCTTCCGAGAGTACCTGGATAAATTCCTGATTGTGTACTTAGATGACATTTTGATCTTCTCGGATGATTGGGAATCTCATGTGAAGCAGGTCAGAACGGTGTTTCAGGTCCTGCGTGCTAATTCTTTGTTTGTGAAGGGATCAAAGTGTCTCTTTGGTGTTCAGAAGGTTTCATTTTTGGGGTTCATCTTTTCCCCTTCTACTATCGAGATGGACCCTGTTAAGGTCCAAGCCATCCATAATTGGACTCAGCCGACATCTCTGAAAAGTCTGCAAAAGTTCCTGGGCTTTGCTAATTTTTATCGTCGCTTCATCTGCAATTTTTCTAGTATTGCTAAACCATTGACCGATTTGACCAAGAAAGGTGCTGATTTGGTCAATTGGTCTTCTGCTGCGGTGAAAGCTTTTCAAGAGTTGAAGCGTCGTTTTTCTTCTGCCCCTGTGTTGTGTCAACCAGATGTTTCGCTTCCGTTCCAGGTCGAGGTTGATGCTTCTGAGATTGGAGCAGGGGCTGTTTTGTCGCAGAGAAGTTCTGATTGCTCGGTGATGAAACCATGCGCCTTGTTTTCCAGGAAGTTTTCGCCTGCTGAGCGAAATTATGATGTGGGCAATCGAGAGTTGCTGGCCATGAAGTGGGCATTCGAGGAGTGGCGTCATTGGCTTGAAGGAGCTAAGCATCGCGTGGTGGTCTTGACTGATCATAAGAACTTCACTTATCTCGAGTCCGCCAAGCGGTTGAATCCTAGACAAGCTCGTTGGTCGTTGTTTTTTGCCCGTTTTGACTTTGTGATTTCATACCTTCCGGGCTCTAAAAATGTGAAGGCGGATGCTTTGTCTAGGAGTTTTGTGCCCGACTCTCCGGCGGGTATCCTCAAAGAGGGAGTAATTGTGTCTGCCATCTCCCCTGATTTGCGGCGGGTGCTGCAAAAATTTCAGGCTAATAAACCTGATCGTTGCCCAGCGGAGAAACTGTTTGTCCCGGATAGGTGGACAAATAGAGTGATCTCTGAGGTTCATTGTTCGGTGTTGGCTTGTCATCCTGGAATCTTTGGTACCAGAGAGTTAGTGGCTAGATCCTTTTGGTGGCCATCTCTGTCGCCGGATGTGCGTACTTTTGTGCAGTCCTGTGGGATTTGTGCTCGGGCTAAGCCCTGCTGTTCTCGTGCCAGTGGGTTGCTTTTGCCCTTGCCGGTCCCGAAGAGGCCTTGGACACATATCTCTATGGATTTTATTTCTGATCTTCCCGTCTCTCAAAAGATGTCAGTCATTTGGGTGGTCTGTGATCGCTTCTCTAAGATGGTCCATTTGGTACCCTTGTCTAAATTGCCTTCCTCCTCTGATTTGGTGCCATTGTTTTTCCAGCATGTGGTTCGTTTACATGGCATTCCAGAGAATATCGTTTCTGACAGAGGTTCCCAGTTTGTTTCGAGGTTTTGGCGAGCCTTTTGTGGTAAGATGGGCATTGACTTGTCTTTTTCCTCGGCTTTCCATCCTCAGACTAATGGCCAGACCGAACGAACCAATCAGACCTTGGAAACATATCTGAGATGCTTTGTTTCTGCTGATCAGGATGACTGGGTGTCCTTTTTGCCTTTGGCTGAGTTCGCCCTTAATAATCGGGCCAGCTCGGCTACCTTGGTTTTACCGTTTTTCTGCAACTCTGGGTTCCATCCTCGTTTCTCTTCAGGGCAGGTTGAGTCTTCGGACTGTCCTGGTGTGGATACTGTGGTGGACAGGTTGCAGCAGATTTGGACTCATGTAGTGGACAATTTGACTTTGTCCCAGGAGAAGGCTCAACGTTTCGCTAATCGCAGACGCTGTGTGGGTCCCCGACTTCGGGTTGGGGACTTGGTTTGGTTATCTTCTCGTCATATTCCTATGAAGGTTTCCTCTCCTAAGTTTAAACCTTGTTTTATTGGTCCGTATAGGATTTCTGAGGTTCTTAATCCTGTGTCTTTTCGTCTGACCCTTCCAGATTCTTTTTCCATACATAACGTATTCCATAGGTCATTGTTGCGGAGATACGTGGCACCTATGGTTCCATCTGTTGATCCTCCTGCCCCGGTTTTGGTGGAGGGGGAGTTGGAGTATATTGTGGAGAAGATTTTGGATTCTCGTGTTTCAAGGCGGAAACTCCAGTATCTGGTTAAGTGGAAGGGTTATGCTCAGGAAGATAATTCCTGGGTCTTTGCCTCTGATGTCCATGCTCCCGATCTTGTTCGTGCCTTTCATATGGCTCATCCTGGTCGTCCTGGGAGCTCTGGTGAGGGTTCGGTGACCCCTCCTCAAGGGGGGGGTACTGTTGTGAATTCTGTGGCAGAGCTCCCTCCTGTGGTCACAAGTGGTACTTCGGCTGGTTCTCTCTGTGAGCTTCCGTTGGTGGAGGAAAGTGGTACTGCGGCTTCTGAGTTTCCTTCCTCAGGTGATGTGGTGAAGTCGTTAGGTGCTGCTCTATTTAACTCCACCTAGTGCTTTGATCCTGGCCTCCAGTCAATGTTCTAGTATTGGACCTGTTTGCTCCTGGATCGTTCCTGTGGCCTGCTGCTCTGCATAGCTAAGTTCCGCTTTGCTATTTGTTTGCTGTTTTTTTCTGTCCAGCTTGTCAATTTGTTTTTTTCTGCTTGCTGGAAGCTCTGGGACGCAGAGGGTGTACCTCCGTGCCGTTAGTTCGGTACGGAGGGTCTTTTTGCCCCCTTTGCGTGGTTTTTGTAGGGTTTTGTGTTGACCGCAAAGTTACCTTTCCTATCCTCGCTCTGTTCAGAAAGTTGGGCCTCACTTTGCTAAATCTATTTCATCTCCACGTTTGTCTTTTCATCTTAACTCACAGTCATTATATGTGGGGGCTGCCTTTTCCTTTGGGGTATTTCTCTGAGGCAAGGTAGGCTTATTTTCTATCTTCAGGCTAGCTAGTTTCTCAGGCCGTGCCGAGTTGCATAGGGAGCGTTAGGCGCAATCCACGGCTGCCTTTAGTGTGGTTGGAGAGGATTAGGGATTGCGGTCAACAGAGTTCCCATGTCTCAGAGCTCATTCTTGTTTTTTGGGTTATTGCCAGGTCACTGTATGTGCGCTGACCTCTATGTCCATTGTGATACTGAATTACCTTTCATAACACACTGCGCAGCTGTAGAAAAAGAGCGCGCTCGCCGCTATTCAGCGGTTTCTCGGTGGGCGCGGCCATCTTCCTGAGGCCGCGCGTGCGCAGATGGAGTCTCCTGCTTCCCGGGGCTTCAGGAAAATGGCCGCGGGATGCCGCGCGTGCGCAGATGGACATCGCGGCGGCCATTTTCCTGAAGCTGAGATTCAAACTCGGCTTCAGGAAAATGGCCGCCGCGATGTCCTTCTGCGCACGCGCGGCATCCCGCGGCCATTTTCCTGAAGCCCCGAGAAGCAGGAGACTCCATCTGCGCATGCGTGGCCTCAGGAAGATGGCCGCGCCCACTGAGAAACCGCTGAATAGCGGCGAGCGCGCTCTTTTTCTACAGCTGCACAGTGCATTCGGCACTTGCGCATGCGAGAAGCACTACGCCACCAACGGGAACATAAGCAAGATGTGGGGGAGAAACAGCGCTGTGACCAGGCCCATCTGACCTGACCAGCCTGATTGACAGGCGAAAAAGGCCACTTTTGTAAGGTATTTTGGCAGCATAGGTAGGGAATCAGGGGACAAAAAATACCCTATTGTAAAACACAGCTCAGGCCCTATTTAACTGTATTTTTATCTCCTACTGAAAAAACGGGGTGATAGGTTCCCTTTCAGCGAGGTTACCGCAGGTCACTCAGGCTATGTTCCCAGCCAGTCTGCACTGCGGTGACCTCAGCACTATGCAAAAAAGTTCAGCTCAGTGAGTTCATCGCAGATCTTTCACCGCAGATCTCTGCGGCCAACTCACTGAGATGAAGTCACCGCAGATCAGCAGGTCAACATCCATGGCCCCATACCGGCCTGAGAATACCAGGCCCTAGCTGTCAGCTTTAGCTGTTATCCGCTGAATATAACTCTCATCATTCTCCCCTACTAGTGCTGATCACCGGCAGAGGAGGGGAGAATGATGAGAGCGGTCTTCAGCAACCAGCGCTGGGGAACATCGCTTACTGTACTGCTGCTTCTCAGGCGCTGGTACATGTTGTACTGATGCGGCACACGTATCTCGCAAGCATTACACAAAAGGACACGGATATCTATGAAACTGGAAATATCAGGATGCGTAAAACCGGCCTTATGTGTGGAATGTAACGTTCAATTTCTCTGCTTGGAGACAAATAGACCCCACACGAGGGAATTATCACCAGTCACCGGATGCCTACTATATGGCGATATTACATTTTTCAATGTCTTCTTATGTTTTAGGACGTTAGAAGGATTATAAGTTTAACAGGAAATTCCCTCAGTGGATCTGTCTTTTCTGTGATCTGTTATTTTCTAAAGTGTCTTTCTGGGGCCAACTATTACCCTGCAGTAACTGCTTCACCTCTGGGAGTTTTCATCATCTCACTATGTCCCAGAAGTATTTCGCTGTGTTCCGAGGGCGCATGCGCAGTAATGCTTTTCGGCTTTGCCCGCAGTAGGGCAAAGCATACTGCGCGTGCGCTACCGAAGACTGTATGGTGCACGCGCCAACTATGGCGCACGCATACTCTTATTCCCGAAAATAATGTGGAAAGCAGGGACGGATGGGTTGGAGAAATAGAGAGGATACGTCGCCCATCTGACAGGTAAGAAATAATTTTAATATCCCGCCAATTTCAGCTGACATAGTCCCTTTAATGTAGAAAGGGGTTAATGTAAAGATAAGTTACTATAGGTTTTGACAGATGGGTGCTTTGCCCAGCTACATACTTCAGGGACAAACAGAGCTATAGTTTGGGACTAACCCATAGTGGGAGTGACAAGTCCCAGTAAAAAGGAACTGCTTCCTGAGAGTTACTCAGATATGTAAGTACAGTAACCAAGGTCAAGTGTAGTGGGCTACTAGTGTCAGCAAGGATCTATCGCTCATGGCAAGGGGAGGCCTTACTGGAATACCTTGCGGATATTCCTGCAATGTCTGGAGCACAAAGCTCGATACTGGTATGATGGAGAGTGCCTTATCCAACGGAACACAGGGGATGGTGGACGTGGAACCATGTGAAAGGAAGGTAACAGATCCCGTCTGTACTGCGGAACCGGAAGGGGAATTTCTTGGGCTAAAGGAACCAGTAAATGTAGGGATAGTCCAGGAAGAACAGACAGCAATGCTTAAAACGTACTGTATTAAGAAAACAATAAGTGCTGTGCCCAATACTATGTGTTACAATCTGATGAACTTGAACTGACCAGTAAACTTTTGGTTGTAAAAACGAACCGGGTGTCCCTTGATCTAAGTGCGGCGGCTCCTGAAGATAGAGGCCTGGAGACGGCAAAGGCTTGCGGCCTACAAGTGAATACGATATACCCCACACATGACAGCACGTTGGGACGGACACATGATTTTCCTGCAAAGTGCCAGGGCGTCATAGACCAGCAGCTCGACCCTTGGTTCATTTACCTCTACATGTGCAGAATAACACAGAAGTCCTGAGTACACAATACAAGGCTGTGTTGTATTGATTTCGTGAGGGCTTGCAAAGCAAGACTTATTTATTTAGCATTAGAAAGACATAGAAGGGAGTGTATTTCGCTTTCACAGTCTTCTCAAGTTTATTAGTATCTGTTAAAGGTCAAGAGAGGAGGTTAGATAGAGAGGATGAGTAGAAGATGGGGAGAGCGGATAATCAAGGGGGATATTAACTTGTCATGTTAAATATCACTATTAACCTGCAGATATGGGGATAATTTGCAGGTTTAAAGCGTTCTGAAATGCTGTGGCGCCAACTCGGAGAGCCCCACTGCTGGGAGGAATGGAACTTTATTTCCCCCCAGCAGTTTCACTCTTTCAGACAAAGGGGAGGCACCGACATAGCTTCAGTTACTGTTGTACCCGTCACTCACTGACAGCCGTTGTAATGATGAGTCAGCTGTCGGTGCCAGTGGCGCATTTACAGGCACCACTCTCTATACACAATGCAGTGACTGAATCCATACTGGCCAATCCCGTATGACTGGAAGAGCAGAGCTACTGGGGGAAATAACGTTCACATCCTATGGCAATGGGGCTCTAAGGGCAAGCACCACACAGTGTCAAAATGCTACTTACCTGCAGATTAGCCAAACATGTACAGGTGAGTAGTGCTATTGTACATGACATGTCCCCTTTAAATTCTTTACAGTCTGCTATATAAGGTTTTATGAGCTCAGCATTAGGTATTGTGATTTCCATTGTGGGCACAGCTACTTCTCTATTGTGGTTGATGGTAAAGACTTTTCTTGTCCCTGACCACGTTCTTCAGTTTCCTGCCTCCTGATACATTACTGGGAACTGGTGTTTCCTGACCAACTCAGCAGCTGTTTCTCATAGACACTACACTGTACAATCCATCTATAATAATGGGAAAGAGAGGGCTGCCTCCATTTTATCTGAGGTACACCAGAAAGGACCAATCATAACAGCTAGTGATGAGCGAGTGTGCTCATTACTCGAGTTTTCCGAGCATGCTCGGGTGGTCTCTGGGTATTTATAGCGTGCTCAGAGATTAGGTTTGTGTCATCGCAGCTGCATGATTTGCGGCTGCTTGACAGCCTGAATACATTTGGGGATTCCCCAACAAACAGGCAATCCCTGCATGTGTTCAGGTTGTCTAGCAGCCGCAAATCATGCAGTTGCGACAACACAAACCTAATCTCTGAGCACGCTATACATACTCGGAGAACAAGAGAGCATGCTCGGAAAACCCGAGTAACGAGCACACTCGCTCATCACTAATAACAGCCCCTCATACAGCAGATCTGCTGGGTGTCCTAGATCCACATTCCCAGACTCGGGAAAACTGACCTAGGAGGTCGGTGCTATGTCCTGGGGTCATCTGTATCTTCATCACTAAACCTAGTATTGCTACTACATGTCCTACTAGATCCCTTATTTTGTGACTTGAACATTTAGCTTCCCACGAAAAGAGGAAAGCGGAAGCTGCTGATCTTATACACATGCTGTGGGATTCTAAATAAGTTTTAGGAGTTATTACTGTACAACTGTATAATTATAATCAGCCGCCTTGGTTGGAGACACCAAGGTATTTTATTAGGGAACATAGAAGAACGGACACTGGGCACACACGGTAAAACTGTGGTAGGACATTTGTTTCTTGTACATAAAATGATAACATTTAGATGGATTCAGACAAACCCTCCTACAAAACATGATAACAAATCCATTACTACAAAACTGTATGAAACAGATTTATTCTACAAGAACCGTTAAGAGCCAAAAATGAGAGAAACCAGGACCGTGTTGCTGAATAGTTAGGACCAGACGGGGTCTTTGTCCCTGGAGCTTCTCTACTCAGTAAAATGAGATTCTGTTCATATAAAGAGTGTGTGGGAATAATAGAAACTGCCTGATTATGAGGACCTTGTATGATCTATATGTCCTTGTATAAAGAACAATGGAGATAGCGCTATTCTTCTGCATATAACATATGTGATGTGGCTGTAGCCCTAATATTTCTGTACAGGGATCTCTAGAGATAATCTTACCCCAGCTTTTTCAATAAGGAAAAGGGGGATTGAGGACATTTAATTCTAATTTTCCTTTTAAAAAAAATCTGATTCTAAAAACAATACTGGTCCACTTTCCCAACAATTTTCTATGTGCTGTCAAATATTATACAATTTGGATACAAAACCAAAAGCATTTAAAATAATAGAAAATGTGTTCATCGACCCTGTGTGGAGAGGTGGAGATTTTGCGCTGAAAGTAACTGTAATGAATGGCAGATCGTTGACATTGGGAGATAGGAAGAAGAGGGAGAACACTTGTGTGAAGGAGAAAATGTCTAATGAAATCAATTATTAAACCTTATATTAGTCAGTTCAGATATGGTGTAGCAAGATGGCGATTGTGTCTTTGAAACTGTCTTGAGGATCCTTGAAACGGTCTTGGAAAGAATCTTTGGAACGCAGGAGTGAAGACATGAATATACCATATTTGGAAATGAAGCTTGGACTAAACCAATTACAAAGTGACTAGCTGTACAGAAGTTGTGCGACCTCCCCTATTTCCTACTCTTAGTATATGCTTTTGTTTTGAGAATAAAGTTCAGCTGGGAACAAACCTTGACTGAGAGAGGCAGTGTGCGTCTGTGTCTCCGATGCATTCCTAGCCTCTAAGCTAGCACTCAGCTTATATTTGGTCAGGTACAAGCAATCATATTGATCTCACTTTAAAGGGCCACTATCATCCCCTCCAGCCGTTATAAACTAAAAGAGCCACCTTGTGCAGCAGTAATGCTGCAGTCTAACAAGGTGACTCTTTTAGTTTTTGTTGCGGATATTCCCACAATAAAGGTATTTATAATTTTGCTCAAATACCTGTCTTTGTACCTGGAGGCGGTTCTGAAAACTCCTCTTTGAAGCGCCCAACTGCCGTCAGTCATCTCTTCTGGGGCGATTGTCGCCACCCCCTCAGCACTGTTATTGTCCGAAATCCGGCGCCTGCGCTCTGCTCTTCTGCCTGGAGCAGGCGCATAGAGCAGCGGCCGTCCTAGCACAGGCGCAGACCGGAACCCGGCATCAGAGATAGGACGGCCGCTGCTCTATGCGCCTGCTCCAGGCAGAAGAGCAGAGCGCAGGCGCCGGATTTTGGACAATAACAGTGCTGAGGGGGCGGCGACAATCGCCCCAGAAGAGATGACTGACGGCAGTTGGGCACTTCAAAGAGGAGGCTTCAGACCCGCCTCCAGGTACAAAGACAGGTATTTGAGCAAAATTATAAATACCTTTATTGTGTGAATATCAGCAACAAAAACTAAAAGAGTCACCTTGTTAGACTGCAGCATTACTGCTGCACAAGGTGGCTCTTTTAGTTTATAACGGCTGGAGGGTGGTGACAGTGGCCCTTTAAGAGATCACCCTCACACTTGGCACATTTTTTTTTTAATGATGGGGATAAGAGTTGCTATATTTATCCATATATAGATGTGAAATTTTCAGTGCACATATAATCTTACTTTTTATTTGCTTATTACATGAAAGATATTAGTAACTTCAGATATTTTTTATTCTAATTATGTAATTATAATTCTGTATTTTTCGACAATAGAAAATAGTAAAACATTTTTTTTACTAATTAAACCCTCCTTGGTAAAGTGGAGGAGTCAATATCACTAATTGTAATGCACTGAGGTAGAATTGGAAAGTAAAATCTATTAATAGCGTTTCTCTGCGCCATGTGTTATATTTACATAAAACGTCACAGAGCAGACATTAATGAACACTCTGCAGTACAGGAACAGTATATATACACACATTGCATATTTACATACAAATTTGCATACACAGCTCTACTACATGTTTACATTTGCATACACATACACTGCATATAAATTAGTCCATTTTGCAGTTCCTTCCAGGTTAGGTGGAAGGTTCTTCAGCTGCTCACTCAGGAGGAGCAGCTTCTGTTAATGACCTGCAATCTTCCTCTCATGCTCTGCAGCGATCACATAGATCAGTGTGGAGCAGTTCGCTCAGTGATCGGGAAGGACACTGTCTCAGCATTCTCCTCCATCAAAGGAAGCTGTCTCCAGACTATAAGAGGCTAAGCACTTATTAGCAAGCTATTTTCATGTTAAAAGTACATCTAATAGTCCCATCTGTCAATAAAGTATATAGTTTCTCCCCGTGTGAGTTATGTTTGATGGTTATCAAAATATGTTTGTAGCAAATAATTTTTCACATTCCTGGTATGATAAGTGCTTCTCCCCGTGTGGGATATTAGATATTTAAGAAAATAGCATAATCGTTCAAAACATTTCGCACATTCTTAACATGAACATTGCTTCTCCCTTGTGTGAATTCTCCGGTGTATAACAAGAGACATTTATGTTTAAAATAATTCTCACATTAAGAGGAAAAAGGTTTCCCCCTTGTGTGAGTTCTCCGATGTATAGCAAGGTGCGATTTCTTTTTAAAACACTTCCCACATTCTGAACATGAAAAAGGCTTCTCCCCTGTGTGAGTTTTATGGTGTTTCTTAAGGTGTGATTTCCGTGCAAAACATTTTCCACATTCTGAACATGAAAAAGGCTTTTCCCCTGTGTGACTTCTCTGGTGTATAAGAATATATGATTTATGTCCAAAATATATTCCACATTCTGAACATGAATATGGCTTCTCCCCTGTGTGAGTTCTCTGATGGCTAACAAGAACTGATTTTTGAACAAAACATTTCCCACATTCTGAACATGAATATGGCTTCTCCCCTGTGTGACTTCTCTGGTGTCTATATAGGTGTGATTTCTCTACAAAACTTTTTCCACATTCTGAGCATGAATATGGCTTCTCCCCTATGTGAGTTCTTTGGTGTGTAACAATAAATGATTTATTTGCAAAACATTTACCACATTCTGTGCATGAAAAAGGCTTCTCCCCTGTGTGACTTCTCTGATGAGCAACAAGCGATTTTTTATATGCAAAACATTTCCCACATTCTGAACATGAAAAAGGCTTTTCTCCTGTGTGAGTTCTCTGATGTATAAGAAGATATGATCTCTGTCCAAAAAATTTCCCACATTCTGAACATGAAAAAGGTTTCTCCCCTGTGTGCATTCTCTTATGTGCAACAAGCTGTGATTTATGTACAAAACATTTCCCACATTCTGAACATAGATGCGGCTTCTCCCCTGTGTGACTTCTCAGATGTGTGAGAAGATTTGCTTTCTCTGCAAAACATTTCTCACATTCTGAACATGAGTATGGCTTGTCCCCAGTATGAATTCTCTCATGCCTGACAAGATCTGATTTATAGTTAAAATATCTCTCACATTTAGAACAAGGGAATCTCTTCTCCTCTGTGTGAATTTTTTGATGTTTAACAAAAGAGATTTTGAGGGGAAAACTATTTCCATATTGTGAATGTGTAATTGGCTTCTTTGCTTTAAGTGCAGTTTGTTTTTTAATGCCTCTTTTCTGACTTTTATTGTTCTTAGTAGTTTGTAATGAATCAGAAGTTAGGACCAGTTTCGAAAGATCAGATGATAGATCTTTGCTGTAAAGGGATGATGGTATATCTGAAGTAATGACATTTTCTTCAATTGTACCCCGTGTGATCTCAAGTTCATCTGATTTAAAAATTGAAGCTGTCAGTTGTCCCTCTGATCTCCTGGTACAGTCACCTGCCAAGATATAAAACCAATTAATATTTTGAATAAACTATCCTTGGAATTTATAGTTTTGAAAATTTCTACTCAAAATGACCATAGAAATGGGAAGTTACGGTATATATTCGTGTACAAGCCCAGATTTTCAGCACTTTTTTTGTGCTGAAAATGCCCCTCTTGGCTTATACACAAGTCAGATATCAATACTCACCCTCCGTCTTTGGATCTCCATCCCTGCATCTCCACTGTCAGGGAGCCTGCAGCTTCTTCCTGTGCAGAGCAACCACCTGGTACCGCTCATTAAGGTAATGAATATGGATGCGACTCCACTCCCATAGGCGTGGATCGCATATTCATGACCTTAATGACCGGTACCACGTGACTGCACAGGACGCAGCTGTCGGCCCCGGGACAACGGAAAAGCAGGGAAGTGCAGAGACCGCGCCAGGAGGGGTTGAGTATGATGGGGGAGCAGAGCCATGCCATGCATACACGGGGGAGTATGGACGAGCCATGCATACATGGGGGAGTAATGCATACACGGGGGAGTACGGAGGAGCCATGCATATATGGGGGAGTATAGGGGAGACATGCATACACGGGGAGTACGGGGAAGTCATGCATACACATGGGAGCCATGCATACAAGGGCAAGTACGGGGGAGCCATGCATACATGTGGGAGTACAGGGGTGCCATGCATACAACAAGGGGAACCACACATAGCAGGACAGGGATGAGGGGACAATGCATACCCGAGTCAATAAGCTTATACTCGAGTCAATAAGCTTACCCACTTTTCCGTGGCAAAATGAGGTGCCTCGGCTTATACTCAGGTCGGCTTATACTCGAGTATATACAGTATGTAGAGAAACTGAATTATTCACTAAAAGAATGACAGCTCAAAGACTAATAGAAGACCTCATAGCATGAACCAGTGGAGTTCAATTAATTGTTCATTCTGCCTCCCAAATATTGGAATAAAAAGGTACCAAAAATTGTTATGTAGGAAAAAAAGGATACCAATAAAAGCTTCTACTTATTCAGCAAAAATGAAGCCCCCGCTCAGGTGTCAAAAGAGTCACTACTCCTATAGATTAAATCAGTGATGGTTATAATTTACAAAATTGAGTCACTTTGTTGTCCAATTCTCCGCTATTATGCAACATTGGGGCTTCTGCAAGGGGTGTCGCATCTCCTCTGAGATCTGCATCTGCAATATCTGCTGCCGGCATCATTCATTCTGCGGGCAGCTTTGGTGATTGGGGAGACATTGGAACCAGAAGCTCGGGGCGGCATATGCTCTGTCCAGCCACTAATAGGGTAGTAGGGACCAGTAGTACCATCCAGTCTGGCAGTATGTGCTGTTCAGCTGAAATAATCAGCTCCATCAGGTCCCTTGTTCAGATAATTGTACCTGGAGAATAAAGATGCCTTATCAATTTTACCATACGCAGAATGACATTAAAAGAAGCCCCGAAAATAATTCTTGCATTGTTGATTTTGTTAATTCTGCCTCCCAAAAATTCTGGTTTGGCTATTATCCTAAGTCATGTGACAAGGCTCGTTAAAGGGTCGACATTGACTGTTAAGATTACCACTTCCAATAGGTGGAACTAGCGTTCTAGTCCTCTTCCTCTCCGAAGAGACAATTTGCATATTTCCCAGAGGAGCATTGCAGCTTTAAGTCTCCTCACCTCGACATGCCTATCATGTCACTCTCCATAAGGAGAAACGATACTTCTTGGATCCCAAACCAGTCCAGTAAAATGGTAACATCAATATGGCGCAGGTACATCCCCGGTCAGACGCCTCTCAATCAGCCAAACCAGATCTCCACTTTGCACTGACGAGGGGCAGTACCCCGAAACACAGTGTCTGCAAATTGAGATTCTGGTTTGGCTATTATCCTACGTCATGTGACAAGGCTCGTTAATGGGTCGACATTGACTGTTAGGATTGCTACTTCCAGTAGGTGGCACTGGACTGGTTTGAAAGCCCCTGAGTTGCCCGAATAGCAGACCCCCCACAAGAGACTATTTTACAATCTACACCTCTCAATGAATTCATCTAGGGTTGCAGTGATCATACTGGCACTACAGGTGGGTCAGAGAATTTTATACCATTGGGCAATGAAGAAAAAAATAATTTCTGTGGGTACGGAAAGTATTCAGACCACTTTAAATTTTTCACTCTTTGTTTCATTGCAGCCGTTTGGTAAATTCTAAAAAGTTATTTTTTCTCATTAATGTACACTCTGCACCCCATCTTGACTGATAAAAACCTGAAATTTTTGCAAATTTATAAAAAAAATAAAAACTGAAATACCACATGGTCATAAGTATTCAGACCCTTTTGCTCAGTATTGAGTAGAAGCACCCTTTTGAGCTAGTACAGCCATTAGTATTATTGGCAATGATGCAACAAGTTTTCCACATCTGGATTTGGGGATCCTCTGCCATTCTTCCTTGCAGATTCTCTCCAGTTCTGTCAGGTTGGATGGTGAACATTTGTGGACAGCCATTTTCAGGTCTCTCCAGAGATGCTCAATTGGGTTTAGGTCAGGGCTCTGGCTGGGCCAGTCATAAATGGTCACAGAGTTGTTCTGAAGCCGCTCCTTTGTTATTTTAGCAGTGTGCTTAGGGTCATTGTCTTGTTGGAAGGTGAACCCTTGACCAAGTTCTCTGAGGTCCAGAGCATTGTGGAAGAGGTTTTCATCCAGGATATCTCTGTACTTGGCTGCATTCATGTTTCCTTCAATGACAACCAGTCATCCTGTCCCTGCAGCTGAAAAACACCCCCATAGAATGATGCTGCCACCACCATGTTTAACTGTTGGGATTGTATTGGGCAGGTGAGAAGCAGTGCCTCATTTTCTTCACACATACCCCTTAGAATTATCACCAAAAAGGTCTATCTTCGTCTCATCAGTCCAGATAATCTTATTTCTCATAGTCTGGGAGTCCTTCATGTGTTATTTAGCAAACTCTATGCAGGCTTTCATATGTCTTGCACTGAGGAGAGGCTTCCATCAGGCCACTCTGCCATAAAGGCCCGACGGTGGAGGTCTGCAGTGATAGTTGATTTTGTGGAACTTTCTCCTATCTCCCTACTGCATTTCTGGATCTCAGCCAGAGTGATCTTGGGGTTCTTCTTTACCTCTCTCACCAAGGCTCTTCTCCCACAATTGCTCAGTTTGGCTGGACAGCCAGGTCTAGGAAGACTTCTGGTGGTCCCAAACTTCTTCCATTTAAGGATTATGGAGGCCAGTGTGCTCTTAGGAACATTGAGTACTGCAGAAATTTTGTTGTTACCTTGGCCAGATCTGTGCCTTGCCACAATTCTGTCTCTGAGCTCCTTGGCCAGTTCCTTTGACCTCATGATTCTCATTTAGTCTGACATGCATTGTGAGCTGTGAGGACTTTTATAGACAGGTGTGTGTCTTTCCAAATCAAGTCCTATCAGTTTAATTAAACACAGCTGGACTCCAATGAAGGCGTAGAACCATCTCAAGGAGGATCACAAGGAAATGGACAGTATGTGACTTAAATATGAGTGTCTGAGCAAAGGGTCTGAATACTTATGACAATGTGATATTTCAGTTTTTCTTTATTAAATTTGAAAAAATGTCTACATTTCTGCTTTCTTTCAGTCAAGATGAAGTGCAGAGTGTACATTAATGTGAAAAAAATGAACTTTTTTGAATTTACCAAATGGCTGCAATGAAACAAAGAGTGAAAAAGTTAAAGGGGTCTGAATAATTTACATACCCACTGTATATTTTTACCACCCAAATTTTGATTTAGCCCCAGATTTTACATTTTCACATGGGGAAATGGGTAAAAATGGTACCAAAATTTGTCCCACAATTTCTGCTGAATATAGAAATACCCCAAATGCTGCAATACAGTACTGTTTAACCATACAGCGAGACTCGGGAGGGACGGTGTGCTACTGGCAAATAGTGATCTGTCCCTCCAGAGTCTCACCATATGGCTAAGCAGTACTGTTATGCAAGAGGCATCCTGGAACGCAGCATTCCCTAGAAAAGTTTGCGGACTCCATATGCAGAGCCCCCAAGTGCTATAGAAGAGCAGAATCCCCCCTCAATTGACCCCATTTTGAAAATTGTACCCCTTTGGGAATTAATCTACAGATGTCATGATGATTTGGACTCCATGGGTGTTTTCCAGAAACAAGCAGCAGTGGATGTTGCTGAGTGAAAACTGGAATTCTGCCAGATTTAGACGGAAAGCTATTTATTTGCATAATTTTATGGTTTTTTTTTTTTTACTTAGTCCTTTGTGAGGCAGTGAGGGAAATCATTATGTGTCCCCCAGGATGAGCATAGAAGCATACTGAACCCGCTGGAGAGCATTGTAATTACAACCACAGCTGTGTTTACAATACAAAATTAAAGAGAGAGCTGATTTGGTCAAACTATTTGACCAAGTCAGATTTATTAAAACCTGACATGGTATTTTATTTTTGGAGAGATCTGCATGATGGGTAATACGATGGGTAGTGGGATGGATCGCATTCAGGGTCTTGGGAGTGGCACATGTCCATTTAGCTCAGGCCTGCCAACAAAATGTAGAAGCTACTAAAGCAGTTGGTCCTCGGTCAGCAGGAGAAGCAGCAGCAGACTAACAACCTGATTCTGCAATAGATTGCAGCCCTGCGAGAGACGCCCTCACCGCCGACCCTGGTTCATCATGAGGCTGGGGACAAAGTCAGGTCAGCATTGAGAAAGTTGAGTTCAGAGGACGACGTAAAAGCCTTCCTTACCGCCTTTGAACGCACAACGGAGCCGGAGAGCATGCCAACTTCCCAGTGGGCTGAAGTAGTGGCCCCATTTCTGATAGGAGGTGCCCAGAAGGTCTACTTTGACCTCTGTCGGGATGCCCTGGACTATAGGAAACTGTAAGGTGGGATCCTGGGGGTTAATACATATGTGTGGGCACGAGTGTTTCAATGGTCCTTTGTGGAGGCCCGACCCACTAGGTCTCAGGAGTATGACTTGTTGCAGGTAGCCAAAATATAGCTCCATCCAGAAATCTTGACTCCTTCCCAGATGGTAGAGGATGGTGGTCGACCGACTGGTGATAACTCTGCCAGCGGCTATATAGCGTTGAGTGTGGCAATGGGACCCAGGCACCATAGACCACATGGTTAGCCTGATCAAGTGTTATACGAGCACCCAGGACTTCATATGGGCCTCTGCCCCACTGCAGCTATCATGACAGCCCCTGCAGGCCTGTAGCCTGGGAAAGGATCACGGCCCTCCGCTGTGCTCAGTTAGAACCGTGCCCATACTGAGGGGGTACCCTGGAGTGAGGATAGCAGGAGACCAGTTACCCCTAAAGTGGTCTCGTGGACTAGCACTGCCACCGCTATCAGGACATGTTACTGCCACATGCCCCCTGAACCTACAGACTGTTTGTTTACTCGCCGGGTGTTAAAGTATGCTCAGACCATCTATACCTGGGATGCCGTTGGTGAAGCTGGTGAACCCCATCTGTGCCAGATGTGTATCAATGGAGACGGAGCAGAGGCTCTCTTGGACACAGGGAGCCTAGTGATATTCATCAATGGGTCACTGATCTCCAGCCTAGAACCCACTGTTGGGAAAGTCTGGCTCATCTATATACACAGTAAACTTCGAGAGTATCCAACAGAGGAAGTTACCTTTTCCAATATGTGTGTGGAAAACATGTAGACGGGTAGAAAAAAAACCTTCTTTTCAGGACTGTGTTGGGAGGAGACTTACCAATGTTTTGGTCCTTGTGGGAGGGTAAACTTAACGCTAGACGGATAAAGGTCTGTCCGGGTGCAGAACCCAAAGATCCCGAGTCAGGGAAACCTGCTATAGGGGTCATCCACTTAAGATCAGAGTGTAAACCCTATAGGTTTCCCCTAGATATATTGGCAGGAGAGGATGAAGAGACCCCATCAATCCCAGATCTGAAAGTGTTCCGGGCAACATTTGGGACAGCCCAGCTCCAGGATTCCACCCTGACCCGGGCCCAGGAAAGGGTGATAGAAATAAATGAAATAAATGGAGTAGCTCAGCAACTTGGGCAGAGACGGGTTTTTCGTGCATGGCGGTCAACCAGTAGTTGCTATATTGGGTGGACAAAATCCAGGACAAAGTAGTGGACCAGCTGGTAGTACCCCAATCATACCATAGGGCGATGCTCAAGATGGCCTACAAACATATCCTGGGTGGTCACCTAGGGGTTAAAAAGATGCAAGCGTGGATTCTACAGCTTTTCTTTTGGCCGGGGATTTATGCCATGCTACAGAGATTTTTGTGAGTCTTGCATAGTGTCACCTGACCACACCCCATGCAAGTTTCCACATAGTACATTGGTTCCTCTGCCTATTATAGAGGTACAATTTGAACGAATTGCTATGGATCTGGTAGTGCCCATTGTAAAGTCAGCTCATGGCCAACAACACATATTAGTAGTAGTAGTAGTAGTAGATGATCGTTACCTGGAGGAAATTCCGCTTCATCACACCTCGGGCTAAAAACTTATTGCCCGGGGCGCATGCGCGGGACTTGGCTGTGTCGGACATGACCGGCTGAGCTCCGCATCCTAGCGAGCCAATTTAACCCCTTAAAGCATCGGGAAAGCAGTGAAATCCACGGCTACAGCGGGGACTCACCACAGAGCACCGCAGGAGCGATTATGCCGAAGAAGGGGAGCGCAGGTCAGTCGGCTAACCGCACAATAGAAGAGCTCCTTTTGAACAGCAGCGTGGGCAAGATGGCCGCCGCAGCAGCTCTTTCCTCAGCCTCCCTCACAGCGGTAAGCAGCGGCACTGAAGGAGAAGAGCCCAGCACAGCAGGGGAGGCAGTGGTTCCCATGGCTGCCTTAATAAAGACATTGCAAGAGACATTCCGCTCTGAGCTGAAATCAGCCATGCACAGTGTGACCTCACAGATCCAGGAGATCATACAGCGCACCTCCAATCTGGAGGATAAGATGGAGGCGGCAGTGGGGGCCCTGGAGGAAGACCCGGAGACCATTAAAGTCCACACAGAGCGTATAATGGATTTAGAGCTGAAGTGCATAGACTTTGAGAACAGGTCCCGTAGAGGCAATATACGCATTAGGGGCCTCCCAGAGTCCATCATAGCTCTTAAAGACACAGCTGCAGCGCTGTTTAAAGCACTACTCCCAGATGTGGAACCCTCTGTGCTTCACATTACTAGAATCCACAGAGTATTGGGCAGACCGAGGGCATCAGACCTCCCCAGGGATGTTGTGCTTAAAATGCACTATGAGGAGTGGAGAGACTTAATCTTGTCAGCAACCAGAGAAATGTCCTCCCTACCTGGACTACCAAACTCAGTGCGACTTTTTGCTGATATCTCACCCTCTACGCTTGCGAGGAGAAGGTCACTTAAACCGGTCACAGCAGCACTTCAGGCAGTGGGTGTCAAGTACCGATGGGGGTTCCCGTTTGCTTTATTATTCAACCATGGAGGCGAGTCATTTATATGCTGGTCCTTAGAAGAAGGAACAAAAGCTCTCGAACGAGCCAGAATACCAATTCTGGAAGCCTTGCCTCCTCAACCGAGACGAAAATCACGCCTGCCGAGAGAATGGACACAGACCCCTAGAACCAGGAGCCAGAATGCGCGGGTTACTTGAATCTCCTCTGGGACCACATGGTGAACTCCTCTATGAATAGAGCTATAGTGATATAGCTCCGGTACCTTAGTTCTACTATAGACACTCCCGGATAGTTACTAGCAGAGTCAATCTGCTGTGGTTGAAAGTTAAAATTGCAGTTGGTTATTGCAGATGGTTATAACCTATGTTCAATACATAATCCACCCCTACTTACTTTATAACTAGCAAGGGTTAGGCTGTTGGGCTCAGGTATGTGCTGCCTGACTGGGCTGATCTCTGGGATTCCCTTTGCTATGGGACCCCAGAATATTGCCTCAAAAGGGTATTCTACCCAAATGTTCATTTGTTCTTTGTTTAATGTCTTTGTCTCCCCTTGTGTTGTTTTTCCCCTTTCGTTTCTCTACAGATGTGAATGTGCTCCACTGTTTAGCATATCTCTAATGCGACTTCCCGGCAAGTTGAGGAAAGCGGACAATGGTCACTGGAGGATCATTAGCGGTAACAAATTTTGCATCCATGTGTAGAGTATTGTCCCATAATGTACATGGGTTTAACTCACCCATGAAGCATAAAAAGGCGTTTCTGGACTACCACAAACACAAACCAGACATCATATGCTTACAGGAAACCCACTTCTCTAAAACTTCTAGCCCTAAATACTTTGACTCCAATTATTCCCGTTTTTATTTGGCGGCATGGGAACGTAAGACCAGAGGAGTAGCCATACTATTCAAAAATAGCCTGCCATTTCAGGTAGAGGGCACTGTTGAAGACACGGAGGGCAGATTTATTATTATATACGGTAATTTGCAAGGACAAAGCATCTGTATAGTAAACAGTTACATGCCCACTGCAACTCAGACGCTAGTATTTAAATCAATACTATCTAAGATATCCGTAATCTCCTATCAACATTTGATCTGGTGTGGGTACTTTAATCTCACTTTGAATCCCACTTTTGACTGCACTGCAGCAAAGCGATCTGATATATCCAAGAGAGACAGACGAAAGATAATTAAATTAATGAGTGAGCATAGACTGGTCGATGTATGGAGGGAGACAAATGGTACCACAAGAGGATATACCTTTCTGTCCGCTGTACACAAAACCTACTCAAGAATAGACTTACACATAACCACAGCAAACACATTGCCGGGGGTTCTGTTTTCCCGCCATGTTCTGTCCTCTCGGTCGGATCACGACGCGGTACTCTCAGAATTTAAGTTTAACGTAAGCACATCTAAACTGTTCAGATGGCGGCTAAATAACTCTCTACTGACAGACCCAGAAATAGCGGCGACTATCAACAGTGACCTTAAGCTCTACTTTCAGACGAATGTTAGTGAAGAGTCATCCCCGGGAAACATATGGCTAGCCCATAAGAAATTTATCACTGGAACCATTATTAAACTGGCAACAGCCAGGAAAAAAAATAGATCAGAATTACAAATCAAACTAGAAAACAAATTATTAAATCTAGAACAAGCTAACCAGCAGACCCCCTCACGGTACCTGATCAAGCAGATACAGGACGTCAAACTCCAGTTAACCCCTTAGTGACCGAGCCAAATTTTTTAAATCTGACCAGTGTCACTTTATGTGGTAATAACTCTGCAACGCTTCAACAAATCCCAGTGATTTTGAGATTGTTTTTTCGTGACACATTATACTTTATGATAATGGTAAATTTTGTTCAACATTTTTTGTGTTTATTTATAAAAAATATCAAAAATTTGAGAAAAATGTTAAAAAATTAGCAATTTTCTAAATTTTAATGATTATCCCTTTAATCCAGATAGTCATACAACAGCAAACCATTAATAAATAACATTTCCCACATGTCTGCTTTACATCAGCACCATTTGTAAAATGTTATTTCATTTTGTTAGCATTTTAGGAGGTTTAAAAATGTAGCAGCAATTTTTCATTTTTTCAAAGAAATTTACAAAATTTATTTTTTTAGGGACTTATCCATGTTTGAAGTGACTTTAGGGGTCCCATATATTGGGAAACCCACAAACGTGATACCATTTTAAAAACAGCCCCCCCTGACATATTGAAAACTGCTGTCAGGTAGTTTATTAACGCTTCAGGTGCTTTACAGGAATTAATGCAAAGTGGTATGACAGAAATGAAAATGTGTATTTTTACCACCTAAATGTTGCTAACTTCTAAACAGATTACTGCAGCCGTCAGACTCTAAAGGTACCGTCACACTAGACGATATCGCTAGCGATCCGTGACGTTGCAGCGTCCTGGCTAGCGAGATCGTCCAGTGTGACAGGCAGCAGCGATCAGGCCCCTGCTGTGCTGTCGATGGTCAGGGAAGAAAGTCCAGAACTTTATTTCGTCGCTGGACTCCCCGCAGACATCGCTGAATCGGCGTGTGTGACACCGATTCAGCGATGTCTTCGCTGGTAACCAGGGTAAACATCGGGTAACTAAGCGCAGGACCGCGCTTAGTAACCCGATGTTTACCCTGGTTACCATCGTTAAAGTAAAAAAACAAACACTACATACTTACCTACCGCTGTCTGTCCCCGGCGCTCTGCTTCTCTGCTCTGGCTGTGAGCGCCGGGCAGCCGGAAAGCAGAGCGGTGACGTCACCGCTGTGCTTTCCGGCCGCTGTGCTCACTGCCAGAGCAGAGAAGCAGAGCGCCGAGGGACAGACAGCGGTAGGTAAGTATGTAGTGTTTGTTTTTTTACTTTAACGATGGTAACCAGGGTAAACATCGGGTTACTAAGCGTGGCCCTGCGCTTAGTAACCCGATGTTTACCTGGTTACCGGCATCGTTGGTTGCTGGAGAGCTGTCTGTGTGACAGCTCTCCAGCGACCAAACAGCGATGCTGCAGCGATCCGGATCGTTGTCGGTATCGCTGCAGCGTCGCTTAGTGTGACGGTACCTTAAGGCCGCTATTTGGTCATGAATTGCCATGGCAAACATCAGGACAACAGAATCATGATCTGAGGGCACCAATTGTGACAAAGAAGAAGCCCCCACACTCTGTTAACCATTTATAATGATGTAGTCACTATTGACAGCAGCATCTAAGGGGTTAAACAGATTTAGATGGTGCAAATACTGATCGTGGCTGGTACAGCAAGTTGTCAGCTATAGTGGACAGCCGACAGATGCTGGATTGTCATCTGTATGGGGAGGCTATTCTCTTATATCTCAGGTCA
The DNA here is from genome assembly GCF_032444005.1 of Ranitomeya imitator. Taxonomy (NCBI): domain Eukaryota; kingdom Metazoa; phylum Chordata; class Amphibia; order Anura; family Dendrobatidae; genus Ranitomeya; species Ranitomeya imitator. The sequence continues at coordinate 355,166,900 of NC_091283.1, read as the reverse complement.
GTTAAAAGACGTATTGACGGTCATTAAGGGGTTAAACACCGTCCTCACACATAGAACAGAACGTGCCTTAACATGGACAAGGGCCTCTTTTTATAGAATGGCAAACAAGCCAAGCAAACTACTAGCGCGACAATTGCGACAAAAAGAGTCTTTAAATACTATCCACTCAATCAAAAAAAGTAACAGGCTTGTCTCTGCCCATCCTGAAGATATTTATAAAGAGTTCCATAGTTTTTATCAAAATCTATACTCACCACCCAAGTCCCCTCCCTCGCATCTTCTACAAAACTTTATGCAACACCTATCACTCCCTAAACTTAATGAATCCTCTTCCCAGATAATGCAGGCTGAGATATCAAACGAAGATGTAGAGCTAATAATCCAAAAACTGAAAACTGATAAAGCCCCTGGGCCTGATGGACTTACAGCTCCATACTATAAAAAATTTAAAGAAACTCTCACGCCACACATTACAAAATTCTGTAAAGCACTTTTAAATGGTAGCCAAATGCCCCCAGAATTCTATATAGCTCATGTCGCAGTGATTCCCAAGCCCAAAAAAGATCACCAGTTAACTAAAAGTTACAGACCTATCTCGTTACTTAATGTAGACTTAAAGATATTCACATCCATTATTACAGATAGAATCAATAAAGTACTCCCTTCTCTTGTGCATAGAGACCAAGTGGGTTTTATACCGAGGAGACAGGGACCGGATAATATAAGACGTAATCTAAATATAATACACTCAGCAACCAATTCTCAGAGGCCTACTATGCTTCTAGCCTTAGACATTGAAAAGGCTTTTAACTCAGTGTCATGGCCATACCTTTTCAAGGTATTATCTTTGTTCGGTTTGCCCCACAAACTAGTCAACTGCCTAACTTTACTATACGATAAACCAACTGCATACCTTAAACTCCCGTCACTGCAACCTACCCCAATAAAAATAATGAGAGGAACTAGACAAGGATGCCCACTTTCCCCAGCGCTGTTCGCCCTGGCAATGGAGCCTCTAGCTGAAGCCATAAGGAAAAACCCCGACATCTTAGGACCTGCTGATCTGGGCGATCAATATAAAGTTAGTCTGTTCGCCGACGATTTACTTCTAACCCTCACTAATCCCCATACCACCCTTCCAAATTTATTTTCACTATTTCATGACTTTGAGCTGATATCAGGGCTTAAAATAAATATAGACAAGTCAGAAGCTCTCTTCCTGAATACATCTGAAAAAGATCAAGCACACCTAGTGTCGCAATTTGGATTTGAAAAAAAAGAACATTATCTAACCTATTTGGGGATTAACCTCACGTCTAACAGATCTACTTTATACAAATGGAACTATACCCCCCTAATAAAGAATTTTCAACGGGATTTGACTAAATGGTCGTCGCTGACACTTTCATGGCTAGGCAGAATAAATGCCATAAAAATGGTCTCTCTCCCAAGGTTTCTATACCTGTTCCGCTCCCTCCCTATCCCAGTCCCCTCGAGAGTAATACGTGATATACACTCAATGGTTTCTAAATTTATATGGCAGGGGAAAAAACCCAGAATCAAACAACAGATTATGTTTATTTACCGAAAAAAAGGAGGATTCTCCTTATCCAATTTCATAAATTATTATAAAGCGGCCCAGATTGCCCAACTAACCAGAGTTTGCTCAACTGTAGATAAGCCTAGATGGGTCCAACTGGAATCATTTCTGTTGAAACCTTGCTCTCTGTCAGGCCTGCTGTCATGATCCCAATGGCAGGGGATCCCAAAAGGACAAGCACAAAAAACAAAACAAGCTCTAGGGTAATGGAAACTGAGCTGACCGCGATCCTGAACCTAAACACACAACTAGCTGTAGCCGGGGAACGTGCCTACGATGATCCTAGACGTCTCGCTCCAGCCGAAGGACTAACTTCCCCTATTAGAAGAAACACAGACCTCTCTTGCCTCCAGAGAACACCCCACAGAGATAGCAGCCCCCCACATGTAATGACGGTGAAATGAGAGGAAAGCACATACGTAGTTATGAAAACAGATTCAGCAAAATGAGGCCCGCTAAAGCTAGATAGCAGAGGATACAAAAGTGAACTGCGCGGTCAGCGAAAAACCCTACAAAAAAACCATCCTGAAATTACTTGAACTCATGTGCCAACTCATGGAACATGAGGAGTAATATCAGCTCACTAGAGCAACCAGCAAAAAGGAATCACATATCTGCAAGCTGGACTAAGACAAAAATTAAGCAAAACGTGGAACAGGAAAATCAAAAACTTAGCTTGTCCTGGAGATTACAGAAGCGGGAAGCAGAGGTAAAAAGACACACTGATTACATTGAAAGCTGGCAAGGAAATGACAAGAAAGCCAGGTAAATAGGAAACTCCCATATCCTGATAGAACAGGTGGACACCAGAGACCGCAGAAAACACAAGTCACCCAGTACCATCTGTAACCACCAGAGGGAGCCCAAAAACAGAATCCACAACAGTACCCCCCCTTGAGGAGGGGTCACCGAACCCTCACGAGAACCACCAGGGTGACCAGGATGAGCCCTATGAAATGCACGGACCAAATCAGCAGCATGAACATCAGAGGCAACCACCCAAGAATTATCCTCCTGACCATAACCCTTCCACTTGACCAAATATTGGAGTTTCCGTCTGGAAACACGAGAATCCAAGATCTTCTCCACAACATACTCCAATTCTCCCTCCACCAGCACCGGAGCAGGCGGTTCAAGCGAAGGAACAACAGGTACCTCATACTTCCGCAACAACGACCGATGGAACACATTATGAATAGCAAACGATGCCGGGAGATCCAAACGAAACGACACAGGGTTAAGAATTTCCAAGATCCTATAGGGACCGATGAACCGAGGCTTGAACTTAGGAGAAGAGACCTTCATAGGAACAAAACGAGAAGACAACCACACCAAGTCCCCAACACGAAGTCGAGGACCCACGCGGCGACGGCGATTAGCAAACTGCTGAGCCCTCTCCTGGGACAACTTCAAATTGTCCACCACATGACTCCAAATCTGATGCAACCTATCCACCACCATGTCCACTCCAGGACAATCAGAAGGCTCCACCTGACCAGAGGAAAAACGAGGATGAAACCCCGAATTACAAAAGAAAGGAGAAACCAAGGTAGCAGAACTAGCCCGATTATTAAGGGCAAATTCGGCAAGCGGCAAAAAGGTAAAACAGTCATCTTGATCAGCAGAAACAAAACACCTTAAATAAGTTTCCAAGGTCTGATTAGTTCGTTCCGTCTGGCCATTCGTCTGAGGATGGAATGCAGACGAAAAGGACAAATCAATGCCCATCTTAGCACAGAACGTCCGCCAAAATCTAGACACAAACTGAGATCCCCTGTCAGAAACGATGTTCTCCGGAATCCCATGCAAACGAACCACGTTCTGAAAAAACAGAGGGACCAACTCAGAGGAGGAAGGTAACTTAGGCAAGGGTACCAGATGAACCATCTTAGAAAAGCGGTCATACACAACCCAGATGACGGACATTTTTTGAGAGACAGGGAGATCCGAAATAAAGTCCATGGAAATGTGCGTCCAAGGCCTCTTCGGGATAGGCAAAGGTGACAACAATCCACTGGCGCGAGAACAGCAAGGCTTAGCCCGAGCGCAAACTTCACAAGACTGCACAAAAGAACGCACATCCCTCGACAAGGAAGGCCACCAAAAAGACCTGGCCACCAAGTCTCTAGTACCAAATATTCCAGGATGACCTGCCAACGCAGAAGAATGGACCTCGGAGATGACTCTGCTGCTCCAATTATCCGGAACAAACAGTCTTTCAGGCGGACAACGATCAGGTTTATCCGCCTGAAACTCCTGCAAAGCACGTCGCAAGTCTGGGGAGACAGCCGACAAAATCACCCCATCCCTAAGGATACCAGTGGGCTCAGAATTTCCAGGGGAGTCAGGCACAAAACTCCTAGAAAGAGCATCCGCCTTCACATTCTTTGAACCTGGCAGGTATGAAACCACAAAATCGAAACGGGAGAAAAACAGTGACCAACGAGCCTGTCTAGGATTCAGACGCTTGGCAGACTCAAGGTAAATCAGATTTTTGTGATCAGTCAAGACCACCACACGATGTCTAGCACCCTCAAGCCAATGACGCCACTCCTCAAATGCCCACTTCATGGCCAAAAGCTCCCGATTACCAACATCATAATTCCGCTCAGTGGGCGAAAACTTTCTAGAAAAGAACGCACATGGCTTCATCACTGAGCAATCGGAGCTTCTCTGCGACAAAACCGCCCCCGCTCCAATCTCGGAAGCATCAACCTCAACCTGAAAAGGAAGCGAAACATCTGGCTGACGCAACACAGGAGCAGAAGAAAACCGGCGCTTAAGTTCCTGAAAGGCCTCCACATGTAATGACGGTGAAATGAGAGGAAAGCACATACGTAGTTATGAAAACAGATTCAGCAAAATGAGGCCCGCTAAAGCTAGATAGCAGAGGATACAAAAGTGAACTGCGCGGTCAGCGAAAAACCCTACAAAAAAACCATCCTGAAATTACTTGAACTCATGTGCCAACTCATGGAACATGAGGAGTAATATCAGCCCACTAGAGCAACCAGCAAAAAGGAATCACATATCTGCAAGCTGGACTAAGACAAAAATTAAGCAAAACGTGGAACAGGAAAATCAAAAACTTAGCTTGTCCTGGAGATTACAGAAGCGGGAAGCAGAGGTAAAAAGACACACTGATTACATTGAAAGCCGGCGAGGAAATGACAAGAAAGCCAGGTAAATAGGAAACTCCCATATCCTGATAGAACAGGTGGACACCAGAGACCGCAGAAAACACAAGTCACCCAGTACCATCTGTAACTACCAGAGGGAGCCCAAAAACAGAATCCACAACAGCCTGCTATGGACTGAAGCTAAACTCCCTAAACATATCGCTGACGTCTCACCCTTCGCGGCTCAGTCACTGCTCCTCTGGAGGAAAGAGAGGTTTAAGAATGAGCTGCAAACTAGGAATACGCCACTAAATTCACTATTTTGCAACCCGGTCTTCCCCCCGGGTCTTGATCCCCAACCCTTTTCCTGGTGGATTCTGGGAGGAATAACTACTATAAAACATCTCTGCTCCCCGTTTAATGTAATCCTATCTAAACAGGAGTTCATTCAAAAGTATGAACCGCCAGTCCGGGAAGCATTCCGTATTAATCAAATCTTTGATTTTGCTAGAAAGTGTGCACCGGGTGGGAGGCCTTTCCGAATCACTGGATTTGAACAGAAATGCTCAAGTGATCCGCTGGGAGGGGGGGGGGGTTATCTCTTACTTATACTCTTCCCTCGCCATTATACAGGAAGAGAAGAAGCTTAGATTTATGCAACAATGGGAGGAGGAGCTGGGGTTTGACATATCGCTAGGAGAATGGCAGAGTTGTTGTAACGCCTTATCAAGAGGCTCCCACCAAGTATCCCTAGTGGAGTCTTCTCTCAGAGTCTTACATAGAACTTACCTAGTCCCTACGAGGCTGCATGCCATATATCCTCAGGTTTCTGATGTTTTAGAGGTTGTGACGCACCTGGAGATATGGGTCACATATGGTGGACCTGCCCGGTGGTGTCTGACCTATGGCGAGAGGTGAAGCTCTTGGTGGAGAGGATGTATGGAAAAGAGATACCAATGAGCCCATTGACCTTCCTCCTGGGATTAAAACCGAAGGGATTATCCAAAAACCTACACAGATTGGTGGTCCTGCTGGGAATGGCGACTAAAATACACATAGCGTCAAAGTGGAGGTCTCCCTCGCTCTCGATTTCTCTTGTCAAAGATAGAATGAACACCATCATGATATACGAGCGCATCCAAGCGACGAGGATTGATAACTGGAACTCTTTTTTTCAAATTTGGTCTCCATGGCTGGAATTACATCCGGACGATCAAGTGAGGTTGGCTCTTACCCTTTCTCCGTGAGTCGTCGATTCTTTTTTGACTCTGTGGTGGTCTGGGGATGCCTGATTGGGCCGGTGATGGTGTCCGACTAATATTTGTTGATATGAGAGAAGTTTGTTTTTTTTTTTTGTAAAATTGTGGAGCCGTTTTATAGTGTTTATGATCTTGAGCTTATCCCCTCTCGTTTCTGTCTTGTCTTTGTCCTGTCTTAATATTATCAACATCTCTAACCCCCAATTACTATACCATGTTATTGTTGATATGTATGTGATTTCTGTACATTCAATACTCCCATGTTGGGAGATCTATGTGATACTTTTCAAATAAAAATTTATTGAAACAAAAAAAACTTATTGCCCATGAGCCGTTTGCCATGTTATGCCGCCATGGACTACCTAAGGATATCTACGGATCAGGCGACACCTTTTATGTCCAAAGGAACTATGCAAGCTGTTCCAGATTAAAGGGAACCTGTCACCCCCCCAGGGCGTTTTTAAGTAAAAGAGCCACCTTCAGCAGCACTAAGGCTGCATTCTGTTGAGGTGGCTCTTATGCTTAGTATCCCTAGGAATGCTAAAATAATCACTCCTATATATTGCCCGCCATCCCTCTCTTGTGTCTAGGAGGTATGTCTTCTCCCCCAGTGTTAACCGCCTCCGAGACATCAATCATCTCCCTCTTGCATCTGTGCGCCGCCTCCTTTGTTCAAAATACATGCCCTGCGCTCTGCCAACATTTCTCGCCTGATGTAAGTTCACGGGCAGCGCCCACGGTGCATGCCCAAGAAATGTTGGCAGAGCGCAGGTGCCGGGCAGGTATTTTGTACACAGGAGGCGGCGCAAAGACGCAAGAGGGAGATGATTGACGTCTCGAAGACGGTTGACACCGGGGGAGAAGACATACCTCCTGGACACAATAGAGGTATGGTGTGCAATTTATAAAAGTGATTATTTGAGCATTCCTAGGGATACTAAGCATAAGAGCCAACTTCACGGAATGCAGCTTTAGTGCTGCTAAAGGTGGCTCTTTTACTTAAAAACGCCCTGGGGGGGTGACAGGTTCCCTTTAAACAGTTGCGCACATCGGTGTACCACCGACAAACCGATGGGTCTAGTGGAAAGGTTTAACAAAACCCTAAAATCTATGTTAAAAAAAGTGGACTCCAAAGATGGAAGGGATTGGGATAGGTTTCTGTTCTATTTAATGTTTGCTGTCTGAAAAGTAGTGCAGTTTTCAATGAGGTTCTCTCCTTTCGAGCTTTTGTACGGTAGACATCCCCGAGGCCTGCTGGATGCAGCCAAAGGGATAAAAAGTGTAATAGAGTACATGGTGAGTATGCAGGACCGAATCGCGGCGGTAAAGGTGCACCTTTTGGATGCCAAAGCAACGCGGAGCCGAGCATATAATAGAAAGGCCACGGTCAGTTCCTTTAAACAAGGTGATAGGGTATTAGATTTAGAGCCCAGTGCAGAAAGTAAGCTCATGGCTAAGTGGCAAGGGCCATAGGAAGTCCGAGAATAGGTTGAGGAAGTGAATTACAGGGTATATCAGCCTGGGAAGAGGAAGCCTGAGCAAAAATATCATGTAAATCTGCTAAAGGCGTGGAAAGACCGGGAATATATGATTACGGATGTGACTCCAGTCATATTGTTAGTGGACTCTCCAACACAGTCCCGGAGAAGGCCTGGAGAGAGGTAAAGATAAGCAATGCTCTCTCTATACAGCAGCGACTAGAGGCTCAGAAATTGGTACAGCAGAATATGGAGGTATTCCCAGAGCTGCCCGGATGAACATCTGTCATCCAACATGACATTGTCACTGAGTCTCAGGCAAGGATAAGAATGAAACATACAGTGTGTCAGAGGCAAGCTATTTTGTATTAGGTCTAAGGAAGTGGACCCTCTGGGTCACGGCCACCCCCTGTACAGGGAGAGTTAGGGACAGGCCCAAGGAGGGTGAAGCCGCAACTGCCGGAGCCAAAGGGACGACTGTAGTTAGAGCTCAGAGAGAACGACAGGCAGCGGGGAGACGGGACTAGTGAAGTGACTAAAATGGCGAAGGCAGCAAAGACAGGGTACTAACCGATAAGATGCTGGTACTCGAGAGACGGAGACAACGGAGCCTTTGGACTGGCTGGGTACGGCTGGAACACAGGTCTGGCAAGATATGACAGGAACGTAGAGCTGGCAGGAACACAGGACCGGCAGAACAAGGCAGGAGCACAGGACAGGCAGGATACAGCAGGAACACAGGACTGGCAGGACACGGCAGGAACACAGGACTTGGCAGGATACGGCAGGAACACGGGACTGGCAGGACACGGCAGGAACACAGGACTTGGCAGGATACGGCAGGAACACGGGACTGGCAGAACACGGCAGGAACACGGGACTGGCAGGACACGGCAGGAACACAGGACTTGGCAGGATAAGGCAGGAACACGGGACAGGCAGGGTACGGCAGGAACACAGGACTTGGCAGGATACGGCAGGAACACAGGACTTGGCAGGATACGGCAGGAACACGGGACAGGCATGAGACAGCAAACAGAGGACGTAAAGGACACTGCGGAGATAACACGGATCAGAGCCAAGGAACCTAAGGAATTACTGGTGGTTAAACCAGCAAACGCAATAGACGCAAAGGCGTCTAAGCAGGGCAGGCACTGGGAAGAAGTACCCGATGGGCGCCACCATATTGGAGGCGGAGCCGCCGGGTCACGACCTCCCAGCAGCCCCAGCGACGAAAGGAGCGCATCGGCGCATGCGCGAAGCACAGGAGGGACGAGCGCCGGCAAAGCAGGAAGACAGAGAAGAGGAGAGAGCATTGGGAGCACGCCGGCCGGACAGGTAAGTATGAAAAGGCGGCATAACAGTACCCCCTCTCTTACCCCCCCTCCTCTCTTTAAAACTGGAAAGGAATTTTTTTAAGATCACAGGAGCGTTGATGTTCTCTAGGGGTTCCCAGGATCTCTCCTCGGGACCAAAGCCCTTCCAATCGATTAAGTAGTAAGCCTTACCCTTGACAAATTTCCTAGCAAGGATATCCTTAACCTCAAAAGCAGCATCGGAAGAAATAGGAAAATGAGAATGCGACGGAGCAGAATGAAAATGATTAAAAATTGCGGGTTTGAGAAGTGAAACATGAAAAGAGTTAGGAATACGTAACGAGGAGGGCAACTTCAACTTATAGGCTACATCATTAATTTGGCTAGAAATCTCAAAGGGACCGATGTAACGTGGGACAAATTTTTGAGAGGGAATCTTGAGTCTGATGTAACGAGAGGATAACCAGACTTTGTCACCAGGACGATACGGAGGAACATCTAAACGCTTTTTATCAGCATACTTTTTCATTCTGAAACTTGCTCTCTGAAGCGCCTCCTTAGCCTCCTGCCAAATTTTGGAGAATTCCACAGACAAGGAATCTGCCGCCGGTACACCTGAGGTGGGGGAAACAGGGAGAGGAATGCCGGGATGTAGCCCAAAAACAATGAAAAAAGGAGATTTAGACGAAGATTCGCTAGTATGGTTATTATAGGCAAATTCCGCCCAAGGAAGAAGAGACACCCAGTCATCATGATGAGCATTAGTAAAATGGCGAAGATAGGATGTAAGAATTTGATTCACCCGCTCCACTTGTCCGTTAGACTGTGGATGGTATGCAGAAGAAAAATTTAGCAATACCTTCATAAGTCCTCACAGAGCTCTCCAGAAACGGGAGGTAAACTGAACACCACGATTGGACATGATATGCTGAGGGAATCCATGAAGCTGAAATATTTGAAGAAGAAAGACCTTTGCTAGCTCAGGAGCAGAAGGTAAACCAGGTAGAGAGATGAAGTGAGCCATTTTGGAGAATCTATCCACCACCACCAAAATTACAGTACAATTCGAAGATTTTGGCAAATCGGTGATGAAATCCATAGCAATGTGACTCCAGGGAACCGAGGGCACAGGAAGTGGATGAAGAGGTCCAGTAGGAAGCTGTCGAGGAACTTTGTTTCTAGCACATGAAGAGCAAGAGGCAACGAAATCTAGAACATCTTGCCGAAGTGAAGGCCACCAGTAATGGCGAGAAATCAGGGTGAGAGTCTTCTTGCCCCCAACATGACCAGCGAATTGGGAAGAATGACCCCAACGCAAAACTTTCAGTTTGTCACGATTGGATACGAAGGTCTTTCCCGGGAGTGTAGTGATCACTTTCAGAGGGGCCAACGTGACAATCTTAGCCGGATCAAGAATATGTGCTGGTCTCTCCTCTTCATCCTGAGATTGAAAAGACCTTGACAGAGCGTCAGCTTTAATGTTCTTATTCCTGGGTCGGAAATGCAACTCAAAATCGAAACATCCAAAAAACAAAGACCATCTGGCTTGTCGGGGGTTAAGCCTCTGAGCGGACTGGACATAGGACAGATTCTTGTGATCTGTAAAAATAACAAAAGGATGTACAGCCCCTTCCAGGAGGTACCGCCACTCCTCTAGAGCCAACTTTATGGCCAGTAATTCCTTGTCACCTATGGAATAGTTTCGTTCCGGAGGAGAGAAAGCTTTGGAGAAAAACCCACAAGTGACTAAACGACCCGAGATAGACCTCTGAAGTAAGACCGCTCCTGCTCCAATAGAGGATGCATCAACTTCAAGGATAAACGGTTTGTTGGAATCAGGTCGATGGAGTACTGGTGCAGAAGCAAACTCTTGCTTTAGAGTTTGGAAAGCAGCTTCGGCCTCAGCAGACCAGAGATTAGAGTTTGCCCCTTTGCGGATCAGAGCAGAAATTGGTTTGGTCAAAGAAGAAAAATGAGGGATAAACTGTCTATAGTAGTTGGCGAAGCCTAGGAACCGCTGAATAGCCTTCTCTCCTGAAGGACGTGGCCAATTAAGAACGGCCGACACTTTCTCAGGATCCATCTTCAGAGACAATATAACCCAGGAAAGGTACCGAGGACTGTTCGAAGACACATTTCTCTATCTTTGCGAAAAGATTATTCTGTCTTAACTGTAGTAAAACTTGACGAACATCACGCCGATGAGTAGACAAATCTGGGGAGAAGATGAGGATGTCATCCAAATAGACTACGACTCTGGTATAGAGGCAATCACGAAAGATATAATTGACGAAATCTTGGAATACCGCAGGAGCATTGCAAAGTCCAAAAGGCATTACCAAATACTCGTAGTGACCGTCCCGAGTGTTGAATGCGGTTTTCCACTCGTCCCCCGCACGGATACAGATCAAATTGTAGGCTCCTCGGAGGTCCAGTTTGGTAAAAATTTGTGCTCCCCTCAGGCGGTCGAAGAGTTCAGAAATAAGAGGCAAAGGGAATTTATTCTTCACAGTGATGTTATTTAACCCTCTGTAGTCAATACACGGACGAAGGGTACCATCCTTCTTTTTCACAAAATAAGAAACCAGCCCCAGCAGGAGAAGAAGATTTTCGAATGAAACCTTTGGAAAGATTCTCTTGAATGTACTCCGACATAGCTTGAGTCTCTGCCGGCGACAGAGGATAAATTCTTCCTCTAGGAGGAGTGGTACCAGGTACAAGGTCTATGGGACAATCGTAGGGACGATGTAGTGGAAGAGTATCTGCCTCCTTTTTGTCAAAAACATCCGCAAAGGAGGCATAAACAGAGGGCAACCCGGAGGGAATGGGAATAGGACTGGGGACACCAACAGGATGCACCGGCAACAGACAACGAGCCTGACAAGAATCCCCCCAGCGAAGAATGTTGCCCCTATGCCAATCTAAAAATGGTTCGTGGACCCGTAGCCACAGAAAACCGAGAAGAATGGGATGAGAAATATTGGCTAAAACAAAAAACGAGATTCGCTCCCTGTGAAGAGCCCCTATTTGAAGCTCAACTACCTGAGTGACTTGAGTAACAGTCTCTTGCAGAGGTCTTCCATCTAAGGAAGCTAGAAAAAGAGGATTCTCTAAAAACTTAACGGGGACAGAGAACTTAATAACCTCCTCTAATCTAATAAAATTTCCCGCAGCACCGGAGTCCACATAGGCCTCAAGAGAAATGCGCTTATCATGAGCGTGTAACAAAACTGGCAGAGTGAGGGGTAGAGAGGTTTCACATGCACCTAGGGAGGCCTCTCTTACCTGACCTAGGTGGAGGAGTTTTCCGGACGTTCAGGGCAGGCTCGAAGAAGATGAGAGGAGCTCCCACAGTAAAAACAGAGACCCTGGGCGCGTCTCTCCTTCCTTCATTGTTCGGAGAGTTTTATGCGATCCACTTGCATTAGTTCAGGAGCAGAGACCGAAGCAGAAGCTCTAGGCCGTGGACTGGGAGGTCTACGAGAGGGTATGGAAGAGCGAGGGAATCTTCTCTCCCGAGCTCGCTCCTGAAAGCGAAGGTCAATGTGAGTAGCCAAGGCAATTAAATCCTCCAAGTTAGTTGGAGTATCACGACCTGCCAATTCATCTTTAATATGACTAGAAAGCCCCCGCCAAAATGCCCCTACTAATGCCTCATTATTCCAACCCAAGTCTGAAGATAAAGTCCGAAACTGAATAGCGTATTGCCCCACCGTCAAGGAGCCCTGCAGTAAATTGAACAAAGCCTCAGTAGTTAAGGCCAAGCGACCCGACTCGTCAAAAACCTGACGAAAGGTCTCCAAGAATGGTGTGAGCTGAAAAACCACTGGATCATCCCGCTCCCAAAGAGGATTTACCCAGGCTAAAGCATCTCCCTCTAAATGGGAAACAATGAAAGCCACCTTGGCCCGATCCGTAGGATACTGCATGGGAAGGAGCTCAAAATGAAGACGGCACTGATTGAGAAATCCCCGACATTGTTTGGGATCTCCGTTATAGCGAGGAGGTTTGGCCAAACGGGGAGTGGGATGAGGAGCAAAAGCTGGGGAAGAAACGGACGAAGCAGACTGGAGAGAAAGTAGACGACTATCTACTGAAGCCATATACCCCAGAATTTGGGACTGAGCGTCGCGCTGCTGAGCCAGTTCTTGTTGTAAACCGGCCAGCTGAGAGGCATTCCCCGGGTCGGAGATCTGGAGGGCTGAGAGACGGGAGTCCATAGACTTCATGAAAGACATCATACGGGATTGGTTCTCCCGCAGAAAAAGCTCTTTCTGCGCAGCTGAAGCTCCAGTGGGATCCATGGCCTTTGCGTACTATTAGGTCTAAGGAAGTGGACCCTCTGGGTCACGGCTTCAGAGCCCCCGAGGACGAGTGGACCAGATGAAGCCACCCCCTGTACAGGGAGAGTTAGGGACAGGACCAAGGAAGGTGAAGCCGCAACTGCCGGAGCCAAAGGGACGACTGTAGTTAGAGCTCAGAGAGAATGACAGGCAGCGGGGAGACGGGACTAGTGAAGTGACTAAAATGGCGAAGGCAGCAAAGACAGGGTACTAACTGATAAGATGCTGGTACTCGAGAGACGGAGACAATGGAGCCTTTGGACTGGCTGGGTACGGCTGGAACACAGGTCTGGCAAGATATGACAGGAACGTAGAGCTGGCAGGAACGCAGGACCGGCAGAACAAGGCAGGAGCACAGGACAGGCAGGATACAGCAGGAACATGGGACTGGCAGGACACGGCAGGAACACAGGACTTGGCAGGATACGGCAGGAACACGGGACTGGCAGGACACGGCAGGAAAGCAGGACTTTGAAGGATACGGCAGGAACACGGGACTGGCAGGACACGGCAGGAACACGGGACTGGCAGGACACGGCAGGAACACAGGACTTGGCAGGATACGGCAGGAACACGGGACAGGCAGGGTACGGCAGGAACACAGGACTTGGCAGGATACGGCAGGAACACGGGACAGGCAGGAGACAGCAAACAGAGGACGTAAAGGACACTGCGGAGATAACACGGATCAGAGCCAAGGAACCTAAGGAATTGCTGGCAGTTAAACCAGCAAACGCAATAGACGCAAAAGCGTCTAAGCAGGGCAGGCGCTGGGAAGAAGTACCCGACGGGCGCCGCCATATTGGAGGCGGAGCCGCCGGGTCACGACCTCCCAGCAGCCCCAGCGACAAAAGGAGCGCATCGGCGCATGCGCGAAGCACAGGAGGGACGAGCACCGGCAAAGCAGGAAGACAGAGAAGAGGAGGGAGCATCGGGAGCGCGCCGGCCGGACAGGTAAGTATGAAAAGGCGGCGTAACATTTTGGCTGAGGTGAAACAAATGTTCCAGGCTAGGAGTTATTGAGTAGTCCAGGAGTGGCTGAGCTATCCTCCATATACGGATTCTGAAGCCGGACGCATCGTTACAATTTTGTAACAATTTACGAAAACTGAATGAAGTGTAAAAATATGCACAAGGTGATTGAGAGACTGGGGCAGATCCAGTACTTCACGATGCCCAATCTGATCAAGGGTTACTGGCAGGTTCCTTTGACAGAGTCAGTAAAAGAAAAGACCGCCTTCATAACACCGAATGGTCTCTAGGACTATGTCCTCTTACCTTTTGGATTACATGAGGCCCTAACCACATTCCAAAGGCTGATGTATATAGTTTTAGAGCCACATCAAAAGTGTGCGTCGGCGTGTTTGCATGATATTATCATCTTTAGTACCGATTGAAAAAATGCATCAACTGGCCTAGATATTTGTGGCACTTCCACAAGTTAATTAAACTTGCAAGAATAGGGAAGCTAAAGCCAAAGGTACAAAAATCTTTAAGTCTTTATTAACATAAATATATGTTTTTAGATAGGTGCTTAGTCAGATACTATTTATATGTTTATGAACTATTTCTTAGATATCTCATATACTGTCTATTTGGGTGCAAGAGCCACTTGGTTTTATATATGATGATGTCACGGGGGTGCCGATCAGATGGGATAGGGAGCCCCTAGCAAATGTTGCAATCGATATAGATTGTGGCATTTAAAGAGTTAAACAGCCGACGGAGGTGCAGGCAGCACTCCTAGCAGGGACAGCCAGGTCTCGGCTGTCACGTGAGCAGAGGTCACTGGGACAATCGCATGGGCAAAACAACCTTTAGTGGTTACTACTCACTTGGTCGGTTTTCTGTAGGAATCTCCTCTTTACACCGCTCATTACCTCTCACATATGTCTCTGTAATATTAATATGCGTCAGATCTTCAGCCTGAAACAAATATATTAAAAGTCACAGACAGATGGAGAAGGTCACATCTATGATCAGCTCTAATCCTGCCATCTCCACTGTTCTCATTACACAAGTATAAAACATATAATACTGGTGGAGAAAACAAGACTGAGCACAAGACCGTCTACACATCATAGATCTCATGACACCTTTTTTCATCTACCTGATGATCCTGAGGAACATTGGGATCTTCTTGTTCACAGTCCTGTGGTAGAACATGATGGGGACAACTCTTACTGGATAGAACTGGAGGAAACACATACAGGGACTGAAATAATTCTTTGCACATATCATCATAGGCTGTGTGTATTTTGTCCTGTCTATTACCAGGTGATCTGAGGGGCTGGGGAACCTCCAACATGATGTTCTTGTACACATCTTTGTGTTCTTCTAAATACTCCCACTCTTCCATTGAGAAATAGACGGTGACATCCTGACACCTTATAGGAACCTGACACATACAATGATACAGTCATTCCACAATTCCTTCATAGCGTTACTGTATAATGTCCCAGCATTAACAGTAGTGTCACCTTTCCAGTCAGCAGCTCAATCATCTTGTAGGTGAGGTCTAAAATCTTCTGGTCATTGATGTCCTCATGTCTCAGGGATCTTCCCCATCCCTCAGACACAGCAGCCCGACAGCGCTCACTAGAAGTTTTCTTCACTACTTTGTAATCCTGGTTATGGAGAGACACATTAATAAATCTCACTACAGACATTTCCAGAGTCCTCACCTCTCCAGTTCTGTCCATCTGTTATTCCCATAGATAAGAATGATGTAATGTGACATCATCAGAATCTCTCACCTCTCCAGTAAGCCGCAAGAGGATCTCTAGGGTGAGTTGTAATAGCCTTTCTCCCACGTTTTTCTTGTCCAAATCCATCCTTGAAGAGTAAATTAGAAACAAAATTCTAAATAAATGTTACATGTACGCCGCTAGATTCAGATAGGGGCGGAACAGGTCTCATTAATTCTTTGGAACTCTGGGGGAACCGTTACTGAGGACAACCATGCACTGCAGGTTCCACAGGCACAAGATGGATCCATTTGCTCACACAAATACAATTGATCGAGTCCTCATGAACATGAACAGTGTAGTTTAATGTCACAGCACATTCAGTACAATTCAAGTCTCTTAAGCACAGGCTTCATAACATTACAGCTGCTTCTTAGAGGCGCATTGACTGACAGTCTCTTTTGATTGCACAGATCAAGACTCTTTACAAAGGCACAGTAGTACACAGCATTCCTTCTAGCACAGTGTAATAGAAGAGGGGGGAGGGTTTGCTGAGGGAGATTATCCATGTGACACAATTTCCTAAGAGTACCTATCTTCCGGCTCCTGATAGATTTTCTCAACTAGGAGTCCAAGTGTTAGCCCAGCTCCACTCTGTAATGGAATCCCTGTGTCCCTTATGGTTCACTTGCCTGAAGGTTTTTGAGACATATCACTGACACACAACACTCATCCCTTGGCTGCTGCCAGAACAGTAAACAAATTTCCCACAATCCCCCTTGGGCTCTGGTAACCACTCCTTGTCTCCTGTGATTGTGTTAAGCCCTTTAGATGCTGGATGCTTTTGAAGCACAGCATTTAGCACTACTTCTGCATGTCACATATAGAAGATCTCCACTGAGAAGAATCAGTAGTGTAGAGACCTGAATGCAAAGAAAATAAGGCCTATGTAATGTCAAAGAATCCCATGTAATAATACAATTACTGGAGATAACAAGGGGAAACATATGAGGAGATATAATTTGTAGATTTTCTATTCTTTTGTATCATACAGATTGGAACATCAGTTGAATTGATGACCAAGTCATCTCATCTATGTTTCTAATCGCTGTCAATGATGGCCATTGCTTTGGCAACTAATTGGCCACAAGTATCATAAGTTTGTTGGGACTGACCAGGAAATACAGAGACTGATGGAGGACTCAAGCAGTGGTAGTACGGAATCATTAATGTGTTACTATCTTTACTACATTCTATTTTTTTCCTGACATCTACTAATAAAACCCATATATTTTAGGCAACACAACAGAGAAAAAAAACCAAACGATCAAGCTAGAATGCAAGAGCGCTAATGCAGAGAGAAAAAAATGTGTCCCCATATTGTATCAAGATCGCTATTCGTGCATGTGCCCTGGGCCTCAGATAATGTCAGGATGTCTATAATAGTGCCCCGTACTGGTGCATGCATAGTACGAGTCCATCGATGCTGAGCACATGCCTCCTCTGTCATCACAATAGTCAGTTGCTCGGAGGAAGCGCCCACGCAGCGTAGCAAAGGATAAGATATTGCTGCAGTTTACAAATAATAAGCCACAGCGGGAACCAACAAATGTCACAGCAGGTGCGATATTAACACTTCTAAGGGAAAACATATAATGCAAGAGATTCATAAGTTACTGCAGATATTTAATAGCTTATTAAGAGCTAAAATAGATATCAAATAGAATCAATATATATAGCTACAATCTCTCTGCAAAAGCCCAAAATAGGCAGATTAGTATAATGTAGTTACATATATCAGTCAGTGCAATATTGGAGGAACGAGTGTGTGGAATAAAAACTGGGACTTACAGAACAGTAGATATCTATTACCTGTGGTATACATAAAGTATATATTTGTGGTATGTCTGTTATTGTAGTATAAAGCTGCATTATCAATTTTACCACACATAGGACACTAAAAAAAAATTAAAATCCCAAATTGCAGGTTTTTGTTCAACTCCAAATAGAAAGCGATCAAAAAAAATGTAATGTGCCCAAAAATGGTACCAATAAAAACAACAACATCGTCCCGCAAAACACAAAGCCTCATATAACTCTGTTTGCCAAAATATGGAAAAATTATAGCTCGCAAAATATGGCGATGCAAAAACTATTTTTTGCAAAAAGAAAAAATGTCTTTTAGTGTGAGGCAGCAGCCAAACATAAAAGCCCGATATGAATCTGGTATCACTGTAATCGCACCAACCCGAGGAATAAAGTCGCCTAATCACTTATACCGCACGAGGAACAGCGTTAAAAAAAAATAAAACCAATTATTTACCTGCTGTTGATTTGTTCATTCTGCCTCCCAAAGATTGCTCGCAGTAAGGTTCGGCTCACATTAATCCTGCGCTCTACACTGAGCACTTACACTGGGGTTTCCGTGTAAATCTCTGAAATATGTGATTCAGACGGAACCTCTGGCGGAAGATACCCTTTAATGAGGCAGATGGAGGCACTGTGAACGCCGTCTGACCTGTGATCCAGCGGTGTCCATCTTTTTAGGATTGCATAAAAGTACAGTTAGCCACAGTTTTGTGCACTTCTGAAAAGAAGGATACCGCTGAACAGAGGCTAGATGGAGTCCAGAGTAAGTCTGCTGCCGCCTCATCATTGTGAATGGATCCCTCTGGGGTTTCATCTGAATCACGTCACTCAGAGATTTCGATGGAAACCCCAAAGTAAGTGCTCAGTGTAAAGCGCAGGATAAATGTGATCCCAAATGTTATGTAAAATATTCCTAACAAAAGCTTCAACTCAATCCATGAAAAAAGCAAGTCCCCACTAAAGTCTGTCATGTGTTAATGGAAATATAGGGGACTTCCACATTACTGGTAGCACAAAGGCCTGGAAAAGTTAAATAGCTCCTCACCCTGCAAGAGAAATTTAGCAAATTCTGCGCTCCCAAATCCAAATTCCCCCCTCCATTTGAAGCCACAGTGTACCTAAACCACATAAAGTGTCCACATGTTTGTGGCATTTCTATAGCGATGACAACCCGCCTAATTTACGGGTGCGTGTCTCCGGAAGTATGAGCTGGGCATAACGTACTGGTCACTACAACGGCAGTTTGCAATTTTCACTCAGCAACATCCACTGCTGCTTGTTTCTGAAAAACACCCATGAAGTCAAAATCATCGCTACACCTGTAATTAATTTCCCAAAGTTGTATAATTTCCAAGATGGGGTCACTTGAGGGTTGGATTCTGCTCTTCTAGCAATTAGGGGCTCAGTATATGCAAACTATTCTAGGAAAATCTGAGCTCTATGAGGCAAATAGCGCTCCTTCCCTCCCGAGTCTCGCCGTGTGGCTAAGCAGTACTGTACAGTACTATACAGTCACATTTGGGGTATTGTGTGAAAATGCAAAATCTGGGGCTAAAACAAAATTGTGTTGGTAAAAATGTACAGTAATTATTTTTCTGCACTGCACAATAGTATAAAATTCTGTGACATGCCCGTGGTGTCAATATGATCACTGCACCCGTAGATGAAATTGTTAAGAGGTGTAGATTGTAAAATGAGGACACTTATGGGGGTTCTACTATGCTGGCACCTCATGGGATCTCCTAGTGGGTCATGGCAACCTCAAACCACAACAGAAAAATATTTACTTTAATATGGCGTGCCTTCCTTTTTGAGATTTGCACTGAGCCTGAAAAGTATTTCCAGATTATATATAGTGTATTGGCCCCCTTGGGAAAAAAGGGACCTCAGTTTGTTGTACAAAAAATTCTCCTATTAGCCATTAGAAAAATAAAAAAATAGGGCTAAAACAACATTTTTGTGGTACGAATGTAATTTATTCTTTCTTCACCACTCAATAGTAAACAAATCTTGTGAGGCACATGTGGGGTTAATATGATCACTGCTCAACTAGATTCATTGGGGGGGTGCAGTTTGTAAAATTACTTCACATAAAGGGAGTTTATGTTGTTCTGGCACCTCAGGGGCTCTGCCAATGTGACATCGCACCCTCAAACCATTGCAGTAAAATCTGGTGATTCTTCCCTTCTGAGCTTTGCACTGTGCCTCAAAAGTAGTTTTCCCCACATATGGAATATTGGCTTACTCAGGAGAAATTTCATGGTGCAATTTCTCTTGTCACCCTTATGAAAATGCAAAATGGAGGGCTCTAAAACATTTCTGTGGGGAAAATGATTTATTTTCACGGCTCAACGTTATAAACGTCTGTGAAGCACCTGGGGGTTCAATGAACTCACCACACATCTAAATACAATCCTTGAGGGGTCTAGTTTCCAAAATGGTGTTACTTGTGGGGGATTTTTACTGTTTAGGCACATCAGGGGCTCTCCAAACACGACATGGTGTTCACTAATTATTCTAGCTAATGTTCAACTCAAAAAGTCTAATGGCACTCGTTTCCTTCCGAGCTCTGCCGTGCGCCAAAACAGCAGTTTTCCCCCCACATGTGAGGTATCTGTGTACTCAGTAGAAATTGCACAACAAATTTTGGGATCCATTTTTCTTGTTACGATTGCAAAAATTACAAATTTTAGTCTAAAGTAACATTTTTGTGAAAAAAAAGTTAAAATGTTAATTAATTTTGCACATTCCAAAAATTCCTGTGAAACACCTAAAGGGTTAAAAGCACCATGATGGCTGGAGTTTTTAGAATGGTCTCACTTTTGGATATTTTCTGTCATATAGACCAGAGGTCCCCAACCACCGGTCCGCGGACCAGGACCGGGCCGTTGAGGTTTTTCAGCCGGTCCGCGGCGCCGCTGACAGCTAGCTTCGCGGCCCTGGGCCTGGTCAGAGCACGCTCTGTGACAGCTCGCAGCTCCCGGCAGACAACATTATGCAGGACGGGGCGGGGCGTCAGGCGGGTCTTAGTGACGCAGCCCTCCTGCGCAGCATGGTGTGTTCCTGATGGGGTGGGGCGGCAGGCTCTCCTCACTGACACGCCCAGTGGCGTATCTAGGGGGGGGGGCAGCCGGGGCATTTGCCCCGGGCGCAGCCGGCAGGGAGGGGCGCAGTCGGGCCGCCTCATTCGGCGGTCCGCAGTGTCTCCCTCGGCGGCTGCATTCTGCCGCCCCCGGTCAGGGAGTCAGCTGTTCTCTGTGCCGACTGTCAAGCTGACAGCCGGCACAGAGAAGCTGCAGAGCACCGGCTCCCAACGTGTGCAGAGGTGGAGGGGAGCCCCTGCAGGGTGGCTGCGACGGGCAGGGAGAAATCCCCGCAGCTCCGTTGCCCAGCGATCTGTCTTCCTGCTTCCTCTCACACAGACGCGCCGCTGGATGACGTCATCATTCAGCGGCCGGCTGTGTCAGAGGAAGGCAATGAGATGCTGTGGTAGAGTGCGAGGAGAGGTGAGAGGGGTGTGTGAATGTGTGTGTGAGAATGTGTGTGCGAGAATGTGTGTGTGTGAGAATGTGTGTGTGTGAGAATGTGTGTGTGTGAATGTGTGTGTGTGAGAATGTGTGTGTGTGAATGTGTGTGTGTGTGTGTGTGAGAATGTGTGTGTGTGAGAGTGTGTGTGTGAATGTGTGTGTGAGAATGTGTGTGTGTGAGAATGTGTGTGTGTGTGTGTGTGTGAGAATGTGTGTGTGTGAGAATGTGTGTGTGAATGTGTGTGTGTGTGTGAATGTGTGTGTGTGTGAGAGTGTGTGTGTGAATGTGTGTGTGAGAATGTGTGTGTGTGTGTGTGTGTGTGAGAATGTGTGTGTGTGTGTGTGAGAATGTGTGTGTGTGTGAGAATGTGTGTGTGAATGTGTGTGTGTATGTGTGTGTGAATGTGTGTGTGTGTGAATGTGTGTGTGTGAATGTGTGTGTGAGAATGTGAATGTGTGAATCACATTCTCATTATAAATGTCATAATTACATGATAAGTATGCACTAAGCTCCACCCCTCCATAACCCCACCCCCATATGACCAGAGCCCCACCCCCACCCCACCGGGCCATGGAAAACTGGTCTTGCTTAAAGCCGGTCCCTGGTGCAAAAAAGGTTGGGGACCTCTGATATAGACCCCTCAAAGTCACTAGAAATGTAATGTGATCCCTAAAAAAGTGATTTTGTAAATTTAGATGGAAAAGAAAGGAAAATTCGATAGTCAACTTTTAACCCTTATAACTTCCTAACAAAAAAAATGTTTCAAACATTGTGCTGATGCAAAGTAGACGTGAGAAATGTTATTTATTAACTATTTTGTGTGACAAATCTCTCTAAGAGCATAAGAATTCAAAGTTTGAAAATTGCTAAATTTTGTATTTTTTTTTTTTTAATAAATGCATAAAGTCATATAGAAGAAATGTTACCACTATCGTGAAGTACAATATGTCATGAAAAAATAATCTCAGAATCACTGGGATCCATTGAAGTGTTCCAGAGTTATTACCTCAAAGTGACAGTGGTCAGAATCGTAAAATTTGTCCTGGTCATTAACATGCAAACCACCTTGAGAGGTAAAGGGGGTTAATGTTTTTTTTTAATAAATATTATCATTTGTTTTTAATTAAGTAAAATATGACAAATAATGTTAAAAGTTTTGGTATTTCCTTTTTTAAACAGTAGGGGGGCAGCTGCTGAAATTTGCCATGAAAACCTAGTGTACAACTACCTCATATTACGACTGCAGTAAATGTGGGCGGGGGTCTGCGCATCACTCCTCTCCTCCCCTTCTGGGTGTTTGTAAAAATATAAGAAAGGAGCCATTTTGCTGGTGACTGAAAGTGATACTGACAAGTACAATGTCACGGAAGATGGCAGGGACCACCGATTCTGTTAGTACTGTTCGCTGTATCATAACCTGGGGTTAGACACGTGGAGTGTATCACGTGCGCTATTGGATTCACTTAGAGCAACTCATGCTGAGATTAGATACAGGGCTAAGTGCATTATACTATAGAGAGGCCTATAGGTAGTGCTTTATACTATATGGAGGCCTATAGGGAGTGCATTATATGGTATAGAGGCCTATGGGGATGAATTATACTTATAAAAACTTAATTCCAGGTCACCCAGTTGCTCTATACTATGTGGAGGACTATGGGAAGCATTATACTATATGGAGCATTTAATATTTTTAGTCATAGCAAATTCATCTGCTGAGGTTCTCCTACATCCACTATTAGGCCAGTCTCACACGTCAAGATAATTCCGGTACCGGAAAAATCGGTACCGGAATTATCCGTGTCCATGTGTCCGTGTGCTTACCGTGAACATCAGTGTGGCACACGTGCGGCAGCCATGTGCCGCCTGTGTGCCAACTGGGTACCACACGGACCGTGCAGGAGACAGCGCTACAAGTGCTGTCCCCTGCATCTGGTGCTGAAGCCGCCATTCATATCTTCTCTCCAGCAGCGTTCGCTAGAGGGAAGATCTGAAAAATCCTTTTTTTTTTGTGTTTAAAATAAAGATCCCTGTCCCCAGCCCCCTCCCAACCCTTGTGCGCCCGGCTGCTGCTACTAAAATACTCACCCAGCTCCCTCGAAGCGTCCTCTCCGCGCCGCACCTTCTCCTGCATGAGCGGTCACATGGTGCCGTCCATTACAGTCATGAATATGTGGCTCCACCCCTATGGGAGGTGGAGCCGCATATTCATGACTGTATTCGGCGGCACCACGTGACCGTTCATACAGGAGAAGCTGGCGCTGAGAGGACGCTGCGAGGGAGCGCTTACTGTAGCGCTGTCTCCTGCATGGCACACGGACTGCACATGGACAGCGTCCGTGTGCGGTACGTGTTTTACACGAACCCATTGACTTTAATGGGTCCGTGTAATCCATGCGCTCCCACGAACACTGACATGTCTCCGTGTTTTGCACACGGACACACGGTCTGTGAAAACACGCTGACATGTGCAGAGATACATTGATTTCAATGTGTCTACCTGAGTCAGTGTCTCCGGTACGTGAGGAAACTCACCTCACGTACCGGAGCCACTGACGTGTGAAACCGGCCTTAGGGTGCGTTGCCGTAGTTATAATCAGGGGCACACTCAGAAGTTTTGTACCCCCCCCTGCCATGAACCAAATCCCTCCTGGTGACACCACTCCCTCCACTTCTACAGTCATGACCAAAAGTATTGACACCCCTGCAATTCTGTCAGATAATACTCATTTTCTTCCTGAAAATGATTGCAAGCACAAATTCTTTGGTATTATTATCTTCATTTAATTTGTCTTAAATCAAAAAACACAAAAAGAATTGTCCTAAAGCCAAATTGGATATAATTCCACACCAAACATAAAAAAGGGGGTGGACAAAAGTATTGGCACTGTTCGAAAAATCATGTGATGCTTCTCTAATTTGTGTAATTAACAGCACCTGTAACTTACCTGTGGCACCTAACAGGTGTTGGCAATAACTAAAGCACACTTGCAGCCAGTTGACATGGATTAAAGCTGACTCAACCGCTGTCCTGTGTCCTTGTGTGTACCACATTGAGCATGGAGAAAAGAAAGAAGACCAAAGAACTGTCTGAGGACTTGAGAAACCAAATTGTGAGGAAGCATGAGCAATTTCAAAGCTACAAGTCCATCTCCAAAGACCTGAATGTTCCTGTGTCTACCATGCGCAGTGTCATCAAGAAGTTTAAAGCCCATGGCACTGTGGCTAACCTCCCTAGATGTGGACGGAAAAGAAAAATTGACAAGAGATTTCAACGCAAGTTGGATGTTGGATAAAGAACCTCGACTAACATCCAAACAAGTTCAAGCTGCCCTGCAGTCCGAGAGTACAACAGTGTCAACCCGTACTATCCGTCGGCGTCTGAATGAAAAGGGACTGTATGGTAGGAGACCCAGGAAGACCCCACTTCTTACCCCGAGACATAAAAAAGCCAGGCTGGAGTTTGCCAAAACTTACCTGAAAAAGCCTAAAACGTTTTGGAAGAATGTTCTCTGGTCAGATGAGACAAAAGTAGAGCTTTTTGGGCAAAGGCATCAACATAGAGTTTACAGGAGAAAAAAAAAGGCATTCAAAGAAAAGAACACGGTCCCTACAGTCAAACATGGCGGAGGTTCCCTGATGTTTTGGGGTTGCTTTGCTGCCTCTGGCACTGGACTGCTTGACCGTGTGCATGGCATTATGAAGTCTGAAGACTACCAACAAATTTTTCAGCATAATGTAGGGCCCAGAGTGAGAAAGCTGGGTCTCCCTCAGAGGTCATGGGTCTTCCAGCAGGACAATGACCCAAAACACACTTCAAAAAGCACTAGAAAATGGTTTGAGAGAAAGCACTGAAGACTTCTAAGGTGGCCAGTAGGGTTGAGCGACTTTTACTTTTATAGGATCGGGTCGGGTTTCACGAAACCCGACTTTCTCAAAAGTCGGGTCGAGTGAAATCGGCCGATCCTATAGAAAAGTCGGGGTCGGGGTCGGTCGAAACACGAAACCCAATGCAGTGCAATGGGATGCTATGGTTCCCAGGGTCTGAAGGAGAGGAAACTCTCCTTCAGGCCCTGGGATCCATATTTAAGTGTAAAACAAAGAATTAAACTAAAAAATATTGCTATACTTACCCTCTGACGCGCCCTGGTACTAACCGGCAGCCTTCCTTCCTTAGAATCAGCGCGTGAAGGATCTTAGATGACGTCGCGGCTTGTGATTGGTCGCGAAACCGCCCATGTGACCGCTCACGCGACCAATCACAAGCCGCGACGTCACCGAGCGGTCACATGGGCGGTCGCGCGACCAATCACAAGCCGCGACGTCATCTAAGGTCCTTCACGCGCTGATTCTAAGGAAGGAAGGCTGCCGGTTAGTACCAGGGCGCGTCAGAGGGTAAGTATAGCAATATTTTTTATTTTAATTCTTTATTTTACACTTAAATATGGATTCCGATACCGATTTCCGATATTGCAAACATATCGGAACTCGGTATCGGAATTCCGATACCAGATTCAGAAGATCGCCGACCTCATGGCCGACCCAACACAGGGGTCGGGTCGGGTTTCATGAAACCCGACTTTGCCAAAAGTCGGCGACTTCTGAAAATGGCCGACCCATTTCGCTCAACCCTAGTGGCCAGCAATGAGTCCAGGCCTGAATCCCATAGAACACCTGTGGAGAGATCTAAAAATGGCAGTTTGGAGAAGGCACCTGGAGCAGTTTGCCAAAGAAGAATGGCCTAAAATTCCAGCAGAGCATTGTAAGAAACTTATTGATGGTTACCGGAAGCGGTTGGTCGCAGTTATTTTGGCTAAAGGTTGTGCAACCAAGTATTAGGCTGAGGGTGCCAATACTTTTGTCTGGCCCATTTTTGGAGTTTTATGTGAAATGATCAATGTTTTGCTTTTTGCTTCAATCTCTTTTGTGTTTTTTCATTTAACCCCTTAGTGACGGAGCCAAATTTTTTAAATCTGACCAGTGTCAGTTTATGTGGCAATAACTCTACAATGCTTCAACAAATCCCAGTGATTTTGAGATTGTTTTTTCGTGACACATTATACTTTATGATAATGGTAAATTTAGGTCAATAGTTTTTGTGTTTATTGATAAAAATATCACAAATTTGAGAAAAATTTTAAAAAATTAGCAATTTTCAAAGTTTGAATGATTATCCCTTTAATCCAGATGGTCATACCACAGCAAACCATTAATAAATACAATTTCCCTCATGTCGACTTTACATCAGCACCATTTGTAAAATGTTCTTTTATTTTGTTAGCATTTTAGGAGGTTTAAAAATGTAGCAGCAATTTTTCATTTTTTCAAGGAAATTAACAACATTTATTTTTTTAGGGAACTATCCATGTCTGAAATCACTTTAGGGGTCTCATATATTGGGAAACCCCCAAACTTTATTTTAAACACTTTAAAAAATAAAAAAATAAAGGATTTTTTCATATCTTCTCTCCAGCAAACGCTGCTGCAGAGAAGATATGAATGGCGGCTTCAGCACCAGGCTGAGGGGACAGCGCTTACTGTAGCGCTGTCTCCTGCACGGCACACGGACTGCACATGGACAGCGTCCGTGTGCAGCACGTGTTTTACACGGACCCATTGACTTTAATGGGTCCGTGTTATCCGTGCGCTCCCACGAACACTGACATGTCTCCGTGTTTTGCACACGGACACACGGTCCGTGAAAACACGCTGACATGTGCAAAGACACATTGATTTCAATGTGTCTACGTGAATCAGTGTCTCCGATTCGTGAGGAAACTGTCACCTCACGTACCGGAGCCATTGACGTGTGAAACCGGCCTTAGGGAGGGACAACTGCCTGCAGAACATAAATCAACACAATATTCCCCACATGTGAAAGGGGGAAAAAGAAAGGCATAAAACGCAAATAAAATGTACAATATTTTATTATAACCAATAATTAAAAACTTGGTCTACCACAGAATCCATGAAATACAGAGGAAATCTCAATTACAAACAAAACAGCAACAAGGCAAATGTAAAGCACAACAAATAGCAAATGGAATGGTGAGCCTATAGTAATATTGTAATCCCCAGATTATAATTAAAAATCTTCAAAAAATGTACAAAATTGCAGTAAGGTGCAAAAGTGTTAAAGACATATGGTCATGTGAAGACCTAATAGTCACCACCAGCAATAAATATATATCCAAAATTTTATGGGGGGTCTAATCATAATACATTCTGAAAAATGACTGAAAGTCTGCAGAAAGTGGAAAAGCTGCAATAAGGTGCAAACAGTGCTAGAGACATACGGTCCTATGAAGACCTAGTAGTCCCCGCAAGTAAACAGTTGTATCCTAAATTGTGTAAGGCTCTAAACATAATGCAAAATGCTATATCTATGTCCGTATAGTAAAGGCCCATATATGCTACCCTAATGAAACAATATGGACAACAAATGAATGTATACATCCAAGGGAATATAACTTACATCCGTGCCAAAGAGTGTAGTACTGCGCCCGTGCCGCCACTCTGACAGCGTCGTTTCACCTACCAGGCTTCTTCCAGCTTGGAACACATAGGGGCAAATTGGAAGTTTGGCAACGTCACTTACAGTGCACACGCGGCTCCAGATCAGGAGAGAGGAGGAAGCCGGGGAGCTACAGGAGGACCCCGGATGCACGTCACCGCCCTGCTTTACCTTGCAAGGAGGCGCAGGAAGGGCGGGATGGAAAGTCCCGAGTCACACAGAGGCGTGGAGATGAGAGCAGTAAGAGGAGGAGGAGAGCGGAGCCCCCGACCTCGACTGCCCGGCATATATAGGTAACAGCGCTCCCGATCGCAGGCCACGGCAGCACTATAAGGGACCTCTTCATGCCCCATAGGAGACTGGAAAAACATTGGTGGTTGCAAGAAGGGGAGGGGTATTTAACCTCTTTTTCCTGTTCCCTATTATAAAACAAAAATTACCAATACAGGAATTGGTTTTTGGGCTTTTACGCATGGTAAAATGGAGGAGGCAGCTTTATTCTTCTTGTCAGTATGATTACAGCGATACCACAGTTAGTTTTTTATGTTTAGGCACTTATACACAATAAAAACTATTTTAGGCTACTTTCGCACTAGCGTTGTTTGCGTGCAACGGATGTGTTGTGTTTTGGCGCACCGTCGGCACAAAAAAGTTAAATGTAACTTTTTTTGTGCGTCGAGTCCGCCATTTCTGACTGCGCATGCGCGGCTGGAACTCCGCCCCCTCCTCCACGGACCTTACAATGGGGCAGCGGATGCGTTGTAAAACTGCATCCGCTGCCCCCGTTGTTCTTTTTGTTCGCAGTTTGCGTCGGTACGTCGGGCCAAAACATGGCGATGGCCCCGTACCGACGCTAGTGTGAAAGTAGCCTTATAGAAAAAAAAATTTCCTTTGCATCGCTTTATTCTGAGAGCTATAACTTTCTTTTCTTTTTCTGCTGATGGAGCTGTATGGAAGATTTGTTTTTGAGAGACAAGATGACAATTTTAGTGGTACAATGTTTATTTACATTTGTGTTTGTGATCGCATTTAATTGCACTTTGTGTACGGCGATAGGATAAAGCATCGTTTTTGGCTTTTTTTTACGGTGTTTACTAAAGGGGTTAACTAGTGGGAATGTTTTATACGACGGGTCATTCTGGACACGGCAATACCAAATACAGCTCTGGCAAAAATTAAGAGACCACTGCACAGTTATGTGCTTCTGATTAGGTGATCACCTGATCAAAATCTTATTTAATGAAGGAAAGTATAAAAAACACTGCTGTTGTGTTCACAATCCTCTTGCAATAGGACAATCTGGATGGCAAAAGAAGTGCTAGTAATATCACAAATGTAATAGGAATGAAAAAATAACATTGAACCATGCCAAAGGAGTTGAAAAGAAAAACCTTGAGTGAGAAAAAGAAAGGCTCAATTCTGGCTTTACTAGCAGAGGGACACAGTAAGCGCCATGTTGCCTCCATCCTTAAAATTTCTAAGACGGCAGCCATTACAACAAGGTCAAGCAGAAAACATTGGGGACAATGAAGCTACAGACCAGCAGAGAGCGAAAACGACTCTCCACTGACCGGGATGACTGTCATCTTATTTGAATGTCACTCAGCAACCACAGGAACAAGTGAAATCAAGTGACCTACAAAAGCAATGGCAAATGGCAGCTGGGGTGAAGGGCTCGGCTAAAACAGTTCGTAACAGGCTCCTAGAGGCAGGACTCAAGTCATGTAAAGCTAGAAAAAAAGCCTTTCATCAATGAGAAGCAAAGGAGAGCCAGGCTGAAGTTTGTCAAAGACCATAAGGATTGGACCATAGAGGACTGGAGTAAGGTAATCTTCTCTGATGAGTCTAATTTTCAGCTTTGCCAAACACCTGGTCGTCTAATGGTTATACGGAGACCTGGAGAGGCGTACAAGCCACAGTGTCTTGCACCCACTGTGAAATTTGGTGGAGGATCGGTGATGATCTGGGGATGCTTCAGCAAGGCTGGAATTGAGCATGTTAATCTTTGCGAAGGACGTATGAATCAAGCCGCATACAAGGTTATCCTGGAAAAACAGTTGATTCCTTCTGCTCAGGCAATGTTCCCCAACTCTGAGGACTGGTTTTTCCAGCAGGACAATAAGGGCCACCACATCAAATCCCTATCATGGCCAGCCCAACCTCCATACCTGAACCCCACTGAAAACCTCTGGAATGTAATCAAGAGGAAGATGGATAATCACAGGCCATCAAGCAAATAAAAATTGCTTACATTTTTGTACCAGAAGTGACATAAGGTCACCCAAAAGCAATGTGAAAGACTGGTGGAAAGCATGCCAAGACGCATGAAAGCTGCGATTAAAAATCATGATTATTCCACAAAATATTGATCTCTGAACTCTTCCGGAGTTAAAACATTAGTATTGTTGTTACTAAATGATTACGAACTTGTTTTCTTGCATTATTTTAGGTCTGCAAGCAATGCATTTTTTTGATATTTTGACCATTTCTCATTTTCAGAAAATAAATACAAAACTTATTGCTTGGAACTTTGGAGACATGTTGTCAGTAGTTTATAGAATAAAAGAACAATTTACATTTTACTCAAAAATATACTTATAAAGAGAAAAATCAGACAAACTGAAAATGTTGGAGAGGTCTCTTAATTTATGCCAGAGCTGTATGTGCACTTTTATTGTTTGTTTTTTTAATAATATTGACTTATGGGTACAATATATTTTAGTTTTTTGTATTATTTTGTGATTTTTTTTTTCCAAAAATATTTGTACAAGTTTTTTTCACTTTTTCTCCCCACTTTTTTATTTAGTCCCACTATGGGACTTTCACGCAGTTAAAAGGAAGAGCAATGCAGCAGTATTGCAACACTTTACAGCCTGTTAGCCCAGCAGACACAAGCTAGTTAGATCATGCACTGTACATGATCTAACTTCCTAGCGCCTGGTGACCCAGATGTCGTCATGACACAATCGGAACCCAGCAATGGTGTCGCAGGGTCTCCGATCTAAGGGCAGAAGGGCTTTCTTCCCTCTACGCCACTCTGCCAGCTTGCTAAATGCTGCGATCACTTTCAATCGCGATTACAGCACTTAGTGGGTTAAAGTGCCAGGAGAGGTGCGGGACAGCTCCTGGCAGTGACCTCTGACACTCGGCTTCCAGGATCAGCAGTTATTTGAAGAAAAAAATCAACATGCACAGTATTTTTTTTTTTACTATGGATAAGTTTTTTCAGCCATTTTCTGCTTAGGCTTCTCTATATTAAAAGAAAA
Source organism: Ranitomeya imitator (assembly GCF_032444005.1). Taxonomy (NCBI): domain Eukaryota; kingdom Metazoa; phylum Chordata; class Amphibia; order Anura; family Dendrobatidae; genus Ranitomeya; species Ranitomeya imitator. The sequence goes on along the minus strand of NC_091283.1, from coordinate 355,135,921 downwards.
CCACCATAAAAAATAAAATTGAACCAACAACGATTGTAAAAAACCAGGCTACAATCGTGAGACACCTGGCGCAACTTTTATGCCAAATATGAAAAAGAAAAAAAAAAAAAAAAATCGCTTTTTTGCACATCATACGTATATGTTGCAGATGTTATGGGCATGGCTATAATGCTAATTCTGGCAATGCTTTATTTGTCAAAACTACCTATGGCAACTAAGGCTAGGTTCACATTGCGTTAGTGGGTGTCCGCTAACAGACTCCGTTACATGGCGCAATTGTCGCAATTAACGCTATGTAACGGATCCGTTAGCGCACCCATTGACTGCAATGTGCTAACGGATTCCTAACGCATCGCAAACGTATGCCATTTTTGGCATGTGTCTGCGGTGTGCCGTTAGTTTCGGACGGACCTCGGACGCTGCTTGCAGCGTTCAGGGTCCGTTCCTCGCTAGCGCAGATCGGGCATCTATGCTAGCGGGATTGCCGAACGCAATCCCTTTTTGGACATTGCGTTAGCGCAATCCGTTAGCGTATCCGCTAAACGGATTGCACTAACGCAATGTGAACCTAGCCTTATAAGGTTGACACAGTTACAGGACTCCCTTGGACTGCTCAGTTCCCCTCCTCATCCGCACAATTCTGGGGGGCTGCTGGGTTTCTATGCTACCTAAATGCCTAATAATGGGTCTGTAGTATACAAAAGTCTATTAGGCCGATCTAGAGGTAGCGGCCAATAAGTTCCCTCTTTAGACTCCCATACACATTAGCAATGAAAAATTACAAAAAAACAAAAAACAATCATTAAACCCATGCTAGAATTTAAAATATTAGATCTTTATTGATAGTAAAAAAACAGAAAAAGGGAACGCAAAAGGGCTAAAACTGTCTAGAGAATCCCAACAAAATCAGGGACAGGCATGCTGCAAGTGACTATTATCAACAGGTATTTATCACAGTGTTATCTAATTGTAAATAGTCCATAATGGTAGGCGCCCCAAAATAAACATACATCATGTGGGAATATTATACTGTGTGTGGAGGGGACGGCAGTATTATAGGAACATTATTCTGTGTGTGTGGGGGGGGGGGTTACGGTATTATGGGGACATTATACTGTGTGGGGGGATGGCGGTACTGGGGGAACATTATACTGTGTGTGGGGGGATGGCGGTACTGTAGAAACATTATACTGTGTATGGGGGATGGCGGTACTGAGGGAACATTATACTGTGTGAGGGGGGATGGCGGTACTGTAGAAACATTATACTGTGTATGGGGGATGGCGGTACTGAGGGAACATTATACTGTGTGAGGGGGGATGGCGGTACTGTGGCAACATTATACGGTGTGGGGGGATGGCGGTATTGGGGGAAAATTATACGGTGTGTGGGGGGATGGCGGTACTGTGGGAACATTATACTGTGTGGGGGATGGCGGTACAGGGGGAACATTATACTGTGTGGGGGATGGCGGTACTGGGGGAACATTATACTGTGTGTGGGGGATGGCGGTACTGTTGGAACATTATACTGTATGTGGGGGGATGGCGGTACTGGGGGAACATTATACTGTGTGTGGGGGGATGGCAGTACTGTGGGAACATTATACTGTGTGTGGGGGGATGGCAGTACTGGGGGAACATTATACTTTGTGAGGGGGGATGGCCGTACTGTGGGAACATTATACTGTGTGGGGGGATGGCGGTACTGGGGGAACATTATATTGTGTGGGGGGGATGGCAGTACTGTGGGAACATTATACTGTGTGTGGGGGATGGCAGTACTGGGGGAACATTATACTGTGTGTGGGGGATGGCGGTACTGTGGGTACATTATACTGTGAGGGGGGATGGCAGTACTGGGGGAACATTATACTGTGTGTGGGGGGTGGAGATACTGTGGGTACATTATACTGTGTGTGGGGGGATGGCAGTACTGTGGGTACATTATACTGTGTGTGGGGGGATGGCGGTACTGTGGGAACATTATTCTGTGTGTGGGGGGATGGCGGTACTGTGGGAACATTATACTGTGTGTGGGGGGATGGCAGTACTGTGGGAACATTATACTGTGTGTGGGGGGATGGCAGTACTGTGGGTACATTATACTGTGTGTGGGGGGATGGCAGTACTGTGGGAACATTATACTGTGTGTGGGGGGATGGCGGTACTCTGGGAACATTATACTGTGTGTGGGGGGATGGCGGTACTGTGGGTACATTATACTGTGTGTGGGGCGATGGTGGTACTGGGGGGATGGTGGTACTGTGAGAACATTATACTGTGTGTGGGGGGATGGCGTTACTGTGGGAACATTATACTGTTTGGGGAGCAAGAAAGGGGCACTGTACTGTGAAAGTAATATGGGTTTCCATGGTGTTATTTCATAGTTGTGTGGTATGTATCTATCAGATGAAAAGAATCAAAAACATTACTATTCTCATATAGTGACAACACAAATCCACCAAAATAGTCTCAGCACTGAAGGGGTTACTGCCCCCCCAGTAATGGGGAATCTCCAGCACCTACCTCCACCTGCAGAGCCCCACACCACATATATGGCTGCTCTGTGCGCACAGGACCTGTGATGAGGTCACAGGAAGAGGCGGGGCTTCATCTTCCATTACAAACTCTATACAGAAAGGCAATGTCTAGGCTGGAGTGGCCGTTTTCTGCAATTCTGACCAGTGTCCCTTTATGAAGTAATAACTCGGGAACGCTTCAACGGATCCTAGCGGTTCTGAGATTGTTTTTTCATGACATATTGGGCTTCATGTTAGTGGTAAATTTAGGTCGATAATTTTTGTGTTTATTTGAAAAAAATGGAAATTTGGCTAAAATTTTGAAAATTTTGCAATTTTCAAATTTTGAATTTTTATTCTGTTAAACGAGAAAGTTATGTGACACAAAATAGTTAATAAATAACATTTCCCACACGTCTACTTTACATCAGCACAATTTTGGAAAGAAATTTTTTTTTTGCTAGGAAATTATAAGGGTTAAAATTTGACCAGCGATTTCTCATTTTTACAACAAAATTTACAAAACCATTTTTTTAGGGACCACCTGACATTTGCAGTCAATTTGAGGGGTCTGTATGGCTGAAAATACCCAAAAGTGACACCATTCTAAAAACTGCACCTCTCAAGGTACTCAAAACCACATTCAAGAAGTTTATTAACCCTTCAGGTGCTTCACAGCAGCAGAAGCAACATGGAAGGAAAAAATGAACATTTAACTTTTTAGTCACAAAAATGATGTTTTAGCAACAATTTTGTTATTTTCCCAACGGTAAAAATGGAAACTGGACACCAAAAGTTATTGTACAATTTATCCTGAGTACGCTGATACCCCATATGTGGGGGGAACCACTGTCTGGGCGCACGACAGCGCTCCGAAAGGAAGGAGCACCATTTGACTTTTTCAATGACAAATTGTCTCCAATCGTTAGCGGACACCATGTCGCGTTTGGAGAGCCCCTGTGTGCCTAAACATTGGAGCCCCCCACAAATGACCCAATTTTGGAAACTAGACCCCCCAAGGAGCTTATCTAGATGCATAGTGAGCACTTTGAACCCCCAGGGGCTTCACAAATTGATCCGTAAAAATGAAAAAGTACTTTTTTTTTCACAAAAAAATTATTTTAGCCTCAATTTGTTCATTTCCACATGGGCAACAGGATAAAATGGATCCTAAAATTTATTGGGCAATTTCTCCTGAGTACACTGTTACCTCACATGTGGGGGTAAACCACTGTTTGGGCACACGGCAGGGCTCAGAAGGGAAGGAGCGCCATTTGACTTTTTGAATGAAAAATTAGCTCCAATCGTTAGCGGACACCATGTCACGTTTGGAGAGCCCCTGTGTGCCTAAACATTGGAGCTCCCCCACATGTGACCCCATTTTAGAAACTAGACCTCCCATGGAACTAATCTAGAGGTGTGTTGACCACTTTAAACCCTCAAGTGCTTCACAGAAGTTTATAACGCAGAGCTGTGAAAATAAAAAATCATTTTTCTTTCCTCAAAAATTATTTTTTAGCCCACAATTTTTTATTTTCACAAAAGTAACAGGAGAAATTGGACCCGAAAAGTTGTTACCGAGTTTGTCCTGAGTTCACTGATACCCCATATGTGGGGGTAAACCACTGTTTGGGCACACGTCGGGCCTCAGAAGGGAAGTAGTGACTTTTGAAATGCAGACTTGATGTAATGGTCTGCGGGTGTCACGTTGCGTTTGCAGAGCCCCTGATGTGCCTAAACAGTAGAAACCCCCCACAAGTGACCCCATTTTGGAAACTAGACCCCCCAAGGAACTTATCTAGATATGTGGTGAGCACTTTGAACCCCCAAGTGCTTCACAGAAGTTTACAACGCAGAGCCGTGAAAATAAAAAATCATTTTTCTTTCCTCAAAAATTATGTTTTAGCAAGCATTTTTTTATTTTCACAAGGGTAACAGGAGAAATTGGACCCCAATAATTGTTGCCCAGTTTGTCCTGAGTATGCTGGTACCCCATATGTGGGGGTAAACCACTGTTTGGGCGCACGTCGGGGCTCGGAAGGGAGGGAGCACCATTTGACTTTTTGAATGCAAGATTGGCTGGAATCAATGGTGGCGCCATGTTGCGTTTGGAGACCCCTGATGTGCCTAAACAGTGGAAACCCCTCAATTCTAACTCCAACACTAACCCCAACACACCCCTAACCCTAATCCCAACTCTAGCCATAACCCTAATCACAACCCTAACCCCAACACACCCCTAACCACAACCCTAACCCCAACACACCCCAAACCCTATCCGCGTTTATGCCGCGGTGTAGCGTAGTCCGTCTAACGGGTTGCCTAGACGCAGTGTGAATTAACCCTAACCCTGAAAAAAAAATATTTTCTTTATTTTATTATTGTCCCTACCTATGGGGGTGATAAAGGGGGGATTTATTTATTATTTTTTATTTTGATCGCTGTGATCAAACCTATCATAGTGATCAAAATGTACTTGTAATGAATCTGCCGGCCGGCAGATTCGGCGGGCGCACTGCGCATGCGCCCGCCATTTTGCAAGATGGCGGCGCCCCTGACGCAGACGGACGGACACCGGGAGGGACACGGGAGGTCGGTAAGTATGATGGGGGGATCGGACAGCGAGGGGAGATCGGACTGCGGGGGAAGCGGACAGGAGGATGGAGGGGAGCGGAGCACACTAGATGACCGGAAGGAGAGGAGATCGGTGGCGGTGGGGGAGGCAGATCGATCTCCAGCCATGGCTGATGCTATTGCAGCATCGGCCATGGCTGGATTGTAATATTTGACCAATTTTTATTGGTGAAATATTACTATCGCTCTAATTGAAAGTGAAACATCACTTTCAACAGCCAATCAGAGCGATCGTAGCCACGGGGGGGGGGGGGGGGGGGGGGTTTGAAGCCACCCCCCAAGGGTTAAAGTACCACTCCCCATGTCCCTGCAGATCGGGTGAAATTGGTGTTAACCCTTTCACCCGATCTGCAGGGACGCGATCATTCTGTGACACAGCATATGCGTCACAGGTCGGATTGGCACTGACTTTCATGACGCATACGCTGTGTCACAGGTCAGGAAGGGGTTAATACCCAGCACTTGGGAGCAGAGTGTGCGTCTCCATGTATTGCTATGCAGCCGCACGCTCCGCTCCGGAGTGCAGGCGGCAGGGCCGAGTATTAACATGTGAGATTCGGCCGTGTTTCTCGCATGTGTGATCCCATTCTAAAGTTCGATGTCTGTACCGAACACCTACTTTTTGGGAACGGACACCGAACACGGACTTCACCAGGAAGTCTGTTTTAGGCCTCTTTCACACGTCAGTGTCTCCAGTACGTGTAGTGACAGTTTTCACATGTACTGGAGACAGTGACAAACGTAGATCCATTCAAATGAATGGGTCTATGCACACATCTGTGTTTTTTCACGGACCATGTGTATGTGAGAACCACATGCAGACATGTCCATTTTTGTGCAACTGCACAGATCACAAGGACCCATTCAAGGCAGTGGGTCATGTAAACACGTACAGCACATAGATGCCGTCTGTGTGATGCGTCAGGCACTAAAGGACAATAGAAACTAACTTTGGCAGTACAATGTTACAAAACGATCTCGTTAAGATGTCTGAATGGGCAAACATTTGGCAGATGAGGTTTAATGTTGATAAATGTAGAGTAATACACCTAGGACGGAGTAATCCTATAGCTGTATGTACATTAAATGGGAGTATACTTGGGACTACAGAATAGAAGAAGGGTTTCTGTAATTTGGTTACAAGAAAGCTGAGTAGCACTACTCAATGTCAGGCTGCAGCTGTAAAGGCAAACTAGATTTTAAGGTGTATAAATTAGAGAGTAAATCCTGTGATTTCCATGTATTATTATCCCTCTATAAATCACTGGTGAGGCCACATCTAGAATATGTGATTCAGTTTTCGACTTCACATTTTAAAAAGGATATCCAGAAGTTAGAATAATGTAGCCAAGTGTTTGATGGGGAAACACCTACTAAACTCTAAAACAGACTGTCCGCAAGGTAATTCAAAACTTTATCAAAATCTCAGTACACAATGGGTTTCTGGGCTCAAGGACCCCCTTTTTCGTTTGGCAGAGATAAAGACATAAATGACTTATTTATATGAAGAAACAAAGTTGTAACAAATATTGTGCATTAGCAAGGCCAGGCCCCCGGTACAGAGGAACAAAGACATGCATGCCCTCACCTGATGCAAGACAAAGAATGCTATTGGAGGCCTAGTTACATTATGGTCCATGGTAGCCACCTAGGGTGAAACACTGTTACAATGAAACACAAAAAAGTTTGTGAAACTAGCCGCAAAATGCTTGTGTGGCGCCCCAGGGTCCTGGTCGTCGTAGTGGTATTGCTTTCCTCTCGGGGAGAGTGATGCTACGTTTGGAGGCAAGGAAGGATAACTGCCTCCAGGTACCACAGACATGCAACATGTTCACACTCCAGACCAGAAGGAGGAGCTCTAAGCCTGTTTAAGGTGAACTACCCTATAAGAAAATCCTGATCTGGAGGGAAGGGGCAGTTCCTGTCAGGGAGACAGAGGGAAAGGAAGCAGAGGAGCCGTATAGCCTGAAGTGCTACAACTCCTGGGAAGAGACACACAGAAAGCCGAACGCATTGCAGCGAGCGTGAAGGAAGCCAAAGCAAAGGAGAGGATACCAGAAGGGGACAAGCCCCGAACAGGCTGCCTTCTTCTGAGGCGCAGAATCCCGGTAGCCAGAACACTGAGGGAGTAAGGATCTTTATGCTTTACTTCAGAGACCGGCAGGACAGCTAATTGCAAGTTTCCGGTCCGCACCTACACCCAGGAGGCACGGTGGCACCCCTCAGAGGCCAGGGCGTGCTAGAGTCCCTATAAACAGCCTCCAGTCGTATGGGTTTTGTCCTATCCAACTATGGGGGACAGAGAGAGAGACACCACATCTGTGAGACCCTTATGTGAAGCCATAGGCAGTAAGGGACTGCACCACCGCAGTGCAAGGGAAGGCTACTGATTTCCCCCTGGACAAGTGGACTTGCCTCCAAACCGGCCAGACTCTGCCTGCCCTGTGATCTGGTGCTCTGGACTGTGGACGCTTAAGTCTTCAGTAGAGGTAAAGAGACTGCAAACTTGTGTCCTCGTTCTTTTCTGCGCCTCTCACCATACCACCATCTACACACCGGGAAGCCCTGGAGACCTACTTCACCTGTGGGAAGGTATACCATCTAGCTGCCATAACATCACCCCAGCGGACTGTTATGACCTGGTGGTCAGGACAATAATGGACCTGGTGGTTAAGAGCACACGGAATGACCTGATAGTTACTGATAATAAAGGACGAGCTCTGGGACGTGGGAACTCTGCTGACCGCAATCCCTAATCCTATCAAACACACTAGAAATAGCCGTGAATTGCGCCTAACGCTCCCTATGCAACTCGGCACAGCCTAAGGAACTAGCTAGCCCTGAAGATAGAAAAATAAAGCCTACCTTGCCTCAGAGAAATTCCCCAAAGGAAAAGGCAGCCCCCCACATATAATGACTGTGAGTAAAGATGAAAATACAAACACAGAGATGAAATAATTTAGCAAAGTGAGGCCCGACTTACTGAACAGACCGAGGATAGGAAAGGTTACTTTGCGGTCAGCACAAAAACCTACAAAAAGATAACGCAGAGGGCGCAAAAAGACCCTCCGCACCGACTCACGGTGCGGAGGCGCTCCCTCTGCGTCCCAGAGCTTCCAGCAAGCAAGACAATAAAAATAGCAAGCTGGACAGAAAAATAGCAAACCAAAGAAATACAAGCTGGAACTTAGCTTCTGCTGGGAAGACAGGTCACAAGAACGATCCAGGAGTGAACTAGACCAATACTGGAACATTGACAGGTGGCATGGAGCAAAGATCAAAGTGGAGTTAAATAGAGCAGCCAGCTAACGAATTAACCTCATCACCTGAGGAAGGAAACTCAGAAACACCCACCAGAGGAAGTCCATGGACAGAACCAGCCGAAGTACCATTCATGACCACAGGAGGGAGCCCGACAACAGAATTCACAACAGTACCCCCCCCTTGAGGAGGGGTCACCGAACCCTCACCAGAGCCCCCAGGCCGACCAGGATGAGCCAAATGAAAGGCACGAACCAGATCGGCAGCATGAACATCAGAGGCAAAAACCCAGGAATTGTCTTCCTGACCATAACCCTTCCACTTGACCAGGTACTGGAGTTTCCGTCTCGAAACACGAGAATCCAAAATCTTCTCCACCACATACTCCAACTCTCCCTCAACCAACACCGGGGCAGGAGGATCAACGGATGGAACCACAGGCGCCACGTATCTCCGCAATAACGACCTATGGAACTCATTATGGATGGCAAAAGAAGCGACAAGGGCCAAACAAAATGACACAGGATTGATAACCTCAGAAATCTTATACGGACCAATGAAACGAGGCTTAAACTTAGGAGAGGAAACCTTCATAGGAACATAACGAGATGACAACCAAACCAAATCCCCAACACGAAGTCGGGGACCCACACAGCGCCGGCGGTTAGCGAAACGTTGAGCCTTCTCCTGGGACAATGTCAAATTGTCCACCACATGAGTCCAAATCTGCTGCAACCTATCCACCACAGTATCTACACAAGGACAGTCCGAAGACTCAACCTGCCCTGAAGAGAAACGAGGATGGAAACCAGAATTGCAGAAAAACGGCGAAACCAAAGTAGCCGAGCTGGCCCGATTATTAAGGGCGAACTCAGCCAACGGCAAAAAGGACACCCAATCATCCTGATCAGCAGAAACAAAGCATCTCAGATATGTTTCCAAAGTTTGATTAGTTCGTTCGGTTTGGCCATTTGTCTGAGGATGGAAAGCCGAGGAAAAAGACAAATCAATGCCCATCCTCGCACAAAAGGATCGCCAAAACCTCGAAACAAACTGGGAACCTCTGTCAGAAACGATGTTCTCCGGGATACCATGTAAACGAACCACATGCTGGAAAAATAATGGCACCAAATCAGAGGAGGAAGGCAATTTAGACAAAGGTACCAAATGGACCATCTTAGAAAAGCGATCACAAACCACCCAAATGACTGACATCTTTTGAGAGACGGGGAGATCCGAAATAAAATCCATAGAAATATGTGTCCAGGGCCTCTTCGGGACCGGCAAGGGAAAAAGCAACCCACTGGCACGAGAACAGCAGGGCTTAGCCCGAGCACAAGTCCCACAGGACTGCACAAAAGAACGCACATCCCATGACAAAGACGGCCACCAAAAGGATCTAGCCACCACATCTCTGGTACCAAAGATTCCAGGATGCCCAGCCAACACTGAACAATGAATCTCAGAGATAACTCTACTAGTCCATCTATCAGGGACAAACAGTTTCTCCACTGGGCAACGGTCAGGTCTATCAGCCTGAAATTTTTGCAGCACCCGCCGCAAATCAGGGGAGATGGTGGACAAAATTACCCCCTCTTTGAGAATACCCGCCGGCTCAGGAACACCCGGAGAGTCAGGCACAAAACTCCTTGACAGGGCATCAGCCTTCACAATCTTAGAGCCCGGAAGGTACGAAACCACAAAATCAAAACGGGAGAAAAATAACGACCATCGAGCCTGTCTTGGATTCAACCGTTTGGCAGACTCAAGATAAGTCAAATTCTTGTGATCTGTCAAGACCACCACGCGATGCTTGGCTCCTTCAAGCCAATGACGCCACTCCTCGAATGCCCACTTCATGGCCAACAACTCACGATTACCAACATCATAATTACGCTCAGCAGGCGAAAACTTTCTAGAAAAGAAAGCACATGGCTTCATCACCGAGCCATCAGAACTTCTTTGCGACAAAACAGCCCCTGCTCCAATCTCAGAAGCATCAACCTCAACCTGAAACGGGAGCGAAACTTCTGGCTGGCACAACACAGGGGCAGAAGAAAAACGACGCTTCAACTCCTGAAAAGCCTCTACAGCTGCAGAAGACCAATTGACCACATCAGCACCCTTCTTGGTCAAATCAGTCAACGGTTTAGCAACAGTAGAAAAATTAGCGATGAAGCGCCGATAAAAATTAGCAAAGCCCAGGAACTTTTGCAGGCTCTTCACAGATGTCGGCTGAGTCCAATCGTAAATGGCCTGGACTTTAACAGGGTCCATCTCGATAGTAGAAGGGGAAAAAATGAACCCCAAAAATGAAACCTTCTGAACTCCAAAGAGACACTTTGACCCCTTCACAAACAAGGAATTCGCACGAAGGACCTGGAACACCATTCTGACCTGCTTCACATGAGACTCCCAATCATCCGAAAAGACCAAAATATCATCCAAATACACAATCAGGAATTTATCCAGGTACTCTCGGAAGATGTCATGCATAAAGGACTGAAATACTGATGGAGCATTGGAAAGCCCGAATGGCATAACCAGGTACTCAAAATGGCCCTTGGGCGTATTAAATGCTGTTTTCCATTCATCGCCTTGTTTAATACGCACAAGATTATACGCCCCTCGAAGATCTATCTTGGTGAACCAACTAGCCCCTTTAATACGAGCAAACAAATCAGACAGCAACGGCAAAGGATACTGAAATTTGACTGTAATTTTATTAAGAAGGCGGTAATCAATACAAGGTCTCAAAGAACCATCCTTCTTGGCCACAAAAAAGAACCCTGCTCCTAACGGTGATGACGACGGGCGAATATGGCCTTTCTCCAAGGATTCCTTTATATAACTCCGCATAGCGGCGTGTTCTGGCACAGATAAATTGAACAATCGGCCTTTAGGAAACTTACTACCAAGAATCAAATTAATTGCACAATCGCAATCCCTATGAGGAGGTAGGGCACTGGCTTTGGGCTCATCAAATACATCCCGATAATCCGACAAAAACTCGGGAACTTCAGAAGGAGTGGAAGACGAAATAGACAAAAATGGAACATCACCATGTACCCCCTGGCAACCCCAGCTGGACACAGACATAGATTTCCAGTCCAATACTGGATTATGAACCTGTAGCCATGGCAACCCCAAAACGACCACATCATGCAGATTATGCAACACCAGAAAGCGGATATCCTCCTGATGTGCAGGAGCCATGCACATGGTGAATTGGGTCCAGTACTGAGGCTTATTCTTGGCCAAAGGCGTAGCATCAATTCCTCTCAATGGAATAGGATACTGCAAGGGCTCCAAGAAAAAACCACAGCGCCTAGCATACTCCAAGTCCATCAAATTCAGGGCAGCACCTGAATCCACAAATGCCATAACAGAATAGGATGACAAAGAGCAAATCAGAGTAACGGACAATAGAAATTTAGACTGTACCGTACCAATGGTGGCAGACCTAGCAAACCGCTTAGTGCGCTTAGGACAATCGGAGATAGCATGAGTGGAATCACCACAGTAAAAACATAGCCCATTCCGACGTCTGTGTTCTTGCCGTTCAGCTCTGGTCAAAGTCCTATCACATTGCATAGGCTCAGGCCCATGCTCAGATAGTACCGCCAAATGGTGCACAGCTTTACGCTCACGCAAGCGTCGATCGATCTGAATGGCCAAGGACATAGACTCATTGAGACCAGCAGGCATGGGAAATCCCACCATGATATCCTCAAGGGCTTCAGAGAGACCCTTTCTGAAGATTGCTGCCAGGGCACATTCATTCCACTGAGTGAGCACAGACCACTTTCTAAACTTCTGACAATATATCTCCGCTTCATCCTGACCCTGACACAGAGCCGGCAAGATTTTCTCTGCCTGATCCACTGAATTAGGTTCGTCATAAAGCAATCCAAGCGCCAGGAAAAACGCATCAACATCACGCAATGCCGGATCCACTGGCGCAAGGGAAAATGCCCAGTCTTGAGGGTCACCACGTAACAAAGAAATAATGATCTTTACTTGTTGAACAGGGTCACCTGAGGAGCGAGGTTTCAAGGCAAGAAACAATTTACAATTATTTTTGAAATTCAAGAACTTAGATCTATCACCAAAAAACAAATCAGGAATTGGAATCCTAGGCTCTGACATCGGATTCTGAACCACAAAATCTTGAATGTTTTGTACCCTTGTAGTGAGATTATCCATCCAAGAGGACAGACCTTGAATGTCCATGTTTACACCTGTGTCCTGAACCACTCAGAGGTAAAGGGGAAAAGAGAGACAAAACACACTGCAAAGAAAAAAAAATGGTCTCAGAATTTCTCTTATCCCTCTATTGAGATGCATTAGTACTTTGGGCCACCTGTACTGTTATGACCTGGTGGTCAGGACAATAATGGACCTGGTGGTTAAGAGCACACGGAATGACCTGATAGTTACTGATAATAAAGGACGAGCTCTGGGACGTGGGAACTCTGCTGACCGCAATCCCTAATCCTATCAAACACACTAGAAATAGCCGTGGATTGCGCCTAACGCTCCCTATGCAACTCGGCACAGCCTAAGAAACTAGCTAGCCCTGAAGATAGAAAAATAAAGCCTACCTTGCCTCAGAGAAATTCCCCAAAGGAAAAGGCAGCCCCCCACATATAATGACTGTGAGTAAAGATGAAAATACAAACACAGAGATGAAATAATTTAGCAAAGTGAGGCCCGACTTACTGAACAGACCGAGGATAGGAAAGGTTACTTTGCGGTCAGCACAAAAACCTACAAAAAGACCACGCAGAGGGCACAAAAAGACCCTCCGCACCGACTCACGGTGCGGAGGCGCTCCCTCTGCGTCCCAGAGCTTCCAGCAAGCAAGACAACAATAAAAATAGCAAGCTGGACAGAAAAATAGCAAACCAAAGAAATACAAGCTGGAACTTAGCTTCTGCTGGGAAGACAGGTCACAAGAACGATCCAGGAGTGAACTAGACCAATACTGGAACATTGACAGGTGGCATGGAGCAAAGATCAAAGTGGAGTTAAATAGAGCAGCCAGCTAACGAATTAACCTCGTCACCTGAGGAAGGAAACTCAGAAACACCCACCAGAGGAAGTCCATGGACAGAACCAGCCGAAGTACCATTCATGACCACAGGAGGGAGCCCGACAACAGAATTCACAACAGCGGACCCCTTAAAGCAGCGTCGGTCATCCTGACCGAATACCACAGGTGGTGTCACAAACACAAACTATATCCCTTTAAAGACCTTTCCCTTTTACACGGACGTCCCAAGGCCACGGACCGGGTCAGCCACTGTGACATCCCTCTGTCAGAACCTAGTACCAAGTACCCCACGGCCTCATGGGGGTGATCCACTTGCCTGTTGCGTTCCCGCATGTTTGCTTGTCTTCAAACAAAGAAATATTATAAGTGAGGATATATTGTATTACCTCTAAAATAAACTGACTCTGAGCTGGAAGCATATGTGTATTGATGGAGGTAGTAACCAATACTATTAATACCCTTTTCATAGGGAATGTTAGAGTACAACCAAAGCTACCCACAAATAACATTGTCTCCAAAGTAAATGTTGGATTAATGTGATGAGAAGTATCTTTACTCTGTGATTTGAATTTAACTACATGTTTTTGCAGATGCACCTCAATGAAATGTGATAAATTACAAGGGAAGAAATTCCAGATAAAATGTCTTCCCGAAGATTTAGTTATATCTTAATGCACTTTGGTTTTTTACTAGAATGTATTATCTGTTTTTTTTCTAATCAGTCCCTCTTCAAATGAGTCCCTAAAAAGGAGTTCAAGTTTATTGTTAAACTTAAGAAGATTGGCTGTTTACCTACTGTAGTATTTTTACATACATCTCATTGTTGTAGCCATTAATTTCACACATACCCTCCTTTTGCTGTATGTTACCCCATGTCATGTTACCCCCATGCCATGCCTTGTCAGTCCTGTCTGTCTAAAATTAAAAGTGAACACCAATATAGCCCAATGTGTACATAGGTCACATGTAGTAGATCATAAGTATCCTTGATTACGACCATTCAATAGTGTAGAAAATCATTTACTTTATTAGACAATTAACAAAAACATGCTGAAAATACAATACAAAAGATCCGTACAATATAAAGAAACAGAAAAATGTCGGAGCAGCTTGGAACCTAAAGGTATGGTACAATGCAAGTGAAAATATAAATAATATAAATATATAGACATATATTAAAAAGAGGAGGTGCGATGATCACCAGTGAATGACACCAGTAGATAGAACGATATATCCTACAAAGTGCAAAGTATCAGCCAAAAATATAGAACATTTAATGAAGAAACAATCAACATGTTGATCATAGATATACATATAGTCTATCTATAGCTGTTGTCACCCATCGAAGAAAATCACACCAGAAGTAAAACAAAAATATAACCAAAACATAAATCACATATACGAGGGGGTACCCAAATAAATGAGAATTACTTATTTAATTTTTTTTTTCATTCAAGCTAACATCTTGAAAACATTAATCCCCTTCAAAATACTGTCCATAAGATGATATGCACTTGTCCCAAAGGTTTTTCTTTCTCCTGTTCAAAACATTTTTTATGTTCTTTTGAACTAATGCTGCCAAGTGCCTCCAGCTGTTTTCTTTAACCTCCTCTACGTCCTACAAACACTTTGCCTTTAGGTTTTTCTTCATTCCTGGGAATAAGAAGTCGCAGGGTCTAGGCTGGGCGAGCAAGGGAGTTGACCCTGATTTTTTGTCAAAAGTCATAACAGGGCATAACTCTTGGTGATATGCCTATGATACTGAAACAAAACAACAGTCCAGCCAGTGGAAAACTGCTTCATCACCCAGACCAAAAAAGGATGGCAAGTGAAATCAAATTTGAAGGCCATGATTTTATTTAATTTTTTTTTTACATCAAAGGGGTCGTTCACGTTGAATTTATTACTCAGGACACAACGGTAAACCAACACCACAATATGTAAGTGGGGAAGTGACTGAGTAAGGCAGTAAGAAAAGAAACGACCGAAATAGTGGGAGGAGTGGCTGCTTCATCATGACAATGCGCTGGCCCACACAGCTTTGAAAATCAACCAGTTTTTGGCAAAAAACAACATATGATAACCAACCAAGATGGGGGAAATCAAGGTGTCCAGCCACCCCAACCCATGTTTTGCACAGCGCGCTTCATTAGGGGTAAGTTTGAAAGGTGAGTGTATGACCTTATATATATATACATGAACCGATATACACATAAAACTCATGTTAATGTGCCTCCTCGCAAATATCTACATCCAAGAAGGCGCTGGACACTAAGAAGCATGTCCAATAATGGTCACATGCTTTTATCATCTGATCTACCATGTCATACTAGTATATAACGCATTGGTGGGAACGTTGCATAGGCAGTAAAAAAGGGAAGGGTGAATCGGGGATTTAGTCACGTGATTTGTCATGTGATACCATTAATCATATACCACTATTAAGAGAATTCATGACGTTGCATAAAACCATCAAAAAGAGGGCGTGGGCCAACACAGTGACATGATCAAGGAGTGGAGTGATACCACATCACAGGTTACAACAAGTATATCTTGCTCCAGTTGGACACCATACAAATTTAAGTAACACATCTGAGGTCTAAGTGTGCCCCCTGAGTTTCCCAAATGTCAGATTAACTTGGAGGACACCTATCTTAAGTTGTGATTATGCTTTAGTGTGCCAATTTTGGGAGTCACGTTACTGGGACAACCAAGTAAGTAAAACCAAAGTCACCTTAGATTCATTGATATGTGTGTGGAGGTGTAGAGAAGGGAATTGTCTCCCAATAATGGTGGAAAAACTACTACCATACTTAGCACAATAAGGATTTAAAAAAAAAATTGATCACATCAGATGTTGAAAGAAAAAAGAAATGGATCGCAGATGTAACTAGTAATTTGTAATACGAACATATTTAATATTGTAATATAAATAAGTTGAAGACAATGTTTACAAATGGAGACTGTGAATTATAAGAAACTGTAATGAATGGCAGATTGCTAAGATTGGGAGTTACAAAAAAGAATGCGAAATAAATGGTTATTTTTGAGATGGGTTGGGGGATGTATGGCAAAACTATTGTCCATATAGTAAAATATATAAATACTGTATTTTGTGGACTGTAAGACGCACCCCAAATTTAGCGGTGGAAAATATGTAAAAATATTTTTAAATAAAATTGTGATGCGTCTTATAATCCAATTTTTCTATAACTTACCAGGGGTGCCGGCTGCGGTGGAGTGGAGTCCCAGGAGGACAGGTCACTGCTGAAGGAAGCTGGCGGAGGCAGTAAAAGTGGGGAGATGCTGTGGGCCCTGGGATGGGAGGAGGGGTTGTTCCATGATGCGAGGCTGCGGCGGGCCACAACTTTTAAGAAAATGTTGGTGGAGTCAACTTCCGATTTTCAGTGCGGTGGATGTCAAGAAAATGGTGCCAAAGGAGGCGATTGTGCAGATTGAGATCTCAGGAGCCAGTTTCCTGTAGCAGCGACCCGACCTCCTGGGACCCCGCTCCAGACCAGCCACCAGCCCTGGCAAACGCGGATAATAACACACACCCATTTTCCCAAAAAAAATTTGGGAAAAAAAAGAGTCTTATAATCCGAAAAGTAAGGTATATCACTGTCAAATAATCAATGCACATGCAATATTGCTTTTTATTTGACATTTAGACAACAGATGTCGATTAGTAACTACATATATTTTAAATTCTAATCTATAGCTTAAATTGCTTTTCCCTTTTTCATTTATTTCTTTCTCTTTATTTTGACTTTCTGTGTCATGTGATTTCTTGTATAATTTGTTAAAATATATGGTTTCTCTCGAGTTTTCTTCGTGGTTAACAAAATATTATTGTCAAGTAAACAATGTGTCACCTAATAGGTATGATAATGACTTCTTCCAGTGCGAGATTTTTGATGTTCAAGAAGATGCCATTTTTGGTTAAAACATTTCCCACATTCTGAACATGAATATGGCTTCTCCCCTGTATGAATTCTACGGTGTTTAACAAGACTTGATTTATTTGCAAAACATTTCCCACATTCTGAACATGAAAATGGCCTCTCCCCTGTGTGAGTTCTCTGATGACTAATAAGATGTGATTTCCGGGTGAAATTGTTCCCACATTCTAAACATGAATATAGTTTCTCTCCTGTGTGAGTTCTCTGGTGACTAACAAGATGGGATTTCTGGTTAAATTGTTTCTCACATTCTGAACATGAATAGGGCTTCTCTCCTGTGTGCGTTCTTTGATGTGTAATAAGATGTGATTTATGTGCATAACATTTCCCACATTCTAAACATGAAAATGGCTTCTCCCCAGTGTGCAATTTCTGGTGTTTAACAAGAATTGTTTTCTTTGCAAAACATCTCCCACAGTCTGAACATAAATATGGCTTCTCCCCTGTGTGAATTCTCTGGTGTGTAATAAGATTTGATTTATCTGCAAAACATTTACCGCATTCTGAACATGAATATGGCTTCTCCCCTGTGTGAGTTCTCTGATGTTTAACAAGATGTGATTTATTTACAAAACAATTTCCACATTCTGAGCATGTAAATGGCTTCTCTCCTGTGTGAGTTCTCTGGTGGCTGTCAAGATTTG
The DNA here is from genome assembly GCF_032444005.1 of Ranitomeya imitator. Taxonomy (NCBI): domain Eukaryota; kingdom Metazoa; phylum Chordata; class Amphibia; order Anura; family Dendrobatidae; genus Ranitomeya; species Ranitomeya imitator. The sequence continues at coordinate 355,117,843 of NC_091283.1, read as the reverse complement.
ATTTCTGGTGAAAATGTTTCCCACATTCTGAACATGAATATGGTTTCTCCCCTGTGTGAGTTCTCCTGTGACTAATAAGGTGTGATCTCTGGTTAAAATATTTCCCACACTTGGAACAACAAAATCTTTTCTCTTCGGTGTGAATTTGTTGATGTGTAACAAATGATGTCTTGAGGGAAAAAATACTTCCATATTTTGAACTTGAAAGTGGCTTTTTTTCTGTAGGAGCAGTTCTATTTTCAATGCCTTTTTCGTGACTTTTATCTTTCTTAATAGTCTGTGATGAATCAGAAGATAGGACATGTTTCAAAGGTTCAGATGATAGATCTTTGCTGTGAAGGAATGATAGTACTTCTGGAATAGTGGCATTCGCTTCAGTTATCTCTTGTGTGACTTGAAGGTGATCGGATTGAAAAATTGAAAATGTCAGTTTTTCCTCTGAAATTAAATGAAATAGCCTTAAAAACATATTTGTATATCATTTATAAAATATCCAAAGAAATTGCAAGTTATGTAGCACAATTCAATTATTTCCTAAGACAAAAACAGTTCATAATCTAACAGAAGACCTCATGGCATAAAACAGTAAAGCGTGGTGTTCAACTTTTTGTTTGCTCTGTCTCCCAAATACTGGAATAAGCCACCAAAATGTTATGTAGGCCAAAAAGATAATAGTAAAACTTCTACTTCATCTCCCAAAAAACAAGACTCTACATAAATCCATTATTTCTCAATTAAATAAAATAGTTTCCATACTACTAAAAACTGAAAGACTTTTGAAAAGCAACATGGCTTCTATAAACCAATCCTGCAAAATCCACTCTCCCAAAGCCAAATGTCTTGCTAGCTTCTGAGCCTTGCAGTGTGCCCAAACCACAGTTAATATCTCCTTATTTTCATTGATGTGATGAAAAGAACCCACTTAGGCTACGTTCACATTGGCGTTCCGCCAATGTGCGTCGCTGTTGCGCCGGCGACGCAGCGGCGACGCAGCGGCGACGCGCCCCTATGTTTAACATAGGGGACGCGTGCGTTTTTAGGGTGGCGTTTTTCGACACTTGCGTCGTTTCCGACGCTAGCGTCGGACGCAAGAAAATGCAACAAGTTGCATTTTCTGTGCGTCCGATTTTGGTCAAAAAACGACGCACGCGTTTTTTCGTGCGTTGCGTCGCCGACGCAGGGCGGCGCAACGCTAGTGTGAACGTAGCCTAACGGTATGCGTGTCTCCTGAAGCACAGTCTGGGGACTATGTATTGGACACTAAAATGGCAAATGTGCAATCTTCTTTCTGCAGTATCTACTGAGTGCTAATTTCCAGAACATGCTTGTGGGATCAATATAGTCACTACTCCTATATATAAATTCCATGAGGGAAATGGAGTCACTTAATGCGGTTTTCTACAGTTCATGCACCTTAGCTGATCTGCAAATGGTGCCTGCAAAGTATCCCACCAAAACCGGCATTCCACGAATCAAATGGCGCTCATTCCTTCATGTGTCCAAACAGGAGGATATCGTCAGATCCAGAAAAAGTTGAAAAATAAATTGTGGGGTCTATTTTTTTTCTATTACTGCTTGTGAATATGGGAAAAAAATTACTGTATTTTTCGGACTATAAGACGCACCCAGGTTTTAGAGGTGGAAAATAGGGAAAAAAATATTTGAAGCAAAAAAGGTGGTAAAATATTTAATAACATAAACATACTATTATATGTGTTGTTATTATATATAATAGTATGTTATTATGTTGGAAGCTGCGGCTAGAAGATGGAGCTGCGGGACCAGTGTGGTGTCTGTAAAGTACTGTATGAAGATGCTGGAGGGTGAGTATAAGAATGGGGGCACAGGGCTTATATTTAAAGCACCACTCCAGCACTGAAAAATAACACTGGAGTGCTGCTTTGAGATCCCATTGGGAGAACTATAACTCCCAGCATGTCCTGCAGAACCTATGGCATGCTGGGAGTTATAGTTCACCACAGAAGTGGCAGAGTGCTTTATTGTGTGTTGTAGTGACTAACCTTTTAATTGTGGCAGCCAGCCACACTGTGGTGAGGTAAAATGCTGGAGCATCCCATCCCATGACTGCACAGAGTACTCCCTCTTGCTGCCTCTCCACAGCACAGGAGTAAGCCAGCAGATTGTAGTGTGGTGTCTACAGGACCTGTGATGACATCAGAAGAGGGAGGCCTCTGTGCTGCCATGTGATGCTCCAGCCCGCCCTCTTCATGACATCACACAGATCCTTGTGCTGGAGCACTCAGCACCCAGCACAGCCCCGGCAGGCAGGTATGCAGCGATCTTGTCTCCTCTGTCCCCTGCTGCTGCCTCCTCCACCAGACACACAGATCTCCCCAGCTGCTGCAGGAATCCAGCGCTGGGGAAACCATGTGTGTCCTTGTGAAGGAGTATTCATTTGCTGCTCCTGACTCACTGCTCAGCTGACAGGTGGGCGGGGAATGAGCTAATGAATATTCACTGCATTTTAATGATCGGGACCATGTGGTTTCCCAGCTCTTATTCCTGAAGCCCCACAGAGACATTTTTCTGCCTCCTGCCTCCCAGTGCAATCCCACTCGCTGCTGCCCCCTCCCCATGTTACATCCCTACCATAAGACGCACCCACACTTTCCTCTCAAATTTGGAGGAAAAACTGTGCAATACGGTAATTAAAACAAAGTAATTGCATTCATAATTTTGTTAATTATTGTGATAAATTTAAAGGGTTAACAAGTTTTCTGAATTTGCTTTATGATACTTTGTGAAGTTCAATGTTCTAAAATATAGGCTCCTGCAAGTCAGTTTTCATAGATTCATTGAACAAATAAAAACATGTTAAACTTTTAAGCCTTTCTAAGATCCCAAAAAAATATTGGTAATATTGGTAAAAAATAAAAAAAAAAGATATTGAAAAATGCTGTCGATGTATAGTAGAAATACGGTAAATGTTATTTATTACCTATTTTGAGTGGTAACACTATATGTTTTAGCTCAGGCTAAGTTACAGATTCCAATATATTAATATCTGGTATATTTATTAGCAAAGAGTTTTAGAAATATTGGGAAATAATTATTGAAGTTTTTTTTCTAGTTTTCTCCTCTCACCTATATGGGGGCAGAAATCAAGGATGGGTCTAAAGAGAAAAAAAAATTATAATTTTTTTTAATTATCTTTCTTGAGTTTATATGTCTACTGTATATATTTGATTATATAAATAAAAAGGAAAGATTGAAGAAAAAATATTCACACCTGGCCTCACTGCACATGGAATGGTGTCTCAATCATAAAAGCGAAGTTAAGTCTGAAAGACTGGACCTGGTCTTGTAGGGGCCATATGAGCACATTCAGCAGCACAGAAGGGAGAGAAGGCAGATTAATCCAATATGATGCCAGAATTTGATGCAACAGCATCAATACCCTCCACTTTCTCTTAGAGATCCACCATGCGGATAATGATTTTCTTCCCATGATTTTCTAATTGGTCAGTACTTTCTACATATGCTTGCATTTCACTTTGCAGTTTAGAGATCTAGGCACTTAGGGGTCAACATCTTCTAATTCCAAGGGGTAAGTGGATCCTCCCAGCTGTAGGTTCTGGACTGTAAAGGTCTCATTCCAACAGAAAGGCTTTCATTGCAGAAAGTATTGAGTACAGTTTCGAGTGGAGGAGCATGATCGTGGTTTATCAGTAGAATGGTGATCACATGATTGCGATATGGCCGGACTACCCTACTGATAAAGCAGCCAGAACCAGTGATTGAGAAGAATCTGTGACTTCTCTACATTTAGTGGTTATTACTCACCTGGGCGGTTATCTGTAGGAATGTCCTCTTTACACCGCTCATCACCCCTCACATAAGTCTGTGTAGTATTAATATGGGTCAGATCTTCACCCTGAAACAAATATTGTAAAGGTCACACACAGATGGAGAAGTCACATCGATGATCAGCTCTAATCCTGCCATCTCCACCGTTCTCATTACAAAAGTATAAAACATATAATACTGGTGGATAAAACAAGACTGAACACAAGACCTTCACAACCGTCTACATATCATAGAGGAGATCTCATGACACCTTCTCTCCATCTACCTGATGATCCTGACGAACACTGGTATCTTCTTGTTTACAGTCCTGTGGAAGAAGAGGACGGGGACATCTCTCTGGTGTTGTCCTCTTACTGGATAGAACTGGAGGAAATATATACAGGGACTGAATTCATTCCTTACATACAGATAATTATAGGCCATGTGTATTTAGTACTGTCTATTACCTGGTGATGTTATGGGCTGGGGAAGCTCCATCATGACATCCTTGTACAGATCTTTGTGTCCTTCTAAATACTCCCACTCCTCCATGGAGAAATAGACAGCAACATCCTGACATCTTATAGGAACCTGACACATACAATGATACGGTCATCCCCCCAACCTTTTCATAGCATTACTGTATAATGTCCCAGCATTCCCAGCAGTCTCACCTCTCCAGTCAGCAGCTCAATCATCTTGTAGGTGAGTTCTAGGATCTTCTGGTCATTGATGTCCTCATGTATCAGAGGATGAGGTGGAGGCCCTGTGATTGGGCTCAGAGTTCTTCCCCATGCCTCAGACACAGGGGCCTGACAGCGCTCACGAGATGTTTTTTTCATTACTGTGTAATCCTGGTTATGGAGAGACACATTAATAAATCTGACTACAGACATTTCCAGAGTCCTCACCTCTCCAGTTCTGTCCATTGTTACTAGGGATGACCGGATCGGCCAGCAAAAGAAGACATATTCTTTGCAAGAGAATTGCATGCGCTCAAGCTCAATGGAAGATACCTAGCCACCATTATTATTTCAAAAAGACCCCCCTGCCACTTTGGGACACAATATTACAACAAACTCACTTTCTCTCTAATTTTTGGTTATATTATTCTGACTGCATCTGTGCTGAATTTTCCTGGTAGCACCCTGATAAGGATTGTGAAAAAGGGCAAAATTGTTGAAAATTATCCAATCAAAATTCTTTGAACATAAGAAAAATAAAAAAAACTATACATTTTTTTCCAAAATTCTTCAGAAATTATTAGCAAGAAAATCTGTGTTCCCTAATCATTGATCCTGTTGCACAGTGAACAGTTGACGACCGTATATCTGCAGTGAGTGGAAAGTTCACCACATGAGTGCAGCCCCTACGCAGCGGATGTCAGAAAGAGAAAAACTGTCCGAAAATGCAAAAATTGTTGAAAATTATTAAACCACAACTCATTGAATGCCTGAAGTAAAATTTTCTTTCAAAATGAATGATCAATTTTTCACAAAATTAATAAGAATTTTTTGGGGAGAGGGGGAATTGTCATATTACCATGGAAATATGTGTTCCCTAATTGGTGAAGCTTTTGCATAGTGAACAAATGCTGACCGCATGTATGACCAGATGACCACTATTCACTCTTGGTAGAGCCCAACTTCTCTGCGTGTGCACAGCAGGCCAGAAAGTGCTACATTGATTAAAATTGTTAAACCAAAATTTTTTGAATTCCTAAGCTGAAATTACCGGTAAAAAAAATTCCATTTTATAAAAAAAATGATTTTTTTCTGAGGGGGAATTGGCGAATTACAAGGGAAATAGCAGTTACCTAATTGGTGAAGTTTTTGCACAGTGGATAGTTGCCGACTGTATGTGCGCGTATATGACCAGCAAGTACTCCCTGCAGAGTAAACATCTTGAGCCCCTGAACATGGCAGGTCAGAAAAGGAAAAATCATCAGAAAGGGTAACATTTTTTGCCATTGTAAAGCCGGTGTGTTTGCACCTTGTTTCCCCGATGTTACTTTTGCATGTCTGTACTCTTACCCTTTGCTCCTTTCCCCCTAACCAGCTGGGATACTGTTGACTGTTACCTGTATGGATTCTACTCAATTCCCTGCTCTGCTGCGTAGCCGTACATGTGTTGTAGAGTCTTTGCTCCACTGCATGACCATCCGCGTGCGCAGTGCCTAGCTGCCGCTGTGGAAGCTATCCACGGGTTGAGAGGTCCTCTGCAGCTGGTGCATGACTTTCCATGTGTGTCCAGGATTACAGCCGCTGCCAGGTGCCTTATGCCTCAATTACTCTGCTGGCTATGCTGTACTGGTTTCTGTCTGTGCTTAGGGTGCGCATGGCTACACCTTCCCCGCTTTTATTAAGGGCAGTGTGTGCGCTTGAATTGCTTTCCCCAGCCTATTGCTGTGGGGCAGCTCCTATTTAAAGTTCCTTTTCCCTGTTGGGCGTTGCCAGAGCTGCTCATTGGGTTGCAGAACCTAGCCATGTGTATTTGGTCCAGCTTGCTGCTCCTGGTCTGCTTTGTCTTCAGCTCCTGTTCTACCTACTACCAGTTCTGGGAAAGCTGATGTCTACGTCCATGGACCTATCCTGCCTACGTGTTGGTACCAAAGTCTTTGCCCTTAAATGGGAATTCCTACTGTGTTATGTTCCTGAAATCCTTCGGTGTCTTGAACTATGTACCCAGTTACTGTGAGTTTCCTGTAACCTGTGATTTGAAATTAAACCTGTGTTTGTCCTCTGAAGATGGAGTCCGGTGTTCTGGCTGAGAGTCTACTATACTGTGCTCAGCCTACTATGCTGTTCTAGCTATGTCCAGCTCCAGTCCGATTCTGCGGTGCTTGCACCATACCCCTTGAGTTCTTTTCTAGGTCGTGTCCGTTCTCCGGGGCCTGACGACCGTTGCCTGGTGCCTGGAGCCTGACTGTCTGCCTGGTGCCTGATGACCGTCATCTGGTGCCTGGAGTCTGACAACCGCTGTCTAGTGCCTAGAGCCTGACGACTGCTGCCTGGTGCCTCAAAGTCTCTGCCTGGTACTTAGAGCCTGAGGACTGCTGCCTGGTGCCTGACTGTCTCTACCTGGTGCCTGGCAACCGCTACAAGGTGCCTGGAGCCTGACTACCTCTGTCTGCTGTCTGGAGCCTGATGACCGTCGTCTGGTGCCTGGAGTCCTATGACCGCTGCTCAATGTTCTGTCGGTCTCCCTGATGTCCTGCCATTCTCTGCCTGGAGCTGGGTCTGTTGTCCAGAGTCCAGATGTCCTGTCTTCACCCTAGATGTTCAGTCTGTGTCCAGATATCCAGTCGATGGTCCTGGTGGTCCAGCCTGTGTTTCTGAGTCGGTCCCTCTTGTGTTTCTGGATGGGCTCCTCTTCCGTGTCCCTGGGGAGTTTCCAGCCTTGTTTCCCGGTGATGGCTCAGCCTGTGTGTCCTGGATCTGACCAGCCGATGTCCTGATTTAGTATATCGTTGTTCCTGGACCTTTGCTGTCAGTGTTTTGCCTGTGTCCCAATGTCCGGCCTGTTCCCTGGGGTCCATCCTGTGATGTCTGTCCAAGGGTGGTGTCTGATGATCTCCTGCTGTGCCTATGCTACGCCTGATGCCTGATAGAGAGGTTCTCCTGATATGCCCATGCCAGATGACCCTGGACTGCATCAACCCGTGATGACCTCTTTCCTTCGTCTGATGTCTGCTGTCCTATGATGTTCACCCTTGCTTGATGTGCGGAATCGTGAGCCAGCATAGTAATGTCTTGTTTCTGTATGGTGACTTTGTTTAGTAAACTTTATGTTTCTTCATATCTGAAGTTGTGTGGTGTTATTTAGTCCTGCATTTTACCACCTTGCCCACATTCTCAGCTCCCATAGACCCCGGTTGCTGCTCTTCCCTAGTCTGGGTAGGCCCGGGTCACCCCCCTTGTGGTCCACATTCTTTTACCACCTAGAACATACGGCTCACGTTGGCAACGTGGGAGCGTAAGCTAAGTAAGCAAAGCCATGTCCGTCATGACAACCATTTTCAAAACCAAATTCTTTGAATTCCATAAGTGAAATTTTCTTTCACAAAATTAAAAATTTTACAAATACCTATGGCAGCAGCACCAATTATGCTATACAGATCTGGAAAAAATTAAGAGACCACCACATCAAAACCCTGTCATGGGCAGCCCAATCTCAAGACCTGAATCCCATTGAAAACCTCTGGAATGTAATCAAGAGATTGATGAATAGTCACAAGCCATCAAACAAAGAAGAACTGCTTAAATTTTTGTGCCAGAATCAGTGTGAAAGACTGGTGGAAAGCATGCCAAGACGCATGAAAGCTGTGATTAAAAATCATGGTAATTCCACAAAATATTGATTTCAGAACTCTCCGAGTTAAAACATTAGTATTGTTACTTCTAACTGATTATGAACTTGTTTTCTTTGCATTATTTGAGGTCTGAAAGCACTGTTTTTTTTATTTTTTTTATTTTAACCATTTTTCTTTGTCAGAAAAAAAAATGTGTTGCTTGGAAACTCGGAGACATGTTGTTAGAAGTTTATAGAATAAAAGAACAATTTACATTTTACTCAAAAATATGCCTATAAAGAGAAAAATAAGGCAAACTGAACATTTTGCAGTGGTTTCTTAATTTTTTCCAGAGCTGTATATTATAGACCAGAGGCTATTTGAAGATGCAAAAACTGATGCACATCAGCCAACAGAGTTGCACCACCTGAACAGCCAAGTTTAGTCACACTTAGACTGTGTCCCTTCTTAAGCAGATACCCTGAGACCTGACTCCATGGATTTCTGGGTCAACAAATTGGACAAGTTGCATGAATTGGCCCAGTTTGCTATGGGCATAACATCATGTCCATCTTCCAGGGGAATGTCAGAGAGGGCATTCAGCATGGCCAGTGGATTTGTCACACCGAAGCAGACCAGGTGTGAAAAACCTTACATATCACAATATATAAACACTACTCACAAAAAGTTAGAGATATTTGGCTATAGGGTGAATTTATGAAAAACATAAAAAGTTTGCATTACAGTGACATTTTATCATGAAAGTAGGGCAATTAAGTAGAAGCATGCAATGGCAATTTCCTCATCTCAAACAATTTATTGAAACAAAAGCCAACAACAGTGGTGGATATATCCCAACAAAAATGTCAATGCCTCAATAACTTGTCATGTGGCTTTGAGCATCAATTAGAGCAGGACAATGACATCTCATGCTGTTCACAAGTTGAGTTACTGTCTGCTGAGGCATGGCATCCCACTCTTCTTGAAGGGAGACACTCAGGTCATTGAGGTTCTGGGGTACAGAGTTATGAGCTGGAGTTGTGTGGCATTCATCATCCGGTTCTGAAGGGCATTGCTCAGAATGAATCGGTCATCAGTGTGGAATGGGGCCAAAGGGCATCCACGTCTCTGCATTTCTGTGACTCTTCCAGACTCTCTGCATCTCTGTTGCAACCTGCTGATGACACTTTGTGACTTTCAAAGCTCAGTGGCCACTTCGGTCTGAGAACATCCTGCTGGAAGACTCGCAATAAAAAGGTACTGTTGATCAATTGTGAAGTGTTGTCTTGGTCTCATGATGTTAAAATGTCAACAACATGACTAGGAGGACTGTTTAAATACCAACTCTAATTGAACCCCAAAATGTATTGGACGATTTATGGATCAAACACCTCTTTTGAATTTTGCCATTAAGCTTCTTGTTAGGGCTCATACTCACTTGCGTGAAATACGGCAGAGTCTCGCATGTTAAAACCCGGCTCTGCCGCCGGCACTTGGGAGCGGAGCGTGCGGCCGCATAGCAATACATGGAGCTGCACGCTCCGCTCCCAAGTGCCGGCGGCAGAGCCGGGTATTTCACGCAAGTGAGAATGAGCCCTTAGAGAACAGCAAGTTGAGCAAAAAGTACTGAAACATTGAACAGTTGGACACGTGCTTTAAAAAGTTTAGAGAAAGTTACAGTAAGTTCACCTGAAAAGGTTAGATTGCATTTTAGGTTAACTGTGAAATTTTGCCCGAAAGCCAAATATCTCAATCTTTTTGTGAGTAGTGCATAAGGCAGAGATTAACAGTAATACTGATGCTGGGAACAGACTCAAGAAACAACTCTTAAAATAGGGTTATTTTTTGTTAAAGGTTAGTGACAAGAATAACTTTTGTCTGCAGAAAAAAAGCCTTTGTAATTGCCTAATCATTTTGTGATTAAGAAACCAGTTGCAGAGCTGAAAAAAATAATACATTTTTTTCACTTCTAGTTGAGAGGTCATTACTTCTTCACAGTCAAAGCAGTATACCACATCTGTTTTGTCTTAAAGCAATAATTTTTGGACAGCTTATGAAAAAGTTATCACTTTTTCCTTTGGCAAATTTCAAAGCTCTTTATATTCCCCAAATAGGGATAATTGTTGCATGCAATTGTATGAAAATGCCACAGTTTTTTCCAGGTGCACCACCCGTCTATAAACAATAGCAGTGTATACATCTGGCCAAATAAAGGGATAATTTTTAGACTGTTTATAGATTTTAGGTAGCCTAAAAATTCTGATACTGTAGTATGTTGTAAAATACTCTGTTGGTTACCTCTGGATACCATCTACTTTCACCTTCCCAGATAGGTGGTAGTCATTTGGAAATTAAAAAGGCTGTGTTTACATTACAGAGGTAAAAACATGTTAATTTGACTCCAAGGGGAATTCTGTGTTCTAGACCAGTGTTTTTCAACCAGTGTGCCGCGGCACACTAGTGTGCCGCGACACATGGTCAGGTGTGCCGCGGGGAACGGGAGTCAGCTGTTCTCTGTGCCGACTGTCAAGCTGACAGCCGGCACAGAGAAGCTGCAGCGCGCCGGCTCCCGGAGATCAATTGTACTCGCAGACATCTACCAGCTGCGAGTACAATTGAGGCTCTGACCGCTGGGTCAGAGCGACGCCAGCAGCGTGATCAAGTCATGTGATCACGCTGCTGGCGTCACTATCCGGCGCGCAGGAGACAGAAGACACTTGGTGGTAAGTGCTCCTGTGCAGTGGAGCTGAAGACACCGAAGATTCAGCGTGGGGTGGGTTTATGGGGAGTATGTGGGGGGATTTATTAAGTGTGTGGGGGGATTTATTAAGTGTGTGGGGGGATTTATTAAGTGTGTGGTGGGATTTATTCAGTGTGGGGGGATTTATTCAGTGTGTGGGGGGGATTTATTCAGTGTGTGGGGGGATTTATTCAGTGTGTGGGGGGGATTTATTCAGTGTGTTTGGGGGGATTTATTCAGTGTGTGGGGGGGATTTATTCAGTGTGTTTGGGGGGGATTTATTAAGTGTGGGGGGATTTATTCAGTGTGTTTGGGGGGGATTTATTCAGTGTGTTTGGGGGGATTTATTCAGTGTGTGGGGGGGATTTATTCAGTGTGTGGGGGGGATTTATTCAGTGTGTGGGGGGGATTTATTCAGTGTGTGGGGGGGATTTATTCAGTGTGTGGGGGGGATTTATTCAGTGTGTTTGGGGGGATTTATTCAGTGTGTGGGGGGATTTATTCAGTGTGTGGGGGGGATTTATTCAGTGTGTTTGGGGGGGATTTATTCAGTGTGTTTGGGGGGGATTTATTAAGTGTGTGGGGGGATTTATTCAGTGTGTTTGGGGGGGGATTTATTCAGTGTGTTTGGGGGGATTTATTCAGTGTGTGGGGGGGATTTATTCAGTGTGTGGGGGGGATTTATTCAGTGTGTACGTGGGGGGGGGCTGGAATTTATTTAGCATGTGTGGGGCAGGGTGCATTTATTCTGTGGAAGGGGATGGATTTATTCTATCGGAAGGGCAGTGGATATATTCTGTGGGGGTGAGTGGGAAGATGGGGGTGGACACAGTAGCGAGGGGAAAAATGTGTGCTGACAGTACTGGGAGCAACGGTGATGGGATGTGTGAGGACAGTATGGGGAGTCGGGGGAATGTGTGAGGAGGAAATATGGAGAGAGCAAAGGGGTATGTTAGCAGGGGGGGGGATGTACAGGAGGAGGCTATTAGAAATGTGTGCAGACAGTATGGGGGGATGAAAGTGTGAGTGGATACAGAATAGATACTGAGTAGTGTGAGGGTAACAGCCAGGAGGAGACAGTATGCCAAGTAGGAGGAGTGTAATGAAGGGGCACAGTAGAGAGACTGGGCTCTCTATGAGGGACACAGTATGAGAAGGCAGTGTGAAGTATGGAAAAGAGAGAGAGGGTAGTGTGGATGGCATGTACCATAAGAGGGACAGTGAGGGTCATATTATGTGCTGGGAATAAAGTGAGAGGCATTTTTCTCTATCGCCTTTCATTGGGGGACACAGGAACCATGGGTGTATGCTGCTGCCACTAGGAGGCTGACACTATGCAAATAAAAAGTTAGCTCCTCCTCTGCAGTATACACCCTACCGACAGGAAGTAGGATATCCAGTTTAGCTTAGTGTCAGTAGGAGGTGGACACGGGTCTTTCATTAGACCCTTATCTACCTCAATGTGCGTCGTTTCCTTTCAGGTTTTTCCGGAGGGATACAGGGTGAACAGTCACACCTGTAGTCCCACAATGTGGACTATGAGTACGGCGTGTACTGCCACCCCGTATCCTCATAGATCCCTCACCAGGACCAAGATCCTAGCACACAAGCGTGCTTAGAAGTCCGGTCCTGGCTCCGTCCCCCACCCACTCGCCCACCAGAGCCTGTCGGTCGGAGGAGACGAGGACGTCCATCAGCTCCGTGGACGTCTCATTCCTTCCAGGTTAGTACCGGCGGGGGATGTTTAGGTGAGTATTTTCCCTCCCCACCCTGTGGCTTCCCTGGATCCTAAAAAGGGGGTTCCTATTTAGGGGTTTTCTGATGCGAATCGCATCTCTTTTCAGCCGCGCCACTTCCGTGGATGCGGCCTCCCTGTCCCCTGTTCCGGCGCGGCTGCCTTTACGGAACACCGCGCCGCTTCTTGTCCGGGCACGCTATCTGCGTGGCCGTGCTCAGGGGGGGACATTCCCGCCTCGGGTCCTGCAGGCTTCCCACCCCCCCCCCTGCCCTCTATCCAGCCCCAGCTTTAGCGCGGCCCTCAGTGGCTCCCCTGCTCCGGCCGCTGTATGCGGCCGTTCATTTCCTTTCAGCGCGGCGGCTTACCAGCCACCGCATCGCTGCGGCTTCCCAGCCGCCGCATCGCTGCGGCTTCCCTGCTCCGGCCGCTGTATGCGGCTGTTCATTTCTTTTCAGCACGGCCGCCGCATCGCTAATCGGGCCCCCTGCAGCTGCGTCCCTCTGGCCGCTTACAGCGCCGCGCATCCTCCCTCAGCGTGGCGGCTTGCCAGACCGCCTCACCGCTTTGGACCGGCGGCTGCGCTACTCCCGCCGCTGTAGGCGGCCGCTCACCTATCGCTTTCTGCGGCGCACTGTTCACCGCTGCGGCCCTTCCATGCCGGCACCGATCGCTAATTTAGGCCCCGGCTTCTGCCTGGGCCTACTTCCGGTGCCGGACTCCGCCCCCTTTCTTCTCTCATCGGGCGGGCTTTTCTCCCGCCCGACATTTTCACTGCGGCCTGCCTTCTCTCCGCCCACTGGCGCCATCTTGGGACTCCTTTACATGCACCTCTCATCCGTCGCCACATCTCAGGAGCCCATACCGCGGTCACATCCGCAGATCGGTCCAATTTGCGGCAGGAGCTCATATCACCCTCCTGCCTAAAAGACGACTTCTTACCGGAGGCCCATCCTATCAAGCCGAACAGCGTCCTCCGGATCCCGTTTTTCGTCTACCGTGAGTAGTTCTGCTCTGCAGACCGACACTCCCCTCTGCCCCCACCCCCCCTGCCCTCTATCCACTCGGGCAAAAAAGGGGGCCATTTTCGTCTTCCTACTCCTGCAGCAACCCGATTGTGCCCACCGCCCAGGATCCCCCAGCCGATCCGCCCGAGAGTGATTCCCCAGTCCCAGGCTGGGCCTCCTCTCCGTCTCAATCGGTGGCCAATCTAACACGGGTGTCTCAACCCTGGTGTCCGTGCTGGATCGGTTACCCCTGCAGACCCCCGCAGTAGCCACCGGGTCGCTGAAAGCTCCATCCGAGCCCTCCAAGGCTAGCTGAAAAAGGTCCAGACAGGAATGCCAGTCTGAGTCCTCTTCTCGCTCCATCTCGACACTCGGTCCTCCTCTGCAGTCGGCGTCCTCCCGATCCTCCTCCCCTGAGTCAGGCGAGGCATTCTCTGATACGCCTTCGGAGGATAATTTGCGGCCGGATTCGAACCAAATCGCTAACATGAGGGATATGGTTCAAAGCCTCATTGGAGCGACCAATCAGACCTGTGGCATCAAAGATTCCTCCAAGAAACCCGCAGATCAGGCGGTTTCGTTTAGACGGTCCAAGCTACCTCCCAAGGTATTTGCTCCTCATCCTGAATTCAAGGAGCTTCTGTCCAGAGAAAGAGCGAATTCGACCAGACGTTCTCAAAGAGACAGTCTTGGAGTCTCATATCTCTTTCCTCCGGATCTCATTGCCAACCGGAATGAGAGGCGTTAGAGAACGACCTCTCCCCCTGTGGATCCGTCGGCTGCTAAACTTGCCACCAACACAGTCCTTACGCTGTCCGGTGGGCGGCTCTGAAAGATTCCATCGATAGGATCATGGAATCCTTCGTGAAGTCGGCTCTCAAAACTGCCGAATCATCCCAATGCCCAGCTTGGGCTTCCACTTGGGTTTCGAAGTCTGTATCCGAGGGGCTAAACAACTCCGTTGGGGCATTCAAGCTGGAGCTCCATCAGGTCGGCTGGCGGAACTTGCCTCCCAGATTTCTCACGCCGGGGAATAATTTGTGCCCTGGACGTCGCGTCATCTGCCGCACAGGCGTCCAGTAATGTTGTTGCCAGCTGTCGCACTGTTTGGCTCAAGAGTCATCAAAGAAGTCCCTTACGAGCCTGCCATTTCAGGGTTCACGTCCTTTTCGGTTCCAAGCTGGACCAAATTTATTAAGGACGACACTGGCGGCACCAGTCCCCTTCTCCAGACCTCGCCTACTTCCCCTTAGGCGGCTACTTCGGTCTTTTTGACCTTTTTCGTAGTTTTACGGCATCAGATTCCTCTTCGCAACAGCAGAGGCCTCTGGCACGTTAGATAGAAGAAGGTATTCTTCGACTCACTCTTTCCTGGCGTGCCTGCTACTCCTAAGGTGGATTCTCCAGGTCCAGGACTGGAAGTTCCACCTAGGCATGACCCACGACTAGGCCCCAGCCCGTTTCTCAGACCGGGCAACCGTCTCCTGTTCCTCAGGGACGTCTGGGTCTCCTCAGTAGAGGGCGCATGGGCCAGGGCACTTGTATCCTCTAGATACAAAATCTTCATTTCACGGTCCTGGGATCGTTTTCTTCAAATCCCAACCTCCAAGAGACCCCGCTCTAGTCCCGGGTTTCTTTACAGCCATTGTTTCCCTCCTTAAATCTGGGGTAAACGTTCCCGTCCCAGAACAGGAATGGTTCATCGGTTCACAGGCTTCTCTTCGAATCTTTCTGTACTGACAGAGGACAGCAAGGTTCGTCCCAGTCCGGATCTCCATTTGCTGTACAGGAAGTTTCGTCGGAGACACTTCAGGATGATATTCCCTCGTTCAGTAATCACTTTCATGGAGGCTCAGGAATTTCGGTTTCAGGCTCCCGAAAGTCTATCCATCTTTTCCGACATTCTAACCATTGCGGGTGGCTCATCAACAGGAAGAAGTTCCGTCTTGTTCAGCGTCTCGTATCTCTGGGCATGTTCTTCGACACTTGTCGGACCAGAGTCTTCCTTCCCGAGGACAGGATATCCCTCCTTTGTCAGGAAGTTCGCTTGCTCCAGGGTTCTCGGCCCTAAGGAGGTTTGGTTGCAACATCGGAAGCAGTTTGCCCTTCGCCCGTTTCTTTCAAGACTTCTTCAGCAGGCTATTTTATCGCAGGGTACAGGTCTGTCTTCTCCCTGCATCGTCCGATCCGGCTTTCTCCCAGGTCAAATGGTTCCTCGACTGGTGGCCGAGGTCACTTCTCTTATCCCAGAGTAGATCCTTCACAGCATATCCTTCCTTCCAGTTCCCTGGCAGGTGGTGACGACGGACGCCCGTCCGCTCGCGGAGGCGCGGGGCTTTGTCTCCTGTTCTTTCAGGGTTGTTGGTCGGTGCAGGAGCCTCCTTTGCCGATCAATGTCCTCGAGTCCCGGATCATCTTTTCTGTCTTTCCTTCACTGGGTAAGGATTCTCAGCAGCCTGCCAATTCGAATCCAGACAGACAACGACACAGCAGTGCATATGTCTACCACCAGGGGTGGACTCGGCGTTCGCTGGCCTCGGCCGAGATTCCAGGACCCTCCTTTGGACAGAGGCAACGGTCCTGGTGAGCTCCGCAGTGCATGTCCCCGGCGTGGACATTTAGGCCGCCGACTTCCTCGGCCGCGAGGGCCTCGCGGCAGGGGAATGGTACTTCAGGAGGTTTCCTATCGGATTGCTCTTCGATGGGGGACTCCAGAGGTGGACCTCATGGCGTCCCCATTGAACAGGAGGTCCCTCGGGTCGGCCCAGGGTCCCGTGATCCTCTCAGTGGTGTTGTCTCTCTGGCCATTCCTCGGTCGCAGTTCGGGCTCCCCTATCGGTTCCCACGCCTTCCCTTGCTTTCCAAGCTGTCGAAAAAGATCAAGGCTGGATGGGTGCTGGTCATTCTGATCGTCCCGGATTGGCCAAGGAGGTCTTAGTTTGCAGACATCGCCAATCTTCCGCGGACACCCCTGGTGTCTTCCGGGCGGACCCGATCTGCTGTCTCAGGGTCCGATCTGCCACCCGAATTATCGGTCGCTCAGTTTAACGGCGTGGCTGTGGACTCCACAGTTCTAAGAGCGTCCGGCCTTTCGGCCCAGATGAGTCACTCTATAATCCAGGCTGGGAAGCCTTTGTCTTCTTCCAGGATCTACTATCGTACCTGGAAGGCTTACTTTCGTTGATGCGAGTCCAACCACTTTTCACCTATGTCCTTTTTCCCTGCCTTCCATTTGGTTTTCCTTCAGGCAGGGCTGGATTCGGGCTTCGCTCTTAGTTCCCTAAAGGACCAGGTTCCTGCGCTCTTCTTCCCTTTCAGAAGACGTTATCTTCTCAGCCACAGGTTAAGACCTCCCTTCAAGGAGTAGCCCACGCTGTCCCTCCGTACAGGGCCTCTGTGGATTCATGGGATTTATAGGTTGGATTGGTTGTGCTTAGGGGTTCCCCCCTTTGAGCCTCTCAGGGAGTTTTCCCTGTCAGTTCTATCTCGGAAGGTGACTTTTCTCAGGTCCATCTTTTTGATCCGCCGCGTTTTTGAGTTGGCGGCCGCTTCTTGCCGACCTCCTTTTTTGATTTTAAACCAGGACAAGGTGGTCCCAGGCCTCTGCCTTCCTTCCTTTCTCGAGGTGGTTTTTCATCTTTCCACCTCAACGAGGACATCGTTATACCTTTCCTTTTGTCCAGCTCCGATTCATCCTCTGGAGTGATCGTTGAACAGGCTGGGCCTCGTCAGGGCAGTGAGGATCTCCCTGGCTAGCACAGCCGTTTTCCGAAAGATGGATTCTCTTTTCGCCATCCCTGATGGCGTGCGTAGAGGCCTGCCGACTTCCAAGGCGACTATTGCTCGCTCTATCAGATCGGCAATGGCGACTATTGCTCGCTCTATCAGATCGGCAATTTTGGAAGCTTTACCGGGTCAAGAACAAGAGTGCCCCCTCCTGAGATAAAGGCTCACTCTACCCGGGCAGTCGGCGCTTCCAGTGCGGTACGTCACAGGGTTATCGCTGACGGCTTTGCAAGCGGCACCTGGTCTTCCATCCACACGTTTCGCCGAACTACGGCGGACTCCAGCCTGGGCAGAAGGATCCTGCAGGCGGCAGTGGTGAGTCCTCGGACCTGATGGAAGTCGGTTTTTCCCACCCCAGGGACTGCTTTGGGACGTCCCATGGTTCCTGTGTCCCCCAATGAAAGGCGATAGAGAAAACAGGATTTTTGGTTGCTTACCGTAAAATCTGTTTCTCGGAGCCTTCATTGGGGGACACAGCACCCTCCCAAGTTGAACAGCTCTGTTTACTGTATACGTTTGAGTTCTTTGAACACTCTTCGAGTGTTTGAAACTGTTAATCTATGGAGCGCCGTAGAATTTGTTGGCGCTATGTGAATAAAGTTTATTATTATTATTCCTCTTTTACACGTTGCTTCTCCTACTGCTTTCTCACTAACTGAATATCCTACTTCCTGTCGGTAGGGTGTATACTGCAGAGGAGGAGCTAACTTTTTATTTGCATAGTGTCAGCCTCCTAGTGGCAGCAGCATACACCCATGGTTCCTGTGTCCCCCAATGAAGGCTCCGAGAAACAGATTTTACGGTAAGCAACCAAAAATCCTGTTATTTACTCAGGGGCTCAGCCTAGGGCAGATATTGTTATTCTGGAGCATTATAATAACACTGCTATCTTTAGGGGTGTTGTGTTGGGATGTGCTGCAGAAGACAGGAGAAGATGGAAGTCTGCAGAAACGAGCTCTGCCGGTGGATGAGAAGAGTCATCATGGCATCTGGACAAGGTGAAGATGAAAAGAAAGAGGCGACTCCACAAACAACGTCATCTATCAGGTACCTGGATGTAAATGTGTTTTTTTTGTGATACTAATTCTCATTTTTATTTGTTAGGAACATTAAAGGGGATGTCCAAGGTTGTGATGAGTCTGCAGTCATACTATGTGACTGCAGACTTCTGAATTCTCACAGTGCACACTGCTATCATAATTCTCTGATGTTGGTGATTTACATACATGTGGTCACGTGCTGACTAGACATGTGTGGCCTCATTCAATGAAAATGAATTGACTGAGGCCGGACACGTCTAGTTAGAATGTGGCCAGAAGTATCCAAATCACATACTTGTGCTGTCATGACCGTCCACTCTGGCCACCGGCAAGGGAGAATCCTGAAAGTGTGCAGTGCTTGCGCTGTGAGAATTCAGAAGCCTGCAGTCACATAGAATGACTGCAGACTTTCATCTCAAACCTGGACGCACCATTTTGTGCCATTTTGGTTGGTGGTGTGCCTCGGGATTTTTTAAGTATAAAAAGTGTGCCGCGGCTCAAAAAAGGTTGAAAATCACTGTTCTAGACTTATTTTCCAGGCAATTAGAAGCTTTTTAATTCTGTGATGTGCACTATTTTATTCTAAGTAAACTAAGTTTAAAAAAATTGACAAAGACAGTGAATATGAATTTCAAAAGATCCGCTCAGCTCTAGTTATTAACATAGATAAGAATGATAATTTGATGCCATCAGAATCTCTCTCACCTCTCCAGTAAGCCAGAAGAGGAGCTCTAGGGTGAGGTGTACTATAAACTCCGCCATCTTGTCCCTGTCCATATACATCCTTGATGAGTCAATCAGAAAAATTCTCTCATATAGAATATCTCCAATGAAGGGATCCGATATTGAAGGGACCTGAATGAGAAAAAGATGAAGCTGATATAAATCGATGCCGAGGCAGCTTTCACACCTCAATGTACATTATATATATATATATATATATATATATATATTAGATAGATAGATATATACAGTACAGACCACAAGTTTGGACACACCTTCTTATTTAAAGATTTTTCTGTATTTTCAGGACTGTGAAAATTGTACATTCACACTGAAGGCATCAAAACTATGAATTACCACATGTGGAATTGGGGAATTATATACTTAACAAAAAGGTGTGAAACAACTGAAATTATGTCTTATATTCTAGGTTCTTCAAAGTAGCCACCTTTTGGTTTGATGACTGCTTTGCACACTCTTGGCATTCTCTTGATGAGCTTCAAGAGGTAGTCACCGTAAATGGTTTTCACTTCACAGGTGTGCCCTGTCAGGTTTAATAAGTGGGATTTCTTGCCTTATAAATGGGGTTGGGACCATCAGTTGTGTTGTGCAGAAGTCTGGTGGATACACAGCTGATAGTCCTACTGAATAGACTGTTAGAATTTGTATTATGGCAAGAAAAAAGCAGCTAAGTAAAAGTAAAGAAAAACGAGTGGCCATCATTACTTTAAGAAATGAAGGTCAGTCTGAAAAATTGGGAAAACTTTGAAAGTGTCCCCAAGTGCAGTGGCAAAAATCAAGCAATACAAAGAAACTGGCTCACATGAGGACCGCCCCAGGAAAGGAAGACCAAGAGTAACCTCTGCTTCTGAGGATAAATTTATCTGAGTCACCAGCCTAAGAAATCGCAGGTTAAAAGCCGCTCAGATTAGAGACCAGGTCAATGCCACACAGAGTTCTAGCAGCAGACACATCTCTACAACAACTGTTAAGAGGAGACTTTGTGCAGCAGGCCTTCATGGTAAAATAGCTGCTAGGAAACCATTGCTAAGGACAGGCAACAAGCAGAAGAGACTTGTTTGGGCTAAAGAACAAGGAATGGACATTAGACCAGTGGAAATCTGTGCTTTGGTCTGATGAGTCCAAATTTGAGATCTTTGGTTCTAACCACTGTGTCTTTGTGCAACGCAGAAAAGGTGAACGGATGGACTCTACATGCCTGGTTCCCACCGCGAAGCATGGAGTGGGAGGTGTGATGGTGTGGGGGTGCTTCACTGGTGATACTGTTGGGGATTTATTCAATATTGAAGGCATACTGAACCAGCATGGCTACCACAGCATCTTGCAGCGGCATGCTATTCCACCCGGTTTACGTTTAGTTGGACCATCATTTATTTTTCAACAGGACAATGACCCCAAACACACCTCCAGGCTGTGTAAGGGCTATTTGACCAAGAAGGAGAGTGATGGGGTGCTACGCCAGATGACCTGGCCTCCACAGTCACCAGGCCTGAACTCAATCAAGATGGTTTGGGGTGAGCTGGACCGCAAAGTGAAGGCGTAAGGGCCAACAAGTGCTAAGCATCTCTGGGAACTCCTTCAAGATTGTTGGAAGACCATTTCCGGTGACTGCCTCTTGAAGCTCGTCAAGAGAATGCCAAGATTGTGCAAAGCAGTCATCAAAGCAAAAGGTGGCTACTTTGAAGAACCTAAAATATAACACATAATAAAAAAGTGCAAAACAACTGAAATTAAGTATATAATTTCACATGTGTTAATTCATGGTCTTGATGCCTTCAGTGTGAATTTACAATTTTCATAGTCATAAAAATACAGAAAAATCATTAAATGAGAAGGTGTGTCCAAACTTTTGGTCTGTACTTATATATATATATATATATATATATATATATACATACACACACACACACATATATATATATATATATATATATAAAAAAATAAAATCACGCCTTCTACACAGACTCAAAAAAAATTATTGTTAACTACAACAACCAACTGTAAAGTGAGCTTACAATATGATTGTATGTCATTTCTTTATCTGAATATTTAATTTGTTAGAAATGTTAAATAAATTAAATAATCACCCCACATTTCTACCAGGTCAGGTAGCACCTGTTACCCTCCAATGAGTCCATGCATCTCCAGTGACAGACTGTGCCAATGCCAATGACACTCGCCTGCATTATGCTCATATCCTATTGCTTCCACTGGTGAAAATGACAGTTCTGACAGTTGATTCCATCAGAACAGATTTCTCCAGATGCAACCGACCGTTATTCACAGCTCAGTAATAAAGAATATTTTTGGATTGTGTTTTGGAATGCAATGTTTTATACCTGATGGTCTTAAAAGGGTTGCCTGAAACCAAAGTTGAATTTGATCCGAAAAGTAAATCTATTTAATGTAATAACATAATGGCTTTTTTATTATACTTTAGTCTTCCTGCTTTTTTTGTTACTTCCATTTTCATGAGGTTTCATGTGAGAATTCCAGTTCATGCTGGAATACTCAAATAGGATGTCATCAGGAAGCCAGGGCTGTGGTCACTGCCAACGAAACATAATTAGTAACATCCCTTTGAGGAGCTGGGCTAATCCCTAATTGGTTGGTTGTTGGTTGTTACTTCCGATGTGTGCTCAATATGTGTTTCCTGCTCTTAGCGCTATATTCCTTTGTGCAGTGACAGTGAGCTCCCTTGTTGGCTCCAATGAGAAGTAACGAGCCAGCAAGAGAGTGCACTGTCAGTGTGCATTATAAAGAGAGAACATGACCCAAACAAGGAAAGCAGAGACCAGACCAGCAGGCAAATCAGATGTCACCACCCTCAAATGGGACGTCATCAGATGGCTAAACATATACACACTCATAGACAGATGGAGAAGTCACATCTATGATCAGCTCTAATCCTGCCATCTCCACCATTAACATTACACAAGTGTAAAATATAATACTGGTGGATAAAACAAGACTGCACAAAAGACATTCAAAGATGTCTACACATCACGAGGAGATCCAATGATACCTTCTCTCCATCTACCTGATAATCCTGAGGAACATTGGTATTTTCTTGTTTACAATCCTGTGCAAGAAGAGGACGGGGACATCTCTCTGGTGTTGTCATCTTACTGAATAGATCTGGAGAAAACACATACAGGGACTAAATTCATTCTTTACATTCAGATAATTATAGGCCGTGTGTATTTAGTCCTGATTATTACCTGGTGATGAGAGGGGCTGGGGAACCTCCATCATGATGTCCTTGTACAGATATTTGTGTCCTTCTAAATACGCCCACTCCTCCATGGTGAAATAGACGGAGACATCCTGACACCTTACAGGAACCTGACACATACAATGATACTGTCATCCACCGATCCCTTCATATCGTTACTGTATAATGTCCCAGCATTTCCAGCAGTGTCACCTCTCCAGTCAGCAGCTCAATCATCTTGTAGGCGAGTTCTAGGATCTTCTGGTCATTGATGCCCTCATATATCAGGGGGTGAGGTGGAGGCCCCTTGATTGGGGTTAGGGGTCTTCCCCATCCCTCAGACACAGGGTCCTGACAGCGGTTACTAGAGGTTTTCTTCACTACTGTATAATCCTGGTTATGGAGAGACACATTAATAAATCTCACTACAGACATTTCCAGAGTCCTCACCTCTCCAGTTCTGTCCATCTGTTTTTCCCATAGATAAGAATGATGTGATGTGACATCATCAGAATCTCTCACCTCTCCAGTAAGCCAGAAGAGGATCTCTAGGGTGAGGTGTAATATCCTCTCCACCATCTTGTCCCTGTCCCTATCCATCCTTTATTGAATGTGTTATTGTAGGAACCTAAATGTAAAGAAGATGAACAGATGTAACATCATAAAGAATCTTATGCAATAATACAATTATTGAAGATAAGGGAAAACATATGAGGAGATATAACATAGATGTTAAATCTCATCTTATATGGACTGGAACGCAAGTTGAATTGCTGATTAAAGACTTATTCAGACATCTGATATTCTCAAGCACGAGAAAAAGGAACCAATTATTTTGATCAGACTTTATTAAGAAAAGTGATCACCGTGTCATCGGTTTTTGCTGTACGTGGAGAAAAACAACAAACAATTTCCATCCAATCTCACTGAGCTACAGTGAGTATGCAAAGAAGGGGCAAAAATATCAAATCTAGATGTGCAAAGTAGGCAGAGACAGCAGTAAATGCATAAAAAGGTGATCCCACAAAGTAGCATTTCTAGAATTCGACCTTTCTTACTTTCGATTCTGCAAAAACTCCCACTGTTGCTCTTATTCATTCTCGTCTGAACTATTTGTAACGCTCTTCTAGTTGCTCTCCCTTTTACCAAACTCTC
Source organism: Ranitomeya imitator (assembly GCF_032444005.1). Taxonomy (NCBI): domain Eukaryota; kingdom Metazoa; phylum Chordata; class Amphibia; order Anura; family Dendrobatidae; genus Ranitomeya; species Ranitomeya imitator. The sequence goes on along the minus strand of NC_091283.1, from coordinate 355,094,324 downwards.
CCCTCTCCAATCTGTCTTGAATGCTGCAGCTAGGATCATATTCCTCACCAATCGTTACACCGATGCCTCTACCTTGTGCCAGTCATTACACTGGTTACCCATCCACTCCAGAATCCAGTACAAACTTATTACCGTCATCCACAAAGCACTCCATGGCTCAGCTCCACCCTACATTTCCTCCCACCTCTCATTCTACCAGGGGCGGACTGGGCCAGGTGGCAGGAATGCATGTGCCCCCCGGGCCGGTGCCTGAGCAGCTGCACAGGACCGCTGGAAGACCGGCAATGATTTTACTACATAGCGCACCGGCCCTTTAAATGGTCCTGTATGTGCGCGTTCAGTTGCCCGCACTGACAAGGGCCGCGGCGGCCGGCGGCAGTGCGGGTCACGGGAGCAATGGGCAGTGCACGGCCGCGGTCTTTGTTCCTGCCGCCTGCGTGTGCTGAGTGTGCTCGTCTGCTGCTGCTGCCCTTGCCAGCGCGGGCAAGCAGGAGACCCCGCGTGCACACGGAGATATTTGAAAAGGCTGGTGCGGGAATAGGGCGCCTCCACCTGTGTCGGACGATGGCCAGCCGGAACCAGCGTCAGAGAAGACTGCTCAGTGCTCACCAATGCTGCCTGCGGCCGGGATCCTCTACCGCCGACGCTGGGACCTCCACCTGTGTCTGACACTGGCCGGCCCGAACCAGTGTCAGAGAAGACTGCTCTGAGTGCTCTCACCAATGCTGCCTGCCTGCTTGGGATCCTCTACCACCGACGCTGGGACCCGACCCACCTCAGCCCTCTATCCTACCGACCTCCCCCCCATCTCAGGGACCTGGGTAAGTCCCAAAATGATTTTTTTTTAAAAATGTGTATATACAGCAGTTGCACCTATATAATGTGTGAAGACTGCTATATATACATTATATAGGTGATGCTGCTATATATAATCACTGTATCACCTATATAACATTATTTATGTATAGCAGTCTATATACATTATATAGTGAATGCTGCTACTGATGTATATAGATTATATAGGTGACACTGCGGTGTGTATATATTTATATACACACACCCGTACATATATGCACAGCAGTATCATCTATATAACGTATATACACATCAGTAGCAGTATTCACTATATAATGTATATAGACTGCTATACATACATTATATAGGTGATAGTGATTATATACAGCAGTATCACCTATATAATGTGTATGTGTGTATATATATATATATATATATATAGCAGTCTATATACATTATATAGGAAATACCGCTATTAATGTGTATATTCGTTATATAGGCAATACTGGTGTGTGTGTATATATATACACACACACACGTACATATATACACGGCAGTATCACTTATATATAACGTATATACACATCAGTAGTAGTATTGCCTATAGAATGTATATAGACTTCTGTATATACAATATATGTGATACTTGCTGCTTCTGTATATAATGATAGTATCACCTATATAATGTATATACAGCAGTCTATATACATTCTATAGGCAATACTGCTACTGATGTATATATTCGTTATAGTTGACACTGCGGACGGTGTATGTATATATACACACACACACACACATATATATACCCAGCAGTATCACCTATATATAACGTATATACAGTAGCAGTATCTCCTATAGAATGTGTATAGACTGCTGTATATACATTATGTAGGTGATACTATCATTATATACAGCAGTAGCAGTATATATAATGCGTATATAATGTGTATCCAACATTTGCAGTATCATCTGTATAATGTATAGACTACTTCATATTCGATATATAGGTGATACTGCTGTGTATAGTCGCAGTATCTATCTAATCGTCTAAGGGTCACTTATGTCTGTTTGTCTGTCACAGAAATCACGGTCACGGCTGGCCGCGACCAATCATCGACGGGCACAGTCCAGCCACGAATTGGCCCCCTCCCTACTCCCCTCCAGTCAGTGCCCCCATAGCGGTTTAGCAGTCCGTTAAACGGACTGCATTACACCGCGGCATAACACGGTGTAATGCAGTCTATTACCGCTGTTATTAACCCTGTGTGACCAACTTTTTACTATTGATGCGGCCTATGCAGCATCAATAGTAAAAAGATCTAATGTTAAAAATAATGTAAAAAATAAAAAATCGTGCTATTCTCACCTTCCGGTGCCTTTCCTGCTGCTCCTCGCGTCGCTCTGGTACCAAGAATGCATTGCGGCAATGACCGGAGATGATGTAGCGGTCTCTGGAATAAACTACATGGGTGTGTTATATACTACATGGGCAGTGTTATATACTACGTGGGCTGTGCTATATGCTATGATTCAAGATTCAAGATTCAAGATTCAAAGAAGCTTTATTGGCAGGACCAAATACACATCAGTTTTGCCAAAGCAAGTGTATAAAGGCAATAGGGATAGGGACTGTGGGGATGTTGGGTAGGAGCTGTAGGGAAGGTGGATGGGGGCAGATCCATTGTGGGGGTTATAGTCCATGGCATAGGGGAGGTGGATGGGTCAGGTCCATTGTGGGGGTTATAGTCCATGGCATAGGGGAGGTGGATGGGGGCAGATCCAGGGTGGGGGCTATAGTCCATGGCATAGGGGAGGTGGATGGGGGCAGATCCATTGTGGGGGCTATAGTCCATGGCAAAGGGGAGGTGGATGGGGCAGATCCAGGGTGGGGGCTATAGTCCATGGTATAGGGGAGGTGGATGGGGCAGATCCAGGGTGGGGGCTATAGTCCATGGCATAGGGGAGGTGGATGGGGCAGGTCCAGGTTGGGGGCTATAGTCCATGGCATCATAGTTCTCTTTCTCGCAGTCTATGACATTCGCTCACATACCGTGCTGCTATCTCCACTGCGCTCTCTTCTTCTCCCAGCAGGATATATGTTTTCTCTTCCTCCTTCATGGTGATGAAGTCTGGGAAGAGATGTGAGAGTCTCCTGAAGTGAGTGTCCCTCACTGCTGAGTATTTGGAGCAGTGTAGCAGGAAGTGGGTTTCGTCTATGGCCTCCTGGTCACAGTGTTGGCACAGTCTTTCCTCCCTGGGCTTGTAGCTCTGCCTGTGTCGGCCACATTCGATGGCCAGACTGTGGGCACTGAGTCTATATCGGCTCAGGATCTGGCGGTCTCTGGGGTCCGGGAGTTTCTCCAGATATGGGGCCAGTCTGTAGTCTCTCTGTAGGCTCCGGTATATGGCCAGTTTCTGTGAGCTGATGATATCATTCTTCCAGTCACTGACATACCTCTCCTGGCCTTCGTCTGCCATCTTCCTAATTCCGGCTTTTGTCAGGTTGTTGTGATTGGTGTTCTGGTCCGGTTGGGTTTGGCTGGGCTGTTCCGAGGGTTCTGGTTTTTCTGTTTCACCTACATGTATCAGGGCTTTATGGTGATGGGAGCTTGGATTGCTCCTATGCAGGTGAGCCCGGAATGACAGCGCCCTCTTTAGAACTGTTAGGTGTAGAGGGAATCTGCCCAGCTCGGCCTGACAAGCACTGTTGGAGGTGCTCTGATGGACCTGGAGAAGGTGCTTGCAGAATTCCAGGTGGAATATTTCTGTTGGGCTGGAATCCCACTTTGACCAGTCTGGGTAGGTGTGAGGACCCCAGACTTCGCTGCCATACAGGAGGATTGGGGCGATGATGGAGTCGAAGATTTTTAGCCAGACCCTCACTGGTGGCTTCAGATGGTAGAGTGTCCTTCGGATGGCATAGAAGGTTTTGCAGGCTTTGTCTTTCAGGGTCTCTATGGCTTATTTGAAGCTCCCTGACCGGTGAATCTCTAGGCCCAGGTAGGTATATATGTCCGTTCCTGTGAGGTCGCAGTTGTTGAGGACGAATGATGGGTGTTGGTCTGATCTTCTCTTTCTCCTCTGGAACACCATGGCGTTGGTTTTCTTTAGGTTGACCGGTAGAGCCCAGGTGGAGCTGAATTTCTCTAGGATTTTCAGGTTGTCCTGGAGGCCTTTCTCGGTTGGTGACCGCAGCAGCAGGTCATCTGCGTACAGCAGGAATTTCACCTGGGTGTCGTGGAGGGTGAGTCCTGGAGCTGAGGAGGATTCCAGGACGGTAGCCAGCTCGTTGATGTAGATGTTGAAGAGCGTTGGACTTAGGCTGCAGCCTTGTCTGACTCCGCGGCTCTGCTGGAAATAAGCCGTTCTTTTGCCGTTCACACTCACGCTGCAGCGGTTCTCGGTGTAGGAGCTTTTGATGACATCGTAGGTCTTTCCTCCTATTCCACTCTCCAGCAGTTTCAGGAATAGGCCCGGGTGCCACACTGAATCAAAGGCCTTTTTAAAGTCCACAAAGCAGGCGTATATCTTCCCATTCTTTGTATTGTACACGTGTTTCTGAATGAGGCTGTGCAGAGTATAGATGTGGTCAGTGGTGCGGTGGTTCGGCATGAACCCTGCTTGGCTCTTGCTGAGGACGTTGTGCTCGGTGAGGAAGGTGAGGATCCTCTTGTTCAGGATACTGTTGAACAGTTTTCCCAGGTTGCTGCTGACGCATATGCCTCTGTAGTTGGCTGGGTCATACCTGTCCCCACTCTTGTGGATGGGTGTGATGAGGCCTTGGTTCCAGGTACGAGGGAAGTAGCCGGCACTCAGTACAATATTGAAGAGTTTAACCATTGCAGCCTGTATTTCTGGTGGGCTGTACTTCAGCATTTCTGGTAGGATTCCATCCAGGCCACCGGCTTTTCTACATCTTATGGAGGAGAGTCTCTCGGTTACTTCCTGTAGTGTTATAGGTGTATCCACCGGGTTTTGGAAGTTTTTGATTTTTTCCTCCATTGCTTTTAGTTTCGCCATTATGTTTTCCTGTTCTTGGCTTAGTCCTTCCTTTGGAATGTCTTTATAGAGGTCTCTGAAGTATTGGAGCCAGAGGTTGCCATTTTGGATATGGTTGTTGTTTTTCTTGTCTTTGGTGCCCATGTGGTTCCATAGATCCCAGAAGGAGTTGTCTTGGAGGGCGTCTTGGAGTTGGTTAAGCTTGGTAGAGATGTAACTCTGCTTCTTCCTCCTGAGGATGGTTTTGTACTGCTTTTGTATGGAGTCATAGGCTTCCCTCAGACCCAGGTGGTTGGGGTCTCTGTGTTTCTTGTTGGAGGCTGTTCTCAGGGTCTTCCGTACAGCTTTGCATTCTTTGTCAAACCAGCCATTGACCTGTGTTTCTTTTGGTCTCTTGTAGTCGACTTTTTTAAGGTGGGACAGTCTGGCCATTGCGTGGAATATATTGTTGAGGTCCTTTGCGGCTTGGCTCACTCCCTCTGGGTTTGGCATGTACTCGAGGTTGTAGAAGTGGTGGAGCATCCGCTGTATTTCAGGTCTGCTGGAAGCTTCTTTATACTTTAGTGCCGACATTTTGGACCATTTGTAGGATGGAGGCCGGGTGAAGAGGCCGCTCTGCTGTGGCTTCTGAGTGGATGGTTTCTCTGTAGATTTCATGTACAGAAGAAGTTGGCTGTGGTCTGACAGGTGCGTTTGTGGGGTGACTATGAAGGCGCTGACATCTGCCAGGTTCAGGTCTGTAATGGCGTAATCAACTACACTCCTCCCTACATGGGAGTTTAGTGTATACCTTCCTAAGGAGTCACCCTTGCTTCGTCCATTAAGGATATGAAGTCCTAAACTTTTACATACGTTCAGGAGCTTTCTGCCACTTTTGTTGACTGTACTGTCATAGCTGTTTCTCTCAGTGTGTACAGGGTCTTGGCCGTCATTCTCTGCTCCAAGTATGTAGATGTTTCCATCCGTGGTCAGGAAGGCTCTCTCTCTCCCTGTTCTTGCATTGAGGTCTCCAAAGATGAGAACTTTGCCCAGGGCCTGATAATGGGCGGCTTCTCTTTGTAAGATCTCGAAGCAGTCTGGATTGAAGTAGGGGGACTCTGGTGGTGGTATATAGGTGGCACAGAGGTGGACATCAGACTGACCGGTGAGGATGGAGCTGCTGATTCTGATCCATATGTGGCTGCCTCCTTTCTTCACCGGTTTGATGTACTGCTGGAGCTCCTCTTTATACCAGATCGCTACTCCTCCTCAGCCCCGGCCCTGTTTGATGTTTTTATTTTTCTGGGCATGGACCCAGAATTCCTTGTATCCAATAGGCACCAGGGATTCGTTTTCGGCTCTGGTCCATGTTTCCAGGAGGATCTGAATGTCTATATTTTTCAGACTTTGTATAAAATCAGGGTCCTTTGTTTTAGATCCGAAGGTTGAGGCGTTGAGACCCTGGATATTCCAGCTGCTGATTGTAAGTGAAGACATTCTTCTGTGTGGTTTGTGTGTATATACCTTGTAATGAGTATGGCTGTGTGGGACAAATTGGATTTCTGACCGTTTTATAGCGGTGCTTGGTTCCATCCAGTCACATTAGTATTCTGCGCAGTTCCTTGAGCAGGTTCTTTATCTCATTCCTATCTCTGCTCTGCATGTGTCTGTGTGGGCTCGGTGGTCTCCTCCGTGGAGGTCTCCACCTCTGATGGTCTGACACTGGGTGGAGAGCTTTGTTTCCAGCTTCAGGAGGTAGCCTTGGGGTTTTCTGCTTTATCGTTCTCGGGGGTCTTCCAGTGTGATTATGGCCACTGTTGAATCCAGGCCCGGGGTCTCTGTTTAGCACGATGTCCTTCAGCTCTTTGGCCAGGAGGCTGACCCCTTGTTTGTTGAGGTGTTTATCATCGTGCAAGTGACTGATGTTTATGGAGAGGTGTTGTGCCAGGGTCACGTTTGGCACAGTCTTGATCCTTTCAGTCAGTTCTGTATTGATGGCTTGGGTGGTTTGCCTGCATATGTCCTTTCTTGGGAGCAGCGATGACAGAAGGATTTTACTGTCCGGGAATTTTAGGTTTGCCCTCTTTACCAGTTTGATCAGTTGTTCTGCGATATGCTGGTCTGGACGATTGTTTGTACCCGTGTGGCTGTGTTTTATACTGCATGGGCTATGTTATATACTGCGTGGCCTGTTATATACTACGGCTCTATGCTATATACTACGTGGGCTATGCTATATACTACGTGGGCTGTGCTATATACTACGTGGCTGGGCAATATACTACGTGGCTCTGTGCTGTATATTGCGTGACTGGGCAATATACTACGTGACTGGGCAATATACTACGTGGCTGGGCAATATACTACGTCGCTGTGCAATATACTACGTGGCTGGGCAATATATTATGTGGCTCTGTGCTGTATATTACGTGGCTGGGCAATATACTACGTGGCTGGGCAATATACTACGTGACTGGGCAATATACTACGTGGCTGGGCAATATATTACGTGGCTCTGTGCTGTATATTACGTGGCTGTGCAATATACTACATGACTGGGCAATATACTACGTGGCTGGGCAATATACTACGTGGCTGGGCAATATACTACGTGGCTGGCCAATATACTACGTGGCTGGGCAATATACTACGTGGTTGGGCAATATACTATGTGGCTGGGCAATATACTACGTGGCTGGCCAATATACTACGTGACTAGGCAATATAGTACGTGGCCGGGCAATATAGTACGTGGCTGGGCAATATAATATGTGGCTGGGCAATATACTATGACTGGGCAATATACTACGAGGACATGCATATTCTAGAATACCCGATGCGTTAGAATCGGGCCACCATCTAGTATATATATACAGTGGGGCAAAAAAGTATTTAGTCAGTCAGCAATAGTGCAAGTTCCACCACTTAAAAAGATGAGAGGCGTCTGTAATTTACATCATAGGTAGACCTCAACTATGGGAGACAAACTGAGAAAAAAAAATCCAGAAAATCACATTGTCTGTTTTTTTAACATTTTATTTGCATATTATGGTGGAAAATAAGTATTTGGTCAGAAACAAAATTTCATCTCAATACTTTGTAATATATCCTTTGTTGGCAATGACAGAGGTCAAACGTTTTCTGTAAGTCTTCACAAGGTTGCCACACACTGTTGTTGGTATGTTGGCCCATTCCTCCATGCAGATCTCCTCTAGAGCAGTGATGTTTTTGGCTTTTCGCTTGGGAACACGGACTTTCAACTCCCTCCAAAGGTTTTCTATAGGGGTGAGATCTGGAGACTGGCTAGGCCACTCCAGGACCTTGAAATGCTTCTTACGAAGCCACTCCTTCGTTGCCCTGGCGGTGTGCTTTGGATCATTGTCATGTTGAAAGACCCAGCCACGTTTCATCTTCAATGCCCTTGCTGATGAAAGGAGGTTTGCACTCAAAATCTCACGATACATGGCCCCATTCATTCTTTCATGTACCCGGATCAGTCGTCCTGGCCCCTTTGCAGAGAAACAGCCCCAAAGCATGATGTTTCCACCACCATGCTTTACAGTAGGTATGGTGTTTGATGGATGCAACTCAGTATTCTTTTTCCTCCAAACACGACAAGTTGTGTTTCTACCAAACAGTTCCAGTTTGGTTTCATCAGACCATAGGACATTCTCCCAAAACTCCTCTGGATCATCCAAATGCTCTCTAGCAAACTTCAGACGGGCCCGGACATGTACTGGCTTAAGCAGTGGGACACGTGTGGCACTGCAGGATCTGAGTCCATGGTGGCGTAGTGTGTTACTTATGGTAGGCCTTGTTACATTGGTCCCAGCTCTCTGCAGTTCATTCACTAGGTCCCCCCGCGTGGTTCTGGGATTTTTGCTCACCGTTCTTGTGATCATTCTGACCCCACGGGGTGGGCTTTTGCGTGGAGCCCCAGATCGAGGGAGATTATCAGTGGTCTTGTATGTCTTCCATTTTCTAATTATTGCTCCCACTGTTGATTTCTTCACTCCAAGCTGGTTGGCTATTGCAGATTCAGTCTTCCCAGCCTGGTGCAGGGCTACAATTTTGTTTCTGGTGTCCTTTGACAGCTCTTTGGTCTTCACCATAGTGGAGTTTGGAGTCAGACTGTTTGAGGGTGTGCACAGGTGTCTTTTTATACTGATAACAAGTTTAAACAGGTGCCATTACTACAGGTAATGAGTGGAGGAAAGAGGAGACTCTTAAAGAAGAAGTTACAGGTCTGTGAGAGCCAGAAATCTTGATTGTTTGTTTCTGACCAAATACTTATTTTCCACCATAAAATGCAAAAAAAATGATAAAAAAACAGACAATGTGATTTTCTGAATTTTTTTTTCTCAGTTTGTCTCCCATAGTTGAGGTTTACCTATGATGTAAATTACAGACGCCTCTCATCTTTTTAAGTGGTGGAACTTGCACTATTGCTGACTGACTAAATACTTTTTTGCCCCACTGTATATATATATATAATAGTCTAGAGATGTTTATATAGTGTGGCGCTATGTATATAGTGTAGAATTCACACTATATATACACTGCCACATCTCTACTCTATATAATATTTACACCGCTCTATATTCCTTAACAAGGTATATAATATGTATCTGTGTATATAATAGAATGTAGTATACCGTATATACTCGTGTATAAAGCCGAGTTTTTCAGCATATTTTTTTTTTTTTAGCTGAAAACGCCCCCCTCAGCTTATACAGGTCCTTCTCAAAAAATTAGCATATAGTGTTAAATTTCATTATTTACCATAATGTAATGATTACAATTAAACTTTCATATATTATAGATTCATTATCCACCAACTGAAATTTGTCAGGTCTTTTATTGTTTTAATACTGATGATTTTGGCATACAACTCCTGATAACCCAAAAAACCTGTCTCAATAAATTAGCATATCAAGAAAAGGTTCTCTAAACGACCTATTACCCTAATCTTCTGAATCAACTAATTAACTCTAAACACATGCAAAAGATACCTGAGGCTTTTATAAACTCCCTGCCTGGTTCATTACTCAAAACCCCCATCATGGGTAAGACTAGCGACCTGACAGATGTCAAGAAGGCCATCATTGACACCCTCAAGCAAGAGGGTAAGACCCAGAAAGAAATTTCTCAACAAATAGGCTGTTCCCAGAGTGCTGTATCAAGGCACCTCAATGGTAAGTCTGTTGGAAGGAAACAATGTGGCAGAAAACGCTGTACAACGAGAAGAGGAGACCGGACCCTGAGGAAGATTGTGGAGAAGGACCGATTCCAGACCTTGGGGAACCTGAGGAAGCAGTGGACTGAGTCTGGTGTGGAAACATCCAGAGCCACCGTGCACAGGCGTGTGCAGGAAATGGGCTACAGGTGCCGCATTCCCCAGGTAAAGCCACTTTTGAACCATAAACAGCGGCAGAGGCGCCTGACCTGGGCTACAGAGAAGCAGCACTGGACTGTTGCTAAGTGGTCCCAAGTACTTTTTTCTGATGAAAGCAAATTTTGCATGTCATTCGGAAATCAAGGTGCCAGAGTCTGGAGGAAGACTGGGGAGAAGGAAATGCCAAAATGCCTGAAGTCCAGTGTCAAGTACCCACAGTCAGTGATGGTGTGTGTCATGATCCCAATGGCAGGGGATCACAAAAGGACAAGCACAAAAACAAAACAAGCTCTAGGGTGATGGAACCTGAGCTGACCGCGATCCTGAACCTAAACACACAACTAGCAGTAGCCGGGGAACGTGCCTACGATGATTCCTAGACGTCTCGCGCCAGCCGAAGGATTAACTTCCCCTAAAAGAAGAAACACAGACCTCACTTTCCTCCAGAGAAACACCCCACAGAAATAGCAGCCCCCCACATGTAATAACGGTGAAGTGAGAGGAAAGCACATACGTAGTTATGAAAATAGAATCAGCAAAAATGAGGCCCGCTAAAGCTAGATAGCAGAGGATACAAAAGTGAACTGCGCGGTCAGCGAAAAACCCTTCAAAAAACCATCCTGAAATTACTTGAACTCATGTGCCAACTCATGGAACATGAGGAGTAATTTCAGCCCACTAGAGCAACCAGCAGCAAGGAAACACATCTCTGCAAGCTGGACTAAGACAAAAATTAAACAAAACGTGGAACAGGAAAATCAAAACTTAGCTTGTCCTGAAGATAACAGACGCAGGGAGCAGAAGTAAAAAGACACGCTGATTACATTGATAGCCAGCGAGGAAATGACAAAAAAGCCAGGTTAAATAGGAAACTCCCATAACCTGATGGAACAGGTGGACACCAGAGACCGCAGAGAACACAAGTCACCCAGTACCATCAGTAACCACCAGAGGGAGCCCAAAAACAGAACTCACAACAGTACCCCCCCCTTGAGGAGGGGTCACCGAACCCTCACGAGAACCACCAGGGCGACCAGGATGAGCCCTATGAAAAGCACGGACCAAATCGGCAGCATGAACATCAGAGGCAATCACCCAAGAATTATCCTCCTGACCATAACCCTTCCACTTGACCAAATACTGGAGTTTCCATCTGGAAACACGAGAATCCAAGATCTTCTCCACCACATACTCCAATTCACCCTCCACCAGCACCGGAGCAGGAGGCTCAAGCGAAGGAACGACAGGTACCTCATACTTCCGCAACAACGACCGATGGAACACATTATGAATAGCAAATGATGCCGGGAGATCCAAACGAAACGACACAGGGTTAAGAATTTCCAAGATCCTATAGGGACCGATGAACCGAGGCTTGAACTTAGGAGAAGAGACCTTCATAGGAACAAAACGAGAAGACAACCACACCAAGTCCCCAACAAGAAGTCGAGGACCCACGCGGCGATGGCGATTAGCAAACTGCTGAGCCCTCTCCTGGGACAACTTCAAATTGTCCACCACATGACTCCAAATCCGATGCAACCTATCCACCACCATGTCCACTCCAGGACAATCAGAAGGCTCCACCTGACCAGAGGAAAAACGAGGATGAAACCCCGAATTACAAAAGAAAGGAGAAACCAAGGTAGCAGAACTAGCCCGATTATTAAGGGCAAACTCGGCAAGCGGCAAAAAGGAAACCCAGTCATCTTGATCAGCAGAAACAAAACACCTTAAATAAGTTTCTAAAGTCTGATTAGTTCGTTCCGTCTGGCCATTCGTCTGGGGATGGAATGCAGACGAAAAGGACAAATCAATGCCCATCTTAGCACAGAACGTCCGCCAAAATCTAGACACAAACTGGGATCCCCTGTCAGAAACGATGTTCTCCGGAATGCCATGCAAACGGACCACGTTTTGAAAAAACAGAGGGACCAACTCAGAGGAGGAAGGTAACTTAGGCAAGGGTACCAGATGAACCATCTTAGGCTGGTTTCACACTTGCGTTTTTGTCTGCTGCGTTTTTTTTTCAAAAAAACGCATGCGTTTTTTTTCCTATATTTAACATTGAAAACGCATGCGTTTTTTTGTGTATGCGTTTGGTCGCGTTTTGCAACGCATGCGTTTTTTTACTGCATGCGTTTTTTTTCTAAAATGCTACTTGTAGTATTTTTAGAAGCGTTTTTTGGACCAAAAAAAAACGCATGCGTTTTCATGCGTTTTTTTTGTGTCGAAAAATGCATTGGAGTCAATGGGGACGCATGCGTTTTTTGGTGCATGCGTTTTTTGCGTTAAAAAACGCATGCGTTTTTTTATTAAAAACACTTAAAACACACTAATATGCCACCACCCAACGTAAAGGTGATAAAGGGATCCTAACCCTACCCCTAACCCTAACCCTACCCCTAACCCTAACCCTACCCCTAACCCTAAGGGATCCTAACCCTACCCCTAACTCTAACCCCTTTATGGTTAGGGGTAGGGTTAGGGTTAGGGGTAGGGTTAGGATCCCTTAGGGTTAGGGGTAGGGTTAGGGTTAGGGGTAGGGTTAGGGGTAGGGTTAGGGGTAGGGTTAGGATCCCTTAGGGTTAGGGGTAGGGTTAGGGGTAGGGTTAGGGGTAGGGTTAGGGGTAGGGTTAGGATCCCTTAGGGTTAGGGTTAGGGGTAGGGTTAGGGTTAGGGGTAGGGTTAGGATCCCTTAGGGTTAGGGGTAGGGTTAGGGTTAGGATCTCTTTAGGGTTAGGGTTATGATCCCTACCCCTAACCCTACCCCTAACCCTAACTATTTCTGTTTATAGTGGGTTTTTTACTTTTTTTTAATGATTGGCAGCTGTCACACATTTCTCAGCATGCGTTTAAAAAACGCAAACGCATGAAAAAACGCATGTAAACGCGGTAAAACGCCGCGTTTTTTACACCACATGCAAAAACGCATGCGTCAAAAAAACGCAGCATTTGCATGCGTTTACATGCGTTTTTTCACCATGCATTTTTTTGCGTTTTTTACCGCAAAAACGCACCCAAAAAAACGCAAATGTGAAACCAGCCTTAGAAAAGCGGTCACACACAACCCATATGACGGACATTTTTTGAGAGACAGGGAGATCCGAAATAAAGTCCATGGAAATGTGCGTCCAAGGCCTCTTCGGGATAGGCAAAGGTAACAACAATCCACTGGCCCGAGAACAGCAAGGCTTAGCCCGAGCGCAAACTCCACAAGACTGCACGAAAGAACGCACATCCCTCGACAAGGAAGGCCACCAAAAAGACCTGGCCACCAAGTCTCTAGTACCAAATATTCCAGGATGACCTGCCAACACAGAAGAATGGACCTCGGAGATGACTCTACTGGTCCAATTATCCGGAACAAACAGTCTTTCCGGCGGACAACGATCAGGTTTATCCGCCTGAAACTCCTGCAAAGCACGTCGCAAGTCTGGGGAGACAGCCGACAAAATCACCCCATCCCTAAGGATACCAGTGGGCTCAGAATTTCCAGGGGAGTCAGGCACAAAACTCCTAGAAAGAGCATCCGCCTTCACATTCTTTGAACCTGGCAGGTATGAAACCACAAAATTGAAACGGGAGAAAAACAGTGACCAACGAGCCTGTCTAGGATTCAGACGCTTGGCAGACTCAAGGTACATCAGATTTTTGTGATCAGTCAAGACCACCACACGATGTCTAGCACCCTCAAGCCAATGACGCCACTCCTCAAATGCCCACTTCATGGCCAAAAGCTCCCGATTACCAACATCATAATTCCGTTCAGCGGGCGAAAATTTTCTAGAAAAGAACGCACATGGCTTCATCACTGAGCCATCGGAGCTTCTCTGTAACAAAACCGCCCCCGCTCCGATCTCGGAAGCATCGACCTCAACCTGAAAAGGAAGCGACGTATCTGGCTGACGCAACACAGGAGCAGAAGAAAACCGGCGCTTAAGTTCCTGAAAGGCCTCCACAGCCGCAGGAGACCAATCAGTAACATCAGCACCCTTTTTAGTCAAATCCGTCAAAGGCTTAACAACACTAGAAAAATTAGTTATGAAGCGACGATAAAAATTAGCAAAGCCCAAGAACTTCTGTAGACTCTTAAGAGATGTAGGCTGCGTCCAGTCACAAATAGCCTGAACCTTGACGGGATCCATCTCAATAGTAGAAGGGGAAAAAATATACCCCAAAAAAGAAATCTTCTGGACTCCAAAAAGACATTTAGAACCCTTTACAAACAAAGAATTGGCCCGCAGGACCTGAAACACCTTCCTGACCTGCTGAACATGAGACTCCCAGTCATCAGAAAAAACCAAAACATCATCCAAATACACGATAATAAATTTATCCAGATATTCACGGAAAATATCGTGCATAAAAGACATCACCAAATACTCGAAATGGCCCTCAGGCGTATTAAATGCGGTTTTCCACTCATCACCCTGCCTTATCCGCACAAGATTATACGCACCCCGAAGATCAATCTTAGTGAACCATTTAGCCCCCTTAATGCGAGCGAACAAATCAGTCAACAATGGCAAAGGATACTGATATTTGACTGTAATCTTATTCAAAAGACGATAATCTATGCAAGGCCTCAAGGAACCATCTTTTTTGGCCACAAAAAAAAAACCTGCTCCCAAAGGGGACGAAGATGGACGGATATGTCCCTTTTCCAAGGACTCCTTAACATAATTCCGCATAGCAGTATGCTCTGGCACTGACAGATTGAACAAACGACCTTTAGGGAATTTACTGCCAGGAATCAAATCTATAGCACAATCGCAATCCCTGTGAGGAGGAAGCGAACTGAGCTTAGGCTCCTCAAAAACCTCCCGATAATCAGACAAAAATACCGGAACCTCAGAAGGAGTAGATGAAGCGATAGAAATCGGAGATGCATCATCATGAACCCCCTGACATCCCCAGCTTAACACAGACATTGTTTTCCAGTCCAGGACTGGGTTATGAGTTTGTAACCATGGCAGACCAAGCACGAAGACATCATGTAAATTATAAAGTACCAGGAAGCGAATCACCTCCTGATGAACGGGAGTCATACGCATGGTCACTTGTGTCCAGTACTGAGGTTTATTCATAGCCAAAGGTGTAGAGTCAATTCCTTTCAAAGGAATAGGAACTTCCAGAGGTTCCAGACTAAACCCACAGCGATTGGCAAATGACCAATCCATAAGACTCAGGGCAGCGCCTGAATCCACATAGGCATCGACGGAAATGGATGATAATGAACAAATCAGCGTCACAGACAGAATGAACTTAGACTGTAAAGTACCAATGGCAACAGACTTATCAACCTTTTTTGTGCGTTTAGAGCATGCTGATATAACATGAGCTGAATCCCCACAATAAAAACACAATCCATTTTTCCGCCTATAATTTTGCCGTTCACTTCTGGACTGAATTCTATCACATTGCATTATCTCAGGTGCCTGTTCAGAAGACACCGCCAAATGGTGCACAGGTTTGCGCTCCCGTAAACGCCGATCAATCTGAATAGCCATAGTCATGGACTCATTCAGACCTGTAGGCGCCGGGAACCCCACCATAACCTCTTTAATGGCCTCAGAAAGGCCATCTCTGAATTTTGCAGCCAGAGCGCACTCATTCCACTGAGTAAGCACCGACCATTTCTGAAATTTCTGACAATATATTTCTGCTTCATCTTGCCCCTGAGAGAGAGCCAATAAAGCTTTTTCAGCCTGAATCTCTAGGTTAGGTTCCTCATAGAGCAAACCCAATGCCAGAAAAAACGCATCCACATTGAGCAACGCAGGATCCCCTGGTGCCAATGCAAATGCCCAATTCTGAGGGTCACCCCGCAGGAAAGATATAACAATCTTGACCTGCTGAGCAGGGTCTCCAGAGGAGCGAGATTTCAAGGAAAG
Organism: Ranitomeya imitator; assembly: GCF_032444005.1. Taxonomy (NCBI): domain Eukaryota; kingdom Metazoa; phylum Chordata; class Amphibia; order Anura; family Dendrobatidae; genus Ranitomeya; species Ranitomeya imitator. Next base: position 355,078,259 of record NC_091283.1, on the reverse strand, counting down.
AAACAACGTGCAATTGTTCCTAAAATTCAGAAAACTAGATCTATCTCCAGAAAAAAACTCTGGGCGTCCATGATAAACAGCTGAGGTCAGAGCCATTCAAGGATTAAGAGGAGGAAAGAAGCAGTCAAGCTGCAATTAAGGCTAGGCAGCAAACACTGAGGAGGGGAAAAAAAAAAAACTTCCTCAGACTACTTTTCCTCCTACTTCAGCCAAAACGATGACCGATTTTTTATTGGCCGGCTATACTGTCATGATCCCAATGGCAGGGGATCACAAAAGGACAAGCATAAAAACAAAACAAGCTCTAGGGTGATGGAACCTGAGCTGACCGCGATCCTGAACCTAAACACACAACTAGCAGTAGCCGGGGAACGTGCCTACGATGATTCCTAGACGTCTCGCGCCAGCCGAAGGATTAACTTCCACTATAAGAAGAAACACAGACCTCACTTGCCTCCAGAGAAACACCCCACAGAAATAGCAGCCCCCCACATGTAATAACGGTGAAATGAGAGGAAAGCACATACGTAGTTATGAAAATAGAATCAGCAAAAATGAGGCCCGCTAAAGCTAGATAGCAGAGGATACAAAAGTGAACTGCGCGGTCAGCGAAAAACCCTTCAAAAAACCATCCTGAAATTACTTGAACTCATGTGCCAACTCATGGAACATGAGGAGTAATTTCAGCCCACTAGAGCAACCAGCAGCAAGGAAACACATCTCTGCAAGCTGGACTAAGACAAAAATTAAACAAAACGTGGAACAGGAAAATCAAAACTTAGCTTGTCCTGAAGATAACAGACGCAGGGAGCAGAGGTAAAAAGACACGCTGATTACATTGATAGCCGGCGAGGAAATGACAAAAAAGCCAGGTTAAATAGGAAACTCCCATAACCTGATGGAACAGGTGGACACCAGAGACCGCAGAGAACACAAGTCACCCAGTACCATCAGTAACCACCAGAGGGAGCCCAAAAACAGAACTCACAACAGGTGTGGGGTGCCATGTCAGCTGCTGGTGTTGGTCCACTGTGTTTCATCAAGGGCAGGGTCAATGCAGCTAGCTATCAGGAGATTTTGGAGCACTTCATGCTTCCATCGGCTGAAATGCTTTATGGAGATGAAGATTTCATTTTTCAGCACGACCTGGCACCTGCTCACAGTGCCAAAACCACTGGTAAATGGTTTACTGACCATGGTATTACTGTGCTCAATTGGCCTGCCAACTCTCCTGACCTGAACCCCATAGAGAATCTGTGGGATATTGTGAAGAGAAAGTTGAGAGACGCAAGACCCAACACTCTGGATGAGCTTAAGGCCGCTATTGAAGCATCCTGGGCCTCCATAACATCTCAGCAGTGTCACAGGCTGATTGCCTCCATGCCACGCCGCATTGAAGCAGTCATTTCTGCCAAAGGATTCCCGACCAAGTATTGAGTGCATAACTGAACATTATTATTTGATGGTTTTTTTGTTTGTTATTAAAAAACACTTTTATTTGATTGGATGGGTGAAATATGCTAATTTATTGAGACAGGTTTTTTGGGTTATCAGGAGTTGTATGCCAAAATCATCAGTATTAAAACAATAAAAGACCTGACAAATTTCAGTTGGTGGATAATGAATCTATAATATATGAAAGTTTAATTGTAATCATTACATTATGGTAAATAATGAAATTTAACACTATATGCTAATTTTTTGAGAAGGACCTGTACACGAGTCATTGTCTCAGAAAGATGGAGGGGGAGCAGCTGGTCACAGAGACAGGAGCCGGTGGCTGTGGCTAAAGCCTGTGCCGCTACTAAAGAGAAATGAATATTCACTGCGCTGGTAGTGAATATTCATTTCTCTTATAGCGTGCACAGCTGCCGGCTTCCAGCACACATCCTACTTACCTTCCTTGCGCGCGCTGGCTGCATCTCATTCCTGTGCCAGCAGCTCTTCAGGCCGAGCGATCATGTGTCCTCCGCTCATTAAGGTAATGAGTATTCACCCCTCTCCACTCCCATAGGCGTGGAGTAAATATTCATTACCTTAATGAGCGCGAGACACGTGATCACCCGGCCACAGGAGCTGCTGGCACCGGAATGAGATGCTGCAAGGGCATTCAATGAAGGTAAGTAGGATGTTTTTTTTTAATAGGAACCATGCATACAAGAACAGGGATAAGGAGCCATGCAGGCAAGGACGGGGATAAGGAGCGATGCAGACAAGGACGGGAATAAGGAGACATGCAGACAAGGATGGGGATAAGGAGCCATGCAGACAAGGACGGGGATTAGGAGCCATGCATACAAGAATGGGAATAAGGAGCCATGCATACAAGGAAGGGGATAAGGAGCCATGCAGACAAGGACGGAGATAAGGAGCCATGCAGACAAGGACGGGGATAAGGAGTGATGCAGACAAGGACGGGAATAAGAAGCCCATGCATACAAGGACGGGGATAAGGAGCCATGCAGACAAGGACGGGGATAAGGAGCCATGCAGACAAGGACGGGGATAAGGAGCCATGCAGACAAGGACGGGGATAAGAAGCCATGCATACAAGGAGGGGGATAAGGAGCCATGCAGTCAAGGACGGGGATAGGGAGCCATGCAGACGAGGACAGGGATAAGGAGCCATGCAGACAAGGACGGGGATAAGGAGCCATGCAGACAAGGATGGGGATAAGGAGCCATGCAGACAAGGACAGGGATAAGGAGCCATGGATACAGGAACGAGGGAGCCTGATTAATTGTTAGAAAAGTAGCGGACTCTTTATTGGCCCATGTGGCAATGTTTTGGATCCATAACTGAACATTTCTCTGATATGGAAGAGAAATGTTGCCACATGGGCTAATAAAGAGTATAAAAAAAAATTGGTTCCATTTTCTTCCACAAAAGTGGTACAATTTTCTTCCCACTTGCTGTCAGTGTGGAGTCGTTTTTTTTTTCTCAGCAGATGTTGCAGTCCGATACACGGCGACTCAGACCATTGAGGAGATGGAGAAATTAATTTCTCCTTCTCCTCCACATCTATGCTGCGAGAGTATTGGAGCACGGACACTTGGCTCACGCTCGCAGCAGAGCAAGAGCCGGGTATCGTTTGCATATCACATGCAATGCCATATTCTAGTGTGATTCCACCCTAATGAGTACCTGTATTAAGCCCACGTTCACACGGTCAGTATTTGTTCAGTATTTTAATCAGTATTTGTAAGCCAAAACCAGGAGTGGGACAATCCAGAGGAAAAGTATAATAGAAACATATGCACCACTTCTGCATTTATCACCCACTCCTGGTTTTGGCTTACAAATACTGATGTAAAATACTGACCAAATGCTGAAAGTGTGAATGTGGCCTTATCTGTATTGTACTGTATATCTGCACAGTACCGCTCCTCCTGTCCTGCATATATACACTGCACAGTACCGCTCCCCCTGTCCTGTATATATACACTGCACAGTAACACTCCTCCTGTCCTGTATATATACACTGCACAGTAACACTCCTCCTGTCCTGTATATATACACTGTACAGTACCACTCCTCCTGTCCTGTATATATACACTGCACAGTACCGCTCCCCCTGTCCTGTATATATACACTGCACAGTACCACTCCTCCTGTCCTGTATATATATACTGCACAGTAACACTCCTCCTGTCCTGTATATATACACTGCACGGTACCATTTCTCCTGTTCTGTTGTCAGAGAGGTGACATTGGTCATTGGAAAGGTCAATACTGGTTTATTATTTTCAGGTTTTTTATGGGAAAATTAAAAAAAAAATTGGAAAATCCATTAAAATGGATTATCCCAAGTAATCTCCTATGCCGAGAACTTAGAATCGCCGGGGTCTAACCGCTGAGACCCCCATGATCCTGAGAGCTGGAGCTCTAAAGAGCACCATGTAAATGGATCTGTGGTCGATCATGCGCACTTCGGCGCCATTCACATGTGGCTCTTCAAATAACGCCTTTAAGAGGAGTGTTGAAGGGCAGGACAAAGTATAGCAAAATTCACTGATAGGGGGTGGGGAGTGTTTGAGTATGTGGACTGGTGGGGTTTTTTGTGGCAGGGGTGCTTTTTTGTCCCTTTCCAGCCGTGTGTGTGTGTGTGTGTGTGTGTGTGTGATTATACAGTGGGGCTGTGCGCGTGTGTGACTATACAGTGGGGCTGTGTGTTTGTGATTATACAGTGGGACTGTGCCTGTGCGTGTCATAATATAAATATATATATATATATATATATATATATATATATATATATATCGCATGCTTGCAGTCACAAGACCACCTGTTCCCGGCGCAGGCACCGGAGAATCCTCACAGCGCACAGTGCGCGCGATATGAGGATTCACACATAGTGACTGTAGACATGTAGCTTAAGATCCGACAACCCCTTTAAGGATGGGCCGCTACTCATGGGCCACTGCTGTGTGCTTGCCCCCCAGGCTAAAATTTGCCAGTCAGCCCCTGCATTCTACCCCCCTACCCATGCCCTCAGATATGCTAATGACCTCAGGTTAGCATCCTCCATAATTAGAACCTCCCACTCCCGATTCCAACACTTTTCACGTGCTGCGCCAATTCATTGGAATGCACTACCCAGGTGCATACGATTAATCCCCAATCCACACAGTTTTACGCGTGCCCTAAAATTCCATTTGTTCAGACCGGTCTACCGCCTCAACACATTAACCTAACGACCCCTGTGTTGCCCATTCAAAATTTTTACCATAACCAGGCTCCTCGCATCATGTTCTCACACGCTTTATGCATTTAATAACCCTCTGTTTCTGTACTGTTACATACTTAGATATCAACAAACAAAATCCATGGGAGCGGCAGGTGCTCAATGGGATGCGGGGTGAGGAAGGTGGACGACGGCCGTTTCGCGCGGTTTGCGCTTCAACGGGTCCAGGCTCTTCATTAACACATGTAATTTCCTTTTAAAGGCTTTTGACGTGTGTACACAAACATGCATAAATAAAGTGCAAAACATTAACATATGTGCATAATTAAAATTATATGGTAACATCATTATTGCGGATTGCTAGCATTTTACAAAAATACTGATAGATCTAACCTGTTATTTAGACCAATCGGACCCTGTGCACCAGTTATCCATCTGGCTTCATGTTGCATTAATACTCTATTGTGGTTGCCTCCCTGTATAGGATATTTAACCACTTCAACACCAGCAAACTTTAATAAGTCAGGGTTAGAATTATGCTTCTCCTTCATATGTTGAATTAATCTTAATCACCCTTTGCCAGAGGTTATGGAGTTCTAATGTTCTTTGAATCTAGTGACTATAGGTCTGATAGTTTTTCCAATGTAGAAAAATAAACAAGGACAGTATAGAACGTATACCACAAATTTGCTTTTACAGGAAATGAAATCACGGACAAAATGAGAAATAGGGCCAATGTGCAGAGGATTTTTAACTATGCGTAAATGACAAAAACTGCAGTCACTATAGCGCATGGATAATGCAATACATTCAGCAATTCGTAAGAACTGGCACGTATTGCAGTCAGAAAGAGATATAGCCGAGATATACGAAAATGCTCCACAGTTTGCATATAGGCGAACTCAAAATCATAATCATTGACTCAACTGGCTAAGAAAGAATGCCCCAGAAGAGAATTATAAATGTGGTAACTGCAGTTTTTTTCATTTATGAATAGTTAAAAATCCTCTGCACATCGGCCCTATTTCTCATTTTGTCCGTGATTTCATTTCCTGTTAAAGCAAATTTGTGGTATACGTTCTATACTGTCCTTGTTTATTTTTCTACATTGGAAAAACGTTTAAAAATATGTTTTTAACTATGCACATGTTAATGTTTTGCACTTTATTTATGCATGTTTGTGTGCACACGTCAAAAGCCTTTACAAGGAAATGACGTGTTAATGAAGCACCTGGACCCATTGAAGCGCAGCCCGCGCGAAACGGCCGTCGTCCACTTTCCTCTCCCCGCATCCCTCTGAACACCTGCCGCTCCCATGGATTTTGTTTGTTGATACCTTTATGGTATAATAAAGATAACGACTTCACTGCAAAAGGGCGAGTGCCGCATTCTCTTCAATTTTCATAATTTTCTCGCTTTTGTCATAATGCTGAGCACCAAATACTTGTAATTTTGCAAAGCTGCTGTCACGGTGCCTGGATATCTATGCTGCAGGGGAAGCTGCACACAGCAGCTGAGCAAAATGCCAAGTTACTAACCTGAACCCACAGGACCTTTGACATGAAACAGAGTGTACAGGTAACGAACAGGACCTAGACCATGTGACAGAGTGGGAGGAGGAAAAGGGGGCGGAGCCAGATGCCAGGGAAACAGAGAAGGGACAAGCACTAAAGAATTATCAAACAAGCAGAAGTCGTAGCCAGGAGATTACGAGGTACCAAAACAGAGAGACAGGGGATCGTCAGAAGCAAAGCCAGAGTTCAGTAGCCAGGAACACAAACAGGGTAAAGCACAGAAAGCAAGACAACGCTATGCAAACCAGGCACACAATCCAGGAGTCACGCATACAGACAGAAACAGAATCTATAGCTGACAGAGAAACCAGGCTACGAGCGAGTATAAATACCCCTCACAATATAGAAAAGAGGCTAGCAAAAATTAACCCTGACAGGACATTAACCATGTCCTGACCATGACAGCTGCATGCCAATTATCAAACGTATTTGGTATACAACAGTGCAAACTGCCCTGGTGGCGTTCATTCATCCTTCCTCGCGTGGATGTTACATACTTAGGCTCACAACCGGTTCCTGCAGCTTTACACGAACACCCGATTCTTACACCTTGGCTGGTCCGAACAACTAAAGCAATTGGACCATCCATCTTTTGCGTCTCCCCTTTTCCTCATAGTTTGTAAGCTTGCGAGCAGGGCCCTCACTCCTCTTGGTATCTGTTTTGATCTGTGTTTATTGTTATGCTGTAATGTCTATTGTCTGTACAAGTCCCCTCTAAAATGTAAAGTGCTGCGGAATATGTTGGCGCTATATAAATAAAATTTATTATTATTATTAAGTATTGACTCAGGGGGGCTGAATACAAATTTACATCACAATTTTCAGATTTATAAGTTTAAAATATTTAGAAAACCTTGTATTATTTCACAGAAAATAAAGTTAGGATTGTGAGTGTAACATTAAGAAGTTTCTCAGGGTATTATTTTTCAATACAAAAACAGACACATACCCCAGATCTCAGCTTCACCTGTTTCTATTAACCTCACCTCTACCCATATCTAAAAACCATCTACTCCTACTCTCATGACCATCCTCTTCACCTGCTCCCTCAAAGTCCAGCAGCTAGCACACAACCGCAGAAGCCTCTCACATCTTGACTGACTCTCTTCTACTGACGTGTAACATATGTTAACTCGAAGACTCAGCCACTGTTTTCTACAACTTCAAACTAGCATAAATTATTGACTCGGTTGTCCCTTTCGAAAACAACAGAAGGTGATGAATAAATAGCAAACCCTGGTACACCAATATAAAAAAAAACAACGGCAAGCATTAAGAGTGGCAGAGCGGGAAAACTCACTCTCAGGAAGACTTTATCACACTCAAACAAGCAATTCACACATTCAAGTCGACTCTCACCTGTGCTAAACAGGACTACTTCACAGCTCTCATATCTTCGCTATCTCACCAGGACTGTGGAATCATTAAACAAAACCTCCGACTCTTCAATTTCCTTGACTCCGACTCCACAGCACTGCCTCACTACTGAGTAAGACAGGTACTTCTCACAAAATTAGAATATCATCAAAAAGTTCATTTATTTCAGTTCTTCAATACAAAAAGTGAAACTCATATTATGTAGTCATTACAAACAGAGTGATCTATTTCACTGTTTATTTCTGTTTTAATGTTGATGATTACGGCCTACATCCAATGAAAACCCAAAAGTCATTATCTCAGTAAATTAGAATACTTTATAACACCAGCTTGAAAAATGATTTTAAAATCCAAAATGTTGGCCTAGTGAGATGTATGTTCAGTAAATTCACTCAATACTTGGTCGGGGCTCCTATTGCATCAATTACTGCATCAATGCGGCACGGCATGGAGGTGTTATGGAAGCCCAGGTTGCTTTGATAGCGGCCTTCAGCTCGTCTCCATTGTTGGGTTTGGAGTCTCATCTTCTTGACAATACTCCATAGATTTTATATAGAGTTAAGGTCAGGCTAGTTTGCGGGCCAATCAAGAACAGTGATGCTGTTGTTTTTGAACCAGGTATTGGTACTTTTGGCAGTGTGGACAGGTGCCAAGTCCTGCTGGAGAATTAAATTTCATCTCCAAAAAGCTTGTCGGCAGAGGAAAGCATGAAATGCTCAAAAATCTCCTGGTAGACAACTGAGCTGACTTTGGTCTTGATAAAGCACAATGGACCTACACCAGTAGATGTCATGGCTCCCCAAACCATCACTGATTGTGGAAACTTCACACTAGACCTCAAGAAGCCTGGATTGTGTTCCTCTCCACTCTTCCTCCAGACTCTTGGAACCCTGATTTCCAAATGAAATTCAAAATTTACTCTCATCTGAAAACAACACCTTGGACCACTGAGCAACAGTCCAGTTCTTTTTCTCCTTGGTTCAGGTAAGACACTTCTGGCCTTATCTATTGGCCATGAGTGGCTTGACAGAAGGAATGCGACACTTGTAGCCCATGTCCTGGATACCTTTGTGTGTGGTGGCTCTTGATGCAATGACTTCCGCAGCAGTCCACTCCTTGTGAATCTCCCCCAAGTTTTTGAATGGCCTTTTCTTAACAATCCTTTCAAGGCTGCGGTTATCCCTTGTGCACCTTTTTCTACCACACTTTTTCCTTCCTCTCAACTTTCCATTAATATGCTTGGATACAGCACTGTGTGAACAGACAGCTTCATTAGCAATGACCTTTTGTGGCTTACCCTCCTTGCGGAGTGTGTCAATGACTGCCTTCTGGACATCTGTCAAGTCAGCACTCTTCCCCGTGATTGTGGAGCCTACTGAAACAGAGTAAAGGTACCGTCACACTAGACGATATCGCTAGCGATCCGTGACGTTCCAGCGTCCTCGCTAGCGATATCGTCCAGTGTGACAGGCAGCAGCGATCAGGCCCCTGCTGTGATGTCGTTGGTCGGGGAAGAAAGTCCAGAACTTTATTTGGTCGCTGGACTCCCCGCAGACATCGCTGAATCGGCGTGTGTGACACCGATTCAGCGATGTCTTCACTGGTAACCAGGGTAAACATCGGGTAACTAAGCGCAGGGCCACGCTTAGTAACCCGATGTTTACCCTGGTTACCATCCTAAAAGTAAAAAAAAACAAACACTACATACTTACCTACCGCTGTCTGTCCTCCAGTGCTGTGCTCTGCTCTCCTCCTGTACTCCTGTGAGCGTCGGTCAGCCGGAAAGCAGAGCGGTGACGTCACCACTCTGCTTTCCGGCCGCTGTGCTCACAGCCAGTACAGGAGGAGTGCAGAGCACAGCGCTGGAGGACAGACAGCGGTAGGTAGGTATGTAGCGTTTGTTTTTTTTACTTTTAGGATGGTAACCAGGGTAAACATCGGGTTACTAAGCGCGGCCCTGCGCTTAGTTACCCGATGTTTACCCTGGTTACCAGCATCGTTGGTCGCTGGAGAGCTGTCTGTGTGACAGCTCTCCAGCGACCAAAAAGCGACGCTGCAGCGATCCGGATCGTTGTCGGTATCGCTGCAGCGTCGCTAAGTGTGACGGTACCTTAAGGGACCTTTCTAAATGCTTAGGAAGCCTTTGCAGGAGTTTTTTGTTAATTATTCTAATTTACAGAGATAATGACTTTCGGGTTTTCATTGGCTGTAAGCCATAATCATCAACATTAACAGAAATAAACACTTGAAATAGATCACTGTTTGTAATGACTCTATATGAGTTTCACTTTTTGTATTGGAGAACTGAAATACATTTTTGATAACATTCTAATTTTGTGAGAAGCACCTGTAGATAAAGTGCAGCACAGATTCATTTCAACTAAAAGCCGAGATCCTTAGATCAGGAACAGAACAGACATTTATAGGACATTTCTCAGCTTTCTTAATTTCTTATGAAAACATTTACAGCACATCCTGCATTAAACTACTGAACCCAATTTATTACATATTTTAGGAGTCAGTCCATTTTATAATGACTCCACCAAAATGGACTCCTACTCCACAGACCTCTATCCCACAACCTAAACATATTCAACACTTTTAATATCCCTCTTCCAGCCAACTCTGCCCCTTCCGACCTTTCTCATTTCTATAGAAGAAAACTTTAATGTACAACCACCACAACCCCTCAGTATAAAAGACCAATGCCCATCACTCATAACCTTCCTTCCCAACATCACTAAAGCAAAGCTAACTCATTTTCTCTTCAAATAATACCCCACCATTAGTGACGAGCGAACGTGCTTGAATAACGTGTTACCTGAACACGATTGGGCGTTAACAGAGTATCTTCAGTGTGCTTGAAAACTAAGTTCGAGTCGCCGCAGCTGCACGTCTTGCAGCTGTTCGATAGCCGTAACGCATGCTAGGATTGTCTTTCCTTCGTATTTCAAACATGCAATAATCACACTTATCCTGAAGAAGCCATCGAGTGACCTGATCTGTACTTTCAACTAGTGCCCCATGTTTGCCTCCAAACTCTTCGACAAGCAGGTCCACACAGAACTTTCCTCCCACCTATCATCTAATTAATTCTTCAACAACATACAATCTGGCTTCCGTCCCCAAGATTCCACTGAAACCACATGAACCAAAGTTCCAAATGACTTACTGTCAAAGCTAACAGACAATTTTCTATACTTCTTCTAGACTTCACCTCTGTTTTTGACACGGTTAACCACTCCCTCCTACTACAGATCCTCTTTTCCCTCAGAATCACAGGCTATGCACTCACCTGGATCTCATAGGTCAACACGTTTCGAGGACAGCACAAGACCTCTTTATCAGGACAAAACCTTATGAACAGGTCGTGTGATGTACTCGAAACGTGTTAACCCATAAAACCTATTTATTAAAGTTTTGAAAGTATACCGTCTATCTCCAGCAGTAGTGCAACAAGTGACACTTCAACGGATTCCTTGCTTCACAGTTCTTATGGACCCGTGTCCTGCAGCAGCTGATACATGTGCTATATGTGTTGCTTAAGTGCAAGTCCATCAGGTGAGCGGATTGCCTTTTTTTGCACCACATTGTTACCAGTTAAGACTTTATTACGCTTTTTTACTTCTAGTCTACATACCCTCTCCTGGATCTCCTTATACCTCACTAACTGCATCAGCATCTCCCATTCCCATACTACCTGTTATGATCTGGTGGCCTAGGAGCAGCATGTGACGTACTCTGGAGAAGGTGGTACCTGTACTGACCGCAGACCCTGAACTTAGCACCGCTACTAGAAGTAGACGTGGGATGTACCTAACACTCCCTAGACACCTCGACACAGCCTAAGGACTAACTTCCCCTAAAGATAGAAACGGGAAAACTATCTTGCCTCAGAGAAAATCCCCAAAGGATAGACAGCCCCCCACAAATATTGACTGTGAGAGGAGAGGGAAATGACATATGCAGACTGAAATCAGGATTAGCAAAGGAGGCCTTTCTAGCTAAAAAGAAAGAATAGGACAGAGAACTATGCGGTCAGTATTAAAACACTAGAAAATATCCACTACAGAAAATACAGAACTCCACATCTGACTAAAGACATGGAGGGTATATCTGCATCTCCAGAGATACAGCTTGGCTGCAAAAAATCCTAACAAAGACAAAGCTGGACAAGACAAAACATGAAAATGCACAGAACTATAAGGCCCACAGCATGTGGACAGCAAAAACAAAGCCAGAACTTATCTTTGTTGAAAAGAACAGCAAACAGGAGAGACCAGTCAGGGATGTGAATCCTCCAAAAACAATGGACAACTGGCACTGACAAAAGGATCAAGCAAGACTAAATAGCCCAGTCCAAATTGCAATTAGTCCAAATGGACACACCTGATAAATGCTGCGATCCAAAGACAGTAGCACTACCACTCATAACCACCGGAGGGAGCCCACGAGCAGAATTCACAACAACTACCTCCTCATCCTGCCTCCTCTCTATCCATCAAGGCTCTATATAGGAAAGCTCGGCCGAGTAGAACAGTTGTGTGTGGGGAGTCGGGAGAAATAGACATCAGCAGAATGATTGTCCGGCCAACAGTGATCTCATGTGGGAGAGTACCCCGCACTACAGAAGTACAGGGTATCACCGGAGCAATCAGAGGCATCTATGCTGTATGATTGCACTAATGAGGGTTTGTTAAAAAAAAGTTTTTAAATGTAAAAAAAATAATTAATTTTGGCAAAAATTATTAAGCGAGTATGTAACACCCCAGGAAGCCGGTTGTTACAGTGGTGCTGCCTTCCTCACGGGAAGGGTGATGCCATGCCTGGAAGGGAGGAGGATCCCTTTAACAGGTAACATGTACATACAACAATGTTCTGACTCCAGGCCAGAAGGAGGAGCTCTAGACCGAGTTTCAAGGTAGCTTCCCTAGATATATTCTGGCTGGAGGAGGAGTTAGCTCGTCAGTCAAGAGGAGAGCTGGAGCTGAGCAGAAGGCTGGTTCTGCAGCTCCTGACAGAGCACTGTGTAGGAGACTGTGAGGGGAGAAGAAGCAAAGGAGGAAAAAAAACTGGAGTGGAGCTGCGATTGGGCTCACTCCAGGATCAAGCACAGAAACCGGAGGCCAGAATTCCAAGGTTGTGGGGTTAACTGTATGCCTCACAGCAGAAACCGGTGGGCAGGAGATTCCATGTCTCCTGGCCACCATTACACCCGAAGGCACCGCAGCAGATAGAGCCCGGAGTCACCACGAGAAGGGACACCTATAAAAAGGCTCGCATTGCCTGCCATGCGGGTCGTGTCCACCTAAAAGGGACAGAGAGAAAGAGAGGTCCTTGTGTGAACTCTCAGACAGCAAGGAATTTAAAACACAGCGCAGTAAGGAAGGCTTCCAATACCACCTGGCAAGGGGGATTCCGAATCGCTTCCAGGCTGACTGGATTCCAAAGACCACCTGTAATCCGTGTACCTGAACAGCACCAGTAAAAGGTAAAGAGACTGCAACCTTGTGTCCTCTGATTCTTTCCTGCACTTTACCATCTATCATCCTTACCAACTGCACAGAAAGCCCTGGGGACTAAGTTCTACCTGTGGGGAACTATTCCATCTTTTTGCAGCATCATCCCCAGAGGACCCCTTTAAGCAGCGTCGGCCATCCCTGGCCAAGTACCACCGGTGGCGTCACGAACACTACTTCAATAGACTTTATTCCCTCTACACTTTTCTCCTTTTATTGGACGCCCAGGGCCACGGATCGGGTCACTGCCACTGTGACACATCCCATTAAGGATCAACCCGAGTACCCCACGGTCCTACGGGCGCTCCAAGTATTTATTAGCCAGGGTTGTGCCTGGTACAATACTGTGGGGGCATCTAGTAGTAACACACGGTGTGTGGGGGATAGCGGTACTGGGGGATCATTATACTGTGTGTGGGGGATGGCAGTACTGTGGGAACATTATACTATCTGGGGACAATAAAGCAGCACTGTACTATGTGAGGAATACGGGTTTCCTTACTTCCCGTCTATCACAGTTGGGTCATAACTATCAGAGAAAAAGGAATAAAAAAATGATAGAAAGTGGCAACACAAAATCACTGCACTGGTCTCAGTAGTGAAAGGGTTACTGCCCCCGCCCAGTAATGAGGAATCTCCAGCACCTACCTCCACCTGCAGAGCCGCACTCCACATATATGGCTGTTCTGTGCACACAGGACCTGTGATGAGGTCACAGGAGGGGAGGAGTCAGGGGTCACATGATCAGGGGCCTCAGTGTATGCAGGACTCTGCTGTGCTGGTTGTCATGGTGCTGGATGAGGGGAAGTTTATGTGTGGGGTCAGGAGGGGTTTACAGGGTGGATGTAGCAGAGCCGTGTGTGTACGGGGTGTAAGGAGGGGAGCCGTGTGTGTACGAGGTGTACGGAGCGGAGCCGCGTGTGTACGAGGTGTACGGAGCAGAGCCGTGTGCGTACGAGGTGTACGGAGCGGAGCCGTCTGTGTACGAGGTGTACGCAGCAGAGCCGTGTGTGTACGAGCTGTGCGGAGTCGTGTGTGTACGAGGTGTACGGAGTGGAGCCGCGTGTGTACGAGGTGTACGGAGCGGAGCCGTGTGTGTACGAGGTGTACGGAGCGGAGCCATGTGTGTACGAGGTGTACGGAGCGGAGCCGTATGTGTATGAGGTGTACGGAGAGGAGCCGTGTGTGTACGAGGTGTATGGAGCGGAGCCGCATGTGTACGAGGTGTACGGAGCAGAGCCGTGTGTGTGTACAGAGCAGAGCTGTGTGTGTACGGAGCAGAGCCGTGTGTGTACAGAGCGGAGCTATGTGTGTACAAGGTGTACGGAGCAGAGCCGTGTGTGTACAAGGCGTATGGAGCTGAGTCGTGTGTACGATGTGTATGGAGCCGAGCCGTTTATGTATCAGCACATCCAATTTTGACCTTACAGCCCCATTTCTCTGACCTAGGCCCAGTCCCAGGGTCCGGCACTCTATTCAGACACTGCTTTTACTGTATACCACACGCAGGGACCATACTGTATACAGCACTCACATACTTGATATGCTGTATATCACACACTGGCCATATAACATACACGGTACACCGACACACTAGACATACTATATTGCACACACACTGGCCATATAAAATACACAGTGTACACACACACTGGCCATATAACATACGTGTTACACACTAGATTTAATGTATAGCACACACACTGCACACCTGACAACTCCATGTCTGCCATCCAACTGCCTGCCCGTGTATATGTATCCTCCCACAAATACATAACAGCACGCCTCTGTTCGCACAGTCTCTGAAGCATGTGCAGTGTTGAGTTCCATCTTGTTGCAACGTCGATGATTAGGCGATGCTGGGGAAGGTTCAAAGACCGCTTATAGTTCTGCATACGGCTGGAGTGTACGGGCGAACGGCGGATATGCGAGCAAAGTCTGCGCACATTGAGGTCGGATAACCCCGGATAACTTTTCAGGAAGCACTGCACCACCAGGTTTAAGGTGTGAGCCAGGCAAGGAATGTGTTTCAGTTGGGAAAGGGCTATGGCAGCCATGAAATTCCTTCCGTTATCACTCACTACCTTGCCTGCCTCAAGATGTACAGTGCCCAGCCATGACTGAGTTTCTTTCTGCAAGAACTCGGACAGAACTTCCGCGGTGTGTCTGTTGTCGCCCAAACACTTCATTGCCAATACAGCCTGCTGACGCTTGCCAGTAGCTGCCCCATAATGGGACACCTGGTGTGCAACAGTGGCAGCTGTGGATGGAGTGGTTGTGCGACTGCGGTCTGTGGACGAGCTCTCGCTTCTGCAGGAGGAAGAGGGGGGGGGCGAACGGCTACAGCCAACTGTTTCCTAGACCGTGGGCCAGGCAGAACTGTCCCAATATTGCTGTCCCCTGTGGACCCTGCATCCACCACATTCACCCAGTGTGCCGTGATGGGCACGTAACGTCCCTGGCCATGCCTACTGGTCCATGCATCTGTTGTCAGGTGCACCTTTGTACTCACAGATTGCCTGAGTGCATGGACGATGCGCTCTTTAACATGCTGGTGGAGGGCTGGGATGGCTTTTCTCGAAAAGAAGTGTCGACTGGGTAGCTCGTAGCGTGGTACAGCGTAGTCCATCAGGGCTTTGAAAGCTTCGCTTTCAACTAACCGGTAGGGCATCATCTCTAACGAGATTAGTCTAGCAATGTGGGCGTTCAAACCCTGTGTACGTGGATGCGAGGATGAGTACCGTACTTCCTTTTTCTAACGAGAGTCTCATGTAGGGTGAGCTGGACTGGAGAGCTGGAGATCGTGGAACTAGCGGGGGTGCCGGTGGACATGGCAGACTGAGAGACGGTTGGAGACGGTATTCTTGCCGGTGCCCTACATGCAGTGTTTCCTACTACGAAACTGGTGATTCCCTGACTGCTTTGGCCTGGCAACGAAACCTGCACATTTACTGCAGGTGGTGCGGGAAATGGTGGCCTTACAGTGACGGAAGGGATGTAGCATTGCTGACTAGCTTCATTGGCCGAGGGTGATACAACCTTAAGGGACGTTTGGTAGTTAGTCCAGGCTTGCAAATTCATGGTGGTTAAATGTCTATTGTCATGATCCCAATGGCAGGGGATCACAAAAAGACAAGCACACAAAAAACAGAACAAGCTCTAGGGTGATGGAAACTGAGCTGACCGCGATCCTGAACCTAATTCACAACACTAGCAGTAGCCGGGGAACGTGCCTACGATGATTCTAGACGTCTCGCGCCAGCCGAAGGACTAGCTTCCCCTATTAGAAGAAACAAAGACCTCTCTTGCCTCCAGAGAAACACCCCACAGAAATAGCAGCCCCCCACATGTAATGACGGTGAAATGAGAGGAAAGCACATACGTAGTAATGAAAACAGATTCAGCAAAATGAGGCCCGCTAAAACTAGATAGCAGAGGATACAAAAGTGAACTGCGCGGTCAGCGAAAAACCCTACAAAAAACCATCCTGAAATTACCTGAACTCATGTGCCAACTCATGGAACATGAGGAGTAATATCAGCCCACTAGAGCAACCAGCAACAAGGAATCACATAACTGCAAGCTGGACTAAAACAAAAAATAAAGCAAAACGTGGAACAGGAAAATCAAAAACTTAGCTTGTCCTGATGATTACAGAAGCAGAAAGCAGAGGTAACAAGACACACTGATTACATTGATCGCCGGCGAGGAAATGACAAGAAAGCCAGGTTAAATAGGAAACTCCCATATCCTGATAGAACAGGTGGACACCAGAGACCGCAAAGAACACAAGTCACCCAGTACCATCTGTAACCACCAGAGGGAGCCCAAAAACAGAATCCACAACAGTACCCCCCCCTTGAGGAGGGGTCACCGAACCCTCACGAGAACCACCAGGGCGACCAGGATGAGCCCTATGAAATGCACGGACCAAATCAGCAGCATGAACATCAGAGGCAACCATCCAAGAATTATCCTCCTGACCATAACCCTTCCACTTGACCAAATACTGAAGTTTCCGTCTGGAAACACGAGAATCCAAGATCTTCTCCACAACATACTCCAATTCTCCCTCCACCAGCATCGGAGCAGGAGGCTCAAGCGAAGGAACAACAGGTACCTCATACTTCCGCAACAACAACCGATGGAACACATTATGAATAGCAAACGATGCCGGGAGATCCAAACGAAATGACACAGGGTTAAGAATTTCCAAGATCCTATAGGGACCGATAAACCGAGGCTTGAACTTAGGAGAAGAGACCTTCATAGGAACAAAACGAGAAGACAACCACACCAAGTCCCCAACACGAAGTCGAGGACCCACGCGGCGACGGCGATTAGCAAACTGCTGAGCCCTCTCCTGGGACAACTTCAAATTATCCACCACATGACTCCAAATCTGATGCAACCTATCCACCACCATGTCCACTCCAGGACAATCAGAAGGCTCCACCTGACCAGAGGAAAAACGAGGATGAAACCCCGAATTACAAAAGAAAGGAGAAACCAAGGTAGCAGAACTAGCCCGATTATTAAGGGCAAATTCGGCAAGCGGCAAAAAGGTAACCCAGTCATCTTGATCAGCAGAAACAAAACACCTTAAATAAGTTTCCAAGGTCTGATTAGTTCGTTCCGTCTGGCCATTCGTCTGAGGATGGAATGCAGACGAAAAGGACAAATCAATGCCCATCTTAGCACAGAACGTCCGCCAAAATCTAGACACAAACTGGGATCCCCTGTCAGAAACAATGTTCTCCGGAATCCCATGCAAACGAACCACGTTCTGAAAAAACAGAGGGACCAACTCAGAGGAGGAAGGTAACTTAGGCAAGGGGACCAGATGAACCATCTTAGAAAAGCGGTCACACACAACCCACATGATGGACATTTTTTGAGAGACAGGGAGATCCGAAATAAAGTCCATGGAAATGTGCGTCCAAGGCCTCTTCGGGATAGGCAAAGGTGACAACAATCCACTGGCCCGAGAACAGCAAGGCTTAGCCCGAGCGCAAACTTCACAAGACTGCACAAAAGAACGCACATCCCTCGACAAGGAAGGCCACCAAAAAGACCTGGCCACCAAGTCTCTAGTACCGAATATTCCAGGATGACCTGCCAACGCAGAAGAATGGACCTCGGAGATGACTCTACTGGTCCAATTATCCGGAACAAACAGTCTTTCAGGCGGACAACGATCAGGTTTATCCGCCTGAAACTCCTGCAAAGCACGTCGCAAGTCTGGGAAGACAGCCGACAAAATCACCCCATCCCTAAGGATACCAGTGGGCTCAGAATTTCCAGGGGAATCAGGCACAAAACTTCTAGAAAGAGCATCCGCCTTCACATTCTTTGAACCTGGCAGGTATGAAACCACAAAATCGAAACGGGAGAAAAACAGTGACCAACGAGCCTGTCTAGGATTCAGACGCTTGGCAGACTCAAGGTAAATCAGATTTTTGTGATCAGTCAAGACCACCACACGATGTCTAGCACCCTCAAGCCAATGACGCCACTCCTCAAATGCCCACTTCATGGCCAAAAGCTCCCGATTACCAACATCATAATTCCGCTCAGTGGGCGAAAACTTTCTAGAAAAGAACGCACATGGCTTCATCACAGAGCAATCGGAGCTTCTCTGTGACAAAACCGCCCCCGCTCCAATCTCAGAAGCATCAACCTCAACCTGAAAAGGAAGCGAAACATCTGGCTGACGCAACACAGGAGCAGAAGAAAACCGGCGCTTAAGTTCCTGAAAGGCCTCCACAGCCGCAGGAGACCAATCAGCTACATCAGCACCCTTCTTAGTCAGATCCGTCAAAGGCTTAACAACACTAGAAAAATTAGTTATGAAACGACGATAAAAATTAGCAAAGCCCAAGAACTTCTGTAGACTCTTAAGAGATGTAGGCTGCGTCCAGTCACAAATAGCTTGAACCTTGACGGGATCCATCTCAATAGTAGAAGGGGAAAAAATATACCCCAAAAAAGAAATCTTCTGGACTCCAAAGAGACACTTTGAACCTTTTACAAACAAAGAATTGGCCCGCAGGACCTGAAACACCTTCCTGACCTGCCGAACATGGGACTCCCAGTCATCAGAAAAAACCAAAACATCATCCAAATACACAATCATAAATTTATCCAGATATTCACGGAAAATATCGTGCATAAAGGACTGGAAGACAGAAGGAGCATTAGAAAGTCCAAAAGGCATCACCAAATACTCAAAATGGCCCTCAGGCGTATTAAATGCGGTTTTCCACTCATCACCCTGCTTAATCCGCACAAGATTATACGCACCCCGAAGATCAATCTTAGTGAACCATTTAGCCCCCTTAATGCGAGCGAACAAATCAGTCAACAATGGCAAAGGATACTGATATTTGACCGTAATGTTATTCAAAAGACGGTAATCTATACAAGGCCTCAAGGAACCATCTTTTTTGGCCACGAAAAAAAAACCTGCTCCCAAAGGAGATGAAGATGGACGGATATGTCCCTTTTCCAAGGACTCCTTAACATAATCCCGCATAGCAGTATGCTCTGGCACTGACAGATTGAACAAACGACCTTTAGGAAATTTACTGCCAGGAATCAAATCTATAGCACAATCGCAATCCCTGTGAGGAGGAAGCGAATTGAGCTTAGGCTCCTCAAAAACATCCCGATAATCAGACAAAAATACAGGAACCTCAGAAGGAGTAGATGAAGCGATAGAAATCGGAGGTGCATCATCATGAACCCCCTGACATCCCCAGCTTAACACAGACATCGCCTTCCAGTCCAAGACTGGATTATGAGTTTGTAACCATGGCAGACCAAGCACTAAGACATCATGTAAATTATACAGTACCAGGAAGCGAATCACCTCCTGATGAACGGGAGTCATACGCATGGTCACGTGTGTCCAGTACTGAGGTTTATTCATAGCCAAAGGTGTAGAGTCAATTCCTTTCAAAGGAATAGGGACTTCCAGAGGCTCCAGACTAAACCCACAGCGGTTGGCAAATTACCAATCCATAAGACTCAGGGCAGCGCCTGAATCCACATAGGCATCGACGGAAATGGCTGATAATGAACAAATCAGAGTCACAGACAGAATGAACTTAGACTGTAAAGTACTAATGGCAACAGACTTATCAACCTTTTTTGTGCGTTTAGAGCATGCTGATATAACATGAGCTGAATCACGACAATAAAAACACAACCCATTTTTCCGCCTATAGTTTTGTCGTTCACTTCTGGACTGAATTCTATCACATTGCATTGTCTCAGGTGCCTGTTCAGAAGACACCGCCAAATGGTGCACAGGTTTGCGCTCCCGTAAACGCCGATCAATCTGAATAGCCATAGTCATAGACTCATTCAGACCTGTAGGCGCCGGGAACCCCACCATAACATCTTTAATGGCCTCAGAAAGGCCATCTCTGAATTTTGCAGCCAGAGCGCACTCATTCCACTGAGTAAGCACCGACCATTTCCGAAATTTCTGACAATATATTTCTGCTTCATCTTGCCCCTGAGAGAGAGCCAATAAAGCTTTTTCAGCCTGAATCTCTAGGTTAGGTTCCTCATAGAGCAAACCCAATGCCAGAAAAAATGCATCCACATTGAGCAACGCAGGATCCCCTGGTGCCAATGCAAATGCCCAATTCTGAGGGTCACCCTGCAGGAAAGATATTACAATTTTAACTTGCTGAGCAGGGTCTCCAGAGGAGCGAAATTTCAAAGAAAGAAACATCTTGCAATTGTTCCTAAAATTCAGAAAACTAGATCTATCTCCAGAAAAAAACTCTGGGATAGGAATTCTAGGTTCAGACATAGGAGCATGTACAACAAAATCTTGTATATTTTGAACCTTAGCAGCAAGATTATTCAGGCTGGAAGCCAAACTCTGGACGTCCATGATAAACAGCTGAGGTCAGAGCCATTCAAGGATTAAGAGGAGGTAAGACGCAGCAGGCTGCAATTAAGGCTAGGCAGCAAACTCTGAGGGAAGGGAAGAAAAAAAAAACAAAAAAAAAAAAAAAACACTTCCTCAGACTACTTTTCCTCCTACTTCAGCCAATACGATTACCACTTTCTGGCCGGCGATACTGTCATGATCCCAATGGCAGGGGATCACAAAAAGACAAGCACACAAAAAACAGAACAAGCTCTAGGGTGATGGAAACTGAGCTGACCGCGATCCTGAACCTAATTCACAACACTAGCAGTAGCCGGGGAACGTGCCTACGATGATTCTAGACGTCTCGCGCCAGCCGAAGGACTAGCTTCCCCTATTAGAAGAAACAAAGACCTCTCTTGCCTCCAGAGAAACACCCCACAGAAATAGCAGCCCCCCACATGTAATGACGGTGAAATGAGAGGAAAGCACATACGTAGTAATGAAAACAGATTCAGCAAAATGAGGCCCGCTAAAACTAGATAGCAGAGGATACAAAAGTGAACTGCGCGGTCAGCGAAAAACCCTACAAAAAACCATCCTGAAATTACCTGAACTCATGTGCCAACTCATGGAACATGAGGAGTAATATCAGCCCACTAGAGCAACCAGCAACAAGGAATCACATAACTGCAAGCTGGACTAAAACAAAAAATAAAGCAAAACGTGGAACAGGAAAATCAAAAACTTAGCTTGTCCTGATGATTACAGAAGCAGAAAGCAGAGGTAACAAGACACACTGATTACATTGATCGCCGGCGAGGAAATGACAAGAAAGCCAGGTTAAATAGGAAACTCCCATATCCTGATAGAACAGGTGGACACCAGAGACCGCAGAGAACACAAGTCACCCAGTACCATCTGTAACCACCAGAGGGAGCCCAAAAACAGAATCCACAACAGTCTATGCATGGAACTTGTATTTAGACTTTTCAGATTCTGACCTCTGCTTAAGGTAGTTGAACATTTTTGACAGATGACTTTGCGCTGATCATTTGGATGTTGTTTAAAAAAATGCCAGACTGCACTCTTTCTACCATCGGATACCTTTTCAGGCATTGCAGACTGAGCTTCTTTAACCGGATGACCACGCTGTCCTCCAACTGGTTTTGGCTTTGCCACGCGTTTTGGGCCAGATACGGGCCCAGCAGATGAAACTGTTGTGATGTTGATGCCTGCTGCGGCCCCTCCCCCTCCGCTTCAGAACTACTGCCGCCTGCACCCTGTTCCCCCAATGGCTGCCAATCGGGGTCAACAACTGGGTCATCTATGACCTCCTCTTCTATCTCGTGTGCAACTTCGTCTGTGTCACCGTGTAAGCCGGTGGTATAGCGTTCGTGACGGGGCACCATAGTCTCATCAGGGTCTGATTCTGGACCAGTACACTGCGAGGGCAATGTTCTGGTCTGAGTCAAAGGAACAGCATAGTAATCTGGCTGTGGCTGTGCATCTGTGCACTCCATGTCCGATTCAACTTTTAATGGGCATGGCCTGTTAACTGTTTCACTTTGTAACCCAGGAACGGTATGTGTAAAGAGCTCCATGGAGTAACCCGTTGTGTCGCCTGACGCATCCTTCTCTGTTGTTGTTTTTGCTGAAGAGGACAAGGAAGCGACTTGTCCCTGACCGTGAACATCCACTAACGACGCGCTGCTTTTACATTTACCAGTTTCAGAAGAGGAGGCAAAAGAGCTAGAGGCTGAGTCAGCAAGGAAAGCCAAAACTTGCTCTTGCTGCTCCGGCTTTAAAAGCGGTTTTCCTACTCCCAGAAAAGGGAGCGTTCGAGGCCTTGTGTAGCCAGACGACGAACCTGGCTCCACAACTCGAGACTTAGGTGTTATATTGCTTTTCCCACGACCACCTGATGCTCCACCACCACTACCATCATTACCAGCTGGCAATGACCGCCCACGGCGACGACCTCTTCCACCAGACCTCCTCATTGTTTGCAAAACGTAACCAAAGTAACGGTATTTGTTACTGTAAAACAACTTACAAGGTGAACTCTAACTTCTGTAGGATTTATATATCCCTTTATAGGTGGGTGAGACTGCAAGGAAAATCAGGCACAATGTTACACTCTAGGTTTTCTGTGGCACAAAATGAGAGAGATGCCACACACGCAGGACTGTCACTCAAGCACAAATGCCAATATTAATCTCCCACAAATTTTTTTTTTTCAGGGAGAATTAAAAAACAAAAAAACAGTATTATAGACACTAGGCTTTCTGTGCCCCACAATTTGAGAGAGATGGCACACACGACTGGCACTCAAGCACAAATGCCAATATTAATCTCCCACTATTTTTTTTTTTTAAGGGAGAATAACAAAAACAAAAAAACAGTATTCTAGACACTAGGCTTTCTGTGCCCCACAATTTGAGAGAGATGGCACACACGACTGGCACTCAAGCACAAATGTCAATATTAATCTCCCACTATTTTTTTTTTTTATTTCTGGGAGAATTGGCAAGAAATCAGGCCCACTGTTAGACTGTATGTTTTCTGTGCCAGAAAATGAGACACAGATGTCACACACAGGACTGCCACTGATGCAGATTTGCCAATTTTAATCTGCACCCTTTTTTTTATTCAGTGAGACCAGTGAATAAATCTGGGGGCCACTGTATTAGAGTATATTTTCTGTGGCAGAAAGTGGCTTGAAGAGATGTAATGAAAAAAAAAAGGGACTGTCCTACAATTACTATCTCCCTGCAGTAATCTCAGCAAGGTATGACAGGCAGCAATAATAAGGAGTGGACTGCTGCACAAATTAAATCAAAAGTGTGGACAAACAAACAAGGAAGCTGTGCAGAAAGGAAGGAACAACAGGATTTGTGCTTTGAAAAAAGCAGTTGGTTTGCACAGCGGTGTACAAACAGCAATGCAGCTATCAGGGAGCCTTCTAGGGCAGCCCAATGAGCTACAGCGCTGAGGAAAAAAAATGTTGCCTCCACTGTCCCTGCAAACAAAAGGTGGTGTTGGACAGTGGAAATCGCTACAGCACAAGCGGTTTCGGGGTTAATGGACCCTGCCTAATGCTATCCCTGCTTCTGACGAAGCGGCAGCAACCTCTCCCTACGCTCAGATCAGCAGCAGTAAGATGGCGGTCGGCGGGAACGCCCCTTTATAGCCCCTGTGACGCCGCAGAAAGCAAGCCAATGACTTTAAAGGGACTCTGTCACCTGAATTTGGCGGGACTGGTTTTGGGTCATATGGGCGGAGTTTTCGGGTATTTGATTCACCCTTTCCTTACCCGCTGGCTGCATGCTGGCTGCAATATTGGATTGAAGTTCATTCTCTGTCCTCCATAGTACACGCCTGCGCAAAGCAATCTTGCCTTGTGCAGGCGTGTACTATGGAGGACAGAGAATGAACTTCAATCCAATATTGCAGCCAGCATGCAGCCAGCGGGTAAGCAAAGGGTGAATCAAACACCCGAAAACTCCGCCCATATGACCCAAAACCAGTCCCGCCAAATTCAGGTGACAGGTTCCCTTTAATGCCCTTCTCTAAGATGGTGGTGACTGAGACCCATGTCATCACGCTGCCCACACTGTGCGTCCACCTTCATTGGCTGAGAAATGGCGCTTTTTGCGTCATTGAAACGTGACTTTGGCGCGAAAGTCGCGTACCGCATGGTCGACCCCACACAGGGATCGGGTCGGGTTTCATGAAACCCGACTTTGCCAAAAGTCGGCGACTTATGAAAATGAACGATCCGTTTCGCTCAACCCTAGTAAGAGTACCAAGCCGAAGGTCAGAGCCAGAAGCAGACAGTACGCACGGAATCACAAAGCAATGCACAGAACGAGAACACGGACCAGATCATACACGAGAAGGCAAACAGACTGCACCGTACGCAAGCACACCAGGGGATCAGACACCGCCAGAACAGATGTATCACTGACAAGGATCCCCAGACAAAGAGGGGTAAATATAGCCCTCCCCAAACCAAAAGGAGGCCATACAAAATTAACACTGATCATACACGAGAAGGCAAACAGACTGCACCGTACGCAAGCACACCAGGGGATCAGACACCACCAGAACAGATGTATCACTGACAAGGATCCCCAGACAAAGAGGGGTAAATATAGCCCTCCGCAAACCAAAAGGAGGCCATACAAAATTAACCCTGAGAGGACAGGGAAGGAACCCTGTCTACAACCATGATAGTAACATACACAGTGCACACACACTAGACATACTGTATAGGACACACACTGGCCATATAACATACCCAGCGCACACACACTATACACACTGTATATCACACACTGGCCATATACCATACACAGTGCACACACACACACTAAACATACTGTATGGCACACACACTGGTCATATAATATATGCAGTGCACACTGGCCATATAACATACACGGCACACACACACTAGACATACTGTATAACACACACTGGCCTTATACTATACACAGTGCACACACACACACACACACACTAGACATACTGTATAGCCACACACACACTGGCCATATACTATATGCGGCACACACACACACACTATACACACTGTATAGCGCACACACTGGCCATATAACATACACAGTGCACACACACACACACACTAGACATACTGTATTGCACACACACTGGCCATATAACATACATGGCACACGCACGCATACTAGACATACTGTATATCATACACTGGCTATATACCATACACAGTGCACATACACACTAGACATACTGTATAGCACACACACTGGCCATATATCATACCCGGTGCACACACAAACTTGACATACTGTATAGCACACACACTAGCCATATACCATACATGGCACACACACACTAGACATACTGTATTGCACACACTGGCCATATACCATTCATGGAACGCACACTAGACATACTGTATAGTACACACACTAACCATATACCATTCATGGCACGCACACTAGACATACTGTATATCACACACTGGCCATATACTGTATATGACACACACACTAGACATACTGTATATCACACACTGGTTATATACCATACACAGTGCACACACACGCACACACTAGACATTATTATTATATTATTTATTCTTATAGCGCCATTTATTCCATGGCGCTTTACATGTGAGGAGGGGACATACTGTATAGCACACACACTGGCCATATACCATACCAGGCACACACACCGTAGACATACTGTATATCACACACTGGTTATATACCATACACAGTGCACACACACGCACACACTAGACATTATTATTATATTATTTATTCTTATAGCGCCATTTATTCCATGGCGCTTTACATGTGAGGAGGGGACATACTGTATAGCACACACACTGGCCATATACCATACCAGGCACACACACCGTAGACATACTGTATATCACACACTGGTTATATACCATACACAGTGTAAATACACACTAGACATACTGTATAGCACACACACCTGCCATATACCATACATGGCAGACACACACACACTCTAGACGTACTGTATGGCACACACACTGGCCATATAACATACACAGTGCACACACACTAGACATAATGTATAGCACACACATTGGCCATATTCCATACATGGCGCACACACCAGACATACTGTATAGCATGCACCCTAGCCATACAGCATGCACGATGCACCCACACACTAGACATACTGGATTGCGCGCACACACTGGCCATAGTGGGATTCTGTGCCTTAGCACGTCCTGTTGTCTTCTACAAGCAGAACCTGAAAATTCATCTCATACGGAAAACATACAGCCTGCAAAAAATCTGCTGCCACCTCACCACCACCGGAGCTACTCCAACCCCCAACCTACTGTGTCCTTCCCTATTACCCTGTAGAGTGTAAGCTCACGAGGGCAGGGTCTTCATCCCCTTTGTACCAGTCTGTTTACCTTATTTTATATATGTATGTAACCCTGTTCACATGTACAGCACTGTGGAATTAATAATGTTTATTCCCTTGACAACCGCGGATACCGATCATTAAGGGGCCTTTTTCCCCAGCGCCACTTTTTAACATTGCTGAGGAATTGGTGAATAGCGCCGCCCCGCAATTGACAGCTGTACATGACAGTTGAGACCATGTGATATCGTCCCCAGATAGTTTTGAGGCTGATTAATCATTTAAATACCACCAACAGCGGTATCTAAGTGATTAAAAGACGCCCTATGGCAGGATTGACCACCCCACAATTGTAATTGTGGGTGCTGATCATTGCCATGGTACCCTGAAGTCATCTGATGACCCCAGGGTATGGTGTCCTGTGAGAGCCACCTATCAGCAATGTCTCACAGGCACCGTCAGTGAGACACTGACAGGTCTCAGGCACTGCAGTACACGAGTACTTCAGTGTATGAGACAAGTGCTCAAAGAAAAATATATATATGTTCCACAGTGGGACTAAGTGAAAGTACAAAAAAAACACAAAGCACAAAAATAACGAAAAGTCGTTTCACCACTAAAATCGCAGCATTTGTGTTAAAGCAAAGATAAACAAAAAAACAAAGATCACAGAACAATGTGATCTATAAAAGTTGCACCATTAAAAATATAAAAAAACAAACCAAAAATGTCACTTCATCACATTGACACACTGAAAATTAAATAAAAAGAGATCAAAAAGTCAAAGAAAAAAAAGATAGAAATAAAAACGCCAAACCTTCCCGCAAAAAACAAGCCCCAATATGGCTCATTTATGAAAAAAATAAAAAAAGTTACAGGTCTCAGAATATGACAATGCAAAAACAAATTCATATTTTAAAAATATTGCTTTCATTTTGTAAAAGCAGGAAAGCGTACAAAAAAAAAACTATATAACTCTGGTATCGCTATAATCGTACTGACCCGAAGAATAAAGCTGTCATACTACTTTTACTGCACTGTCAATAAAAAGTTACTGAATATGGTGACAAAATAACTATTTTTTTTTTATAAAACAGTATTTTGTGTGTGATAGCAGCAAAAACATAAAAAAACTATAGAAATCGGATATCGCTGAAATTGCACCGACCCGAAAAATAAAATAGTGTAGTCACTTATACCACACGAAGAACTGCACAAATATAAAAATAAGAATTATACTTGTACTGCTGTCTATACGTTCACTCCAATCCTAAAAAAATCAAATACAAAGCTTGGATCACATTTAGGGCTTGCTCGCAATGGCATCAACCACATTGCATGATTTTTACATAATTAAATTGCATTTTATTGCATGAAATAAGTATTTGATCACCTACCAACCAGCAAGAAGCCCTCCTACTCTGCACTCATGACCTGTATTAATTGCCCGTATGAACTCGGGCCACTATGTCAGTGGGGTCATCATCGGTAGTGTTGAGCCACCTCCCTAGCGTTCGGGTTCGGTTCGGTTCGTCGAACAGGGACGTGTTCGACAAACTGTTCGTCGAACACCGTCACACCCCATTGAAACCAATGGCAGGCAAACACAAGCACATACAAACACATGGAAAACACATAGAAAACACCTTAAAAGGTGTCCAAAAGCTGACAAACTGCTCAGAAGACACAACAAACAATTGGAAAAGTCACAACTACATATAGTCATGCAAAAAGAAAAGAGGTGGAGGAGTAAAAGGAGGAGGAGACACAGATATAGGCATGTCATGCCCTTCTAAAATCAAGAAAGGCTGGAGTAAAAATCTAAACTCACTCTACCAACACCCAGACGTTTTGACAAAAAAAAAATAAATATCTGAATGGCGACGGATCCATTCAGCACACTTTCCTTAGAAGATGTAGTGGTACCCCCGTTGGGAGTTGTGCCAAAAAATGAACCCAATACATTCAGACTAATCCACCATTTGTCATATCCAAGGGGCAGGTCAGTAAACGACAACATCGACGCGGAATCAAGTACAGTTCTACAGTATGTACTGTACCTCCTTTGACGAGGCAATCAGGCGGGTCAAGAAGTTGGTAAGGGGCACCTTATGGGGTGCATTAAAAGAGGTCTGGATACACATGATGAGAGCATTATACTGCCTCTGTACAAATCCCTAGTTAGACCGCACATGGAGTACTGTGTCCAGTTTTGGTCACCGGTGCTCAGGAAGGATATAATGGAACTAGAGAGAGTACAAAGGAGGGCAACAAAATTAATAAAGGGGATGGGATAACTACAATACCCAGATAGATTAGCGAAATTAGGATTATTTAGTCTAGAAAAAAGACGACTGAGGGGCGATCTAATAACCATGTATAAGTATATAAGGGGACAATACAAATATCTCGCTGAGGATCTGTTTATACCAAGGAAGGTGACGGGCACAAGGGGGCATTCTTTGCGTCTGGAGGAGAGAAGGTTTTTCCACCAACATAGAAGAGGATTCTTTACTGTTAGGGCAGTGAGAATCTGGAATTGCTTGCCTGAGGAGGTGGTGATGGCGAACTCAGTCGAGGGGTTCAAGAGAGGCCTGGATGTCTTCCTGGAGCAGAACAATATTGTATCATACAATTAGGTTCTGTAGAAGGACGTAGATCTGGGGATTTATTATGATGGAATATAGGCTGAACTGGATGGACAAATGTCTTTTTTCGGCCTTACTAACTATGTTACTATGTTACCCTAATGGCCAAAACAGACATTGAGGGGGCGTTCCGGTTACTACCTGTGCCTCCGAATAGTGTCCTCCCATTGGGCTGCTTCTGTGAAGGAGCATTCTACATAGATCGCTGTTTGCCCATGGGGTGCTCCATATCCTGCTCACTATTTGAGGCGTTTAGTTGCTTCCTCGAATGTGTTGTCATGGACGTTTGTAAGGCGGCCCATATTATCCATTACCTCGACGACTTCTTATGCCTGGGCCCAAAAGATTCGCCATAGTGTGAAAACACGCGGTAGTCAACCAGTGAGAAGGAGAGAGCTGTAGGGAGAGTGGACACCCCAGAGCCGAGGGGTTAGATTGAGAAAGAAAGAAGGCGGTGTAGCTTGCTTCATGGGTGGGTTACGCTGCTGAGTAGCACTAAATTCTACTAGGCCCAAAAGGATTTCCCGGGCTAGATGCCGTTAAAAAATAGTACTTAGGTAAACAGGCGGTGTAGCTTGCTTCATGGGTGGAGTACGCTGCTGAGTAGAACCAAAGTCTACTAGGCCCAAAAGGATTTCCTGGGCTAGATGCCATTACAAAATAGTAGTTAGGTAAACAGGCGGTGTAGCTTGCTTCATGGGTGGGGTATGCTGCTGAGTTGCACCAAATTCTACTAGGCCCAAAAGGATTTCCTGGGCTAGATGCCGTTAAAAATAGTACTTAGGTAAGCAGGCGGTGGGTGGCTGGTCTACTCTGCTGACTAGCAGACACTGAAGGTTTGGAGCAGACCTCTGAATCCCAGGCCATAGTATGAGGAAACAATTCTGCAGACGACCCCACCCACCTGGAATTGACGATGGCAACGTCATGTAAAACTCAGCAAGGGGACTAAATAAAAGTCTCCATTTTTTCCAAAAATTCATCCACAGACACCACTGCCAAGTGGCATCAATTTCGCCAGAGTTTTTTAAAACGGTTGGTGAGGTGATTTTCAAAAATCATCAAGCTTTTAGTCTCCCCAAGATGACACAGGGGTAGAAAAGTCCTTGCAGATCCAGGATTTGTTCATCTTGATGAACGTTAGTCTGTCTACATTGTCACTGGACATCCGCGTGCGCTTATCTGTCAGCACACCACCAGCAGCGCTGAACACACGTTCAGAGCGAACGCTGGCTGCGGGGCACGACAAGATCTCCAAGGCGTGAGTGGTGAGCTCAGGCCATTTTACAAGCTTGGAAGCCCAAAATGAGCAAGGGTCCAGTTCCACAGTCATGGCATCGATGTTAACTTGGAGATACTCTTGTACCATTCTCTCTAGGCGTTGGCTGTGCGTCAGACTTCTTGTCTCCTGTGGCCTTGCAAAGGATGGTCTAAAAAAATCTTGAAACGACTGGAAAAAATTGCTGTTACCACCAGATACGATGTTACTGTTATGGTTTGAGTGATGACTCGATAGTCCCACGGTTGCCAAGTTAGAACTCAGAGATTCACTACGTGCACCACTGGTGTTTTGTGGAAAAGCAGATGTTAGATTCTGTAACAGTCTCTGCTAATACTCCTGCATGCGTGAATCCCTTTCTATGGCAGGAATTATTTCGCCAAATTTGCTTTTGTACCGGGGATCTAAGCGTGTGGCAACCCAGTAGTCGGCATTACTTCGGATTCTGACAATCCGAGGGTCATGTTGCAGGTAGTGCAGCAAGAAGGCACTCATGTGTCTTGCGCATCCAGGAGGACCAAGTCCTTGTTGTCTTGGTGATGGTCGTCTGCACTCTCCCCCCAACCTCGCACAACAGAAATTTGATCAAGGTCTCCCTCATCTGATGAGTCTTCCATGCCCAGCGCCAGTTCGTTCTCCACTTCTTCCTCGCCTCCCGCACCTTCCTCAACATTTTGGCTGCTACCATGCGCCCTCGGTAATCCCTCTCCCCCAGCCACCAATGCCAGCCGCCTTGGTGCTGCCAACCTTCTTTACCTTGGAGATATGATCCCTTCCGCATACGACTCCTCCTGTTCCTCCTCCTCTTGTTCCACCACCTGACTCCGAACACTGTGTAAGGTGTGCTCAAGCATGTAAATCACCAGAATGGTCATGCTGATAATGGCATCGTCAGCACTAAACATCTTCGTTGCTATTTCAAAACTGTGCAGAAGGGTGCATAGGTCCCTGATCTGAGATCACTCCTGCAGCGTGATTTGCCCCACCTCTTGATCTCGTTGGCCCAGGCTATACGTCATAACGTATTACACCAAGGCTCGTCGGTGCTGCCACAGTCGCTGCAACATGTGCAGAGTTGAATTCCACCATGTGGGCACATCGCATTTCAGCTAGTGAACTGGCAGGCCCAACGACTTCTGTAGAGATGCAAGTCGCCGAGCTGCGGGATGCGAATGGCGGAAGTGAGCACACAGTGACCGTGCCCTCTGCAGAAGCCCATCTAGTCTGGGATAGTGGGATAAAAATTGCTGGCCAACCAGGTTCAAAATGTGAGCCATACAAGGCACGTGTGTGACATTGCCCCGCGAAGGGCCGCACCCAGGTTTACAGCATTGTCGCACACAGCCTTCCCTGGCTGCAAGTTGAGTGGAGACAACCATTGATGGAACTCAGTCTCCAGAGCTGACCACAACTCCTCAGCTGTGTGACTCACATTTCCCAGACATTTCAATGTAAACACTGCCTGATGCCGTTGAGCCCTGGTGACAGCATAGTGAGGAGGTGTGCAGGATTCCTTCTGCGCAGTTACAACGCGGGTGGCATTACCAGACAGGCTTTGGGTGCAGGTGGAGGACCGAGAGGAGGTTGAGGAGGCAGAAGCAGTGGAGGAACTTCTAGATACAGAGGATCGACGAGCAACTCGTGGTGCCGGCAAGACTTGGACAGCAGCCCCTTCTCCTGATGTCGCCGTAGTTACCCAGTCACCGACATGTAACGCCCCTGTCCATGTTTACTCGTCCAAGTGTCTGTGATGAAATGCACCCTGTCACACACAGAGTTTCTCAAGGAAGCGGTGATATTGTGTGCGACATGCTGGTATAGCGCAGGCACAGCTTTCTTTGAGAAGTAGTGGCGACTGGGCATCTGGTACTGGGGCACTGCGACGGACATAAGGTCTCGAAAATCCTCTGTGTCCACCAGGCGGAAAGGCAGCATTTCTGTAGCCAACAGCTTGCAGATGGAGAAATTCAACCTCTTAGCTTTGTCATGGCTAGGAGGAAATGGTCCTTTACTTGTCCACATCTGAGGGACTGAGGGCTGGCTGCCGTGCTTTGACGGAGTTGAGTAGGGTGTCCCCGGCAAACTGCTGGTCTGTGAGGAAGGTGCAGGCGGAGATGTTATGTTGCCTTGATCAAAATGTGGTATCGATGTCGGAGAGCGCTCAACACCAGCAGGTGTTTCCACTTGCAAATGTCCTGACGACCTGCTAATCACACTGGCTGTTGCAGGTAAAGAGGTGGAAGGTCTGCATCCAAAACCATGTGCGACTGCTGTCCCCACAGTCACAGAGGATGAAGAGGACATGGATGCACTTGATGGGGCAGACGGTGGTTGACCCGGCCCACTAGGCCGCATTGTAGCACAGTGAGCTTCCCACTGCAACTTATGCTTCATATCCATGTTACGGTTCATGCATGAAGTACTCCAGCTAGTGATTTTTTGGCCTCTACTGAGATTTTGTTGACAAATCTTACAGACAACATGAGTTGGGTCATCCTTGGCGATGTCAAAAAATGCCCAGGCTATGCAAGGCTTAGAGCCCGTGCGACCTGAAGAGCCACCACAACTTCTGGTCTGAGCCACAGTTGGGGTTGAGGATGCAGTTGTTGACGTGCTTCCAGTACTCCGTCTCTGTCCAGGAAGGCGCACTGCTACCTCGTTGTCAGACTCGTCACTAGCATCCTCCTCCACCTCCTCTGCTGACCTCATGGACTGGCGGACTGAGGGTTGACAGTAAGTGGGGTCTACAACCTCGTCATCATCATCCTGTGTGTTCTCACACCCGTCGTCCTCAGAGCCAACCTCTTCCTGCCCCGACCGAAAAGTCAAGTTTTCGTTCCAATCAGGTATCTCAGTCTCATCATCATCTTCCTCATTGTCTCCACCAACAGGAGTTACACTTTAGGAACGAGGGTCTACATTATGCTCAGAACCTTCTTCATCTGGGCCTGGATCCGACTCACAAAGATTCTGGGCATCAGTGCAGATCATTTCCTCGTCTGCATTCACAGAAGCTCTGGAGCAGACTTCTGATTCCCAGGCTATAGTATGCGTAAACAGCTCTACAGACTCAACCATGTTTGTTACCCCATGCTCAGACTGGCAGCTGGAGACTTGGGAGCTGTGAGGAAGCAAGTGCGATTGGGGTGACAACTCTGAGGACTGGAGTAGTTGTGATGTTGAAGTTGACATGGAGGAGAGCCCACTTGAACGAGCACTTGATATCCGTTCAAGCACCTGCTGTTTTTGTGCCTCATCTGGAATTTTTGGCGATGCTTGTAGCGATGGTCGTAAGAAAGGGATCATATCCGATTGTCCACGAAAAGAAGTAGACATGTTACTTTGGCTGGAAGATGGTCTTTCTTCTGCAGGTGTTACTGTTGCTTTACCACCTACCCCACGGACACTACCTTTTTTCCCTTTCCAACACGCCTATTCCCCTTTCCACCATCAGCAGGCCTTTTGCGACTCATTTTAGTGCTTAACTAATTGGCATCTCTGTATCTGTAGTTGTTGGCACAACAACCGATGGATGAAAACTGAGCAGAACTGAGTGGCCAAACTGTGGTACTAGGCCCAAAACGATTAACTGGATTAGATGCAGTGAAAATAGAGATACACAGGCAGTATAGTTTGTTTCACAGGCGGGCTACTCTGCTGACGTGCAGACACTGCTCCTAGGCCCCAAACGTTTAACTGGGTTAGATGCAGTAAAAATTGAGATACACAGGCGGTGTAGCTAGCTTCACAGGCGGGCTACTCAGATGACTATCAGACAATGCTACTAGCCCAAAAGCATTGGCTGAGCTAGATTACATCAAATGCTGTGACAAAAACTTGTACAGCACTGGCACAGACCTGCCTGGCAAACAGTGCTATGAACTGCTGTAACCTACCCTGAAAAGGGCTTTTATTACAACTAGTCCCGACTCCTCCCGCCTCCCTAAACTTATCTCTCTGACAATTCGCTCCAAAAAAATCTCTTAGTCTGTATAGCGCCCACAGCAGCAGCGGTACCGTCTAACACTAAGCTGCAGCAGTGAGGAAATGGTGGTGACGGGGCAAATGGCTGGTTCGTATAGGGCAAGGACATGTGACATACACAGCCAATGACACATGCCCTTGCTTGCGTGCATCACATGCACATTGCTGTGTGTGTGCACACTGCTGATAGGCTGAGAGACTGCACCGCCCCACTGTAATGCGGGAAAGAAAAAAAAAATGGAGATCGGCGTTATTCCAGCACAGATCTATCCCCTACCCCCCATACCCTGAAACAGTCTATTAACAATGATAAACAGTTTTAATGTGCAAATCAAGCGAGGCTTTTGGTGAACGAACAGTTATCGAGCAGAAACTCGAACAGCCAAATTTTAAGCAAATTGTTTGGGTTCGTCGAACGACTCGAACACCGCCGAAAACAGCTCGAATTTTAAATTGGCGAACAGTTTGACTCGAACACCGCTCATCTCTAGTCATCGGCTCCAGTGTCATCCGATCTGTGTGTAAAGTCAAGCTGCAGCAATAACTCACAGTGATCCTCAAAGTGACTGCCTGTCTGACCCGTCTCCGGAGCGTCTCGCAATGTATAGTTCCTGCAGCCTCGTCCAGGAGTGCTCAGTCAGCACAAATAACACTGCATATGTGCACATAGTAAAGTGCATAAGTCCACCCAGTACACAAATTAGTATACGGCTCATATATAACTGACCTGGGCAAAGTGTGCAAATTGGACCGGGCTATCTGTGATAGCCAAACCCCAAAAACACTGGTCTGCAGGCTACACCGTATGGCCGACCTGCATCCAGATTTCACCGCCATCTGGGACTTCTTCCACCAGTCACAGCGTGTGCGAGTGAGACAGCGGATGTGATGACGTCTGCTGTGTGGTGAGTCAGTGCACACAGCAAATACCGGAGCAGAGGAATGGGAGCGAGGCTGGGGAGTGTGTGTTTTGTACTTTTATTTTTTTAATGTGTGTATGTGTGTGGGATTTGTTCCTGTATATAGAGGGATATATGATGGTTCATACTGTATATAGGGGCTCTGTGAGTGCTCCTGCTGTATATAGGGGGCTCTGTGAGTGCTACTGCTGTATATAGGGGGCTTTGTGAAAGCTCCTGCTGTGTATAGGGGGCTCTGTGAGTGCTCCTGCTGTATATAGGGGGCTCTGTTAGTGCTCCTGCTGTATATAGGGGGCTCTGTGAGTGCTCCTGCTGTATATAGGGGTTCTGTGAGGGCTCACACTGTATATAGGATGTTATATGAGAACTCATGCTGTATATAGGGACCAGGTACGGACTGGGGCTGAAATTCAGTCCTGGCATTTGAAATCACACAAGCCCATGTTGTCCCCATCCCCATGAACCAGATGGGATATATTACTAATATTACCCTGGATGGAGGAAAGAAAGATTTTCTACAAGACCAATATTTCTAATGATACCTGTAGCCTGGTGGGGTAAGTGACGGAATCAGCAACTTTGTGCTCCATCACAATTCTTAACAGTATTGGTATCTTGAGAACACCGATTCTGTTAACAACCTAGAAGATAAGGCAGCCCACGACTGGACAGGCCCTTTTGGCATTTGCCAGATGGCCAGTCCAGCCCTGATAGGGACACTATGTAGGTGCTCTTCCTGTAGTACATCGTTTACAGGATACTCTTGTACAGAATAGTGCGGTCTACTACACTATTCCATACTTTTATTTGTGGTATACTACCAGATGTCAGACATATAATGCAATATAATATATACATGACTGGGCTCTGCCGGTTCCAGCAGTTATCATGTAACCACGAGGATACACTTTGCACACTTGCCGTCATGTGCCAAGTAGAGTATCGGCCACATCTGCAATGTTCTATTCACCAACATAGCTGACACTCGAGTTGTCACTTGATGGCAAGTATGACTGCGCTGGAACCAACAGAACCAAATCTTAGCCAGGGTCGTGATAATGAGGGCAATCTGGCTTGTTGCTAGGATCCTGAAGCTCTGGGGGGCCCATGGCCAGACTACCCTAATCATAAGCAGCATGCCGGGCAGGGAGGGGGGCCCAGACACATTTCTTGCACAGGGGCCAAAAACTGTCAGTGTCTACCCCTGCCTGTCCACACAATCAATCAAACTCCAACCTCTCCACCATGGAGAGAGGTGTCTAAGGACACCAGGGACAAAATTGCAGACCTACACAAGGCTGGGATGGTCTACAGAACAATAGGCAAGCAGCTTGGTGAGAAGGCAACAACTGTTAGCACAATTATTAGAAAATGGAAGAAACACAACATGACTGTCAATCTTCCTTGGTCTGGGGCTTCATGCAAGATCTCGCCTTGTGGGGTAAGGATGATTCTGAGAAAGGTCAGGAATCAGCCCAGAACTACATGGGAGGACCAGGTCGAAGACCTGAAGAGAGCTCAGACCACAGTTTCAAATATTTCCGTTAGTAACACACCACGCCGTCATGGATTAAAATCCTACAGGGCACACAAGGTCCCAATGCTCTCACCAGCACATGTCCAGGCCCAATTTAAGTTCGCCAATAACAATTTGGATGACCCAGAGGAGGCACGGGAGAAGGTTGTGGTCAGATGAGACCAAAATAGAACTTTTTGGTATTAACTCCACTCATCATGTTTAGAAGAAGAAGGATGAGTACAATTCCAAGAACATGTCTCAACCATGAAGTAAGGTGAGGGAAATATCATACTTTGGGGGTGCTTTTCTGCAAAGGGGTCAGGACAACTGCACCGTATTGAAGGGAAGATGGATGATGCCACGTATAGCTAAATTTTGGTCAACAACCTCCTTCCTTCAGTAAGAGCACTGAAGATGGGTCGTAGCTGGGTCTTCCGGCATGTCAATGACCTGAAACTTAGGAGTGGCTCCGTAAGCAGCATTTCAAGGTCCTGGAGTGGCTAAAGCCAATAGATAATATTTGGAGGGAGTTGAAGCTCAATGTTGCCCAATGACAGCCCTGAAACCTGAAAGATCTGGAGAAGATCTGTATGGAGGAGTGGGACAAAATCCTTGCTGCAGTGTGAGCAAACTTGGTCAAAGAACTACAGGACACGTCTGACCTCTGTAATTATAAACAAATGTTTCTGTACCAAATATTAAGTTCTGTTTTTCAAACACTTATTTCATGCAATAAAATGCAAATTAATTATGGGAAAATCATGCAATGTGATTTTCTGGATTTTCTTTAAGATTTTCTCTCACAGTTGAAATGTACCTACGATAAAAATAACAGACCTCTCCATTCTTTGTAGGTGGGAAAACTTTCAAAATCGGCAGTGTATCAAATACTTATTTTCCCCACTGTACCTT
Organism: Ranitomeya imitator; assembly: GCF_032444005.1. Lineage (NCBI taxonomy): Eukaryota > Metazoa > Chordata > Amphibia > Anura > Dendrobatidae > Ranitomeya > Ranitomeya imitator. The sequence continues at coordinate 355,040,053 of NC_091283.1, read as the reverse complement.
CTTTCTATCTATCTATTCTCTATATCAGCCTTATGGGAATTTTCTACTGTTTACATACTTTGGGGCCCCTGCAAAGGTGACATGGTGCCCGCAATCTATTTCAGACAAATTTGTATTCAAATATTGCTCCTTCCATTACGAGCCCTGCCATTTGTTCAAACAGAACTTTTTGACTAAATGTGGGGTATAGCTGCACATTTTTTCCATTTCACTTTGCATTAATTCCTGTGTAGAAATGAGTGAATATTTCAATGTTTGGTTCAGATTACTTTTGTTGAATTTGCAATATTCGCTGATTAATTTGTAGAATATTCGCCGAATATTATGAAACGCCATTCACATGCAACACCTCTACCTGCTTTCATGCTGAGCCCCACTCAGGTGGCATAAATATCAGTTTTGTAGACTACCATTGTCAGAAAAATGTAAGGATAGTAACATGGGTAGTTGAGTGCAAGGAAATGGAGGCCTGCCGGTCTTGGAGGCCTGCCTACTGCTACAGGCAATACGCATTGAAGGAGACCCAACTAGGAGTGTTCACATTTCCAAAAATTATTGGCAGACACCACAAAAGTGGCATCAATTTCACCACAGTAGAAAGAGGGACCGACAGTTCTTCCACTACACCGAATGCAGCAGATGGACACCCACCAAGGAGTGTTCAGATTTTAAAAAATGAGGGCCTGACCCCACCGAAGTGGAAAAACTGTCAAAAGAATAGAAATAGTATAATTGGGACTGACACGTCTACCACTACAGCCAACCCAGCAGATGTAGACCAAACATGACTGTTCACATTTCCACAAATTTGTGTTAACATCAGCAGCAGCCACAGAAGCGACACTAAATATATCACAGAGTGCAGTTACATGACAATAACCCCTTAAGCCCCAAGGGTGGTTTGCACGTCAATGACCAGGCCAATTTTTACAATTCTGACCACTGTCCCTTTATGAGGTTATAACTCTGGAACGCTTCAACGGATCTTGGCGATTCTGACATTGTTTTCTCGTGACATATTGTACTTCATGATAGTGGTAAAATTTATTAGATATAACGTGCATTTATTTGTGAAAAAAATGGAAATTTGGCGAAAATTTTGAAAATTTTCCAACTTTGAATTTTTATGCCCTTAAATCACAGAGATATGTCACACAAAATAATTAATGAGTAACATTTCCCACATGTCTACTTTACATCAGCACAATTTTGGAACCAAAATTTTTTTTTTGTTAGGGAGTTATAAGGGTTAAAAGTTGACCAGCAATTTCTCATTTTTACAACACCAATATTTTTTAGGGACATCACATTTGAAGTCATTTTGAGGGGTCTATATGATAGAAAATAACCAAGTGTGACACCATTCTAAAAACTGAACCCCTCAAGGTGCTCAAAACCACATTCAAAAAGTTTATTAACCCTTCTGATGTTTTACAGGAATTTTTGGAATGTTTAAAAAAAAATGAACATTTAACTTTTTTTCACAAAAACTTTACTTCAGCTCCAATTTGTTTTATTTTACCAAAGGTAACAGGAGAAAATGGACCTCAAAAGTTGTTGGACAATTTGTTCTGAGTATGCTGATATCCCATATGTGGGGGTAAACCACTGTTTGGGTAACAGGCAGAGCTCGGAGGGGAAGGAGCACCATTTGACTTTTCAATGCAAGATTGACTGGAATTGAGATGGGACGCCATGTTGCGTTTGGAGAGCCCCTGATGTGCCTAAACATTGAAACCCCCCACAAGTGACACCATTTTGGAAAGTAGACACCCTAAGGCAGGGGTGCCCAACTCCAGTCCTCAAGGCCCACCAACAGGTCATGTTTTCAGGATTTCCTTTGCATTGCACAGGTGATGCAATTATTACCTGGGCAAGACTAAGGAAATCCTGAAAACATGACATGTTGGTGGGCCTTGAGGACTGGAGTTGGGGACCCCTGCCCTAAGGAACTTATCTAGATGTGTGGTGAGCACTTTGAACCACCAAGTGTGTTAGGGCTAGCGGAACGCACCGAGTAGAAATAGATATTTATTATAAATGGTGCGTTCGCAGCCCGGGGTCCACCGTGCAGGAAGAACCTGCTGCTAGTGAATGGCGGCACTGTTTGGCGGTATAGACTAGCTTTGTTACCTCACAGAGCAGCCGCGAGAGGAAAGCACTGTGCCCTGTTAGCCTCACAGGAGCACAAGCTTACTGCCTAGCTGATAGCAGTCTGTGGTTATTCAACATGCAATCTCCTCACCGGAGAAGCCGGTATTCTAGGGGCTTATTTCAGCCAGGTCCCTGAACACTCTCATACAATCTCCTCACCGGAGGTGCCGGTATTCTAGTGGCTTATTTCAGCCGGGTCCCTGAACACACTTATGCATAACCACACTGGCGCAAAGCACATATGACTTGATACTAGCGCATGGCCGTGCGGCCATGCGAGCCTTAAATAGTTACAGCACGTTTAGGACCTATCAAAGAAGGACCAATGGAGTGCTGCAGCACCTGAGCATGTGACCCTAGATCTCCAGTGAGAGATCTCGCCCTGGGCATGCTCAGAGTGCAAAGCAGGATTTAGTCCTAGCACCTACAAGGACCTTAGCTGCAGTATCTGATCATGTGACCCTCGATCTCCACTGAGAGATCTTACTCTGGGCATGCTCAGAATGTGAAAAGCAGGACTTAGCCCCAGAAGCGTCCGCTCGCCGCTGCCCAGCACTGACTTCAATGGCAGAAGCAGGAAACACAGCAGTAACTCTTAGCACAGAGTCAGACTGAGCGAGACGCTGGGATCGACGTCTCCGCTGAGCAGGCTCCACTGCGGCAGGAGAAGAATGGGAGACCGCAGCGGAGATGGCCCGAGATTCCCCCTGTGCAGAGGCAGGAACTCGACCCCTAACAAAGTGCTTCACAGAAGTTTATAATGCAGAGCCGTAAAAATAAATAATCATATTTTTTTACAAATATGATTTTTCGCCCCCAATTTTTTATTTTCCCAAGGGTAAGAGAAGAAATTGGAACCCAAAAGTTGTTGTACCATTTGTTCTGAGTATGCTGATACCCCATATGTGGGGGTAAACCACTGTTTGGGCGCATGGCAGAGCTCAGAAGGGAAGGAGTGCCGTTTGACTTTTCAATGTAAAATTGACTGGAATTGAGATGGGACGCCATGTTGCGTTTGGAGAGCCCCTGATGTGCCGAAACATTGAAACCCCCCACAAGTGACACCATTTTGGAAAGTAGACCCCATAAGAAACTTATCTAGATGTGTGGTGAGCACTTTGACCCACCAAGTGCTTCACAGAAGTTTATATTGCAGAGCCGTCAAAATAAAAAATCATATTTTTTCACAAATATGATCTTTTCGCCCCGAGTCGGGGCATTGTCCCAGCCATCCCACATCGCTTTGGCCACCTCATTCTATAACCGCCAGATCGTCACGTTGTCCGAGTGCTGCGGAACCCGGGTGTCCCGCAATGGGACTCGCTCATGAACCAGGGAGATTAGGAGGTCATTTTCAATGAGGTCCTCATCCCATTCTGGAACCTAAAAAATAAAAAAACACATTAATGTTGGAGAGATTAACATAAGGAAAAGAAAGAAAACAGAGACAGAAAACTGGCATGAATATTGAAAGTCAAGAAAAAAAATGGAATCAAGAAGAAAAAGGTAAAGAAAGAGGAAAGTAAAGAAATGAAAATTCAAGAATAGTAAAGTGAGGATACAATAAACAGTCAGCCAGGTATACTTACACGCTGCCGCCTTGCCACCCGACAGTGAACCTGCTGCTCCTGCTCAGCCTCTGCCGCAGTGGAAGAAGTGCTCTAAAAAAATGAAAAAAAAAAAATTGTCACATGTGTAGATGTGACAGTGAATACTTACCAATCTGAGGAGGTGAGTACTCACTTCACTGACATGTTCGGCTTGTGCAGGTCCAGGACGTTGCTCCTCCTCAGAGCAAGAAGACATTCTGATGCATGCAGAAAGAAAAAAATGGCAGAAATTAGAACATATAGAGACAGAAAACAGAAAATAAAGACATTGGCTTTGATACTCACATTGTTCAGAATGTTGATTCTTCCCAGGTTCCTGCGTCTGTCTGCTCTTGTTCCCAGTCTGCTGAGTTGTGGACTGCAAATGCCCACTCCCTCCTTTTATCAACTTTGTATGTGGGGGATGGCTAATCAGTGTCTAGACAAATGCAAGCAAACGCATCTGCTCACGTAGACCGTAATACGTTTTTTTGCCGCATTCCTTACGCTAACATCCTTAAAAATAAATTGTTTAAAAAATGTTGCAGATGTGAAGTAGTCAAATGGGCAATGTTGTTTATTTAAGGGGCTGTCCACTACTAGGACAATGCCTTCTTGAACTAAATGGACCCAATAAAATAATAAAGCCTATACTTCCCTCTCCTGTGCTGGAGCCGTTCCCGCGGTATCAGCACTCGCTCCTCCCAGGGCTCCTGTACGGTTGTTGTGACACGTGATGCCGTCTGGTACCCAATCACTATCTCCGCCTTCGGACAAACTGAACATGAAGAGGAAGCCAGGGATCAGCCGCAGCCTGGACTGCCTCTTCATGATCAGTTTGTCTAAAGGCGGAGACAGTGATAGGGTGCCAGCGTCACGTGTCACAACAACCGCACGGGAGCGGTAAAGTTTGAAAACTGAGACATTTTCAAGTTTTCGATATTTTCATAAACTCAAATCACATAGACCAAAATTTACCAGTAACATGAAGCAGAACTTGTAATGAAAAAACAATCTCAGAAACACTGGGATATGTGGAAGTGTCACAAGTTGTACACACGAGCCTCCGCTCCGTACACACAGCTCTGCTCCGTACACCTTGTACACACAGCTCCGCTCCGTACACACAGCTCCGCTCCGTACACCTTGTACACACAGCTCCGCTCCGTACAACTCGTACACACACGGCTCCACTCTGTACACCTCGTACATACAGCTCCGCTCCGTACACCTCATACACACACGGCTCTGCTCCGTACACCTCATACGCACACTGCTCCGCTCCGTACGCCTCATACACACGGCTCCGCTCTGCACACCTCGTACACATGCGGCTCCACTCCGTACACCTCGTACATACAGCTCCGCTCCGTACACCTCGTACACACACGGCTCTGCTCTGTACACCCCGTACACACACGGCTCTGCTCTGTACACCCCGTACACACACGGCTCTGCTCTGTACACCCCGTACACACGGCTCTGCTCCGTACACCTCGTACACATGCGGCTCCGCTCCATACACCTCGTACACACACTGCTCCCTACACCCCGTACACACACGCGGCTCCGCTTCGTACACCTCATACACACGCGGCTCCGCTTCATACACCTCGTACACACACGGCTCCGCTCCGTACACCTCGTACACACGTGGCTCTGCTTCATCCACCCTGTAAACCCCTCACATAAAGTCCTGCATACACTGAGGCCCCTGATCATGTGACCCCTGACTCCTCCCCTCCTGTGACCTCATCACAGGTCCTGTGCGCAGAGAGCAGCCATATATGTGGTGTGCAGCTCTGCATTGAGGTAGACTAGGAGGTCCGGAAGGGGACACAAACATCAAATTCACACGGTTGCATCTCGCTCCCAGGTAGGGCTGATCTTATAGTGTATTACATTTCCTCATATACTCTAGTTTCCCTCGGGATTGATAAAGTGTATCGTATCTCCTCCGGAAATGATCCTTCTCCATAAAAGATTGTCTCAAGATTTCCATTGATTTTATAGAACTTTGAGGCTTAAAGCCCATTGTAAGGCTGATATAGGTAATGTGGACTCGCACTCTCTGTCTATTCCACGTGAACAATTTGGCTTGAGACATTTGGGCCTCATATTTTCCTCATCAGTTTAACCCTCCTAAGACTTCACATCTTATTGATATATTCATTTCACTAGTACTAAGAGATTTATTTATTGTACTCACTTATATAGCGCCATTATTTTCCCAGTGCTTTACAGACATTATCATCACTGTCCCCGATGGGGCTCACAATCTAAATTCCCTATCAGTATGTCTTTGGAGTGTGGGAGGAAACCGGAGTGCCCGGAGGAAACCCACGCAAACACGGGGAGAACATACAAACTCCTTGCAGATATTGTCCTTGGTGGGATTTGAACCCAGGACCCCAGCGCTACAAGGTTGCAGTGCTAACCTCTGAGCTGCCCATAGAGAAACCACTGAAATAGTGAATCACATTAACAGAGGTGATATTCACTTAAAACACAATCTCACTTCTGAGGGACGCGGGGTTATCTCCAATCTAAAGAGTAACAAAACACAAGTCATAAAAGCGGCTGACAATACAACCCTGGCAAAAATGAAGGAATCACCGGCCTTGGAGGATGTTCATTCAGTTGTTCAATTTTATAGAAAAAAAGCAGATCACAGACATGGCACAAAATAAAAGTCAATTCAAATGGCAACTTTCTAGCTTTAAGAAACACTAAAAGAAATCAAGAACAAAAAATGTGGTAGTCAGTAATGGTTACTTTTTTTAACCAAGCATAGGGGAAAAATTATTGAGTCACTCAATTCTGAGGAAAAAATTATGGAATCACCCTGTAAATTTTCATACACAAAAATAACACCTGCATCAAATTAGATCTGCTCGTTATTCTGCATCTAAAAAGGAGTGATCACACCTTGGAGAGCTGTTGCACCCAGTGGACTGACATGAATCATGGCTCCAACATGAGAGATGTCAATTGAAACAAAGGAGAGGATTAACAAAGCTGTGTCTAAAATCTGGACCAAATACAAACAACATGGGAAGATTGTTAAAGGCAAACATACTGGTAGACCAATGAAGACATCAAAGTGTCAAGACCGGAAACTTAAAGTAATATGTCTCCAAAACAGGAAATGCACAACAAAACAAATGAGGAACGAATGGGTGGAAACTGGAGTCAACGTCTGTGACCGAACTGTAAGAAACGGCCTAATGGAAATGGGATTTACATACAGAAAAGCTAAACGAAAGCCATCATTAACACCTAAACAGAAAAAAACAAGGTTACAATGAGCTAAGGAAAAGCAATCGTGGACTGTGGATGACTGGATGAAAGTCATATTCAGTGATGAATCGCGAATCTGCATTGGGCAAGGTGATGATGCTGGAACTTTTGTTTGGTGCCGTTCCAATGAGATTTATAAAGATGACTGCCTGAAGAGAGCATGCAAATTTCCAGTCATTGATGATATGGGGCTGCACGTCCGGTAAAAGCACTGGGGAGATGGCTGTCATTACATCTTCAATAAATGCACAAGTTTATGTTGATATTTTGGACATTTTTCTTATCCCATCAATTGAAAGGATGTTTGGGGATGATGAAATCATTTTTCAAGATGATAATGCATCCTGCCATAGAGCAAAAACTGTGAAAACATTCCTTGTAAAAAGACACATAAGGTCAATGTCATGGCCTGCAAATAGTCCGGATCTCAATCCAATTGAAAATCTTTGGTGGAAGTTGAAGAAAATGGTCCATGACAAGGCTCCAACCTGCAAAGCTGATCTGGCAACAGCAATCAGAAAAGTTGGAGCCAGATTGATGAAGAGTACTGATTGACACTCATTAAGTCCATGCCTCAGAGACTGCAAGCTGTTATAAAAGCCAGAGGTGGTGCAACAAAATACTATTGATGTTTTGGAGTGTTTTTTTTGGAGTGATTCCATATTTATTTCCTCAGAATTGAGTGATTCCATAATTTTTCCCGTATGCTGGGTTAAAAAAAAGGAACCATTACTGACTACCACATTTTTTTTGTTTTTGATTTCTTTTAATGTTTCTTAAAGCCAGAAAGTTGCCATTTGAAATGACTTTAGTTTTGTGCCATGTCTGTGATCTGCTTTTTTTTCTACAAAATTAAACAACTGAATGAACATCCTCCAAAGCCGGTGATTCCATATTTTTTGCCAGGGGTTGTAGTTGTGATGGACAAAACATACTATAGTAAAGACTTTTTGTCTACTACATTTTCACTGATGACCTATCCTTAGTATAGGTCATCAAAGTCTGATCGGTCAGGGTTCAACACCCAACACCCCTGCTGATCAGCTGCTACCTGGTGGCTGCATACACCGATAACAGCTGGTCGGTGATGGTGCCAGATCCCAACCGATCAGACATTGATGACCTATCCTTAAATGAAAAAGTAGTGGACAACCTCTTTAATGAAACATATGCACCAATTCCTAGGGATCCTTCTACTGATGTTTCTAAAGCTACCTATGTTGATCTCTATAAGAAACAAGCCTGTGTTTCATACACTTCCTAAAATTCATAAACATCTGACACAACCTTCCTTCAGGAAGACCAGTAGTTGTTTCAACGAATTCTCTTCTATGTCCAGTAGCACAAACTTTACAGAAAATATTGACCTCTCTAGTAAAATCTACTAGATCCTACCTCAAAGACACCTCACGTTTCCTATCATGTCTGCGAACCTCAGGTCCATTACCATCCAAATGCCTCCTTGTCACTAAGGATGTAAATTTTTTCTTTTTCCACACTAAAAAATTATTTTTATTTGGATACCCTCAGGTTGAGGACCAATTTTTCATTCAGAATACTGGGACCGCAATGGACTCAAATATAGCCCCTCTCTATGCCAATGTTTTTACAGTCAGGTTCGAGGAACAGTTTGTCTACTCTCATCCCATCTTCTGTCAACATTCAACCTTATGGAAACGTTACATTGATGACAGCTTTTTTTATATGGCTTTTCTGAACTGATTTATTTCTCTTGTTCTTTCACAAACTAAACAGTTCTATTTCAAAATTAACTGTCACTATTCATTACATCAAGAATATTAATTTTCTATACACCACTGTCATACACAACACTGATGGCTGAATTAGTACAGACCTCTTTACTAAACCTAATGATAAAAATAGTCTCTTACAATATACAAGCTGCCACCCAAGACACATCAAAATGGCCTTACCCAGTCACAACTGGGCAGTAAATCGTACTGTCTCCGGCATTCATATCCAAATCATTAGACAGTGTGAGATTACAAAAAAAAATCCTTGAGAAAGGTTATCAGGAGAAGAACATCACAACACCACATACAGTATTTCTGGTCCAAATTCCCAAATGTTTGGCATTTGTTCACACTTAGCACACTTTTGTGTATAAAATTTACCATTGTATTCACCTGTTTGGCCATTACTAAGGAGAGCCTACCCTGATGTAGCTGAGATAGATTTTCATCAACTTGTGTAATAAAAAGCCCATGAACATGAGGGACCATCTCGTACAAGCAGATATAGGCCCCGGCAGGGGACCGTTAATGCAAAGCACTTTTGTTACACTGTTTACAGTGCTCTAACATAATTAAAGGAGATTAATTCACATATCCACGGTCAGGTAAACATTTTCCCATTAAGGTTTTTTTCATGTGTGACTCATTTTTTGTGGTATACCTAATTAAATGTCGTTGCAGTCTCAAATATGTTGGGGAAACCACCCAGGTCTCGATAGAGCAAATTAATTCTTTCATTAATCCATTACTTGCCAAATTAAAATTTTTACAAGTACGGATTTTTCAGAAAAGGGCATCCCAATATTCAATTAAAAATTACAATGACATGATTTCCTATTTTGAAAACATTCATTTTACAAACACAACACAAAAAATTGGACCTAATTATAAAACTTATAATATCTTAGTTGCTAGAAGCTGAAGATTAGGCGTCCCAAAAAAAGGATGTTGGTAGATAATGGGTTAATATTATTTTGGAAATATATTGTCATCATTATTAATATACCATCCAAGGTAGTAACCCATCTTTGATCTCTTCCTCCCTTATTTTGCTTCTTTCCCTTTCTTCTCTTCTCGGTCATGCATAGTGTATGCTGTGGGTATATCCACATAGTTGTGGATAATGTTTTTCAGAAAATCATGTCAGTCATTGGACATATACAGTGGGGCAAAAAAGTATTTAGTCAGTCAGCAATAGTGCAAGGTCCACCACTTAAAAAGATGAGAGGCGTCTGTAATTTACATCATAGGTAGACCTCAACTATGGGAGACAAACTGAGAAAAAAAATCCAGAAAATCACATTGTCTGTTTTTTTAACATTTTATTTGCATATTATGGTGGAAAATAAGTATTTGGTCAGAAACAAAATTTCATCTCAATACTTTGTAATATATCCTTTGTTGGCAATGTGTTATGGCTGGCAATCAGGCAACACAGTGTGCAGTAATCAGCGCACATACAGAGATCTGGCAATAACCAAAAACAATAGGACGAGCTCTGAGACGTGGAATCTCTGTAGACTGCAGTACCTGATCTATCCTCACACAACTATAAGCAGCAGTGGATTGCGCCTATCACTACCTATGCAACTCGGCACTGCCTGAGGAGCTGACTAGCCTGAAGATAGATATACAAGCCTGACTTACCTCAGAGAAATACCCCAAAGGAATAGGCAGCCCCCCACATATAATGACTGTTAGCAAGATGAAAAGACAAACGTAGGAATGAAATAGATTCAGCAAAGTGAGGCCCGATATTCTAGACAGAGCGAGGATAGCAAAGAGAACTATGCAGTCTACAAAAAACCCTAAAACGAAAACCACGCAAAGGGGCAAAAAGACCCACCGTGCCGAACTAACAGCACGGCGGTGCACCCCTTTGCTTCTCAGAGATTCCAGCAAAAGTTAATAGCAAGCTGGACAGAAAAAACAGAAAACAAACTAGAAGCACTTATCTAGCAGAGCAGCAGGCCCAAGGAAAGATGCAGTAGCTCAGATCCAACACTGGAACATTGACAAGGAGCAAGGAAGACAGACTCAGGTGGAGCTAAATAGCAAGGCAGCCAACGAGCTCACCAAAACACCTGAGGGAGGAAGCCCAGAGACTGCAATACCACTTGTGACCACAGAAGTGAACTCAGCCACAGAATTCACAACAGTACCCCCCCCTTGAGGAGGGGTCACCGAACCCTCACCAGAACCCCCAGGCCGACCAGGATGAGCCACATGAAAGGCACGAACAAGATCTGGGGCATGGACATCAGAGGCAAAAACCCAGGAATTATCTTCCTGAGCATAACCCTTCCATTTGACCAGATACTGGAGTTTCCGTCTAGAGACACGAGAATCCAAAATCTTCTCCACAATATACTCCAATTCCCCCTCCACCAAAACAGGGGCAGGAGGCTCCACAGATGGAACCATAGGTGCCACGTATCTCCTCAACAACGACCTATGGAATACATTATGTATGGAAAAGGAGTCTGGAAGGATCAGACGAAAAGACACCGGATTGAGAATCTCAGAAATCCTATACGGACCAATAAAACGAGGTTTAAATTTAGGAGAGGAAACCTTCATAGGAATATGACGAGAAGATAACCAAACCAGATCCCCAACACGAAGTCGGGGTCCCACACGGCGTCTGCGATTAGCGAAAAGCTGAGCCTTCTCCTGGGACAAGGTCAAATTGTCCACTACCTGAGTCCAGATCTGCTGCAACCTGTCCACCACAGAATCCACACCAGGACAGTCCGAAGACTCAACCTGTCCTGAAGAGAAACGAGGATGGAACCCAGAATTGCAGAAAAATGGAGAGACCAAGGTAGCCGAGCTGGCCCGATTATTAAGGGCGAACTCAGCCAACGGCAAAAATGACACCCAATCATCCTGGTCAGCGGAAACAAAACATCTCAGATATGTTTCCAAGGTCTGATTGGTTCGTTCGGTCTGGCCATTAGTCTGAGGATGGAAGGCCGAGGAAAAAGATAGGTCAATGCCCATCCTACCACAAAAGGCTCGCCAGAACCTCGAGACAAACTGGGAACCTCTGTCAGAAACAATATTCTCAGGAATGCCATGTAAACGAACCACATGCTGGAAGAACAAAGGCACCAAATCAGAGGAGGAAGGCAATTTAACCAAGGGCACCAGATGGACCATTTTAGAAAAGCGATCACAGACCACCCAAATGACCGACATCTTTTGAGAAACGGGAAGGTCAGAAATGAAATCCATCGAAATATGTGTCCAAGGCCTCTTCGGGACCGGCAAGGGCAAAAGCAACCCACTGGCACGTGAACAGCAGGGCTTAGCCCTAGCACAAATTCCACAGGACTGCACAAAAGCACGCACATCCCGTGACAGAGATGGCCACCAGAAGGATCTAGCAACCAACTCCCTGGTACCAAAGATTCCTGGATGACCGGCCAGCACCGAACAATGAAGTTCAGAGATAACTTTACTAGTCCACCTATCAGGGACGAACAGTTTCTCGGCCGGACAACGATCAGGTTTATTAGCCTGAAATTTCTGCAACACTCTCCGCAAATCAGGGGAGATGGCAGACACAATGACTCCTTCCTTGAGGATACTCGCCGGCTCAGATAACCCCGGAGAGTCGGGCACAAAACTCCTAGACAGAGCATCCGCCTTCACATTTTTAGAGCCCGGAAGGTATGAAATCACAAAATCAAAACGAGCAAAAAATAACGACCAACGGGCCTGTCTAGGATTCAAGCGCTTGGCAGACTCAAGATAAGTAAGGTTCTTATGATCAGTCAAAACCACCACGCGATGCTTAGCACCCTCAAGCCAATGACGCCACTCCTCGAATGCCCACTTCATGGCCAGCAACTCTCGGTTGCCCACATCATAATTACGCTCAGCAGCAGAAAATTTCCTGGAAAAGAAAGCACATGGTTTGAACACTGAGCAACCAGAACCTCTCTGTGACAAAACCGCCCCTGCACCAATCTCAGAAGCATCAACCTCGACCTGGAACGGAAGAGAAACATCAGGTTGACACAACACAGGGGCACAGCAAAAACGACGCTTCAACTCCTGAAAAGCTTCCACGGCAGCAGAAGACCAATTAACCAAATCAGCACCCTTCTTGGTCAAATCGGTCAATGGTCTGGCAATGCTAGAAAAATTACAGATGAAGCGACGATAAAAATTAGCAAAGCCCAGGAATTTCTGCAGACTTTTTAGAGATGTCGGCTGAGTCCAATCCTGGATGGCCTGAACCTTAACCGGATCCATCTCGATAGTAGAAGGGGAAAAGATGAACCCCAAAAATGAAACTTTCTGCACACCGAAGAGACACTTTGATCCCTTCACGAACAAGGAATTAGCACGCAGTACCTGGAAAACCATTCTGACTTGCTTCACATGAGACTCCCAATCATCTGAGAAGATCAAAATGTCATCCAAGTAAACAATCAAGAATTTATCCAGATACTCACGGAAAATGTCATGCATAAAAGACTGAAAAACAGATGGAGCATTGGCAAGTCCGAACGGCATCACCAGATACTCAAAATGACCCTCGGGCGTATTAAATGCCGTTTTCCATTCATCTCCCTGCCTGATTCTCACCAGATTATACGCACCACGAAGATCAATCTTAGTAAACCAACTAGCCCCCTTAATCCGAGCAAACAAGTCAGAAATCAATGGCAAGGGATACTGAAACTTAACAGTGATCTTATTAAGAAGGCGGTAATCAATACACGGTCTTAGCGAACCATCCTTCTTGGCTACAAAAAAGAACCCTGCTCCCAATGGTGACGACGATGGGCGAATATGTCCCTTCTCCAGGGACTCCTTCACATAACTGCGCATAGCGGTGTGTTCAGGTACGGACAAATTAAATAAACGACCCTTAGGGAATTTACTACCAGGAATCAAATCGATAGCACAATCACAATTCCTATGCGGAGGTAGGGCATCAGACTTGGACTCTTCAAATACATCCTGAAAGTCCGACAAGAACTCTGGGATGTCAGAAGGAATGGATGACGAAATAGACAAAAATGGAACATCACCATGTACTCCCTGACAACCCCAGCTGGTTACCGACATAGAGTTCCAATCCAATACTGGATTATGGGTTTGTAGCCATGGCAACCCCAACACGACCACATCATGCAAATTATGCAGTACCAGAAAGCGAAACACTTCCTGATGTGCAGGAGCGATGCACATGGTCAGCTGGGCCCAGTACTGAGGCTTATTCTTGGCCAAAGGTGTAGCATCAATTCCTCTCAACGGAATAGGACACCGCAAAGGCTCCAAGAAAAATCCACAACGTTTAGCATAATCCAAATCCATCAGATTCAGGGCAGCGCCTGAATCCACAAACGCCATGACAGAATACGATGACAAAGAGCACATTAAGGTAATGGACAAAAGGAATTTGGACTGTACAGTACCAATAACGGCAGAGCTATTGAACCGCCTAGTGCGTTTAGGACAATTAGAAATAGCATGAGTAGAATCACCACAATAGAAACACAGTCTGTTCAGACGTCTGTGTTCTTGCCGTTCTACTTTAGTCATAGTCCTGTCGCACTGCATAGGCTCAGGTTTACTCTCAGACAATACCGCCAGATGGTGCACAGATTTACGCTCGCGCAAGCGACGACCGATCTGAATGGCCAAGGACATAGACTCATTCAAACCAGCAGGCATAGGAAATCCCACCATTACATCCTTAAGAGCTTCAGAGAGACCCTTTCTGAACAAAGCCGCTAGTGCAGATTCATTCCACAGAGTGAGTACTGACCACTTCCTAAATTTCTGACAATATACTTCTACATCATCCTGACCCTGGCATAAAGCCAGCAGATTTTTCTCAGCCTGATCCACTGAATTAGGCTCATCGTAAAGCAATCCCAGCGCCTGGAAAAATGCATCAACATTACTCAATGCAGAATCTCCTGGTGCAAGAGAAAACGCCCAGTCCTGTGGGTCGCCGCGCAAAAAAGAAATAATAATCAAAACCTGTTGAATAGGATTACCAGAAGAATGAGGTTTCAAGGCCAAAAATAGCTTACAATTATTTCTGAAGCTCAGGAACTTAGTTCTGTCACCAAAAAACAAATCAGGAATCGGAATTCTTGGTTCTAGCATCGATTTCTGATCAATAGTATCTTGAATCTTTTGTACATTTACAACGAGATTATCCATTGAGGAGCACAGAGCCTGAATATCCATGTCCACAGCTGTGTCCTGAAGCACTCTAATGTCTAGGGGAAAAAAAAGACTGAAGACAGAGCTAAGAAAAAAAAATGATGTCAGGATTTCTTTTTTCCCTCTATTGGGAATCATTGGTGTGGCTCCTTGTACTGTTATGGCTGGCAATCAGGCAACACAGCGTGCAGTAATCAGCGCACATACAGAGATCTGGCAATAACCAAAAACCAAATTAATTCACATATCCACGGTCAGGTAAACATTTTCCCATTAAGGTTTTTTTCATGTGTGACTCATTTTTTGTGGTATACCTAATTAAATGTCGTTGCAGTCTCAAATATGTTGGGGAAACCACCCAGGTCTCGATAGAGCAAATTAATTCTTTCATTAATCCATTACTTGCCAAATTAAAATTTTTACAAGTACGGATTTTTCAGAAAAGGGCATCCCAATATTCAATTAAAAATTACAATGACATGATTTCCTATTTTGAAAACATTCATTTTACAAACACAACACAAAAAATTGGACCTAATTATAAAACTTATAATATCTTAGTTGCTAGAAGCTGAAGATTAGGCGTCCCAAAAAAAGGATGTTGGTAGATAATGGGTTAATATTATTTTGGAAATATATTGTCATCATTATTAATATACCATCCAAGGTAGTAACCCATCTTTGATCTCTTCCTCCCTTATTTTGCTTCTTTCCCTTTCTTCTCTTCTCGGTCATGCATAGTGTATGCTGTGGGTATATCCACATAGTTGTGGATAATGTTTTTCAGAAAATCATGTCAGTCATTGGACATATACAGTGGGGCAAAAAAGTATTTAGTCAGTCAGCAATAGTGCAAGGTCCACCACTTAAAAAGATGAGAGGCGTCTGTAATTTACATCATAGGTAGACCTCAACTATGGGAGACAAACTGAGAAAAAAAATCCAGAAAATCACAGTCTGTTTTTTTAACATTTTATTTGCATATTATGGTGGAAAATAAGTATTTGGTCAGAAACAAAATTTCATCTCAATACTTTGTAATATATCCTTTGTTGGCAATGTGTTATGGCTGGCAATCAGGCAACACAGCGTGCAGTAATCAGCGCACATACAGAGATCTGGCAATAACCAAAAACAATAGGACGAGCTCTGAGACGTGGAATCTCTGTAGACTGCAGTACCTGATCTATCCTCACACAACTATAAGCAGCAGTGGATTGCGCCTATCACTACCTATGCAACTCGGCACTGCCTGAGGAGCTGACTAGCCTGAAGATAGAAATACAAGCCTGACTTACCTCAGAGAAATACCCTAAAGGAATAGGCAGCCCCCCACATATAATGACTGTTAGCAAGATGAAAAGACAAACGTAGGAATGAAATAGATTCAGCAAAGTGAGGCCCGATATTCTAGACAGAGCGAGGATAGCAAAGAGAACTATGCAGTCTACAAAAAACCCTAAAACGAAAACCACGCAAAGGGGCAAAAAGACCCACCGTGCCGAACTAACAGCACGGCGGTGCACCCCTTTGCTTCTCAGAGCTTCCAGCAAAAGTTAATAGCAAGCTGGACAGAAAAAACAGAAAACAAACTAGAAGCACTTATCTAGCAGAGCAGCAGGCCCAAGGAAAGATGCAGTAGCTCAGATCCAACACTGGAACATTGACAAGGAGCAAGGAAGACAGACTCAGGTGGAGCTAAATAGCAAGGCAGCCAACGAGCTCACCAAAACACCTGAGGGAGGAAGCCCAGAGACTGCAATACCACTTGTGACCACAGAAGTGAACTCAGCCACAGAATTCACAACAGCAATGACAGAGGTCAAACGTTTTCTGTAAGTCTTCACAAGGTTGCCACACACTGTTGTTGGTATGTTGGCCCATTCCTCCATGCAGATCTCCTCTAGAGCAGTGATGTTTTTGGCTTTTCGCTTGGCAACACGGACTTTCAACTCCCTCCAAAGGTTTTCTATAGGGTTGAGATCTGGAGACTGGCTAGGCCACTCCAGGACCTTGAAATGCTTCTTACGAAGCGACTCCTTCGTTGCCCTGGTGGTGTGCTTTGGATCATTGTCATGTTGAAAGACCCAGCCACGTTTCATCTTCAATGCCCTTGCTGATGGAAGGAGGTTTGCACTCAAAATCTCACGATACATGGCCCCATTCATTCTTTCATGTACCCGGATCAGTCATCCTGGCCCCTTTGCAGAGAAACAGCCCCAAAGCATGATGTTTCCACCACCATGCTTTACAGTAGGTATGGTGTTTGATGGATGCAACTCAGTATTCTTTTTCCTCCAAACACGACAAGTTGTGTTTCTACCAAACATTTCCAGTTTGGTTTCATCAGACCATAGGACATTCTCCCAAAACTCCTCTGGATCATCCAAATGCTCTCTAGCAAACTTCAGACGGGCCCGGACATGTACTGGCTTAAGCAGTGGGACACGTCTGGCACTGCAGGATCTGAGTCCATGGTGGCGTAGTGTGTTACTTATGGTAGGCCTTGTTACATTGGTCCCAGCTCTCTGCAGTTCATTCACTAGGTCCCCCCGCGTGGTTCTGGGATTTTTGCTCACCGTCCTTGTGATCATTCGGACCCCACGGGGTGGGATTTTGCGTGGAGCCCCAGATCAAGGGAGATTATCAGTGGTCTTGTATGTTTTCCATTTTCTAATTATTGCTCCCACTGTTGATTTCTTCACTCCAAGCTGGTTGGCTATTGCAGATTCAGTCTTCCCAGCCTGGTGCAGGGCTACAATTTTGTTTCTGGTGTCCTTTGACAGCTCTTTGGTCTTCACCATAGTGGAGTTTGGAGTCAGACTGTTTGAGGGTGTGCACAGGTGTCTTTTTATACTGATAACAAGTTTAAACAGGTGCCATTACTACAGGTAATGAGTGGAGGAAAGAGGAGACTCTTAAAGAAGAAGTTACAGGTCTGTGAGAGCCAGAAATCTTGATTGTTTGTTTCTGACCAAATACTTATTTTCCACCATAATATGCAAAAAAAATGATAAAAAAACAGACAATGTGATTTTCTGGATTTTTTTTTCTCAGTTTGTCTCCCATAGTTGAGGTCTACCTATGATGTAAATTACAGACGCCTCTCATCTTTTTAAGTGGTGGAACTTGCACTATTGCTGACTGACTAAATACTTTTTTGCCCCACTGTATATTTTGCTAAAAAAAATAAAGGGAACACTTAAACAACAGAATATAACTCCAAGTGAATTAATTTCACATGCTGTTGTGCAAATGGAATAGACAACAGATGGAAATTATTGGCAATTATCAAGACACACTCAATAAAGGAGTGGTTCTGCAGGTGGGGCCCACAGACCACTTCTCAGTACCAATGCTTTTGGCTGATGTTTTGGTCACTTTTTAATGTTTAGTTGTGCTTTCACACTCCTGGTAGCATGAGATGGACTCTGCAACCCACACAAGTGGCTCAGGTAGTGCAGCTCATCCAGTATGGCACATCAATGCGAGCTGTGGCAAAAAGGTTAGCTGTGTCTGTCAGCGTAGTGTCCAGAGACTGGAGGCGCTACTAGAAAACAGGCCAGTACACCAGAAGACGTGGAGGGGGCCATAGGAGGGCAACAACTCAGCAGCAGGACTGCGATCTCAGCCTTTATGCAAGGAGGGACAGGAGGAGCACTGCCAGAGCCCTGCAAAATGACCTCCAGCAGGCCACAAACATGCATGTGTCTACACAAATGGTTAGAAACCGACTCCATGAGGATGGTCTGAGTGCCTGACGTCCACAGATGGGGTTGTGCGCACAGTCCAACACCTTGCAGGACGCTTGGCATTTGCCACAGAACACCAGGATTGGCAAATTCGCCACTGGCGCCCAGTCCTCTTCACAGATGAAAGCAGGTTCACACTGAGCACATGTGACAGAGTCTGTAGACGCCATGAAGAGCAATCTGCTGCCTGCAACATCCTTCAGCATGACTGATTTGGCAGTGGGTCAGTTATGGTGTTGGGTGGCATTTCTTTAGAGGGCCACACAGCCCTCCATGTGCTCGCCAGAGGTAGCCTGACTGCCATTAGGTACCGAGATGAGATCCTCAGACCCCTTGTGAGACCATATGGATTTTTGTGAGTTCAATTCAATTGATCAATTCAATTATTGTTGTGGTGTTGCTTTTGCACTTTCAGTAAGGTCCCGGCCTAGGGGACACAATCTTCAATGTGTTTCCAGTATGTCAGTTTTTGTTAATCTTACTCTTTTTGTAGACTGTTTAATTTCTGATGAGGGTTTGATGGGCCCAAATTTTAGCCTATTTGAATGCTTCACCTGTGGACTGTTACGGCATTGTCAGGTAACACTCACTTCTGCTTTAAGGGTGAGCAGTACCAGTTAAAACACAACTGCTGCACACATCAGCTGAGACAAATGTACGATCAGCCACTATCATGCACATGTAATTTTCTAATTAACAGACGTTCGTGAACCCACCTGAGCGCGCACATGTCTTGGCTGTAGTGTGGAGTTGTAACTTCATCAGAACTATGTGAATGAAATCCACTATCTTATGCCTTTTGAACTACAAATAATAAGGTATGTTTTATGACCGCTAGGGAAATCAATACAGCCCAAACCTAGCCCAGACAGTCAGATAAAAGTGTTCCAAAAGAAATTTAGGAGCGTGAACAGAAATGTGAAATTTTTCCTCCCAGGAGTGTTAGCTATTTGATCACCATGAAACAGGAGTAATGAGACAAGATGGATACACAGAGACAGAACGGAGTATGTTCTCTTTCATTCCTCTCTTTTGTGTCCATTTATGGGTATTTCAAAAGGTATGCAGGTGCGCAATAACTGCATCCTATGAACTTTCCTACTTTTTTCATCTCAGTTCCCTACCCGAGTACCTATAATTGTATCACAGCAGTGGATCTCTTCTTGTTTGGGGCCCATAACATACAAACAGGCATACTTTGACAAGGTTTCACTTACACATAAACCTGTTTACATAGGGTATAACAGATTAGCGCTTTTACGGCTTCATGTACCAACAAACAAAACAATGCATACAGGATTGTAAGATCTCTTGAGACCAACCCACTTAGATCCAGTTTGTGGGTTCAGGAAAGAAATTGTTTCTCCCCACAATGATTCTTTGTTTGGGTCATGTTCCTCTAACCATTTTTATCCTAATTTGGCAATGTTGTGTATAACAGTCCAAACCTGATGATGATGTCCCATTAAAGTAAAGGGTACCTGTCCACCCCCCCCCCCCCCGGGAGTTTTTAAGTAAAAGAGCCACCTTCTGCAGCACTAAGGCTGCATTCTGTGAAGGTAGCTCTTAAGTTTATGCTCCCTAATAACGCTGATACGACTCATCTGCACTGCAGCATCAGAGTGATCACAAGCTGCAGATGAGTCGTATAACGCTGGAGGAAAGAAGCGGAGTGAGATGGGGACAGCCGCAGATACTAACCAGATTCCCAGCCCTGCAGTGTGAATAAATCAGAACACACTGTGTGTGTCAGATGATGTGACTTGTAGGGCAGCGCTCATGGCACATGCCAGAAAAATGAGAGCACAGCGCAGACACCGGGTACGTGAATACAAACAGAGGAGGTGGCACCCGGCGCACTGAGGGGATGATTGACGGCTGGGAGATGAATAAACGTGCCCCCCCGGACAAAATACAGGTATGGCGCGCAATTTATAAAACTTAAAATTTCAGCGTTATTGGGGAGCACAAACATAAGGGCTACCTTCACAGAATGCAGCCTTAGTGCTGCAGAAGGTGGCTCTGTTACTTAAAAACGCCTCGTGGGGGTTGTCAGGTTCCCTTTAAGTCAATCTAGTGACAACATGAAGGGTCTATTACCTGAGAAATCCTGTCTTCTTTTGCTGTGTTAGTTTGCACCATAGTGTGCTGGTTAGTGACTACAATTAGTAAGACCATCATTTTGCTAGTGGTGTGACTCTTTAACAGTGACTAGTCTGATTCCAAGTGGATTTTCTCTCAAGATTCACCAAAGTTGCTGCAGTTACGAGAACCTGGAATGGCCCATCAAATCTTTTCTTACGGATCATTTCCACACTTTTTTTTAGGACCACCCAGTCTACTGGCTTGAGATCATGTGCTCCGGTCACTGATTCAGGGTCTGGAATGGAAGAATACACCTGTTTATCACATGGTTTCATTGATTATTCAAGGCCTGTAAATTGCTGGTCAAGCCATCAGGCTGCATCTGAAGTAATTGTTAGAAGTATGATCCTGTTTGAGGGGATGAGCCAAAAAGTATCTCCTATGGATAGAGACCTGTTTTTCTACCTTGAGTTTATCTTATTGCGGAAAGGGCTAAAGGCAAGCATTCAGTCCATGGCATGCCTGTCTCCTCCTTTGCCTTCTGAATGTTTAATTGGAATGTCCCATTCATCTTTCCCACTGCTCTGTGGATAGATTCCTAAAGACTGCAAAATCTCTCATGACCTCTTCTGGAAAATGTGTACCTCTTTTGCTTCTGGAACCCCATATCTTCATTCCTCCTTCATGTATTTTTGAGCAGTAACCTTAGCTCTAGCTTTTGGAACTGGATATGAATCAGGACAGCCTGAAATGAGATCAACTCAAACAAGCACAAAACCATATACACTTACTCGTGGCACATGTATAGAGTCAGTCTACAATCTCTGAAATTCTAAAAAATAAAAACATGTAACAGCCATGGTCTACACATCCCGCTTTTTTGATTGTATATATGCACTGTGGTTGCATCCACCTTTTCACTTGTTGTTTCGTATATATTCTAATAAAGTTTTTTTACTCTTATATCTATTTTGGCCTACGTATAATCTTCTGTTCTCCTGTTGTTTAATCTCTGAAATTCGTAGAACAGATCAATTAGGTATTTCTGCCCACGTTGTGATAGGCACACGTCATACCAGATTGGGTGTACTTGACTACTGGGTACTAAACCTTGGCCCCATCCATATCTTTTCTACCAAACCATACATGGCAGTTTTTGACAAATGCATTAGTTCATGGGTTACCTGAGCCATCATCGAGTAAAGAGCTCATGGCGGAAAAAAGTTAGTGAGCT
The DNA here is from genome assembly GCF_032444005.1 of Ranitomeya imitator. NCBI lineage: Eukaryota > Metazoa > Chordata > Amphibia > Anura > Dendrobatidae > Ranitomeya > Ranitomeya imitator. Next base: position 355,017,990 of record NC_091283.1, on the reverse strand, counting down.
GGATCCTTTGAGTTTCTCACTCCTTTACCTGTTGAGGCACCAGCTATTGCAAGGATTTAAGAATATCTGGAGTGACAGGTGCTGCTGAGGTCATGTTCCGCATTGGTACCAGACTCTTGGCCTCTTTGCTACTTCATTGGTGGCTACATCTGCACTAGAATTGCTTCTGGGTTCATCAGTGCCAGGTCTGGTGTGAGCTTTGATCTTTACTATGCCAAGCTTAGTCAGTAACAGGAGAGCCTTCATTAGGGCTTGTATGCTCTCTGCATTTTTTATGGGTTTCCCATGTGATGTTAGGAAAGATCTAGTGTCTACAAACACATTGGCCATTTTACCCTTTGCCGCTCTGCTCGCCTCAGTGAATGCCTTCAGCTCCCCCTACTGTGTAGACAGGTGAGGAGAGAGTGATTTGGCTTTTATTACCTCATGTTGAGTAACCACAGCATATGCAGTGTAGAATTGACCAGCATCTTGTTATCTGGTCCACCTACAAAAAAATGAAAATGTGTTGGCTAATCTGTTGAGTCAATATCGAGCTTCTAACAAGCCTCGTCACACTTAGGATAAATGCCAAAACCAAAATCTCAATTTGCAGACACTGTGATTCAGAGTATTGCCCCTCGTCAGTGCAAAGTGTTTTATTATCCTAAGTCATGTAATAAGGCTCGTTAGGTCAATATTGACTTTTAGGATGGCTACGTCCTATAGGTGGCACTAGAGTTGTAGTTCTCTTCTTCTCTGAATCGACAATTGGCATATTTCCCAGAGGAGCACTGCAGATTAAGTCGCCTCCCCTTTGTTAGGTCAGTCATGACATGTTACCCTTTGGATCAATAAATATATTTTTAAAATATATATATATTTTTTTGCAGTTTTATCAATTATTATATTATCTTTTACTATTTGTTTGCTAATAATTTTTTTTGATAATTATTATTTAACAGGTTTTGAATCTACTATATACAGAGTCTCAAGTTAGGTCCCATATACTAAAGATTCTATCCAATCAGGTAAGTTAAACTATTTTGTCCTATCTTACCTAAAGGGGTTGTACATCTTTGGTTACAATTATTTTTCTTACTTAAATGCATTCCTTTAGCCTCTGTATTGGGGTTGAGCGACTTTTAGTTTTTAGGGTCGAGTTGGGTTTCGCGAAACTCGACTATCTCAAAAGTCGAGTTGAGTGGAATCGGCCGATTATCGTGAAAAGTCGGGGATCGACCGAAACACGAAACCCAATGCAAGTCAATGGGGGAGCATAGTCGGCAGTGAGTGGAGGCCAGGAAAACACCTACAGTGCCCATTTTAATGGCAAAAACATCCATTCTTGTTACTGAAGCTTGTCAATCTTAAGTTACCTTATAATAATAGTAAGGCATTGGAAATTGGGGGTCATTTGGCTAAAGTTGTGGGGGGGTAGGGCTGGTTCAAGTATTTAGTGGGCCCAGGAAATCTGGACCACGTCACGGCAGTGGAGCAGGGAGAGGTAAGTATTTAAACTTTGCAAGTGCTGTGATCCTGAGCAAGCAGGGGGGGCCCACTCGTTGGCACTGGCACAGGGCCCCTCAAAGTACGGCGGTGTGTTTGCACGGCGGGGGAACCTCCCACCGGCAGCGACACTTTTGCGTACTATGAGGGGCCCTGTGCCAGTGACGTCGCCAACGAGTATTCCTCCCCCCATCTGATGAAGGAACCTGCACTTTCATCTGCACCTTCCTCTTTGTCCCCGTGTAAGGTGGTATGATATGCGGGAAGGGGAACCTGACTTTCAGCAGGGTCACATTCTGGCTGTGTTGCATGCACGGGGAATGTAGCGTTCTGCGTCAATGTACCAGCAGACTCATCTATCAATGGCTGGGCAATGGGCAGGATGAGGAGGAAGCACAGATATAGGCCCAAATAATAAAGTGGGCTAAATGCAGTTCAAAATTGGTAACAGGACTAACCAGGGGGCATTGCTTTGTTCAGTGGAGTACAACTGTAATGAGAGGCTGACACAGTGAGTAGGCCCAAATCAGTAAGTAGGCTAAATGCAGTTCAAAATTGGTAACAGAAGTAAACAGGCGGCACGGGTTTGTTCAGTGTAGGAGAACATCAAGGAGCGGCAGACACCGTTAGTAGGGCCAACAAAACAAGTAGGCCAAATGCAGTGTTATATTAAAAACAATTTAACAAGAGCCTGAAGATAGAAGCTAGGGAGAGGCAACCTGGAGAACACCTTGGAGCGGCAGACACCGTCTCCACAACCCAGACTGTTGTGAATTCTGTGGCTGAGTTCACTTCTGTGGTCACAAGTGGTATTGCAGTCTCTGGGCTTCCTCCCTCAGGTGTTTTGGTGAGCTCGTTGGCTGCCTTGCTATTTAGCTCCACCTGAGTCTGTCTTCCTTGCTCCTTGTCAATGTTCCAGTGTTGGATCTGAGCTACTGCATCTTTCCTTGGGCCTGCTGCTCTGCTAGATAAGTGCTTCTAGTTTGTTTTCTGTTTTTTCTGTCCAGCTTGCTATTAACTTTTGCTGGAAGCTCTGAGAAGCAAAGGGGTGCACCGCCGTGCTGTTAGTTCGGCACGGTGGGTCTTTTTGCCCCTTTGCGTGGTTTTCGTTTTAGGGTTTTTTGTGGACTGCATAGTTCTCTTTGCTATCCTCGCTCTGTCTAGAATATCGGGCCTCACTTTGCTGAATCTATTTCATTCCTACGTTTGTCTTTTCATCTTGCTAACAGTCATTATATGTGGGGGGCTGCCTATTCCTTTGGGGTATTTCTCTGAGGTAAGTCAGGCTTGTATTTCTATCTTCAGGCTAGTCAGCTCCTCAGGCAGTGCCGAGTTGCATAGGTAGTGATAGGCGCAATCCACTGCTGCTTATAGTTGTGTGAGGATAGATCAGGTACTGCAGTCTACAGAGATTCCACGTCTCAGAGCTCGTCCTATTGTTTTTGGTTATTGCCAGATCTCTGTATGTGCGCTGATTACTGCACGCTGTGTTGCCTGATTGCCAGCCATAACACCAGACCCAACTTGTAGGCCTAATGCAGTGTTGTTTCATCAACTACTTAACGAGAGCCTGAAAATGGAATTTCAGGACAGGAAACCTGGAGAACAGCACGGAGCGGCATACACCGTTAGTAGGCCCCAACCAAACTAGTAGCCCCACTGCAGTTGTTCGATTAAAAAACTATTTATCAAGAGCCTGAAGATTGAAGCTCAGGAAAGGCAACCAGGAGAACACCTTGGAGCGGCAGCCACCGTCTCTACAACCCAGACACAACTTGTAGGCCTAATGCAGTGTTGTTTTAACAACTACTTAACAAGAGCTTCAAGATAGAAGCGAGGGAGAGGCAACAGAGAGAACACCTTGGAGCGGAAGACTCAGTTTGTAGACCACAACGAAACTTGTGGCCCCAATGCAGTTTTATAATTCTGACAAGCTGAAAATCAGCTTTTTTTTTTTTTTTTAGAGGAGGACAGCTGTATTAAGTGGCGCAGACAGACACTGCTAGTAGGTCTTACACCACAAAGTAGGCTCACTGCAGGATGAAAAAAAGTTACATGGGTACACGATCGGCATTGGTGTGGTCAGCGGAGGACGATTGGAAGGAGTGTCTGACACAGTTAGTACTCCCAAAAAATAAATAGATGTTAATGTCTCGCAAAACAACAAAACCAAAAAACAAAAGGGTGGCATACTTAGGTACAGGGGTGGGCTCCTCTGCTGAGTTTCAGACATAGTAATTTGGTGCTAAGTACTGGTGTCAATATAGGACACTGACCCTGACTATTTTAACTAGCATCATACATGTCAACAAATTGGTATTGTCAGTGCCAGGCATTGAAGGATGTCAGCGCATAGACTAAACATTGGTGGAGCTGTGATAGATAATTTTGCAAGTGGTAGAACAGTGTTTAAGCTGGGGGGGGGGGAAACTCTCTCCCTCATGTTACAACGGTGTGTCTGACGTTGGTTGCGCGCCACCACCGCCAGAGACACTTTATTGTACTATGAGGGACCCAGTGGCAGTGCCGTCGACCAAAAACGGGCACACCCACCTCTTCAGACAAACGGCACTCTCACGGGTGCTTGCGCCAAGTGGCGAGACCACGGCCCCTTGGGGGGAGTTAGCCCATTTAGGGAGGTGTAAACATGTCGTATGCTGGACAAACAGCTGCTGCAAATTAAGAGATTGGAACAGTCAGTAAGACCAGTCCACAAGCGAGACCTTTTTATAGGTAAGCTAGGTGTCAGCCGGGAAAGGTGGGGCAAAATAATTCGAAATCCATGAGTGGTTCATTTTAATGAAGGTTAGATCATCAACATTTTGGGTAGCCAGACGAGTCCTTTTTTCGGTCAATATTGAACCAGCAGCACACTTGCTTCTGGGCAAGCAAGCTCCTGCAATGCATATTCTGCCAATTCAGGCCAGGTGTCTATTTTGGATGCCCAGTAATCAAATGGGAATGACGGTTGAGGGAGAACATCGATAAGGGATGAAAAATAGTTAGTAACCATACTGGACAAATGTTGTCTCCTATCACTTTGAATTGATGCTGCAGTACCTGTCCTGTCTGCGGTCATTGCGAAATCACTCCACAACCTGGTCAGAAAACCCCTCTGTCCAACGCCACTTCTGATTTGTGCACCTCTAACACCTCTGCCCTGTTGCCCCCTGCAGCTCGTGTGAGAACCATCACCGGCGCGGTGTGCTGGGAATGCCTGAATCACACGGTCTACAAGAGTTGCTTGTTTGGTTGCTAATATTTGTTTAAGGTTCTCATGTGGCATGATATTTTGCAATTTGCCTTTATAGCGAGGATCAAGGAGGCAGGCCAACCAGTAATCGTCATCGGTCATCATTTTAATAATGCGTGGGTCCCTTTTGAGGATACGTAAGGCATAATCCGCCATGTGGGCCAAAGTTCCAGTTGTCAAATCTGGGCTGTTTCAGGCAAATCTACGTCACTTGTCTCCCTCAAAAAACCTGAACCCGGCCTTGCAACACCACCAGTTTCTATTGGCCCCGGAGAAGCTTCCTCATTCAAAAAATACTCATCCCCATCATCCTCCTCCTCTTCGCCCGCTACCTCGTCCTGTAGACAATGGCTGACTCATCAAGGCTATCCTCTTCCTCGGCTGCAGACGCTTGCTCCTTTATGTGCATCAAACTTTGCATCAGCAGACGCATTAGGGGGATTCTCATGCTTATTATGGCGTTGTCTGCACTAACCAGCCGTGTGCATTCCTCAAAACACTGAAGGACTTGACACATGTCTTGTACCTTCGACCACTGCACACCTGACAACTCCATGTCTGCCATCCAACTGCCTGCCAGTGTATGTGTATCCTCCCACAAATACATAACAGCACACCTCTGTTCGCACAGTCTCTGAAGCATGTGCAGTGTGGAGTTCCATCTTGTTGCAACGTCGATGATTAGGCGATGCTGGGGAAGGTTCAAAGACCGCTGATGGTTCTGCATACGGCTGGAGTGAACGGGCGAACGGCGGATATGCGTGCAAAGTCTGCGCACTTTGAGGAGCAGGTCGGGTAACCCCGGATAACTTTTCAGGAAGCACTGCACCACCAGGTTTAAGGTGTGAGCCAGGAAAGGAATGTATTTCAGTTGGGAAAGGGCTATGGCAGCCATAAAATTCCTTCCGTTATCACTCACTACCTTGCCTGCCTCAAGATGTACAGTGCCTAGCCATGACTGAGTTTCTTTCTGCAAGAGCTCTGACAGAACTTCCACGGTGTGTCTGTTGTCGCCCAAACACTTCATTGCCAATACAGCCTGCTGACGCTTGCCACTAGCTGTCCCATAATGGGACACCTCGTGTGCAACAGTGGCAGCTGCGGATGGAGTGGTTGTGCGACTGCGGTCTGTGGACGAGCTCTCGCTTCTGCAGGAGGACGAGGAGGAGGAGGAGGGGGGAGCGAACGCCTACAGCCAACTGTTTCCTAGACCGTGGGCTAGGCAGAACTGTCCCAATATTGCTGTCCCCTGTGGACCCTGCATCCACCACATTAACCCAGTGTGCCGTGATAGACACGTAACGTCCCTGGCCATGCCTACTGGTCCATGCATCTGTTGTCAGGTGCACCTTTGTACTCACAGATTGCCTGAGTGCATGGACGATGCGGTCTTTTACATGCTGGTGGAGGGCTGGGATGGCTTTTCTCGAAAAGAAGCGTCGACTGGGTAGCTTCGCTTTCAACTAACCGGTAATGCATCATCTCTAATGAGATTAGTCTAGCAATGTGGGCGTTCAAACCCTGTGTACGCGGATGCGAGGATGAGTACTTCCTTTTCCTAATGAGAGTCTCATGTATGGTGAGCTGGACTGGAGAGCTGCAGATCGTGGAACTAGCGGGGGTGCCGGTGGACATGGCAGACTGAGAGAGGGTTGGAGATGGTATTCTTGCTGGTGCCCTACATGCAGTGTTTCCTACTACGAAACTGGTGATTCCCTGATTTGGCCTGGCGACGAAACCTGCACATTTACTGCAGGTGGTGCGGGAAATGGTGGGCTTACAGTGAGGAAAGGGATGTAGCGTTGCTGACTAGAATCATTGGCCGAGGGTGCTACAACCTTAAGGGACGTTTGGTAGTTAGTCCAGGCTTGCAAATGCATGGTGGTTAAATGTCTACGCATGCAACTTGTATTTAGACTTTTCAGATTCTGACCTCTGCTTAAGGTAGTTGAACATTTTTTGACAGATGACTTTGCGCTGATCATTTGGATGTTGTTTAAAAAAATGCCAGACTGCACGCTTTCTACTATCGGATACCTTTTCAGGCATTGCAGACTGAGCTTCTTTAACCGGATGTCCACGCTGTCCTACAACTGGTTTTGGTTTTGCCACGCGTTTTTGGCCAGATACGGGCCTGGCAGATGGAACCTGTTGCGATGTTGATGCCTGCTGCGGCTCCTCCTCCTCCGCTTCAGAGCTACTGCCGCCTGCACTCTGTTTCCCCAATGGCTGTTAATCGGGGTCAACAACTGGGTCATCTATGACCTCCTCGTCTATCTCGTGTGCAACTTCGTCTGTGTCACCGTGTAAGCCGGTGGTATAGCGTTCGTGACGGGGCACCATAGTCTCATCAGGGTCTGATTCTGGATCAGTACACGGCGAGGGCAATGTTCTGGTCTGAGTCAAAGGAGCAGCATAGTAATCTGGCTGTGGCTGTGCATCTGTGCACTCCATGTCCGATTCAACTTGTAATGGGCATGGCCTGTTAACTGTTTCACTTTCTAACCCAGGAACGGTATGTGTAAAGAGCTCCATGGAGTAACCCGTTGTGTCGCCTGACACCATCCTTCTCTGTTGTTCTTGGTGAAGAAGACAAGGAAGCGACTTGTCCCTGACCGTGAACATCCACTAACGACGCGCTGCTTTTACATTTAGCAGTTTCAGAAGAGGAGGCGAAAGAGCTAGAGGCTGAGTCAGCAAGGAAAGCCAAAACTTGTTCTTGCTGCTCCGGCTTTAAAAGCGGTTTTCCTACTCCCAGAAATGGGAGCATTCGAGGCCTTGTGTAGCCAGACGACGAACCTGGCTCAACAACTCAAGACTTAGGTGCTATATTGCTTTTCCCACGACCACCTGATGCTCCATCACCACTACTATCATTGCCAGCTGGCAATGACCGCCCACGGCCACGACCTTTTCCACCAGACTTCCTCATTGTTTGAAAAACGTAACCAAACTAACAGTATTTGTTACTGTAAAACCAGTTACAAGGTGAACTCAAACTTCTGTTGGATTTATATATACCTTTATAGGTGGGTGAGACTGCAGGGAAAATCAGGCCCAATGTATAACAGTACACAGCTTCAGTGGCAGACAGATATGCCACTAACAGGACTGACGCTGATGCAGACACTACCAATAAAAATCTCCCCCTTTTTATTTTTTCTGGGAGAATATTGAAGAAATGTGGCCCACTCTTATACAGTATATGTTCTGTGGCACAAAATTAGAGACAGATGCCACACACAGCACTGGCAATGAGGCAGAATTGCCAATCTTAATCTCCCACAATTTTTTTTTTCAGGGAGAATTGAAAAGAAATCTGGCCCAGTGTTACACACTAGGTTTAATGTGGCACAAAATTAGAGACAGATGCCACACACAGCACTGGCACTGAGGCAAAATTGGCAATCTTAATCTCCCACTATTTTTTTTTTATTTATGGGAGAATTGGCAAGAAATCAGGCTCACTGTTAGACTGTATGTTTTCTGTGCCAGAAAATGAGACACAGATGCCACTGATACAGATTTGCCAATTTTAATTTGCACCCTTTTTTTTTTTTTTCTTCAGGGAGACTAGTGAATAAATCTGGGCCACTGTATTTGAGTATATTTTCTGTGGCAGAAAGTGGCTTGAAGAGATAGAACGAAACAAAAAAAAAAAAAAAAGGGACTGTCCTACAATTACTATCTCCCTGCAGTAATCTCAGCAATGTATGGCAGGCAGCAATAACAAGGAGTGGACTGCTGCACAAAAAAGTCAAAAGTGTGGACAAACTAACAAGATAGCTGTGCAGAAAGGAAGGAGCAACAGGATTTGTGCTTTGAAAAAAGCAGTTGGTTTGCACAGCGGTGTACAAACAGCAATGCAGCTATCAGGGAGCCTTCTAGGGCAGCCCAATGAGCTACAGCGCTGAGGAACAAAAAATGTAGCCTCCACTGTCCCTGCAAACAAAAGGTGGTGTTGGACAGTGGAAATCGCTACAGCACAAGCGGTTTGGGGGTTAATGTACCCTGCCTAACGCTATCCCTGCTTCTGACGAAGCGGCAGCAACCTCTCCCTATGCTCAGATCAGCAGCAGTAAGATGGCGGTCGGCGGGAACGCCCCTTTATAGCCCCTGTAACGCCGCAGAAAGCAAGCCAATCACTGCAATGCCCTTCTCTAATATGGTGGAGACTGAGACCTATGTCATCACGCTGCCCACACTCTGCGTCTACCTTCATTGGCTGAGAAATGGCGCTTTTCGCGTCATTGAAACGCGACTTTGGCGCGAAAGTCGCGTACCGCATAGCCGACCCCACACAGGGATTGAGTCGGGTTTCATGAAACCCGACTTTGTCAAAAGTCGGCCACTTATGAAAATGACCGACCCGTTTCGCTTAACCCTACTCTGTATTGTATGGTCTATTGCTGGCTGCAGAATGAGTTAACTTGGTTGGCCACAGAGGCGTAGCTAGAGTTTTGGTTCGGGGGGGGGGTGGGGGGAGGCGAAGCTTCTGAGTGGGCCCCTAACCAGGTAACCTTGATTACAACTCAGCGATGCACGCTAATAGTGGGGGAGATCCTGAGCAGGTGACCGCGCTGTTACTAAAGATAATCTCTATACAAAGAGCACCATTGATATTGCCGTCATATGGTCAGTGGTAGATACCAGTCCTACAGAACATATAAGAGATCACAGCACAGTTACAGATGACTTACCGCTGACGTCCTTTCTGATGGAGTTGTCCACTTTTCCATCTGGCCCAGACCGACATGACAACTTCTTCCACCCAGTACTCATCTGCAGAGAATACAACAAAGACACATTACGCTTCTCATACAGTTAGGTCCATATATATTTGGACAGAGACAACATTTTTCTAATTTTGGTTAGAGACATTACCACAATGAATTTTAAACAAAACAATTCAGATGCAGTTGAAGTTCAGACTTTCAGCTTTCATTTAAGAGTATCCACATTAAAATTGGATGAAGGGTTTAGGAGTTTCAGCTCCTTAACATGTGCCACCCTGTTTTTAAAGGGGCCAAAAGTTATTGGACAATTGACTCCAAGGCTATTTCATGGACAGGTGTGGACAATCCCTTCGTTATGTCATTCTCAATTAGGCAGATAAAAGGCCTGGAGTTGATTTGAGGTGTGGTGCTGCATTTAGAAGGTATTGCTGTGAAGTAAACATGTGGCCAAAGGAGCTCTCCATGCAGGTGAAACAAGCCATCCTTAAGCTGCGAAAACAGAAAATACCCATCTGAGAAATTGCTGCAATATTAGGAGTGGCAAAATCTACAGTTTGGTACATCCTGAGAAAGAAAGAAAGCACTGGTGAACTCATCAATGTAAAAAGACCTGGGCGCCCACAGAATACAACAGTGGTGGATGATCGCAGAATAATCTTCATGTGAAGAGAAACCCCTTCACAACAGACAACCAAGTGAACAACTTTCTCCAGGAGGTAGGCGTATCAATATCCAAATCTACCATAAAGAGAAGACTGCATGAAAGTAAATACAGAGGGTTCACTGCACGGTGCAAGCAACTCATAAGCATCAAGAATAAGAAGGCTAGACTGGACTTTGCTAAAAAACATCTAAAAAAGCTAGCACAGTTCTGGAAGAACATTCTTTGGACAGATGAAACCAAGATCAACCTCTACCAGAATGATGGAAAGAGAAAAGTATGGCGAAGGCGTGGTACAGCTCATGATCCAAAGCATAGCACATCATCTGTAAAACACGGCGATGGCAGTGTGATGGCTTGGGCATGCATGGCTGCCAGTGGCACTGGGTCACTAGTGTATATTGATGATGTGACACAGGACAGAAGCAGCCGAATGAATTCTGAGGTATTCAGAGACATACTGTGTGTTCAGATCCAGCCAAATGCAGCCAAACTGATTGGTTGTCGTTTCATACTACAGATGGACAATGACCCAAAACATAAAGCCAAAGCAACCCAGGAGTTTATTAAAGCAAAGAAGTGGAATATTCTTGAATGGCCAAGTCAGTCACCTGATCTCAGCCCAATTGAGCATGCATTTCACTTGTTAAAGACTAAACTTCAGACAGAAAGGCCCACAAACAAACAGCAACTGAAAACCACCGCAGTGAAGGCCTGGCACAGCTTCAAAAAGGAGGAAACACAGCATCTGGTGATGTCCATGAGTTCAACACTTCAGGCAGTCATTGTCAACAAAGGGTTTTCAACCCAAGTACTAAAAATGAACATTTTATTTAAAATTATTGAATCTGTCCAATTAATTTTGGTCCCTTTAAAAACAGGGTGGCACATGTTAAGGAGCTGAAACTCCTAAACCCTTCATCCAATTTTAATGTCGATACCCTCAAATGAAAGCTGAAAGTCTGAACTTCAACTGCATCTGAATTGTTTTGTTTAAAATTCATTGTGGTAATGTCTATAACCAAAATTCGAAAAATGTTGTCTCTGTCCAAATATATATGGACCTAACTGTATTCCAGCCCCATCACCATCTATTGCCAACTTGCACACACTTCTCATCCTACTAGTACCCCAATACTGAGCTGCTGCCGTATGTGTCCCTATGTACCTGATGTGTGTTTTTTTGTGCTTTCTAAATTCTAAAGCACCCCTCTAGAATATAGTAATGCCGGGTGCAAGTGCCCTAGAAAACAGTGCCAACATTTTGCTCCCTAGAAAATAATAATGTCCTCTGTGCCCCTTTGATAGTCACAGTAACCTGAGTTCCCCTATAACAATAAGTGCCCACTTAACATTATAATGTCCCGAATTTCCTCCCCTGTACAGCTCCCCTATACACAGCATGATGCTCTCTTATACATAACATTATGCTTCCTCATGGTAATGTACCCCCACACAGTATACTGACCCCTTAGTAGCCCCCAAACTGCTTGATGGCCCCAACATTGTGTGATGGCCCATTCACTATAATCCCCATACTGTATGATGGCCTCCTAGATAGCCTCCATCTACTGTAATATATATAATTGTCTAAGGGGTACTTCCGTCTGTTTGTCTGTAACGGAAATCCCACGTCGCTGACGTCAGTGACGGGCACAGTCCGGCGGCGAATTTGCCCTTCCCTACTCCCCTCCAGTCAGTGCCCCCTCCCTACTCCCCAGTGAGTGCCCCATTGCGGTTTAGCAGTCCGTTAAACGGACTACGTTACACCGCGGCATAACACTGTGTAAAGCAGTCTGTAAACGCTGCTATTAACCCTGTGTGACCAACTTTTTACTATTGATGCTGCCTATGCAGCATCAATAGTAAAAAGATCTACTGTTAAGAATAATAAAAAAAAAAAAAAAAAAAATCATTATATTCTCACCTTCCGACGCCTGTCCCGCTCCTCGCGACGCTCCAGTCCCAAGAATGCATTGCGGCAATGACCAGAGATGACGTAGCGGTCTCGCGACACTGAGCTGGATCCGGGGGCCGCCGGAAGGTGAGTATATAACTATTTTTTATTTTAATTCTTTTTTAACAGGAATATGGTGCCCACATTGCTATATACTACGTGGGCTGTGTTATATACTGCAAGGCAGGGCCGGCGTCAGCACCCGGCGTACCCGGGCAAGTGCCGGGGCCCTGGCGAGACAGGGGAGCCCATTCAGGGCCGGCGTTAGGGGCAGGCAGCTGCCTAGGGCCCCCGCTCCCCCAGGGGCCCTCAGCTAGCGGCACATCATGCAGCCGCTATGGGGCCCCTGTGAGGCAGGGGGGCCTGCCTGTCGCCAGCGCCATCTCCCCCGCTGCCGCATTGAACTATACCGGCGTCTGCCAGTAAATTCAAAGCAAATGATAGAGGAGAGAGCGTCACCTGACGCTCCCTCTCCCATCATTCCCCACTCTGCCTCAGACGCTGCTGCGGGTGCACAATGATGTCATCGCACACTCGCTGTGTGTCAGGCAGTGCAGCAGCAGCCACCAAAACCGGAGCAGGGAGCAGCGCGGGCATGTTGAGAGGTGAGGAGTGTTTTTTTTGTTTTTGTAACTATAACAGTGAGTACTGGACTATGGGGCCATTCTTGGGGGGAGGGGATGTATACTACATGTCTGTGCTATATACTACGTGGCTGTGCTATATACTATATGGGCTGTTATATGCTACATGGGCTGTGCTATATACTACATGGCTGTTCTATATACTACATGGGCCGTGTTATATACTATGTGGTTGTGCTATATACTATATGGGCTGTTATATGCTATGTGGGCTGTGCTATATAGTACATGGCTGTTCTATATACTACGTGGGCTGCATTATATACTACGTGAGCTGTTATATGCTACGTGGGCTGTGCTATATACTACATGGCTGTTCTATATACTACGTGGGCTGTGTTATATAATACTAGATTGTGGCCCGATTCTAACGCATCGGGTATTCTAGAATATGCATGTCCCCGTAGTATATGGACAATGATGATTCCAGAATTCGCGGCAGACTGTGCCCATCGCTGATTGGTCGAGGCAACCTTTATGACATCATCGTCGCCATGGCAACCATTATGACATCTACGTCGATACTGTGCCCGTCGCTGAATCAGAGACGCGGGATATCTACGTCCTTTATGACATCATCGTCGCTGTGCTCGTCGCTGATTGGTCGAGGCCTGGTGGCCTCGACCAATCAGAGAGGCGGGATTTCCAGGACAAACAGAAAGACAGACAGACAGACAGACAGAAAGACAGACAGACGGAAAAACCCTTAGACAATTATATATATAGATGTGGCTGTGCTATATACTATATGGGCTGTTATATGCTATGTGGGCTGTGCTATATACTATGTGGCTGTGTTATATGCAATCATGAATCGTGGTATGTGTTAAAGGGGGGGGCCCACTGAGACTCTTTTGCCCGGGGCCCTTAAAAACCTGGAGCCGGCCCTGCTGCAAGGGCTGTGTTATATACTGCGTGGCCTGTGTTATATACTACGTCTCTGTGCTATATACTATGTGGGCTGTGCTATATACTACGTGGCTGTGCAATATACTACGTGGCTGTGTTATATACTGCATGGGCTGTGTTATATACTACGTGGGCTGTGTTATATACTACGTGAGCTGTGTTATATACTACGTCACTGTGCTATATACTACGTGGCTGTGCTATACAATACGTGGCTATGCAATATACTACGTGGCTCGGCAATATGCTACGTGGGCTGTGTTATATACTACGTGGGCTGTGTTATATACTGCGTGGGCTGTGCTATATACTACTATACATATTCTAGAATACCCGATGCATTAGAATCGGGCCACCATCTAGTATAGTATAATGTGCCAAATAGTCCTCAATATAGTATAATACATTCCCCATAGGCCTGTATAGTATAATGCATTCCCCATAGGCCTGCATAGTATAATGCACTCCCTATAGGCCTGTATAGTATAATGCACTCCCCATAGGCCTGTATAATATAATGCACTCCCCATAGGCCTGTATAATATAATATATTCCCCATAGGCCTGTATAATATAATATATTCCCCATAGGCCTGTATAGTATAATGTACTCCCCATAGGCCGGTATAGTATAATGCACTCCCCATAGTGTTATGGACCTGGTGGTTAGGAGCACCCGGAACGACCTGATGGTTAAACTCACACAGGACAAGCTCTGGGAAGTGGGAGCTCTGCTGACCGCAACCCCTAATCCTATCACACAACTAGAAATAGCCGTGGAGCGTACCTAACGCTGCCTAGACGCCTCTTCACAGCCTAAGAGCTAACTAGCCCTAGAAATAGAAAATAAAGCCTACCTTGCCTCAGAGAAATTCCCAATAGGAAAAGGCAGCCCCCCACATATATTGACTGTGAGTTTAAGATGAAGTCACAAACACAGAAATGAAACAGGTTTCAGCAAAGGGAGGCCAGACTTACTAAACAGACTGAGGATAGGAAAGGTATCTTTGCGGTCAGCACAAAAAACTACAAAAAGACCACGCAGAGTGTGCAAAAAGACCTCCGCACCGACTCACGGTGCGGAGGTGCCACTCTGCATCCCAGAGCTTCCAGCTAGCAAGGCAAAATCATGATAGCAAGCTGGACAAGAAAACAATGAACAAATAATTAACTAGCAGGGACTTAGCTTCTGCTGGAGTAGACAGGTCACCAGAAAGATCCAAGAGCGAACTGAACCAGTACAAGAACATTGACAGCTGGCATGGAGTAACGATCTGAGTGGAGTTAAATAGAGCAGCCAGCCAAAGAATAAACTCCATCACCTGTGGAAGGAACCTCAGAAGCAGCAGCTCCACTCACAGCCACCAGAGGGAGTCCATGGACAGAACTTGCCGAAGTACCATTCATGAGCACAGGAGGAAGTTCGATAACAGAATTCACAACACCATAGGCCGGTATAGGTATAATGCACTCCCCATAGGTCGGTATAGTATAATGCACTCCCCATAGGCCTGTATAGTATAATGCACTCCCCATAGGTCTGTATAGTATAATGCACTCCCCATAGGCCGGTATAGTGTAATTCACTGCCCGTAGGCCGGTATAGTATAATGCACTCCCCATAGGCCGGTATAGCATAATGCAGTCCCCATAGGCCTGTATAGTATAATGCACTCCCCATAGGCCTGTATAGTATAGTACATTCCCCATAGGTCAGTACAGTATTATGCACCCTATAGGCTGCCAGTACAGTATAATTCACCCCCATAGGCAGCCAGTACAGTATAATGCACCCCTATTAGGCAGCCTGTAGAGTATAATGCACCCCCATTAGGCAGCCAGTGCAATATAATGCACCCCCATTAGGCAGCCTGTATAGTATAATGCACCCGATAAAAAAAATAAATACTCACCTCTCTTCCTCCTGGTTCCCACGGTGCTCTGAGTGCTCGCTCATCTCCTGACAGCTGGCACCAAGTACTGACCTCATTGCTACCTTCTGTCGGTGTCAGCGACGTCAGGGGGGATGATGGGAGAAGGAGTGTAACGCTCCCTCTCTCATCAAGCTGACCCTGCGATGACAGGTGGGGGGGCCCACTGCTGGCACAGGGCCCCCACTGCCTCCTCAGGGGCCGCACAGCGGCTGGCGGCAGAGCAGGGAGATCGTGTCTCCCTGCTCTGCCGCAAAATATAACTGTATGGGCGCGCTGTGCACAGCGATACAGTGACAATAGCGTAGCTCCGGGGCCCTGGGCCACCGCCCCCTCTGCCCCCCGGTAGCTACACTACTGGTTGGCCACATTATCTGTATTTTCACAGATTTATTTATTTTTCTCACTTACACACGTGGTCAAAATTGTTGGTACCCCTCGTTTAATGACAGAAAAACCCAAAATGGTCACAGAAATAACTTGAATCTGACAAAAGTAATACTAAATAAAAGATCTATGAAAATTAACAAATGAAAGTCAGACATTGCTTTTCATACATGCTTCCACAGAATTAAAAAAAATAAATAAAATAAAACTCATGAAATAGGCCTCGACAGAATGGTACCCTTAACTGAATATTTTGTTGCACAACATTTTGAGGCTATCACTGCAATCAAACGATTCCTGAAACTGTCAATGAGACGTCTGCACCTCTCTCCAGTTATTTTGACCCACTCCTCAAGAGCAAATTGCTCCAGTTGTCTCATGTTTGAAGGTTGCCTTTTGCAGACGGCTTGTTTCAGCTCTTTCCAAAGATGCTCAATAGTTTTTAGGTCAGGACTCATAGAAGGCCACTTCAGAATAGTCCAATGTTTTCCTCTTAGCCATTCCATGACCTGCAACTGAGACAGCCTAATCGTGTAATCAGTTACCACCATTTTTTCTTACTGTGCATTATAAAAAAAAAATATTGTCTAACTGCTGTGAAATAATTTTCAAATTGTTTTCTTTAGGTGAAAAAAAAGAAAAATGCCTACCTGTTTGGTGAACCAGTGTTCGAACAAATCAGGCAGAAAGGGACAAAGTGCGGAAATAATCATGCACAGATTTCCCAGTGATGCAGCAAAAATTAAACTTTGGCTACAGGCTACCGGTCAAGAGTTTGAAGATATTGACGCATTAGCACAGAGAATTCTTGATGAAAGAAAACTCAACAAGCATGGAATCTGTTCTGTTCATTTCACGGATGATTGCTATTATTTCGAACTAAAAACAAGAATTCTACATAAGGATGCTGTACCGTCTATATTTCCTGTTGTGGCGGAAGGTGAAAAAATAATCTCAGAAAATTTGAAGAAGGATCTAAATAGAACAAGAAAGAGAGCATTCATGGCTACTTTAAGTAGCTCCGCAAGTGTAAGAGAACCCCCTATGGAAAATAAAGTACTTGAACAAGCTTACTTCACCAAACCAGGGTTTCATTCCATTGAGACGCAGACAGAGTACACGTTGTTGAACTCTGAAATCATTATGAAAGTCATTTTTAACCCCACCACATATGTTTTCCATGAACCAGTTTTACATAGTAATGATAATTCTGATTTTCACGACACTTCCGAACCGAAATACAGACCCAACTTCTCTTAAAAAGAAGCCTTTACATAAAGACTGAAGTATACCAAAATATAGATATTGCCTTTTTTGAAGGGGTTACACCACTATCTCCCGTAATTGAAGCTTATCAACATCTTAAAAATTTAAATTAGTCAACCAGATATTTTGTGAATAATCCATATTGTAATGACCCAAACTACATTCCACATGATTCCAGTGTTGAAGAAAGCAAAAATTCCATAATGGCTTCTTTTCCAGGAAGGACAAATAGTTCATTTTTACTGTGACCATCCACCAACAAAAAGGGAAGTAGTACAAGAAAACTTATTTCGTTTTTGAGATTTGGATAAGCCAAGAAAGGTTTAATGTCAGGCCAAGGGTTTGCAATAGTTTAGTTAAAAAATTTCAAAAAACATTTGAGGGATAATTTTGTAAAATAACAGGAAGATGTAGTCATATAAATTCACATTTATGAAAACACAGCCCAAAATTCGACATTACTCCACCAGAAATTTACTAGAAGCAACAGCTATTCTTTTCAGTGGCTAAAATTTCCAAAAGGTTAAAGAATTTATGATCATACTTGGCATGGAGAGTATTTCTAAGAAATCATGCTACTGCTACCAGTCTCAGCTTCTTTAAAAAAAAAAAAACACAACCCAAAGGAGGAATTAAAAAGCAGGCCATTATGCATATCCGGTCATAGTTTGGGACATTCTGCTAAGTACTGTGTATATAAAATTATGGACAATATTACTAAGAACATCATGGACTTTCAAGTTGTTTAAAAAACAGTGTCCTTCTTCAGTAGACATGGAAATGTTTGGGTTTGGTATAGTCTTGAATAGGATTTTGGATTCTGTCTAAGTATTTGCATCAGATCAATGTTGGGGTAAGGAAGAAAAGCGGTCAAGAGTACCCCACTGAAATCACAAAATTGGCTGTACTAACCCACACTAGAAATGTCAGAGAACAAGGAGAAGTAACTGTTGAATGACTCAAAATGAAGCACATTGTGCATTACAAAAATACATGGTCAATGGGTGGTCATGAATATATATGTAAAAAGTTGACTATCTAGAGGAGCTAGCTGTAGATGTTAAATAGTGCTAGGGGAGCTAAGGTACAATTGGACATCTAGAGCACCATCACTACCACCAAGCCTGCTAAATGTAGAAGGTCCCAACAAGGAAGCAGTCAGACAATAAATTAACAGGTTTCGAACTTTTGCAAGTCAAATTATTGATAAAACATATTTTAAGAAGTTTTTAAGATGTTCGGTGTTCATGTTTTTGTATTTCATCACAACTAATTAGTAATCTGTTATTAAACATATTTCATCAATATTTTACGTTGTTCTAGGTTCATATTTTTGTATTTCATCTAATCGAATTGGTTATCTGTTATTTGGATAAACATTATAGTTTTCTAAACCTTAACCATTAGGTCATGTGCACACGGTGAATATTTTGGTGAGTTTTTTACCTCAGTATTTGATTCTAATTTCAAAGGTTAGTATGTAAATTACCCTTCCTTTTTGAATTTGTAGGTCCTTGATAATTGCGGGAAAATGCTGCAGGCTTTATATTTTTTTGGAGTTTGACACTTTAAATGTTAAAAATTGGACAAGAGTGGAGTATTATTAACCCCTTACCTACATATGGTGTATTTGTTGTTATGAACAGGTAATTCAGAACCACAATGGACTTTGAAGTTAACCTCATCACCTGAGGAAGGAAACTCAGAAGCCGCAGTACCACTCTCATCCACCAAAGGAAGCTCAGACAGAACCAGCCGAAGTACCACTCACGACCACAGGAGGGAGCTTGGCCACAGAATTCACAACAGTACCCCCCCTTGAGGAGGGGTCACCGAACCCTCACCAGAGCCCCCAGGCCGACCAGGATGAGCCACATGAAAGGCACGAACCAGATCGGCAGCATGGACATCAGAGGCAAAGACCCAGGAATTATCTTCCTGACCATAACCTTTCCACTTAACCAGATACTGGAGTTTCAGTATCGAAACACGAGAATCCAAAATCTTCTTCACTATATACTCCAATTCCCCTTCAACCAAAACCGGAGCAGGAGGATCAATAGATGGAACCACAGGTGCCACGTATCTCCGCAACAATGACCTATGGAACACGTTATGGATGGAAAAAGAAGCTGGAAGAGTCAAACGAAAAGACACAGGATTTAGAACCTCAGAAATCCTATATGGACCAATGAAACGAGGCTTAAATTTAGGAGAGGAAACCTTCATAGGAATATAACGAGATGACAACCAAACCAAATCCCCAACACGAAGTCGGGGACCCACACAGCGCCTGCGGTTAGCGAAACGTTGAGCCTTCTCCTGGGACAAAGTCAAATTGTCCACTACATGAGTCCAAATCTGCTGCAACCTATACACCACAGTATCCACACCAGGACAGTCCGAAGACTCAACCTGCCCTGAAGAGAAACGAGGGTGGAACCCAGAATTGCAGAAAAACGGCGAAACCAAAGTAGCCGAGCTGTCCCGATTATTAAGGGCGAACTCAGCCAAAGGCAAAAAGGACACCCAATCATCCTGATCAGCAGAAACAAAACATCTCAGATATGTTTCCAAGGTCTGATTGGTTCGTTCAGTCTGACCATTTGTCTGAGGATGGAAAGCCGAGGAAAAAGACAAATCAATGCCCATCCTAGCACAAAAGGCTCGCCAAAACCTCGAAACAAACTGGGAACCTCTGTCAGAAACGATGTTCTCTGGAATGCCATGTAAACGAACCACATGCTGGAAAAACAATGGCACCAAATCAGAGGAGGAAGGCAATTTAGACAAGGGCACCAAATGGTCCATCTTAGAGAAGCGATCACAAACCACCCAAATGACCGACATTTTTTGAGAGACGGGGAGATCCGAAATAAAATCCATAGAGATATGTGTCCAAGGCCTCTTCGGGACCGGCAAGGGCAAAAGCAACCCACTGGCACGAGAACAGCAGGGCTTAGCCCGAGCACAAATCCCACAGGACTGCACAAAAGAACGCACATCCCGCGACAGAGACGGCCACCAAAAGGATCTAGCCACCAAATCTCTGGTACCAAAGATTCCAGGATGACCAGCCAACACCGAACAATGAACCTCAGAGATAACTTTATTCGTCCATCTATCAGGGACAAACAGTTTCTCCGCTGGGCAACGGTCAGGTCTATTAGCCTGAAATTTTTGCAGCACTCACCGCAAATCAGGGGAGATGGCAGACAAAATTACCCCCTCTTTGAGAATACCCGCCGGCTCAGGCAAACCCGGAGAGTCGGGCACAAAACTCCTAGACAGGGCATCCGCCTTCACATTTTTAGAGCCCGGAAGGTACGAAACCACAAAGTCAAAACGGGAGAAAAACAGCGACCAACGAGCCTGTCTAGGATTCAACCATTTGGCAGACTCGAGATAAGTCAAGTTTTTGTGATCAGTCAAGACCACCACGCGATGCTTAGCTCCTTCAAGCCAATGACGCCACTCCTCGAATGCCCACTTCATGGCTAGCAACTCTCGATTGCCAACATCATAATTTCGCTCAGCAGGCGAAAATTTCCTGGAAAAGAAGGCGCATGGTTTCATCACCGAGCAATCAGAACTTCTCTGCGACAAAACAGCCCCTGCTCCAATTTCAGAAGCATCAACCTCGACCTGGAACGGAAGCGAAACATCTGGTTGGCACAACACAGGGGCAGAAGAAAAACGACGCTTCAACTCCTGAAAAGCTTCCACAGCAGCAGAAGACCAATTGACCACATCAGCACCCTTCTTGGTGAAATCAGTCAACGGTTTAGCAATACTAGAAAAAATATTAATGAAGCGACGATAAAAATTAGCAAAATCCAGGAACTTCTGCAGACTCTTCAGAGATGTTGGCTGAGTCCAATCATAAATGGCCTGAACTTTAACAGGGTCCATCTCAATAGTAGAAGGAGAAAAAATGAACCCCAAAAATGAAACCTTCTGAACACCAAAGAGACACTTTGACCCCTTCACAAACAGAGAATTAGCACGCAGGACCTGGAACACCATTCTGACCTGCTTCACATGAGACTCCCAATCATCCGAGAAGACCAAAATATCATCCAAGTATACAATCAGGAATTTATCCAGGTACTCTCGGAAGATATCATGCATAAAGGACTGAAACACTGATGCAGCATTAGAAAGCCCGAATGGCATAACCAGGTACTCAAAATGGCCTTTGGGCGTATTAAATGCTGTTTTCCATTCATCGACCCGTTTAATACGCACAAGATTATACGCACCACGAAGATCTATCTTGGTGAACCAACTAGCCCCATTAATCCGAGCAAACAAATCAGACAGCAGCGGCAAGGGGTACTGAAATTTGACCGTAATTTTATTTAGAAGGCGGTAATCAATACAAGGTCTCAGCGAACCATCTTTCTTGGCCACAAAAAAGAACCCCGCTCCCAATGGCGACGATGACGGGCGAATATGAACCTTCTCCAAAGACTCCTTCACGTAACTCCGCATAGCGGCGTGCTCAGGTACAGATAAATTAAACAGTCGACCCTTAGGAAACTTATTACCAGGAATCAAATCGATAGCACAATCACAATCCCTATGCGGAGGTAGGGCATTGGACTTGGGCTCATCGAATACATCCCGGTAATCAGACAAGAACTCTGGGACCTCAGAAGGGGTGGATGATGAGATAGACAGAAATGGAACATCACCATGTACCCCCTGACAACCCCAGCTGGACACAGACATTGATTTCCAATCTAATACTGGGTTATGGACTTGTAGCCATGGCAACCCCAACACGACCACATCATGCAGATTATGCAACACCAGAAAGCGAATATCCTCCTGGTGCGCAGGAGCCATGCACATGGTCAGCTGGTTCCAATACTGAGGCTTATTCTTGGCCAAAGGCGTAGCATCAATTCCTCTCAATGGAATAAGACACTGCAAGGGCTCCAAGACAGACCCACAGCGCCTAGCAAACTCCAAGTCCATCAAATTCAGGGCAGCGCCTGAATCCACAAATGCCATGACAGAATAGGAAGACAAAGAGCAGATCAAAGTAACGGACAAAAGAAATTTCGACTGTACCGTACCAATGGTGGCGGACCTAGCGAACCGCTTAGTGCGCTTAGGACAATCGGAGATAGCATGAGTGGAATCACCACAGTAGAAACACAGCCCATTCTGACGTCTGTGTTCTTGCCTTTCAGCTCTGGTCAAAGTCCTATCGCACTGCATAGGCTCAGGTTTATGCTCAGATAATACCGCCAAATGGTGCACAGATTTACGCTCACGCAAGAGTCAACCGATCTGAATGGCCAAAGACATAGACTCATTCAGACCAGCAGGCATAGGAAATCCCACCATGACATCCTTAAGGGCTTCAGAGAGACCCTTTCTGAAAATAGCTGCCAGCGCACATTCATTCCATTGAGTGAGCACGGACCACTTTCTAAACTTCTGACAATAAATCTCTATCTCATCCTGACCCTGACACAGAGCCAGCAAATTTTTCTCTGCCTGATCCACTGAATTAGGTTCGTCGTACAGCAATCCGAGCGTCAGAAAAAACGCATCAATATTACATAATGCAGGATCTCCTGGCGCAAGGGAAAATGCCCAGTCTTGAGGGTCGCCACGTAAATAAGAAATAATGATCTTAACTTGTTGAACTGGGTCACCAGAGGAGCGGGGTTTCAAAGCCAGAAATAGTTTACAATTATTTTTAAAATTCAAAAACTTAGCTCTATCTCCAGAAAATAACTCAGGAATAGGAATTTTAGGTTCTAACATAGGATTCTGAACCACTAAATCTTGAATGTTCTGTACATTTATAGTGAGATTATCCATCAAAGAGGACAGACCCTGAATGTCCATGTCCACACCTGTGTTCTGAACCACCCTGATGTAAAGGGGAAAAGAAAGACAGAACACAGTGCAAAGAAAAAAAAATGGTCTCAGAACTTCTCTTTTCCCTCTATTGAGAAGCATTAGTACTTTGGGCCTCCAGTACTGTTATGAACAGGTAATTCAGAACCACAATGGACCTTGAAGTTCAGAGCACACAAAGTGACCTGACAATTACCAAAAACATAGGACGAGCTCTGAGAAGTGGGAACTCTGCTGACCGCAATCCCTAATCATATCACATAACACTAGAGGTAGCCGTGGATTGCGCCTAACGCTCCCTATGCAACTCGGCACAGCCTGAGAAACTAACTAGCCCTGAAGATAGAAAAATAAGCCTACCTTGCCTCAGAGAAATTCCCCAAAGGAAAAGGCAGCCCCCCACATATAATGACTGTGAGTAAAGATGAAAATACAAACACAGAGATGAAATAGATTTAGCAAAGTGAGGCCCGACTTACTGAATAGACCGAGGATAGGAAAGATAGCTTTGCGGTCAACACAAAAACCTACAAACAACCACGCAGAGGGGTAAAAAGACCCTCCGCACCGACTAATGGTACGGAGGTGCTCCCTCTGCGTCTCAGAGCTTCCAGCAAGCAAGAAAAACCAATATAGCAAGCTGGACAGAAAATATAGCAAACAAAAGTATTACAAGCAGAACTTAGCTTATGCAGCATAGATAGGCCACAGGAACGATCCAGGAGGAAGCAAGACCAATACTAGAACATTGACTGGAGGCCAGGATCAAAGCACCAGGTGGAGTTAAATAAAGCAGCACCTAACGACTTAACCTCATCACCTGAGGAAGGAAACTCAGAAGCCGCAGTACCACTCTCATCCACCAAAGGAAGCTCATAGACAGAACCAGCCGAAGTACCACTCACGACCACAGGAGGGAGCTTGGCCACAGAATTCACAACAATTTGTACATCATATGTCGGCTCCCTGACTTTGATGCGGGGCCTATACTGAGCCCGCATCTTTCTCTGCAGATGATGGCTGATTTAATCAGCCTTCATGTGTCTTTAGCAGCTCCATCCGCTGTTCATATCATTCCATGCGCCCATGACGTTATTGCGGGGCTATGACATTGCCCGGAAGAAACTAAGGGCGAAACATGCGTCAGGGCGAGGGGGAACCGCCAGACCACCAACCGTCTTTGTCTCTTATTCCTGATGCTATCACGGCTCCAGAGTCTAGGTAACAGGTTTCCATATTACATGTAAAATTGCATCTGGTGGAACTTACTTTGCAGGGTTAATAATAATAATAATAATAATAACAATGCACGGTTTTATTTTATTCAGAGTATTATTACTTAAAAATGCCAAAGGCACTTAATTACTTTAGTAATTTTTAGTACCCTGTTCCCCTGGTTAGTTTTCCATATAAGTAATACCATGAGGTTACCACAGTTTCTGCATAATAGTCATTTTTTTCACTATTAGTTTTTACTTAGCTTGGTACTAGCTTTATGTACTTGGTATTTTTTGGGTAGGTTTTATTTGGTCCCCCTACTGGGTATTTTCTGTGTATTGATGGTCTATGTCTTTTATCATTTTAGAATATTTACTAATAAATGTTAAATTTTAACTTTAATTTTGGTTCTCTTCGTGTTAGCCTACTGTTTAATTACAGTTCGGCTTTATGTTGTTCTAAAGGAATGAAAAAGTGTACTTTTACCACCTAAAGGTTTCTAACTTCTGAACAGGTCACTATAGCCAGCAGACTCTAAAACCGTTGGTCGTGAATTGCCATGGAAAACAGCAGGATTACAGAATCGTGATCTCAGGGTGTCGATGAGGTTACAGAGGGAGCCCTCCACACTCTGTTAACCATTTAGATGAGGTAGTCAGTAGTGACAGTAGCATCTAAGGGGTTAAACAGGTATGGACGGTGCCAACACTGATTGTGGCTAATACAGCACGTTGTCAGCTATAGTGGACAGCTGACAGCTGCTGGACTGTCACTCGTTGGAGGATGTTAATCTCTAATATCTCAGGTCAGTAAAAAGATGTATTGGCGGTCATTAAGGGGTTAGTGGGGGTATAACTTGAACCAGCGGTCATCTGATTGCTTTGGTTATATGCAGTAATACTCTAGTATTTCTGTGTATAATAACAATCAGTCTCATATCAACACCAGCTTCAGGCTGGCTTCCACAGTAGAACAGTCATGACAGATACAGGGGTCTTCAGCAGACCCCTGTGCGCCATTACAACCCATCGGTGATCACATCACAGGACCACCAATGAGCAGTTAAAATTACGCCCCCCTTCTGCTTTAAATGCCGCTGTTAGGCTGCCGTCACACTAGCAGTATTTGGTCAGTATTTTACATCAGTATCTGTAAGCCAAAACCAGGAGTGGGTGATAAATGCAGAAGTGGTGCATATGTTTCTATTATACTTTTCCTCTAATTGTTCCACTCCTGGTTTTGGCTACAAATACTGATGTAAAATACTGACCAAATACTGCTAGTGTGACGGCAGCCTTACAGATTGACATCAGCATTTTAAAGATTAAAAGCCATGGACAGAGCTCTGCTCCATGCGCAACTGTTGTAGGCAGATGATGGCTGAATATCACAGCCATCATCTGCCAGGAAAGATCCAGTACATCATATGTTAGTAAGGGGTTAAAACAAAACCTATAAATTATATTAAGAATTAATTGATTTAGATATAAATCAAGATGGTACACAATTTGCAACCCTCTTGATCCATTTCTTGGGAAGTGGTGTTTTGAATTTCCATTACTTTATGATTGTTTTCAAAAATGTCACTTAAAGAATTTTTGGCATTTTGATCTGTTTCATTTCCATTGTATTCACAAAGTTGGAGACTATTTGTAACATTGCTCCCCAAAAGTATCAATTTTTGAACTTTGCAATCATTATAGTTATGGAAATAACAATCAAGGGGAGTGTTACTTCTTGAAGTGGCCGGGTAACATTTTGTTTTATAGCTTCAAAGTCTAAGTTAGAGTAACATAGCCAGCTTCAGTCTTATATGATAATAATATGACTACAAAGATTACGGTAATCGGTGAATTGATAGAGCTCAAATGTAGCCTATAATATTGTAAAAAAATACAGTCAGCTATTTCTCCTTTTAGAATTTGTACATTGGAAAATTAACAATTCAATAGTTCAGGAATGAAAATTAAATGTACAGGTTTCAAAATGCACTTGCCTTAAGATTCAGATTTTCATCCTCTACGATAACTGACATAATTGTGCAGTTTGTAGTCAAAACTCTTAGTTAGAACCATATCCTTGTCATCAGAAACTGTAATTACTTCTGTCAAGGAAATCTGTAAGATATCCCACCGCTGTCGCCTAAATCACACAATGGACGGCCGATTAAAGAGGCAAGAGTTACTAGGTAGGTTATTTGGCACTTTCACAGTGAATGTATAGTATATACACATCCGATTACACCTTTGATCAGCGACTGTAGTGGGAGAATCCAACACATGGAGTGTATAAGTACAGCTGTGCTCAAAAGTTTACATACCCCGGTCGAATTTTTGCCTTCTTGGCCTTTTTTTCAGAGAATATCAATAATCACACCAAAACTTTTTCTCCACTCATGGTTAGTGGTTGGGTGAAGCCATTTATTGTCAAACTACTGTGTTTTCTCTTTTTAAATCATAATGACAACCCAAAACATCCAAATGGCTCTGATCAAAAGTTCACATACCCTGGTAATTTTGGCCTGCTAAAATGCACAGAAGTTGACACAAATAGATTTTTTATTGATCTTTTTAGCTGTATTCATTACATTTGGAGAGAGGTCAACAAGTCCTATGATGAGAGGAATACCATTCCTACTGTGAAGCAAGGAGGTGGATTGCTGATGTTTTGGGGATGTGTGAGCTAGAAAGGCACAGGCAACTTGGTCAAAGTTGAAGGAAAGATGAATGCAGCACGTTTTCACCAAATACTGGAGGCAAAATAGAACTCAACAGCCTGGAACCTGTGCATGGGACGTACTTGGACTTTCCACCATGACAACGATCCAAAACACAAGGGCAAGTCGACTTTTCATTGGCTACAGCAGTACAAAGTGAAGGTTCTGAAGTGGCCATCTCAGTCTCCTGACCTCAATTTCATTGAGCCACTCTAAGGAGATCTCAAGCGCGCAGTTCATGCTAGACAGACCAAGAATTTACAGGAACTGGAGGCTTTTTGCCAAGAGTGGGCAGATTTATCATCTGAGAAAATAAAGAACCTCATCCACAACTACCACAAAAGACTTCAGGCTGTCATTGATGTTAGAGGGGGCAATACACGGTATTAAGAAATGGGGTATGTGAACTTTTGATCAGGGTCATTTGGATGTTTTTGGTTGTCATTATGATTTAAAAAGAGAAAACACAGTAGTTTGACAATAAATGGATTCACCCAACCACTAACCATGAGTGGAAAAAAAGCATTTTGGTGTCCTCATTCATATTCTCTGAAAAAAGGCCAAGAAAACAAAAATTGTGCCGATGTATCTAAACTTTTGAGCACAGATGTATATGTAAATATGTACATTTCTCAAAAAAATATAGGAAATACTAAAGTACCACATCCTAGATATCATTGAATGAAATATTCCAGTTGCACATTTTTATTCATTACATAGTGGAATGTGTTGAACAATGAAACATAATCATAAATGTAAATCAAAATTATTACCCATGGGGGTCTGAATTTGGAATGATGCTCAAAATCAAATTACAGGCTGATCCTACTTCAGTGGAAATGCCTCAAGACAAGGAAATGATGCTCAGTAGTATGTGTGGCCTCCACGTGCCTGTATGACCTCCCTACAATGCCTGGGCATGATGCTAATGAGGCGGCGGATGTTCTCCTAAGGGATCTCTTCCCAGACCTGAATTAAAGCATCAGTCAACTCCTTGACAGTCTGTGGTGCAATGTGGCATTAGTGTATGGAATGAGACATGATGTCCTAGATGTGCTCGATTGGTTTCAGGTCTGGGGAACGGGCAGAAAAATCCATAGCAACAATGCCTTCATCATGCAGGAACTGCTGACACACTTCAGCCACATGTGGCCTAGCATTGTCATGCATCAGAAGGAACCCAGGGCCTGCTGAAAATGCATATGGCCTCACTATGGGTCTGAGGATCTCATCCCGCTACCTAATTACAGTTAGAGTACCTCTGACTAGCACAAAGAGGGCTGAGCGACTCTCCAAAGAAATGCCTCCCCAAACCATTACTGACCCACTGCTAAACTGGTCATGCTGGAGGCAGCAGAAGGTTCTCCACGGTGTCTCCAGACTCTGTCACCTCTGTTACATGTGCTCAGTGTGAACATGCTCTCAAGCGTCAAGAGCTGAGGGCGCCAGTGTCTATTCTGACTATCTTGGTGTTCTCTGGCAAGTGGCAATCGCCCTGCATGGTGGTGGGCTGTAAGCTCAACATCCATTTGTGGACATCAGGCCCTCATAGAGTCTGTTTTTGATATTTTGAGCAGGCATATGGATGTTAGTGGCCTGCTGGGGGTTATTTTGCAGGGCTCTGGCACTGCTCCTCGTTGCACAAAGGAGGAGGTAGCGGTCCTGCTGCTGGGTTGTTACTGACCTATAGCCCACTCAACATCTCCTGGTGTATTTGGCCTGTCTCCTGCTATCTGCTCCATGCCCTGGACACTGTGCTGACAGACACAGCTACCCTTCTTGCCACAGCTCACACTGATGTGTCATCCTGGATGAGCTGCACTACCCAAGCAACTTCTGTGGGTTGTATTGTAGACACTGCCTCATGCTACAGTACAGTACCTCTAGGGGAGAAAGCAATGACTAAAGTGACCAAAACAACAGCCAAAAAGGATGAGAACAGAGAATTTGTCTGTGATCTCCCCCTGCAAAACCACTGCTTTATAGGGGTTGTTTTGCTAATTGCCGATCATTTCTAGCTGTTGTCTTTTCCATTAGCACAACAGCAGGAGAAATTGGTTCACAATCAGTGTTGCTTATAATAGGTTGAACATTTTCAAAACAGAAAGACAAGAGATAAAATCAATTTCTGGAAACCCAACAATGAAATTGTTTAATATGATTTGGTTGAATATGAAAAGCGGCGAGTATAAATAATACTAGATTTCATTCCAATACAGGGGAACTGTACTTTTCAGAACATCAGAACATATGCTTCTTGAGCAGATATGAATTTCGGATTACAAAAAGGTACATATAAAATAGCACTGTTGCTAGAGAATGGAAGGCTTAAAGGTAATCTATCAGCAGGTTTTTTTTTATGAAAATCTGAGGACAGCATGAGCTAGGGGCTGATACCTTGTTTCCAAGGAGGGGTCACTGATTAGGCTGTGTGTTGTTGTTTCAGTACAAGATTGTTTTATCAGCAGATTGTCATTGCTCAGACTAGGGTCACATGAGACCTGGCCCAACCAAGCTCCGAGCACTGATTAGCAGCTTACTGTTAATATGGCACACACACAAAAAGCTGCAGTGTGGGCGGGGTTAGCATTCTGAGCTCTGCTACACACTACATCTAAAAAAAACCTGAGTCACAACTGCTGCACCCAGTAAACTACTTAACACATCGCTGGAATCAGGGTTTATTTTCCTACATTATGTTGCTCTCAGATAAGGTAGCAAAAACCTGTTGACAGATTCCCTTTAAATTGTTATGGCAAGTTTTTTGAAATGGAAAAAAAAGGATATATTTTTTAAAAAAGAAACAAAAGAAAGTTTTAGCTTTGTTAGTGAAAATTTGCAGAAATAAGAGAATTGTATCTAATTCTATATAATGTCATGATGGAAAAAGATGGGCCTACTTCTGCTCCAGCAAAAAGTAAATGGGAAAACGAAGTATCGCCAATGAATGGAGAACAATCTTCTAGAATACTAAGAATTTGCTTTCTAAAATAACAGGGTATAACATTTTGTAATTGTTTATATATATATATATATATATATATATATATATATATATATATATATATATATATATATATATATATATATCTAATTTGCCATCAGAGGTATTGTTAAAGACGGATAAATGTCCTAAGGGTCAGAATAGGTTGGTGGTAGCACCTAATTTATGTTATGGCTGTGCTTTATAGAGAACATGTCATCAGGATTTTTATACCCCAAACTAATGTATGTAAATGCTCTTTAATGCTAATAAAGTCCTGATCTTTCTTGTAGAAATCTATTTTTTTCTGTTTTAGAGGAATCCATAGCCGAAAGACTCGAATCTGTATGCAAATTAATTACAGTGGGTTGGCGCTACACTTAATGCTCTCTTGTCCTTCTGTGTCACTCATAAAACCTAAAATATGTCCTGACCTAGGTCAATCAAGTTCAACCTTTCTCCACCAATTGTTTATTTCGTCACTAATCTAGCTATAACCCGCAAAGTTATGTGTATCAAGGAAGTCGTCCTGCCCTTTTTTTAAAAGCGGTTATAGTGTCTGCCATTACTACCTCCTGTGGTAGGGCATTCCACAGCCTGACTGCTCTAACTGTAAAGAATCCTTTCCTGTTTAGCTGTCGGAATCACCTTTCTTCCACTCGTAATCAGTGTCCTTGGAAGGAACAAGTCATGTGCCAGTGTTTTGTACTGGCCACATATATATTTATACATGTAAATGAGATCCCCTCTGAGGCGTCTTTTTTTCTAAGCTTAACAAGCCCAACTTTTCCAACCTCTCCTGATATGAGGGGCCTCCATCCCTTGTAAGAATCTAGTTGCCCATTGATGAACTGATTCTAACTTCTGAATATCTTTTTCAAATGTGGAGCCCAAAACTGGATCCCATATTCTAGATGTGGCATCACCAGTAATTTATAAAGGGTTAACAATACGTTGGGATCGCAGGATTTTCTCCCTCTTTTTATACATCCTAAAATCTTGTCAACATATAACCCTGACCCATTTCCCTGCCCGAGGGATGGGTAACACCCTACTCAATTGTTAACCATACTGATAAGCTAGGCAATTATTAAACTGCATGCTTAAACAAAGAGTGTTTGGATTCTTTTAAATAAAAAGTTACAACTTTATTAACACAAACAAATACAAACAAATACAAAAATTAAAAGCAATGCCTCAGAACCAAACAAATATATATAATATAATGGCAGGTAGGCGTGAAGCAAAATCTAATGATCGCAAGGGAGCAAAAGATGATAAAAAAGATTTTTCAATAAAAGAGCATGCTGAGAAAATACCTCCACTAAAAACATAATCTTATGAAGGATTTCAATGTTGAAGTCAACAATTAGAAATTGAAACAACTTCAGCGAAATGAAGAAATGGAGGCTTACACCGCATGCTCTGTTGAAAATTACCAAAATAAATACTGCACACAAGTGCTATTGGATTTATGCACTAGGCAAAAATATGGATAAAACAACCATACATATGCTAATAAATATGTTTATGCAAAAAACCTAATTTTATGGTACAGACGATGTTCCACAACAAAGCATGCTGAGAAAATACCTCCCCTAATCATCACGCTGTGAAGAATCAAAATGACAGATTCGAATGTTATAGATGTAATATAAATACAATTCTACCAATTCCAGCGAGACGAGAAGATGGAGGTTCCAAACCGCATGCTCTGTAGAATATTTGCTAAAATAAATCCTAGACCGAAGTACCATGAAATCGATATCCCAAATCACTAGAGAATGTAAATCAATAAACACTCATGGACAAAGCAAAGCGGCACAGACTGCTACATGCGATGTATCCACCCCATTATACAGGTCCTTCTCAAAAAATTAGCATATAGTGTTAAATTTCATTATTTACCATAATGTAATGATTACAATTAAACTTTCATATATTATATATTCATTATCCACCAACTGAAATTTGTCAGGTCTTTTATTGTTTTAAAGGGAACCTGTCACCCCGTTTTTTGAGATTGAGATATAAATACTGTTAAATAGGGCCTGTGCTGTGCGTTACTATAGTGTATGTAGTGTACCCTGATTCCCCATGTATGCCGAGAAATACATTACCAAAGTCGGCGTTTTCGCCTGTCAATCAGGCTGGTCTGGTCAGGTGGGCGTGTTCACAGCGTTCTTTTCTTCCCCAGGTTTCCGTTGGTGGCGTAGTGGTGTGCGCATGTCCAAGGTCCGGATTCCCTGTGCCCACGTGAAGACACAGCGCGCGATCTGCGCTGTCATTCCTTTCATCGGTGCGGGCGGCCATCTTCCTGGGGCCGCGCGTGCGCAGATGTAGTGCTCTGCTGCACGGGGCTTCAGGAAAATGGCCGCGGGATGCCGCGCGTGCGCAGAAGAGATCGCGGCGGCCATTTTCCCAAAGCCGAGATGCAAACTCGGCTTTGGGAAAATGGCCGCCGCGATCTCTTCTGCGCACGCGCGGCATCCCGCGGCCATTTTCCTGAAGCCCCGTGCAGCAGAGCACTACATCTGCGCACGCGCGGCCCCAGGAAGATGGCCGCCCGCACCGATGAAAGGAATGACAGCGCAGATCGCGCGCTGTGTCTTCACGTGGGCACAGGGAATCCGGACCTTGGACATGCGCACACCACTACGCCACCAACGGAAACCTGGGGAAGAAAAGAACGCTGTGAACACGCCCACCTGACCAGACCAGCCTGATTGACAGGCGAAAACGCCGACTTTGGTAATGTATTTCTCGGCATACATGGGGAATCAGGGTACACTACATACACCATAGTAACGCACAGCACAGGCCCTATTTAACAGTATTTATATCTCAATCTCAAAAAACGGGGTGACAGGTTCCCTTTAATACTGATGATTTTGGCATACAACTCCTGATAACCCAAAAAACCTGTCTCAATAAATTAGCATATCAAGAAAAGGTTCTCTAAACGACCTATTACCCTAATCTTCTGAATCAACTAATTAACTCTAAACACATGCAAAAGATACCTGAGGCTTTTATAAACTCCCTGCCTGGTTCATTACTCAAAACCCCCATCATGGGTAAGACTAGCTACCTGACAGATGTCAAGAAGGCCATCATTGACACCCTCAAGCAAGAGGGTAAAGGTACCGTCACACTAGACGATATCGCTAGCGATCCGTGACGTTGCAGCGTCCTCGCTAGCGATATCGTCCAGTGTGACAGGCAGCAGCGATCAGGCCCCTGCTGGGAGATCGCTGGTCGGGGAAGAAAGTCCAGAACTTTATTTCGTCGCTGGACTCCCCGTAGACATCGCTGAATCGGCGTGTGTGACACCGATTCAGCGATGTCTTCGCTGGTAACCAGGGTAAACATCGGGTAACTAAGCGCAGGGCCGCGCTTAGTAACCCGATGTTTACCCTGGTTACCATCCTAAAAGTAAAAAAACAAATAGTACATACTTACCTACCGCTGTCTGTCCTCCAGCGCTGTGCTCTGCTCTCCTCCTGCTCTGGCTGTGAGCGTCGGTCAGCCGGAAAGCAGAGCGGTGACGTCACCGCTCTGCTTTCTGGCTGCCCGGCGCTCACAGCCAGACCAGAGAAGCAGAGCGCCGAGGACAGACAGCAGAAGGTAAGTATGTAGCGTTTGTTTTTTTACTTTTTAGGATGGTAACCAGGGTAAACATCGGGTTACTAAGCGCGGCCCTGCGCTTAGTTACCCGATGTTTACCCTGGTTACCGGGGACCTCGGGATCGTTGGTCGCTGGAGAGCTGTCTGTGTGACAGCTCTCCAGCGACCAAACAGCGACGCTGCAGCGATCCGGATCGTTGTCGGTATCGCTGCAGCGTCGCTATGTGTGACGGTACCTTAAGACCCAGAAAGAAATTTCTCAACAAATAGGCTGTTCCCAGAGTGCTGTATCAAGGCACCTCAATGGTAAGTCTGTTGGAAGGAAACAATGTGGCAGAAAACGCTGTACAACGAGAAGAGGAGACCGGACCCTGAGGAAGATTGTGGAGAAGGACCGATTCCAGACCTTGGGGAACCTGAGGAAGCAGTGGACTGAGTCTGGTGTGGAAACATCCAGAGCCACCGTGCACAGGCGTGTGCAGGAAATGGGCTACAGGTGCCGCATTCCCCAGGTAAAGCCACTTTTGAACCATAAACAGCGGCAGAGGCGCCTGACCTGGGCTACAGAGAAGCAGCACTGGACTGTTGCTAAGTGGTCCCAAGTACTTTTTTCTGATGAAAGCAAATTTTGCATGTCATTCGGAAATCAAGGTGCCAGAGTCTGGAGGAAGACTGGGGAGAAGGAAATGCCAAAATGCCTGAATTCCAGTGTCAAGTACCCACAGTCAGTGATGGTGTGGGGTGCCATGTCAGCTGCTGGTGTTGGTCCACTGTGTTTCATCAAGGGCAGGGTCAATGCAGCTAGCTATCAGGAGATTTTGGAGCACTTCATGCCTCCATCGGCTGAAATGCTTTATGGAGATGAAGATTTCATTTTTCAGCACGACCTGGCACCTGCTCACAGTGCCAAAACCACTGGTAAATGGTTTACTGACCATGGTATTACTGTGCTCAATTGGCCTGCCAACTCTCCTGACCTGAACCCCATAGAGAATCTGTGGGATATTGTGAAGAGAAAGTTGAGAGACGCAAGACCCAACACTCTGGATGAGCTTAAGTCCGCTATTGAAGCATCCTGGGCCTCCATATAATAATAATAATAATCTTTATTTTTATATAGCGCTAACATATTCCGCAGCGCTTTACAGTTTGCACACATTATCATCACTGTCCCCGATTGGGCTCACAATCTAGAATTCCTATCAGTATGTCTTTGGAATGTGGGAGGAAACCGGAGTGCCCGGAGGAAACCCACGCAAACACGGAGAGAACATACAAACTCTTTGCAGATGTTGTCCTGGGTGGGATTAGAACCCAGGACCCCAGCGCTGCAAGGCTGTAGTGCTAACCACTGTGCCACCGTGCTGCCCCCATAACATCTCAGCAGTGTCACAGGCTGATTGCCTCCATGCCACGCCGCATTGAAGCAGTCATTTCTGCCAAAGGATTCCCGACCAAGTATTGAGTGCATAACTGAACATTATTATTTGATGGTTTTTTTGTTTGTTATTAAAAAACACTTTTATTTGATTGGATGGGTGAAATATGCTAATTTATTGAGACAGGTTTTTTGGGTTATCAGGAGTTGTATGCCAAAATCATCAGTATTAAAACAATAAAAGACCTGACAAATTTCAGTTGGTGGATAATGAATCTATAATATATGAAAGTTTAATTGTAATCATTACATTATGGTAAATAATGAAATTTAACACTATATGCTAATTTTTTGAGAAGGACCTGTATTGTCCCGAATAGATATAGGTGCTATCAGAACATGGTCTGCACCAAGCTGACCACCACACGTGGCACGCCGATTCCTCCCAAACCCCATTTGGGAGGAATCGGCGTGCCACGTGTGGTGGTCAGCGGGGAGCACCGCTTTCTAAAGGTGATATGTATCGTTAAGGTTTTTCATTTTGTGTACTGACATCTACAGGTGCATGCAGTGTTAGGTGTAATATAACACTGTGCTTTATCTAGATTGCTAAGGGGCTGTATATATTTTTCTGCTGCACCTGACACACTTGTTCATACAGGATTAGCATATAAGCTTGGTGCAGACCATGTTCTGATAGCACCTATATCTATTCAGGACAATATAATGGGGTGGATACATCGCATGTAGCAGTCTGTGCCGCTTTGCTTTGTCCATGAGTGTTTATTGATTTACATTCTCTAGTGATTTGGGATATCGATTTCATGGTACTTCGGTCTAGGATTTATTTTAGCAAATATTCTACAGAGCATGCGGTTTGGAACCTCCATCTTGACATTGAGTACTGCTGCTCAGCTTACTTGTAACCAGAATACTCAAGTCGTTCTCTTGATCTGTAGTCCAGAGTATACTCCCATTTATTTATATGCAGCAATAGAATTACTCCGTCCTAGGTGCATTACTTTACATTTATCTATATTAAATCTCATTTGCCAAGTGTTTGCCCATTCAGTCATCTCATTCAGATCCTTTTGCAATATTGTAATGTCAAGGTCAGATTTTAATATCCTACATAGTTTGGTGTCGTCAGCAAAGACTGACACTTTACTCTCAATCCCATCCACAAGGTCATTAATAAAGAGGTTAAAAAGAATCGGTCCTAGCACAAATCCCTGCGGTCCCCACTGCTGACTGTATCCCATTTAGAGAATGTACCATTTATAACAACTATTTGTTTCCGGTCATTTAGCCAATTTCTTACCCATCTGCATATACTTTTCCCCAGTCTTTGCTGGTCATCTCTTATAATGGCCTCAAAAATTTTGCATACTACTGATGCCAGACTTACTATTCGGTAATTGCCCGGTCCACCTTCTTACCTTTCTTGAATATTGGTACCACGTAAGCCATCCTCCAATCTTGTGGCACCACCCCTGTTACAAGAGAGTCTAAGAATATGAGATACAGTGGTCTGTCAATTATTGAGCTCAATTCCCTCAGTATCCGGGGATGCCATCTGGGCTGGGGGATTTGTCAATGTTTAAATTGCTCAGACAAATACACTTCTTTTTGTGTTAAAATAGTTATATCAGGTTGTGAATTTTGATTTTAGCCTTGCTGAATGATCCCTGTAACAGACAGTTCATTGGTGAACACGGATGAAAAGTGCCTGTTTAATATCTCTGCCTTTTCTTTGTCCTCTGTGATTAACTTGTTATTGTCATCTTTTAAGGGGCCGATACCATCAATTTTTTTCTTTTCGGCATTGATATTAATGTATTTATAAAAAATGTTGGTATTTATTTTAATGTTGTTGGCGATCTGTTTTTCTGTAGATAAATTTGCCAGCTTGATTTCTTTTTTACATTTCTTATTTAGATCTTTATACTCCAGAAATTTTAGCATTCTCGGCTTTCAAGATTTTGAATGCCCTTTGCTTTTGTCTTATGAGGCTAGGTGCACCCATTGTGGAATTGCCGTGGAAATTTGTGCAGCAATTCTGCAACTCCCTGCCGCGGGAAATACACATGCAGAATTGTCATGCGTATTCCCGCTAAACACTAGTGTTTTGCAAGCGTAATTAGCTTGCAGAATGCTTGCATTTTCCAAGCGATCTGTAGCATCCCACAATCTGTAACTCTCCACAATGTCTTCATTAAAGGGAACCTGTCACCCCCCAAATCGAAGATGAGCTAAGCCCACCGGCATCAGGGGCTTATCTACAGCATTTTGTAATGCTGTAGATAAGCCCCCAATGTATCCTGAAAGATGAGAAAAAGAGGTTAGATTATACTCACCCAGGGGCGGTCCCGCTACGGTCTGGTCCAATGGGCGTCGCGGTCCGGAGCCTCCCATCTTCTTACGATGACGTCTTCTTCTTGTATTCATCCTGCGGATCCAGCACAGGCATTCTTTGTCTGCCCTGTTGAGGGCAGAGCAAAGTACTGCAGTGCACAGGCACCGGGAAAGGTCAGAGAGGCCCGGTGCGTGCGCACTGCAGTACTTTGCTCTGCCCTCAACAGGGCAAACAAAGTACGCCTGCACAGGAGCCGCAGCGTGAAGACCAGAAGAGGACGTCATCCTATGAAGATAGGAGGCCCCGGACCGCGACACCCATCGGACTGGACCGCCCCTCCAGGTGAGTATAATCTAACCTCTTTTTCTCATCTTTCAGGGTACATCGGGGGCTTATCTACAGCATTACAGAATGCTGTAGATAAGCCCCTGATGCTGGTGGGCTTAGCTCATCTTCGATTTTGGGGGTGACAGGTTCCCTTTAAGCACAGGTTTTAATGTGGATTTAACGAAGATGCCCTCTCCTCCACCTTTTTTTTTCTTTCCTGTCTGTCATGCCCTCAGCCGCGGGCCCAGTCTCTCATGGACAGGGAAACTGGCGCTCCTCACGCAGAGCTATGCACCTCACTCAGCCTGTCTGTGGCTCCAGATGATTGGTGGCTCCGTTCTCTGTTAGGAACCTGCATCCCCTTGGCAGGAATCCTGGAAATGCTCTTAGGAGGCGTGCCCCGCTTCCTGCGCATACTTAAAACAGCAGGGCACCTGTTCTCTATTAGGGCTGTCTGTGCTGTGATGCTCTGTGCATAAAAGGCATCCTCCCCTTGAGGGAGACTTCTTGCATTTGCCAGCAGACATTTAATATTATTAGAACACTTTTTACTCCTATACAGCTCCCTGCTTTCCTTACATATCCCAGCCCCCCTAAATCCTTATTTACCCCTACTGCCTCCCTCTCTCTGTCTACTCTATATATCCCCTTATTAGAGCAATTACCCTCCCTCCCCCAGATCCTATTTTAAAAGCTCCTCCATCCGTCTTACCATTTTTCCCCAAGCACAGCTGCACCCTCCCCATTGAGTTGCAGCCAGTCCCTACCGTAGAGCCTGTAGCCAACAGAGTAGTCGGCCCAGTTCTCCAGGAACCCAAACCCTTCCTTTCTGCACCAATTTTGAAGCCACTTATTTATCTCCCTAAGCTCCCGCTGCCTATCTAGTGGTCTTGTGGCACTGGCAATATTTCTAAAAACACCACGTTGGAGGTCCTGGTCTTCAGCTTCTCTCTTAGTTCCCTAAAATCATTAAGGACCTTCCATCTCCCTCTAACTTTGTCATTGGTACCGATGTGTATCATGACTGCTGGGTTTTCCCCAAGACCCACCCAGCAATCTGTCCATCCGATCCAATTTGTTGCACCTGAGCATCCGGCTGACACACAGTCTCAGCGGCAGATGACCCTGCCTGTCCATCTAATAATAGGGTCCCCTACCACCAACATCTGTCTGGCCTTTGCTGCACTTCTATTTCCCTCCTTCCTACAGCAGTCATTTTCCTTATTGTTATCAGCAACGTCCTGCTGCAGTGATCCCAGTCCTGGGTTTACATTCCTAATATCAGCCAAACAGACATATTTACTAGGTTGTGCCAGATCAGGACTCGGCTCGCTGGCACTTTTCCCCCTACAAAAAACATCAAGAAAAAGGGAGAGATGCTTACCTGCCCAGGCCTCAAAACAAATGCACTAACAGGGCGCATTGGACCCAATTAAAGATTGCGGCTACACAGGTGCAGTAATACCGATGAGACAGCCAGCCTACAATCAGGGATTGGCCATTTGGTACACCAGTGCACAAAAAGATGCAGAGCATCTGGCTCAATGCCTATTAAAGACGCCCATACGCTTAGATCAGGCTGGCTGCGCAGTGCTGACTAAAATGCATCCTGTGTAAACAGAGGCCACAGTTTACAGAGCTATCTGGGCCCAACTGCACCCTGAAAAGATATAAAGTGCAAAAAACACATAGCAATATATGTGAGGTATTAGTTGATATTCTGGCCAAAATACGGAAACTCACAACCCACGTCACGGGTCCTCATGCTTGTGAGTCCTATTCTAACATCAAAACCACAAAAAGGACTTAAAAATCTATAAAAAAAAACAAGAAAAAGGCATAGACACTTACCTGCCCAGGCCTCTGAGAGGTCGGTGACCCTAGTGAAGGCTGCGCCCAATGTATACATAATACCCAAAAGGAAGATTGGGGGTCATCTGCATCCATCGGGGAACTAAAGACTATCCGGTGTCCAGGGTGATCCTCGAGACGGCCATGGACATTGCAAGCCATGATGTTGTCGTAGTCCCGAGCTTAACCTATTCTGTAATAATAGGCCGGGAGTCTAGACTGTCCTCAGACTTGTGGGAGAAGGGACCTCCTCTACAGCAGGAGGATGGAGTGCTCTCTGCTGATGGGGTTGCAGACATTAAGGCAGCAACACCTCCCAAAATTGACGGTTCAGACGTAGGGGTGACTGGAGGAAAGGATGGGTCTGCCCAACTTACTGACCTGACGTCACCTGAAGTGTACCACAGTATGACTGGGAGTGATGTGGTAGCTAAAAAGAGTAGAGCTGACACCAAGTTAGAGAGCAACTTGAGGGTTCACCATAATGTGGGGTGTGACACAGACTGTGACAAAGAAAGAAAGGGAGTTCAGTAAGGAAGGACCCAATAAGGACGGCAAATCATCCCATCGCCAAAGGAGCAAGGGCCACAAAGAAGTGGTCCAAGTGACTCTTGCTGATGATGGTCGATCAGTTGATGGCACCATGGGTGAAGAAGTAGAGAGGGTTGAAGACTCAAAAGACCCCGAGGGGGAAGAGTTGGAGGGAGCAAAAACCTTTGAGGGTGACACTGCTGAGACCCAAGAGAGGGCTGAAGCTGCCATTGCTGAGACCCATGTGAAGACCGAGGGTGCAGAAGTGGAGGAAGCCACCAAAGAAGTGGGGCCTGAAGCGGATACCTCGAGTGATGGAAGCTCAACCAATGCAGAGGATGGAAGAAGGGAGCTAAGGAGGATGAAGGAGACAGTAGAAGCCCATTTTAGGCAAGAGAACTTCGGAGACAGGCTGTGGAGTGCCGAGTAGGTGCGTTGGAGAGAGAGGTGTCCAAGCTCAGAGGTCGCTTGGCAGAAAGCCAGCCAATGAATACTGCAGCTTTGAGGAAGATGGAATGGTAGGTGTCCGTTCTGAGAAACCGTCTCAAAGAGGTGGAAGTCTGGCCAGAGCCGATGACGGAAACTAAGCAAGGCTAGCATCTCTTTGCACTAGAGAAGGGTGAGACTCCCTTGTTCAAATGCTTTGTAGAGGTTCCTGAAGACCTGAGAGAGGAGTGTGCCAGAGAGTCTATCATTGACAACTTTAAGAAGGCCGTCGAAGCCTGTAAGGTGTACTGGTCCCCAGAGGCTAAACAGCTGGTGGTTCTGTCCACAATCATCCAAAGTCACTGTGGATCGGGTGGCTGTCCTGGGGGATATGCATTTGAGATGTGTTCACATGAAGCGATTGTTCCTGTTAGAGAACTAAGAAGCTGCTAAGCGGCTGGGGCTTATGAGGAAAAGCTCGGAGGCTACGGGAAGATGTTGTTCAGATGCCTAGTGCTCTCCTGAGGAGTCATCGGGAAGAAAGAACGACTCATGCAGGAAATGGTAGATAAGTCTGGAGTGAGGAGAGTAAGAATTCCATATCATAGCGAAGACAAGATACCCAGGGAAGTGGGTATGGTTCTGTTCCTCATGGTGGGCACAGGGAAAAGTCTTGGCAATATGCGGATTCTTCTCATGTATAGGTTGACTTACCTCAAAGAAGTACAGCAGTTAAGACTGGAAAGTGCGAGAAAGCTTCGCTTCCAAAGATGGAACCCATCTTTAAATCTTGGTAGCCAATGAAGTGGGGGTCCTCCCAGTAATAGACGGGCCACAGCAGAAGCTAGAGACAAGTGGTGCAACAGGTCTCTAGGTGATGAAGAAAGACGCCAACTGAGAGCTTTCCAGAGACGTCCTGAGGATAGTTGAGATAATAGGTTGAGGGGTAGTGAATCCCCTGTTATACCAATGCTGAGGGTCCTAGACAAGAGACCTACTAGGGTATGTATTGATACCGAGTTGGTCCTGGTCATAGATAGAGGGAAGTGAATCACACTGCTGTATTGACCGCTGGGGTTGGGAAAGGTATAACCAAGTTGCGACTCGGGATGGTGAGATGACAATATCTGAGGCTGCATTTATCACAAAAAGGAAGTTGGGGACAGTGACGGACTGTAGGTCTCTAAGGAATCAGGTGACAATGAGGGATCATGTTCCAGGAGCCAACGCTCATAGTAGATTGTAAGTTGCGAGCAGGGACCTCACCCCTAATGTCACTGTTTAAATTGTCTTAACTTGTACTGAATTTATTGTCTGTACATGTCCCTGCTTAATTGTAAAGTGCTGCGGAATATGTTGGCGCTATATAAATAAAAATTATTATTATTATTATTATTATTATTATTAGATGGAAGACAGGGAAACCTTGTCTCGGGGTCCTGGATCATGGTTATGTGTTCATCCCAGTGGGATAAAATAGGTATATACCCAAAAATACGTGACCTGCAATAGCTAACCTGTAGATACCCTACACTAGGCCTAGGTTACACCTGCCTAGCTAGGTTACACCTGCCTAGCTGTGGAGGTTGGCACCCTAGAGACAATTTTGGCGTCCCCAGTCAATGTGAGCTGTCCCTCACTGCCCTATTCCAATCCTTTTGATACAGGTGGGAAAACAATTTGATGATAGTGCAGAGATTAAAAAAAATATTTATACTAATCCCTGCAATACACAGGTGGGTATCAATACAGGCAGCAAAAAAATATAAAATCATCCAATTTCATACAGAAAACTCCATAATCTCAGCATTTTGCCACATGATACTTATGACAAAGGCAGGGCTCGGCTGTATCCCCTTAATTGGTGACCATAGTACATAGTTTTGAGGAGAGCCTAATAACATTAATCCAAAAAAACCCTCACAATCACTTTTGTGGATATGCTTATACTTCCCACAAAAGAACCTGCCATACAGACAGAATTGAGCCCAATAATAACTTAGATAGACATGATGCCACAGCCAAGGTAAAACTGCTCTATGCCTTTTTATGATGTGTAATCTTGGGACCTAGCCTCTCAGGGCCGGTTCTTCCTACGTATTTTGCTCACCTTTTCTCCATATCTGCCTTTGTGTTATAATTGGTGCCTGTTATACTCCATGCATTTGGATTATGTTCACCATTGGGGCGTTTTTCCTTTTCATTATGTTATTTTGTGCTATGGTCATGTTTTTGATTGACTCATTATTCCTACTGTATATTTATGTTCATTTTTTGTTTCATTCTAGCGATTATATGATTAAGGCACTGGAAGCTCCGAAACGTCATTTTAAACTTCTGGTCCCTTTCAACGTATGGAATCCTATGTTTAATGACCGTAATAAATTTCTCACTATTTGTCACGCCGTTTATGGCGTTAAAGGGGCAGGACGACGTATTGGAACCCGCACCTGTCCCTGCCACTAAAAGGGACCCTGACTTTCCCTTATCTCGGGGGTACCTATGAAGGTTAGGAGGCCCGAGCCGCCAGCCT
This sequence comes from Ranitomeya imitator, assembly GCF_032444005.1. Taxonomy (NCBI): domain Eukaryota; kingdom Metazoa; phylum Chordata; class Amphibia; order Anura; family Dendrobatidae; genus Ranitomeya; species Ranitomeya imitator. The sequence continues at coordinate 354,974,933 of NC_091283.1, read as the reverse complement.
AACCCTATCTCCTGTGCAGGCCCTATTAGTGACCCCCTCTCCCCCCCAAGAGAGGTAAACTGCACCAGAGTAAATTATATCACCAAAACAGAAAAGGAAAAGATAAAACAGACTTAGCTTAATGCTGCAAGGCGCAGCAAGAAGAAACACCAGAAGATACGGACACTGCAGTAGAACAACAGCTCTCAGCTAGCTCCTACTCCTGGCTTGGTCAGCTGCAGAATGAACTAACACTGACAATCAGCTGATGAGCCAGGTGACCTTTTAAAGGATGGAGGGAGTGGTCACCATAAACTTCAGCTTAGCCAGAAGCAATGCAATAACACAAGCGGCCACCTGAGGGGGAAAAACTGCATTAACCCCTGATGACCAAAAAGGAAAAAAGGTATTAAACTTAAGCAAACCAGATCTGCCACAAATCCAAAATTGGATCGTGACACTATTATTGCATCATTTATATACAACCTCCACAGCTAGGCAGGTGTAAACTAGGCCTAGCGTAGGGCATCTACAGGTTAGTTATTGTAGGTCATGCATTTTTGGGTATATACCTATTTTTTCCCACTGGGTTGGTGTTTTTTATAATACTATTAAAAGTTAAATTTTAGTGGAAATATATGTACACATATCTAATTTAGATTGCCTTCCTAATTTTGAATCCCCACAGGTTTGAACAGAGTTGGGGGATATGTGATGTACCAACTAGTGTATTGAGAGACCAGTATGTATTGCACAGACAGAGATCTGCTGCGATCTGAATCCAGGACAGGTGGCTGGGTCTTATTGTCCCACAAACCTGTATATTTGAAAAGGGTTGGATTTAAGGGTTAACCAGAAAGTGATGGGTGGGACTGGTTAACCACATACCTCTCAGGAGGGGTTTTCCTGTGAGCTCTGAAAGGTCCTATATGCTTCCTGGTTGCACACATGGAGATAGATGAAAAGGCCATGTGTGAGTCTGGAGGTGGCTGGAGCTCCTGAAAGTCCAGGAAGCTACTGAAGGTCTGGACTAGGGACAGGACCCATGTGAAGCCAGTTTGTGAAGCCAATTTGTGAAGCCTGAAAAACTGTTAAACAGGTAACCCAGAGCATGGGGAATTGTGCGCACTTATTAGTGTCAGTTATTGACCTGTGCGGACACAACCGCAGTTGAAAATGGACTAATATGGCAGATACGTTGCTGTAAATCGTAGAGATGTACCTGCTGAAGAGAATGGACTGACTGTTGGTTATGTGAGGGTTACATGGCATATAGTGGTTTATTCTTGTATAATAAACCAGAAATGGACTCCTTTAAAGGAAGACACTGTTGCTGTATGTTTTATTGTTGCTAAGTGAGTGTACCCCAACCCGCTTAGTGATCGCTACATCACAGAGGTTATAGCTCTAACATGTACTTCATGTTAGTGGAAAAATTTCTTCGATATGACTTGCGTTTATTTATGAAAAAAACGGAAATTTGGCAAAAATATAGAAAATTTAGCAATTTTCAAAATTTAACTTTTTGTGCCCCTAAATCACAGTCATATTGCACAAAATAGTTAATAAATAAAATTTTGGAAACATATTTTTTTTGTTAGGAAGTTATAAGGGTTAAAAGTTGACCATCGATTTCTCATTTTTCCAACAAAATTTACAAAAGCATTTTTTTTAGGGACCACCTCACATTTGAAGTGAGTTTGGGGGGTCAATATGACAGAAAATACCCAAATGTTACAAAATTCTAAAAACTGCACCCCTCAAGGTGCGCAAAACCATTTTCAAAAAGTTTATTAACCCTTCAGGTGCTTCACGAGAACTAAAGCAATGTGGAAAGAAAAAATGAACATTTTGCTTTTTTCACAACAAATTTAATTTAGACCGAAACTTTTTTTATTTTCGCAAAGGTATCAGGAGAAAATGGACCACATAATTTGTTGTGCAATTTCTCTTGATTACGCCGATACATTGTATGTGGGGGAAAGCCACTGTTTGGGCGCATGGCAGAGCTCAGAAGAGAGGGAGCACTATTAGACATTTTGAATGCAAAATAGTCTGGAATCAATGGTGGCGTCATGTCGCGTTTGGAGACCCTCTGATGTATCTAAACAGTAGATTCTAACTCCAACCCTATCCCGACCCTAACCCCAACTCCAACACCACCCCAACACCCCAACCATAACCCCAACACAATCCTAACCCTAGCCCCAACCTAAGCTCTACCCCCAAAACCAATAACTGCAAATAATGGAAGAAAATACATTTTTAAAATTTTATTATTTTTAACTAAGGTGGTGATAAAGGGTTTGATATACTATTTTTTTTTTTATTTTGATCACTGTGATAGACCCTATCACAGTAATAAAAAAAACAATAGGAAAAATCTCCTATTGTTGCCGAGTATTGGCTGGGAGATCTCAGCAGGCGCACTGCGAATGCGCCTGCCATTTTCTTCCAGGAAGAAGACGCCGGGGGACAGAGCTGAAGGGTCCAGTGATACTGGAGGTATCAGGGGGGTTCGGGGGACCCCATTTCTCTATCCACAGGTATGCTAGATCATATAAAAGGAGAGAGAAAGAAATGGGAAATTGGACTTTTTTTTGCGATAACCGTTATTCGGTGAATAACTGCGATCACAAGACTGGGGACAGTAAAAACCGAACCAAATCATGTTCTCCGGGGTCTCGGCTACCGATGCTGGGGGGTGCTAAACCTTATTTCTTAAGGTACCGTCACACTAGACGATATCGCTAGCGATCCGTGACGTTGCAGCGTCCTGGCTAGCGATATCGTCCAGTGTGACACGCAGCAGCGATCAGGCCCCTGCTGTGATATCGCTGGTCGGGGAAGAAAGTCCAGAACTTTGTTTCGTCGCTGGACTCCCCGCAGACATCGCTGAATCGGTGTGTGTGACACCGATTCAGCGATGTCTTCGCTGGTAACCAGGGTAAACATCGGGTTACTAAGCGCAGGGCCGCGCTTAGTAACCCGATGTTTACCCTGGTTACCATCGTTAAAGTAAAAAAAACAACCGCTACATACTTACCTACCGCTGTCTGTCCCCGGCGCTGGGCTTCTCTGCTCTGGCTGTGAGCACAGCGGCCGGAAAGCAGAGCGGTGACGTCACCGCTGTGCTTTCCGGCTGCCCGGCGCTCACAGCCAGAGCAGAGAAGCACAGCGCCGGGGACAGACAGCGGTAGGTAAGTATGTAGCGGTTGTTTTTTTTTACTTTAACAATGGTAACCAGGGTAAACATCGGGTTACTAAGCGCGGCCCTGCGCTTAGTTACCCGATGTTTTCCCTGGTTACCGGGGACCTCGGGATCGTAGGTCGCTGGAGAGCGGTCTGTGTGACAGCTCTCCAGCGACCAAACAGCGACGCTGCAGCGATCCGGATCGTTGTCGGTATCGCTGCAGCGTCGCTTAGTGTGACGGTACCTTAAAGTACCTTTAAAGGTACTGTCACACTAGACGATATCGCTAGCGATCCGTGACGTTGCAGCGTCCTCGCTAGCGATATCGTCCAGTGTGACACGCAGCAGCGATCAGGCCCCTGCTGTGCTGTCGCTGGTCGGGGAAGAAAGTCCAGAACTTTATTTCGTCGCTGGACTCCCCGTAGACATCGCTGAATCGGCGTGTGTGACACCGATTCAGCGATGTCTTTGCTGGTAACCAGGGTAAACATCGGGTAACTAAGCGCAGGGCCGCGCTTAGTAACCCGATGTTTACCCTGGTTACCATCCTAAAAGTAAAAAAACAAACACTACATACTTACCTACAGCCGTCTGTCCTCCAGCGCTGTGCTCTGCTCTCCTCCTGCTCTGGCTGTGAGCGTCGGTCAGCCGGAAAGCAGAGCGGTGACGTCACCGCTCTGCTTTCTGGCTGCCTGGCGCTCACAGCCAGACCAGAGAAGCAGAGCGCCGAGGACAGACAGCAGAAGGTAAGTATGAAGCGTTTGTTTTTTTACTTTTTAGGATGGTAACCAGGGTAAACATCGGGTTACTAAGCGCGGCCCTGCGCTTAGTTACCCGATGTTTACCCTGGTTACCGGCATCGTTGGTCGCTGGAGAGCGGTCTGTGTGACAGCTCTCCAGCGACCAAACAGCGACGCTGCAGCGATCCGGATCGTTGTCGGTATCGCTGCAGCGTCGCTATGTGTGACGGTACCTTAAGTGCCGCAGTTAAAAGGCATAGTGGTGGTCATTAAGGGTTTAATTATAGGGTAAACAAACTCCCTGCACACTGATGGTGAAATCAAGTCCACAAAGACTCCATTATACCGTCGTGTTATTTACCTCTGTGTATTTTAAGTGTGAGATCAGTGGCCCAAAGTCATTTAACCCCTTAAAAAATCAGTTCTTGAAATCTGTGAAAATGGGCAATTTGCCCACGTTGATGTCAGTTCTGGTGCCCATAAACCCATTTGGGCCAGGCTGGATGGACCTGGGTTTGATGCAGGGCATCACTATCTATGTATTCTTAGTGTGAGATCAGTGGCCTAAGGCCATTTAACCCCTTAAAAACATCAGTTACTTATTCTAATCTGTGAAAATGGCCTGTAAGCCAACTTTGATGCCAATTCTGATGCCCAGAACCGATTTGGGCCAGGCTGAAGACACCTGTTTTTGATGTGGGGCTCCTTGTTCTATATGTATTTAACGTGGTATCAGTGGCCCAAAGTCATTTAACCCCTTAAAAACATCAGTTACTTATTGAAATCTGATAAAATGGGCTATTTGCCCACGTTGATGCCAGTTCTGATGCCCAGAACCCATTTGGGCCACTCTGGAAGGACCTGGGTTTGATGCAGGGCATCACTATCTGTGTATTCGAAGTGTGAGATCAGTGGCACAAAGTCATTTAACCCCTTAAAACATCAGTTACTTATTCAAAAGTGAAAATGGGCTGTTTGCCCACTTTGATGCCAGTTCTGTTGCCCATAACCCATTTGGGCCAGGCTGGAGGTACCTTGATTTGATGCAGGGCATCACTATCTGTGTATTCTTACTGTGAGATCAGTGGCCCAAAGACAGTTAACCCCTTAAAAACATCAGTTACTTATTCACATCTGTGAAAATAGGCTGTTTGCCCACTTTGATGCCAGTACTGATGCCCAGAACCCATTTGGGCCAGGCTGGAGAGACTTGGTTTTGATGTGGGGCGCCCTGTTCTATACGTATGCACTGTGGTATCAGTGGCCCAAAGGCATTTAACCCCTTAAAAACATCAGTTACTTATTCAAATATGTGAAAATGGTCTGTATGCCCACTTTGATGCCAGTTCTGGTGCCCAGAACCCATTTGGGCCAGACTGGAGGGACCTGTGTTTGATGCAGGGCATCTCTGTCTGTGTATTTTAAGTGTCAGATCAGTGGCCCAAAGGCATTTAACCCCTTAAAAACATCAGTTACTTATTCAACTCTGGGAAAATCGGCTGTTTGCCCACTTTGATGACAGTTCTGATGCTGACAACCCATTTGGGCAAGGCTGGAGGGACCTGGGTTTGATGTGGGGCGCCCTGTTCTATATGTATACAGTGTGAGATTCGTGGCCCAAAGTAATTTAACCCTTTCTTCAACGCTCTTTGGTGCCCACTTTTGTGCAAGTTTTATTGTTTTTGTAGCTGTTTTTAAAGGGACACTGTCACCTGAATTTGGAGGGAACAATCTTCAGCCATAGAGGCGGGGTTCTGGGGTTTTTGATTCACCCTTTCCTTACCCGCTGGCTGCATGCTGGCTGCAATATTGGATTGAAGTTCATTCTCTGTCCTCCATAGTACACGCCTGCACTGTGCAAGATTGCCTTGTGCAGGCATGTACTACAGAGGACAGAGAATGAACTTCAATCCAATATTGCAGCCAGCATGCAGCCAGCGGGTAAGGAAAGGGTGAATCAAACACCCGAAAACCCCGCCTCCATGGCTGAAGATTGTTCCCTCCAAATTCTGGTGACAGTGTCCCTTTAAGTGTATTCACATCAGGGCTCCTCACTGCATTGTGTGTTATTATTGTGATGATTATTTTTTGTTGTTAAACCTATAAAAAAAAAGAAAAGAAAAAATTGCCGAATAAGAAACCAACTTCAGCTCCGAAAAACAAACTGAACTAATAAAAAACCAATTTCAGCCTCGCACTTACTGTATGCAGGACTGTGCTGTGCTGGTTGTCATGGAGCTGGATGAGGGGAAGTTTCTGTGTGGGGTCAGGAGGGGTTTACAGTGTGGATGTAGCAGAGCCGTGTGTGTATGAGGTGTATGGAGCGGAGCCGCGTGTGTACGAGGTGTACGGAGCGGAGCCGCGTGTGTACGAGGTGTACAGAGAGGAGCCGTGTGTGTACGAGTTGTTCGGAGTGGAGCCGTGTGTGTACGAGGTGTACGGAGCAGAGCCGTGTGTGTACGAGGTGTATGGAGCGGAGCCGTGTGTGTACGAGGTGTATGGAGTGGAGCCGTGTGTGTACGAGGTGTACGGAGCAGAGCCGTGTGTATGAGGTGTACGGAGCAGAGCCGTGTGTGTACGAGGTGTACGGAGCAGAGCCGTGTGTGTACGAGGTGTACGGAGCAGAGCCGTGTGTGTACGAGGTGTACGGAGCGGAGCCGTGTGTGTACGAGGTGTATGGAGTGGAGCCGTGTGTGTACGAGGTGTACGGAGCAGAGCCGTGTGTATGAGGTGTACGGAGCAGAGCCGTGTGTGTACGAGGTGTACGGAGCAGAGCCGTGTGTGTACGAGGTGTACGGAGCAGAGCCGTGTGTGTACGAGGTGTATGGAGCGGAGCCGTGTGTGTACGAGGTGTACGGAGAGGAGCCGTGTGTATGAGGTATACGGAGCGGAGCCGTGTGTGTACGAGTTGTTCGGAGCGGAGCCACGTGTGTACGAGGTGTATGGAGTGGAGCCGTGTGTGTACGAGGTGTACGGAGCGGTGCCGCGGGTGTACGAGGTGTACGGAGCGGAGCCGCATGTGCACGAGATGTATGTGTACTGTGGCTAATGTTATTCTATGAGTTCCTGCTCATCCTTGTAGATTGTAAGCTTGCGAGCAGGGACCTCACTCCTAATGTCACTGTTTAAATTATCTTAAGTTGTATTGAATTTATTGTCTGTACATATGCTGCGGAATATGTTGGCGCTGTATAAAAATTATCTGCAATTGTTTTATCAGCTCGGATCGGACTGAGGTAAAAACAGCAGCATGGCAGCAGTATGGAGCGGAGCCGCGTGTGTGCACGGGAGGTACAGTGCGGAGCCGTGTGTACGAGGTGTATCGACGGTGCCACGTATGTACAAGGTGTACGGAGCGGAACCATGTGTGTACGGTGCAGATCCGCGTGTGTAGTGACCGCGTATATTGGCCAAGACTTGCCAATGTAAGTCAATGGGAGCGAGAAAAAAAACACGATACACACGGACCATGCATGTGCCGTTCGAGTTTTATGCAACCATCTCGTAGGAAACCCGACATTTCGTCAGCCAAGTACGGTAAATTCACAGTGTGATCCGTAAGAATAAAATAAATATATGCATAGAATTAACAGAAAGATGTCAGTGAAATATACAAGTGCATTGTCTTGTTTACTGTACATGTATATAGCTAATAAATAATAAAAAGAAAATAATGGTATGGGGTTCCTGTCATATCTCTTAACCAGCTGAGGGAAAGCAGAGAGCTGGGGGCTGGTGTTATTATTCTGGGAAGGGGCCACTATCGATTTTCACCTATTGAGGACACGGGATCAATGCTCTGTTATTTCCAATACAGATGTTATGACAGAGGTCAGCGTATGGGCAGATACTGACAGCCAATCAGTGTGTAGTGGGCGGTGCCAGCGGTGCCTGTGAGATGCTAAAGCACTGGGCGCTCTCACTTTTGTAATCACAATGGTTGCAGAGAATGAAGTGAAATTCAGGATAAATGATAGAAACAGAAAAAAATTATAGGGGTGTTGTATATTACAATACAGCACAGATTAGCGTAATAATGGTTTTCGGATTTCGGGTTTGGACCGCCTCTTTAAATATGCTACTTGTGTGACTATATGCATCACAGGTTTGTCATTTTTTAGTGGTGTCTGCTTTATATATATTTGCTCTTGTCCCAATACAGGACACAACCTGTTTCTTTACTTTTTGTTGCCGTTTTTTTTTTTTTGCTGATTTCCATCTCCCTTTCTTTATAGGGTCACTTAGGGCCAGATAGAGAGAGCGCTATTTGCACAAATGTAGGCTGCCAATCTCCACAGCAAGGTAGGGAGACACCTTAATTGTGTCAATCTATGCTCCCTCTACCGTTTTTCAGACAAGCAGCTATAAATTAGCCCTATATTTTTGTCTGCATTATATTAAGGATTTTTAACTACCGTATATACTTGAGTATAAGCCGAGATTTTCAGCCCATTTTTTGGGGCTGAAAGTCCCCCCCTCGGCTTATACTCGAGTCATACCCAGTGGTCGGCAGGGGAGGGGGTGCGGGGGCTGTCTAATTATACTTACCTGCTCCTGGTGCGGTCCCTGCATGTCTTTTCCCCGGCACCGGCAGCTCCTTCCTGTACTGAGCGGTCACATGGAACTGCTCATTAAAGTAATGAATATGTGGCTCCACCTCCCATAGGGGTGGAGCCGCATATTCATTACTGTAATGAGCGGTAACGGTGACCGCTCAGTACAGGAAGAAGCTGCCGGCGCCGGGGAACAGACGTGCAGGGACCGCGCCAGGGCCAGGTGAGTGTAACGGGGAGGAGAGCGTTGCGCGATATTCACCTGTTCCTCATTCCAGTGCTGCTCCGTCTTCTGCAGTGACGCTGAGGTCAGAGGGCGCGGTGACGTGGTTAGTGCGCGCCCTCTACATGAATGTCAGTGCAGGAGATGCTGAAGATGGAGCAGCGCCGGAAAGAAGTCAGGTGAATATTGAAAGTGCCGGGGGCCTGAGTGACGGAGAGGTGAGTATGTGATTTTTTAAATTTTTTTATCGCAGCAACAGTAAATGGGGCAAGTGTCTGTATGGAGCATCTATGGGGCCATAACGTTTGTGCAGCACTGTATGGAGCCATAACGTTTGTGCAGCACTATATGGGGTCATAAAGTTTGTGCAGCACTGCATGGGGCCATAACGTTTGTGCAGCACTGTATGGGGCCATAACGTTTGTGCAGCATTGTATGGGGCCATAACGTTTGTGCAGCACTATATGGGGCCAGTGTCTATACGGGGCAAATGTGTCTATATGGGGCCAGTGTCTGTATGGGGCCATGATCAACGTTTGTGCAGCACTATATGGGGCAAATATCTTTATGGAGCATCGTATGGGGCCATTATTAACCTTTATGCAGGATTATATGGGGTATATTTTAATATGGAGCATCTTATGGGGCCCATCATAAACTGTATGGAGCATTATATGGGGCTCCTGATTCAATATGAATATTCAAAAACACTTAACCTACTGATGTCTCAATTAATCTTACTTTTATTGGTATATATTTTTACTTTTGACATTTACCGGTAGCTGCTGCATTTCCCACCCTAGGCTTATACTCGAGTCATTAAGTTTTCCCAGTTTTTTGTGGCAAAATTAGGGGGGTCGGCTTATACTCGAGTATATAAGGTAATCTTGAATAAAAGTTATGTTTTATATGAATTATCTGTGACATAATGTTTAAGTCAGTGATGCTCTTGCTTTTCATACACTTGCAAATTGAAAATCGGTAAATCATGGAAAAAGGAGCATAGTCAGCCCTTGGAGCTGAAACATTTACATACTACTACCCATGACGAACTTCACTACATGAGAATTTTAGCTAAATTTTAATAAAATTTCAGATATTTTCAGAAATAAATTTAAGTTGACATATTTTGTGTTTAACACCAACAGAGTACCGTATTTTTCGTACTATAAGACGCACCGGACCATAAGACGCACCCCAAATTTGGGGTGAAAATTGCAGAAAAAAAGATTTTTTATAACATGGGGGTCCGTCTTATTGTCCGAATTTACAGTATCTTATGGCGGTGGCAGAGCAGGGTCACAGGAGGCAAGGTGGGGTGATGCTGGGATGAGGAGGTGCTGGGATGAGAAGGTGCTGGGATGAGGAGGTGCTGGGATGAGAAGGTGCTGGGATGAGAAGGTGCTGGGATGAGAAGGTGCTGGGATGAGGAGGTGCTGGGATCAGGAGGTGCTGGGATCAGGAGGTGCTGGGATCAGGAGGTGCAGTGAGAGGTATGGCGTGAGAGGGGTCCCTGGCGTACCATGCAGGCTTACCTAGGTGGCAGAGGTCCGGTGGCAGAGGTGCGGTGGCGGGGGTGTGGCAGCAGAGGAGGCGCAGGAAGCGGGGTCCCTTTCCCCGGTATGGTGATGCAGCAGGCCCGGTATGCAGCAGAGCCGGGTGAATCCTCTTGTTATCGGTGGGCGCGGCCATCTTCCTGAGGCCGCGCGTGTGCAGATGAAGCGCTCTGCTCCCGGGGCTTCAGGAAAATGGCCGCGGGAGGCCGCGCGTGCGCAGATGGAGATCGCGGCGGCCATTTTCCTGAAGCCCCGGGAAGCAGAGCGCTCCATCTGCGCACGCGCGGCCTCCGGAAAATGGCCGCCACCACCGATAACAAGAGGATTCACCCGGCTCTGCTGCATACCGGGCCTGCTGCATCACCATACCGGGGAAAGGGACCCCGCTTACTGCGCCTCCACAGCCGCCACACCCCCGCAACCGCACCTCTGCCACCGGACCTCTGCAAGCGCACCTCTGCCACCTAGGTAAGCCTGCATTGCGACTATTAGACGCACCCCCCATTTTCCCCCCTTTTTTTGGAGGGAAAAAGTGCGTCTTTTAGTCCGAAAAATACGGTACAATGTATTTTGAAAAATGAATCTCAGAATAACTGGGATATTTAGAAGCATTCTAAAGTTGTTACCATATGAAAGACACGTCAGATTTGAAAAATGGGACTTGGCTACGAAAGATAAAATTGCCTGACACTAAAAGCTTAATATTTTTTGGCAACAGATCAAGCCCTGTAGGTTCAGGGATATGAGTAGTTTATTCAGGATCCACAGCTGATTAAAAGTAGATATCAGGGACTTAAAAAAAAAAAAGGCATGTAGTTGCTAACAGAGGCAACTACCTGTCTGTTCCAGAGATTCAGCTGCTCCCTGACAGGGCGGGACTACTCGTGTCATATTGATTGAGAGTTGGCTTCCCCCAATTAGGCATCAGCGAGCAGGCTGTCAATCTGCATTACATCAGTAGTTCCCCCCTGTCAACAGGAAGAGAAAGTGCTGCTCTGTTGACAGGGAGTGGCTGAATCTCTGGCAGGATGTCACAGCTGTGTCAGATGCTGCAGACAGTCGCTCAGCATCTGGCTGCAGAAGGTCTCTGCATTTGGCTTTGCAGATGCCTTCATAATCCTTCTGACTCTTGATCCCAGTGGCAACCTCCCTCCGGCTCTAATTGACACACCTGGACCTGGGTGTTTATATACTTCCTTTCTGCTTCTGAGAATCTCCAATTACATTCACATTTCTCCCTTGTGAAGGCTTGGAGCTATAGCAGTCAGCTATCTTCCTCTCTGGTGCTGTTAGAGGATGTTTGGTGTTATCTGAGTATGCTCAGAATAAGTGTTCCCCTTGTTCGTCTACCCGATCTTTAGTTGTAGTAGGGACAGACTAGTGACACCTCATCCTCTCCCTAACAAGGGCCTATCGCTAACGGTCAGGCAGGGATTACTTTCCTGCTCGGCGATAGGTGTAGAACCTATAGAGGGACGCTTAGGGCAGACAGGGTGATTTTAGATCTGCCTAGGGGGTCTCCTGTTGTGAATTCTGTGGCAGAGCTCCCTCCTGTGGTCACAAGTGGTACTTCGGCTGATTCTCTCTGTGAGCTTCTGTTGGTGGAGGGAAGTGGTACTGCGGCTTCTGAGTTTCCTCCCTCAGGTGATCTGGTGAGGTCGTTAGGTGCTTCTCTACTTAACTCCACCTAATGCTTTGATCCTGGCTTCCTGTCAATGTTCCAGTGTTGGACTTGCTTTTCCCTGGATCATTCCTGTGGCCTGCTGCTCTGCATAGCTAAGTTCTTCTTTGCTATTTGTTTACTATTTTTTCTGTCCAGCTTGTCTAATTTGTTGCTGGAAGCTCTGGGACGCAAAGGGTGTACCTCCGTGCCGTTAGTTCGGTACGGAGGGTCTTTTTGCCCCCTTTGCGTGGTTTTCTTTAGGGTTTTGTGTAGACCGCAAAGTTACCTTTTCTATCCTCGATCTGTTAAGAAAGTCGGGCCTCACTTTGCTGAATCTATTTCATCTCTACGTTTGTCTTTTCATCTTAACTCACAGTCATTATATGTGGGGGGCTGCCTTTTCCTTTGGGGTATTTCTCTGAGGCAAGGTAGGCTTATTTTCTATCTTCAGGCTAGTTAGTTTCTCAGGCTGTGCCGAGTTGCATAGGCAGAGTTAGGCGCAATCCACGGCTGCCTCTAGTGTTGTTTGGAGAGGATTAGGGATTGCGGTCTGCAGAGTTCCCACGTCTCAGAGCTCGTTCTATGATTTTGGGTTATTGTCAGATCACTGTATGTGCTCTGACCGCTATGTCCATTGTAGTACTGAATTGCCTTTCATAACAGTACAGGAAGCCAAAAGTACTAATTATTCTCAATAGAGGGAAAAAAGAAGTTCTGAGACCATTTTTTTTTCTTTGCACTGTGTTTTGCCTTTTTTTTCCCCTAGACATTTGGGTGGTTCAGTACACAGGTGTAGCGATGGACATTAGAAGTCTGTCTTCATTTGTGGATCAGCTCTCGGCAAGAGTACAAAAGATTCAAGACACTATTGATCAGAAAGCTATGTTGGAACCAAGAATTCCTATTCCTGATTTGTTTTTTGGAGATAGAACTAAGTTTCTGAGTTTCAAAAATAATTGTAAATTATTTCTGGCCTTGAAACCTCGCTCCTCTGGTGATCCAGTTCAACAGGTTTTGATTGATATTTCTTTTTTGCGCGGCGACCCTCAGGACTGGGCATTTTCTCTTGCGCCAGGAGATCCTGCATTGAATAATATCGATGCGTTTTTCCTGGCGCTCGGATTGCTGTACGATGAACCTAATTCAGTGGATCAGGCAGAGAAAAATTTGCTGGCTCTTTGTCAGGGTCAGGATGAGATAGAGGTATATTGTCAGAAATTTAGAAAGTGGTCCATGCTCACTCAATGGAATGAATCTGCGCTGGCAGCTATGTTCAGAAAGGGTCTCTCTGAAGCCCTTAAGGATGTCATGGTGGGATTTCCTATGCCTGCTGGTTTGAATGAGTCTATGTCTTTGGCCATTCAGATCGGTCGACGCTTGCGTGAGCGTAAATCTGTGCACCATTTGGCGGTATTACCTGAGCTTAAACCTGAGCCTATGCAGTGCGATAGGACTTTGACCAGAGTTAAACGGCAAGAACACAGACGTCTGAATGGGCTGTGTTTCTACTGTGGTGATTCCACTCATGCTATCTCTGATTGTCCTAAGCGCACTAAGCGGTTCGCTAGGTCTGCCACCATTGGTACGGTACAGTCAAAATTTCTTCTGTCCGTTACCTTGATCTGCTCTTTGTCATCGTATTCTGTCATGGCATTTGTGGATTCAGGCGCTGCCCTGAATTTAATGGACTTGGAGTATGCTAAGCGTTGTGGGTTTCTCTTAGAGCCCTTGCAGTGTCCTATTCCATTGAGAGGAATTGATGCCACGCCTTTGGCCAAGAATAAGCCTCAATACTGGACCCAGCTGACCATGTGCATGGCTCCTGCACATCAGGAGGTTATTCGCTTTCTGGTGTTGCATAATCTGCATGATGTGGTCGTGTTGGGGTTGCCATGGCTACAAGCCCATAATCCAGTATTAGATTGGAAATCCATGTCTGTGTCCAGCTGGGGTTGTCAGGGGGTACATGGTGATGTTCCATTTCTGTCAATTTCGTCATCCACCCCTTCTGAGGTTCCAGAGTTCTTGTCTGATTACCGGGATGTATTTGATGAGCCCAAGTCCGATGCCCTACCTCCGCATAGGGATTGTGATTGTGCTATCAATTTGATTCCTGGTAGTAAATTTCCAAAAGGTCGACTGTTTAATTAATCCGTGCCTGAGCACGCCGCTATGCGCAGTTATGTGAAGGAATCCCTGGAGAAGGGGCATATTCGCCCGTCATCGTCACCATTAGGAGCAGGGTTTTTTTTTGTAGCCAAGAAGGATGGTTCGCTGAGACCTTGTATAGATTACCGCCTTCTAAATAAGATCACGGTTAAATTTCAATACCCCTTGCCATTGTTATCTGATTTGTTTGCTCGGATTAAGGGGGCTAGTTGGTTCACCAAGATAGATCTTCGTGGTGCGTATAATCTGGTGCGAATCAGGCGAGGAGATGAATGGAAAACTGCATTTAATACGCCCGAGGGTCATTTTGAGTATCTAGTGATGCCATTCGGACTTGCCAATGCTCCATCAGTGTTTCAGTCCTTTATGCATGACATCTTCCGAGAGTACCTGGATAAATTCCTGATTGTGTACTTGGATGACATTTTGATCTTCTCGGATGATTGGGAGTCTCATGTGAAGCAGGTCAGAACAGTTTTTCAGGTCCTGCGTGCTAATTCTTTGTTTGTGAAGGGATCAAAGTGTCTCTTTGGTGTGCAGAAGGTTTCATTTTTGGGGTTCATCTTTTCCCCTTCTACTATCGAGATGGATCCTGTTAAGGTCCAAGCCATCCATGATTGGACTCAGCCGACATCTCTGAAAAGTCTGCAAAAGTTCCTGGGCTTTGCTAATTTTTATCGTGGCTTCATCTGCAATTTTTCTAGTATTGCCAAACCATTGACCGATTTGACCAAGAAGGGTGCTGATTTGGTTAATTGGTCTTCTGCTGCTGTGGAAGCTTTTCAAGACTTGAAGCGTCGTTTTTCTTCTGCCCCTGTGTTGTGTCAACCAGATATTTCTCTTCCGTTCCAGGTCGAGGTTGATGCTTCTGAGATTGGAGCAGGGGCTGTTTTGTCGCAGAGAAGTTCTGATTGCTCAGTGATGAAACCATGCGCTTTTTTTTCCAGGAAGTTTTCGCCTGCTGAGCGAAATTATGATGTGGGCAACCGAGAGTTGCTTGCCATGAAGTGGGCATTCGAGGAGTGGCATCATTGGCTTGAAGGAGCTAAGCATCGCGTGGTGGTATTGACTGATCATAAGAACTTGACTTATCTTGAGTCTGCTAAGCGGTTGAATCCTAGACAGGTGTTGTGAGTTCTGTTTTTGGGCTCCCTCTGGTGGTTACTGATGGTACTGGGTGACTTGTCTTTCCTGGGTTTCTGGGTTCCACCTGTTCCATCAGCATATGGGAGTTTCCTATTTAACCTGGCTTTGCTGGCATTTCCTCGCCGGTTAGCAATGTATCCAGTGTGTCTTGTTACCTCTGCTCCCTGCTCCTAGAACCTTCTGGACAAGCTAAGTTTGGATTTTCCTGTTTTGTGTTTTGCTTAATTTGGTTTTTAGTCCAGCCTGCAGATTTGTGATTCTCTGCTGCTGGTTGCTCTAGTGGGCTGAAATTGCTTTTCATGTACCATGAGTTGGCACATGAGTTCAAGTAATTTCAGGATGGTTTTTTGAAGGGTTTTTCGCTGACCGCGCAGTTCACTTTTGTATCCTCTGCTATCTAGCTTTAGCGGGCCTCATTTTGCTGAAACTGTTTTCATACTACGTATGTGCTTTCCTCTCATTTCACCGTCATTATATGTGGGGGGCTGCTATTTGCTGTGGGGTATTTCTCTGGAGGCAAGAGAGGTCTGTGTTTCTTCTGATAGGGGAAGTTAGATCTTCGGCTGGAGCGAGACGTCTAGGATCATCGTAGGCACGTTCCCCGGCTACTTTTATTTGTGTGTTAGGTTCAGGGTCGCGGTCAGCTCAGGTTCCATCGCCCTAGAGCTTGTTTGTATCTGTGCTTGTCCTTTTTGTGATCCCCTGCCATTGGGATCATGACAGACAGGCTCGTTGGTCGCTGTTTTTTGCCCGTTTTGACTTTGTGATTTCATACCTTCCGGGCTCTAAAAATGTGAAGGCGGATGCTCTGTCTTGGAGTTTTGTGCCCGACTCTCCGGGTTTGTCTGAGCCGGCGGGTATCCTCAAGGAAGGAGTAATTGTGTCTGCCATCTCCCCTGATTTGCGGCGGGTGCTGCAAAAATTTCAGGCTAATAAACCTGATCGTTGTCCAGCGGAGAGACTGTTTGTCCCTGATAGGTGGACCAATAAAGTTATCTCTGAGGTTCATTGTTCGGTGTTGGCTGGTCATCCTGGAATCTTTGGTACCAGAGAGTTGGTGGCTAGATCCTTTTGGTGGCCGTCTCTGTCGCGGGATGTGCGTGTTTTTGTGCAGTCCTGTGGGATTTGTGCTCGGGCTAAGCCCTGCTGTTCTCGTGCCAGTGGGTTGCTTTTGCCCTTGCCGGTCCCGAAGAGGCCTTGGACACATATCTCTATGGATTTTATTTCTGATCTTCCCGTTTCTCAAAAGATGTCAGTCATTTGGGTGGTCTGTGATCGCTTTTCTAAGATGGTCCATCTGGTACCCTTGTCTAAATTGCCTTCCTCCTCTGATTTGGTGCTATTGTTCTTCCAGCATGTGGTTCGTTTACATGGCATTCCAGAGAATATCGTTTCTGACAGAGGTTCCCAGTTTGTTTCAAGGTTTTGGCGAGCCTTTTGTGGTAGGATGGGCATTGACTTGTCTTTTTCCTCGGCTTTCCATCCTCAGACTAATGGCCAGACCGAACGAACCAATCAGACCTTGGAAACATATCTGAGATGCTTTGTTTCTGCCGATCAGGATGACTGGGTGTCCTTTTTGCCTTTGGCTGAGTTCGCCCTTAATAATCGGGCCAGCTCGGCTACCTTGGTTTCGCCATTTTTCTGCAATTCTGGGTTCCATCCTCGTTTCTCTTCAGGACAGGTTGAGTCTTCGGACTGTCCTGGTGTGGATACTATGGTGGACAGGTTGCAGCAGATTTGGACTCATGTAGTGGACAATTTGACCTTGTCCCAGGAGAAGGCTCAACGTTTCGCTAATCGCAGACGCCGTGTGGGTCCCCGACTTCGTGTTGGGGATCGGGTTTGGTTATCTTCTCGTCATATTCCTATGAAGGTTTCCTCTCCTAAGTTTAAACCTCATTTCATTGGTCCGTATAGGATTTCTGAGGTTCTTAATCCTGTGTCTTTTCATCTGACCCTTCCAGATTCTTTTTCCATACATAACGTATTCCATAGGTCATTGTTGCGGAGATACGTGGCACCTATGGTTCCATCTGTTGATCCTCCTGCCCCGGTTTTGGTGGAGGGGGAATTGGAGTATATTGTGGAGAAGATTTTGGATTCTCGTGTTTCTAGACGGAAACTCCAGTATCTGGTTAAATGGAAGGGTTATGCTCAGGAAGATAATTCCTGGGTTTTTGCCTCTGATGTCCATGCTCCCGATCTTGTTCGTGCCTTTCATGTGGCTCATCCTGGTCGGCCTGGGGGCTCTGGTGAGGGTTCGGTGACCCCTCCTCAAGGGGGGGTACTGTTGTGAATTCTGTGGCAGAGCTCCCTCCTGTGGTCACAAGTGGTACTTCGGCTGATTCTCTCTGTGAGCTTCTGTTGGTGGAGGGAAGTGGTACTGCGGCTTCTGAGTTTCCTCCCTCAGGTGATCTGGTGAGGTCGTTAGGTGCTTCTCTACTTAACTCCACCTAATGCTTTGATCCTGGCTTCCTGTCAATGTTCCAGTGTTGGACTTGCTTTTCCCTGGATCATTCCTGTGGCCTGCCGCTCTGCATAGCTAAGTTCTTCTTTGCTATTTGTTTGCTATGTTTTCTGTCCAGCTTGTCTAATTTGTTGCTGGAAGCTCTGGGACGCAAAGGGTGTACCTCCGTGCCGTTAGTTCGGTACGGAGGGTCTTTTTGCCCCCTTTGCGTGGTTTTCTTTAGGGTTTTGTGTAGACCGCAAAGTTACCTTTTCTATCCTCGATCTGTTAAGAAAGTCGGGCCTCACTTTGCTGAATCTATTTCATCTCTACGTTTGTCTTTTCATCTTAACTCACAGTCATTATATGTGGGGGGCTGCCTTTTCCTTTGGGGTATTTCTCTGAGGCAAGGTAGGCTTATTTTCTATCTTCAGGCTAGTTAGTCTCTCAGGCTGTGCCGAGTTGCATAGGCAGAGTTAGGCGCAATCCATGGCTGCCTCTAGTGTTGTTTGGAGAGGATTAGGGATTGCGGTCTGCAGAGTTCCCACGTCTCAGAGCTCGTTCTATGATTTTGGGTTATTGTCAGATCACTGTATGTGCTCTGACCGCTATGTCCATTGTAGTACTGAATTGCCTTTCATAACAGTCTCCACTCCCCACATCCCTAGTGTTTGGCTCCCCCTCCCTATTCCCCTTGTGTTGCACTTAGTCTTCCCACATTACAACTAAAGACAGAGAGGGTAGATGAACAAGGGGAACACTTATCTTGAGGAGACTCAGAGAGATAACACCAAACGTCCTCCAACAGCACCAGAGAGGAATTTAGCTGACTGCAATAGCTTCAAGCCTTCACAAGGGAGAAATGTGGATATCACTGGCGATTCCCAGAAGCAGACTGGAAGTCTATAAACACATAGGTCCAGGTGTGTCAATTAGAGCCGGAGGGAGGTTGCCACTGGGTCGAAGAATTAGAAGGATTAAGAAGGTGTCTGCAAAGCCAAACGCAGAGACTTTCTGCAGCCAGATGCAGAGCGACTGTCTGCAGCATCTGACATACCGGTGACACAGGAGTGGTCATTGACTGATACTGGGAAGAAGAGACAGGTAGTTGCCTCTATTAGCAACTACATGCTTTGTTTAATGTCCCAGATATCCCCTTTAATATGATTGAGATGTGGCAAATTGGAAGGTCAAGTCAACATGTAACTGAATGGCCACGAAACCCATGGCATGAAGCTCCTGACATCACACACTGTAGTTTTTGTGCTGATAATATTGCCAGATGAGTTTTTGTCAGCTTCTGGCTGAGTTCCTAAATGCTTTCAAAAAAGCATTCTACATGGCTAAAAACAAGAATTCAACAATTTTCAATAAAATATTTCTCATCTTCTAGATATGAGAATGGCCTATGAGTTTTCTGGTGTTGGAGAAGATGTGATTTAATGGTAAAACATTCCCCACATTCTGAACAGGAAAATAGCGTCTCCCCTGTGTGATTTCTTTGATGTTCAAAAAGATGTGACTTGAAGGGAAAACATTTCCCACATTCTGAGCATAAAAATGACTTCTCTCTTGCATGAATTCTCCCATGTCTCACAAGATCTGATTTATTTGTAAAGCATTTCCCACATTCTGCACAGGGAAAAGGCTTCTCCCCTGTGTGAGTTCTTAGATGTATAAGAAAATATGATTTAAAGGTAAAACATTTTCCACATTCTGAACATGAATAGGTCTTCTCCCCTGTATGAGATTTCTGATGTGTAACAAGATTTGATTTACCTGCAAAACATTTCCCACATTCTGAGCATGAAAATGGCTTCTCCCCTGTGTGAATTCTCTGATGTCTTACAAGAACTGATTTATCTGTAAAACATTTCTCACATTCTGAACAAGAGAATAGCTTCTCCCCTGTGTGATTTGTTTGATGCTGAAGAAGACGGGATTTGACAGCAAAACATTTCCCACATTCCGAACATGAAAATGGTTTATCCCCTGTGTGAATTTTTCTATGTCTTAGAAGAACTGATTTATCAGTAAAACATTTCCCACATTCTGAACAAGAAAACGGCTTCTCCCCTGTGTGAGTTCTTTGATGTTGAAGAAAACGTGATTTAAAGGTAAAACATTTTCCACATTCTGAACATGAAAATGACTTCTCTCTTATG